>NC_058088.1:115287391-116487391 GCF_014858855.1 Bufo gargarizans
ATGCAAGAACTGGGGTGTTTTCAGCTTCCAGGAATTGTGCACAGATCCTTGCAATATGGGGCCGTGCATTATCATGCTGCAACATGAGGTGATGGTCGTGGATGAATGGCACAACAATGGGGATCAGGATCTCGTCACGGCATCTCTGTGCATTCAAAATGCCATCAGTAAAATGCACCTGTGTTTGTTGTCCTTAACATACGCCTGCCCATACCATAACCCAACTGCCACCATGGGCCACTCGATCCACAACGTTGACGTCAGCAAACCGCTCACCCATACGAAGCCACACATGCTGTCTGCCATCTGCCCTGAACAGTGAAAACCGGGACTCATCCATGAACAGAACATCTCTCTAACATGCCAGACGCCATCGAATGTGAGCATTTGCCCACTCAAGTCGGTTACGACGAGAACTGCAGTCAGGTCCAGACCACGATGAGGACGACGAGCATGCAGATGGGCTTCCCTGAGACGGTTTCTGACAGTTTCTGCAGAAATTCTTTGGTTATGCAAACCGATTGTTGCTGCAGCTGTCCGGCTGGCTGGTCTCAGACGATCATGAAGGTGAACATGGTGGATGTGGAGGTCCTGGGCTGGTGTGGTTACATGTGGTCTGCGGTTGTGAGGTCGGTTGGATGCACTGACAAAATTTCTGAAACACTTTTGGAGACGGCTATTGGTAGAGAAATCAACATTCATTGCACAGGCAATAGCTCTGGTAGACATTCCTGCAGTCAGCATGCCAAATGCATGCTCCCTCAAACGTTGCGACATCTGTGGCATTGTGCTGCGTGATCAAACTAAACATTTCATAGTGGTCTTTTATTGTGGGCAGTCTAAGGCACACCTGTGCAATATTCATGCTGTCTAATCAGCACCTTGATATGACACACCTGTGAGGTGGGATAAATTATCTCAGCAAAGGAGAGGTGCCCACGAACACAGATTTAGACAGATTTGTGAACAATATTTGAGTATTGGGTCTTTTGTATATGTAGAAAATGTTTCAGATCTTTGAGTTCAGCTCATGCAAAATGGGAGCAAAACCGAAAGTGTTGCGTTTATATTTTTGTTCAGTGTATAAAAACACACAGGTCATTTTTCTCATTTAATCCCAAAGGGCCCATGACTTGTGATTGTATAATCCACCTCGCCTCCTTTCTCAATAGGATGTGATGTCTATCTCCCCCTTGTGGCAGGCAGGGAACTACTTCTAAACCCAGGACCTTTAGATTACCTCCATGTTCAGAACTGATGTGTTCTATCAAACGCAGGCAACCTTTCCCTGTACTAATGTAGTTCACATGTTCTCTAAATCTATCGTAGAGGCTCCTGATCGTCTTTCCTATATAAAATCTACCACTTTTACACATCACCAAATACACTACATATTTGCTCTTACATGTTATTAAGATGTGTACCTTATGGTATATGCCCACAAAACTCAAATCATTCTGCTGGGAATTATATTTACAACAGGCACAACTGCCACATCTGCGATTGCCTACAGGTATACAATTTTTTAGCCACACATTCGGCTTTTCTTCAACAAAGTGACTCCTGACTAATCTGTCCTTCAGTGTATGACTTCTCCTGAATGCTACTAATAGTTTCAGGTTAGTGACCTCATTCAAACTCTCGTCCCTCGATAAGATTTCCCAATTATCAAATATTACTTTTCTTATAATGTCTGCCATTGGGCAATATTTTAAAGAAAATACAAAATGTTTCTGTTCTTTCTCCTTATTCCTTGTGCTCTTCCCTCCAGACAATAAATCTCTCTGGTGGAACCTTGAGACTCTCTCCATAGCCTTATTGAGCACCTCCATCGGCTATCCCCTAGCTAACAACAGTTTTTTTCAAATCCAGGGCCTGTGTCTTAAAACTCTCTGTACCATTTATTCTATTTAATGTAATAAATTGCTCATATGGGACTGACTATTTTACACTCTGGGTATGGTAACTAGAATAATGCAAGAGTGAATTGGTTGCTGTGGGTTTTCTATAACCCTCCAAGACCAATTCACCACCATCTTTTACAGATGCCAATACATGCAAATTCCAGAGTGGAGCCTCCAAAATTATGGGTGAACTTCATATTCATCTTATTAGACTTATTGAGATACTAAACAACATCTTGGAACTGTAATTCCATGCCTGACCACATGATGAACATGTAAGGCCTGAACATGGAAGTAATCTGAAGGTATTGAGTTTCTCTAGGATAGTAGTTCCCTGCCTGCCACAAGGGGAAGCTCAGCTAGTTGTCGGGCCCACAGAAGAGAATAGGAGCGGTGGCCGGTCATGTGTGGTGCGCTTCAATTCACTTCTATGGAAACACGCTTAGTGGTGGCCGGACCATAGTCCTTCAGCCACCACTTTGTGTGGCTCCGTTCCCAATATAGGTGCGGGTCCCAGTGGTGGGACCAGCTCCTATAAGACAATGGGGGCATATCCTAGCAATATGCCCCCATTGTCTGTAATGAGACAACTCCTTTAACCACTTTCAGACCGGGCCTTTTGCCCCCTTCCTGACCATGTGTCACTTTATGTGGTAATAACTTTGGAATGCTTCTACTTATCCAAGCCGTTCAGAGATTGTTTTCTTGTGACACATTGTACATCTTGTTAAATGGTAAATTTGAGTCAATATATTTCGAATTTATAAAAAAAAAAAAATCTGTTTTCTAAATTTGAATCTCTCTGCTTTTAAGACAGATAGTGATACCTCATAAAATACTCAATTAACATTCACCTTGTCTACTTTATGTTGGCATCATTTTGGTAATGTAATATTTTTTTTTTTAGGGCGTTAGAAGGTTTAGACGTACCGTATTTTTCACCCTATAAGACGCGCTCCCCCCCCCCCCCCCAAAAGTGTGTGTGTGGGGGGGGGGGGAATAGCAGTGCGTCTTATGGGGCGAATGCTGCCGATTTTGCCGTATTTTCAATGATACACACGCCGTGATGCTGCGCGGCTGGTGTATCAGCTGTGAGGAAGGAGGGGCTGGGGGCCAGCGTCTGCATTTATGACGACAGCGCGGCCCGTGCAGTGACTGTATTCTACTACACGGGCCCCGCTCACTGTATAATCGTATCTGTATTCTGTAATAGTTAATTGTGTATATACCGTAATCGCATAAATCAGCGCTACTTACAACTACAAGCGCTCGGTAGGTAGCAGAGAGGAGGGAGGAGGCATGCCGGGAGGATGGACGGGCGGCGCGTCACTCACTATGTCACGCGCCTGCGCCGCCCACTTTATGAATGAAGCAGGCGGCGTGGGCGCATGACGTAGTGACTCACGCTGCCAGTGCCCGTCCTGCCTCCTCCCTCCTCTCTGCTACATACCGAGCGCTTGTAGTTGTAAGTAGCGCTGATTATGCGATTACTGGTATATACATAATTAACTATTACAGAATACAGATACGATTTTACAGTGAGTGGGGCCCGTGTAGTAGAATAGTCACTGCACGGGCCCTGCTGTCATTATAAAAGCAGATGCGACCCCCACCCTTTGTATTGAGGGTCATTCACTACAGGGACACTGTTATGGAGGGGATCTGTGGATGACACATAGCATAAGATGCTATATATGTGTCATCCACAGATCCCCCCCCCCCCATAACAGTGTCATACACAGATCCCCATAACAGTGCCATCCAGAGACCCCAATAAGAGCCACCCACAGATCCCCCCCTTAACAGTGCGTCACCCACAGATCCCCCATAACAGCGTGTCACCCACAGACCACAATTAGTTCAAAACCCACCAAAAGCACACCTATTGGTTCAAAATATTTGTTTTCTTATTTTCCTCCTCAAAAACCTAGGTGCGTCTTATGGGCCGGTGCGTCTTATAGGGCGAAAAATACAGGAATTAAAGCAAGTTTTTTTTTTTCGCAGATTCTCCATTTTAATCAATTTTCTTTCCTGTAACACATCAAGGGTTAACAACAAAACAAACCTCAATATTTATTAGGCCTCATGCATGCGACCGTGCTGTTTTATGCGGTCCGCATAAAAACGGAAGGCGCCCGTGTTGCCTTATGCAATTTGCGGAATATAAATGCATATTCTTGTCCGCAAATTGCGGACAAGAATAGGACATGTTCTATTTTTTTTTGCGGAGCCACGGGTGCGGACAGCACACGGAGTGCTGTCCGCATCTTTTGCGGCTCCATTGAAATTAATGGGTCCGCATCCGAGCCGCCAAAACTGCATACCGCTGTTTGGGCACACTGCAGGGCTCAGAAGGCAAGGAGCGCCATATAGATTTTGGAGGGCAGATTTTGCTGGAATAGTCTTAGCGTGCATTTGAAGAGACCCTGAGGTACCCCCACAGTAAAGGCCCCCAAAAAAGTGACTACATGTTGTAAACTACACCACCCAAGGAATTTTAAAAGGGGTGTAGGGGTGCACTTTGACCCAAAAGGCATTTCATAGAATTTATAATCCTTGGTGACCTCACAATGTTTGGTGTCATTTTTCTATATTTTTATAGAGCACTCATTAAGCGCTGTGTATACAGTGATCTAGAAGGGACACTCAGGAACAGTCCTTGCCTTCTCTCTAGGCTGGCCTGCCGTCACTGACAGCGGGCCCCCCACTCGGCAGCTGCACGATTAGTGTGCAGCTGCCATCTCTGAAAGGACGTTCCAGAACATCCATTCAGAGATCAACCCAACCACCCAGGATATTTATACTGTAGTCAATTGCCAGTCAGGAAGTGGTTAACCTAACAGTCACGTTAAAATTGGAAAAACCCTCCCAAAAATGTCACTTTTATTGTAGATTTTTAATGTGTCTACAGTAAACTCTGTGTTGGCACACAACTCAGGAGACATTATTGCATTTTTAACCCCTTAGTGACAATTTTAGCATTAAAGACTAATAATATTTTCCCCCTTTGTGTTCTAGCAGTCATAATTTATTCAAATTTTTTTTTTTTTTTTTTGGTGGGATTAGTTGTAGGAACCATTTTGGGGTACATATAGTGTATTAAAGATTATCTTATTTTTAGGGGGAAAGAAAAAAAAACTGCAATTTTTACATTATTTTGTGGAATTTATTTACAGCGTTCACTGAGTGGTAAAAATAACAGATTATTATGTGGGTCAGTACAGTGATGATAATGCCACATTTTTATATATTCCTTTACTATTTTTCCTTTCCTCCTGCAGCCTGTCAGGTCTGCAACTGCTACCCTTCCTCCTCCAGACTGAAGGAGAAGGGGGAAACAGATGCTTTAACTGCTCATGTCTCTAGTTTGGAACCAGCTAGAGATTTGTATTGTTTGAAAGCTGGCATTCCAAGCTTTCATACAATACCAGAATGACAGCAATATCTTCAGTACATGGGAAGATATCACTGTTACAAATCGGGAAGTGAATTCAGCTGAAAGAAAAGTAAAAGCAGGTTTTACCAGCGATTATTCCTGACTCGATTTCTACAGTGACATCTCCTGGCTAGCTTGTACTAATGCTGGAATGCCAGCTTTTAAACAAAACCAGTTCTAGCTGCTACTATTCAGGAGAAACCAGCAGCTAAAGCAGCCCTCCCCTCTCCACTTCTGCTCAAGCTCAGTTCAAGCAGAAGTTAAGTAGTTTTCCCACAGCCCAAGCTGAGCTCAAACAAAACAAAACAAGTGGTTAAGTGCCTAGTCCCTAGCCTGCCAGTGAAGGCGTTTTGTCATCTGCTAGTCTGACAGTGTACTGAACCCCTGGCCTGCCTGACTATTATGAGTTTCCACTGCCTGACCTGACCATAGCTTGTTCTCTGTTCTGACCCATTGCCGCCTGTCATGGCCTCGGACCAGTTCTACGGATTTGCACGTTTGCTGCCTACACAGCTCTGCTGGCTTCCTGCAGTTTTGCCTGACCCCTTGGGGCTCTGCACCAGTGTATCTGACCCCTGTGGGTCAGCTGTCAACTACACCAGGTGGCAACACAATTACGCCCTTAGGTTTAGCCTAAAGTCATACTGGTTAGTTGGCAGTGGGTCCACACACTCTGCCTGTTACAGTAAACTCAGATAAGGTTAAAGCAGATGCCCAATCTAGACTCTACAGACCAGGGGGAGTCTTCCTCAATAGACATTGACATTGGGCAGACAAAGACGTGTCCTCTCTTGGGGCATGGATCCAAATTGGCAGGGGATTCTGGGTTTGGTAAAACCTTTCAATCCATCTCCAGACATTATTGGTGGCCATCTCATTGTCAACAAGTTTAAGACTTTGTGTCTGCTTGCCTGAATTGTGCCCAAAACAAGCCTTCCAGACAGAAAGCAGCCCGTCTACTTCTTCCTTTGCCTATACCTGATGTTCCATGACAACAACGTTGGAATTGATTTTATTAGTGACTTTCCTCCCTCCTCTAGATGTATAGTGATTTGGGTAAAGATTGTCTGCTTTTCGAAAATGGCACACTTCATCATATTGTCTGCATTACCCTCTGCTGTACAACTGGCACACTTATTCAAAACATTTTTAGTTTGCAGTCTTCCTAAACATATGATTTCAGATAGAGTACAGTCTATTTCTAAGTTCTAGATGTTTCTCTGAAACTTGTTTTTAAAGTGAATTTGGATTTCTCTTCTGTATATTACATACAGTCTAACAAGCAGTGAGAAATAACTAATCAGATTCTAGAGAACTATCTGCACTTCTTTGTTTCTGTCAAGCAAGATGTCTGGATAGCTCTGCTCCCGTGGGCTGAATTCTGCCACAATGACCATTACAGCAAGTCTACTTTCTTTATGGCCAGCATCCTTGGGTCCCTGTACTTTATGAATTGATCACTGATGTGCCAGCCACGGATTTCAAGGTCAGTCGTTTTTTCCAGATCTAGCAGGAGATCAAAGCTTCTCTTTCTTGTGCCACTATATCAATGAAGAGAAAAGCGGACAAGAAACATAGAATTCCCCCACGAGTCAGCTGTCAAGTACACCAGGACTACTCCAAGAGGTTACGGCCTGGTTGGTCTCCTGCAGCGAAGTCTATATCCCAGGTGAATATCAGGGTACCACCATGATAATGCCCTTAGGTTTAGCCCAAAATCAAACTTGTCAGTTGGCACAGTGGGTCCACACCCACTGCCTGTTAGCTTAAACAGATCTATAATTAGGCAGTTACAATTATCTGCACACACAAAAAAAAAAAAAAAAAGAAACAGTACATCAAGTCACAGTTTCAATAAGGTTTAATGCTGGTGTAGATTATTACAATATACTGATCAAAAGTAAATATGGAAGTCTGTTACATCATTACAGACTATCTACATTGAGCCACCATTTATATCTTTAGACATTTGTAGTAGGCACATTATTGTTACAAAAACACCTCTCAATGTGGCCAAATTATTGAGTAATAATCTTTAAATGATATTACAGTCTGGTTTTAATTAGTAAAAAATATCCATCTCTGCAAAAATCTACCATGTATACATAAGTACCAAATCCAACTCTCATTACAATATATATATAGATCTATGTTTATATACATACACTGAAATGCATTTCTGAAGATACAGTGATCTTCAAATTTAAATCTTCAAGTGTAAAGAAAGAAAAATTATTTAGTTCACCTTTCAGAAAAATGTTCCCCATTAGTAAATAGGGTCAATTTAATAAAAATAAAAAAAAGATAAAAACACACAAACATACGAATCGTAACGCTAAGCAAAGCTTATATCTACTTTTCATATTACATGGAATATGAAAAATACAGTACAATAAGAAAATACATACAATATGTAAGCATGATCTTCCAAGGCTCAAGCAGTGCAGAAGTAAACAAACTGCCAAAATGACCATCAGACCTAAAACGAATGCGATTTTACAAGAGTCGTATAAACATTAATATATATGTATCGTGTACTTTTGACACAAGTTCGAAATGTCACTTAATGTAGATCCAATAAAATCAATGTGATCATTGCTTATTACGGGGTTCTGCTGGAGAGAGGCTCAGCGACCAGCTGATAATGGCAAGTGAGTAGAAATGAAGCCTTACATGCTGCTGAAATGATTGGTCTGTGTATTATATGAATCTCCAGTCGGGAGGGCTGCTGTTTGTAGTCGTGTACCACCTATAGGCTCATTAGAGACCACCTCATTCAGAATGAACCTGTCGCAGCTAAGCACCTCGAGTCCCACTTCGTGCACCAGTGGCAAACAGCTGATTGGGCCAGGGAGAACCGTTGCAGGGGAGTAGTATTTTTGTGAAAGCCATTTAGGAATAGCCATTAGCTTAATACATGGACAGCTCAAGTTTACCAGCACGGGAACTGCTCATGCAGAGTACACTGGTTCTGACTCATACCTTTCCCCTAGTGATCCATTTCTTCATTCTGGAAAAAAGTACTTTAAATCCATATTCAAATGAGCAGTGAAGTGCACCAAGGGCACATCTGAGCCACTCGGTGTACTCTTTGTCCTCTACCACAGTGTTCCTCAATGCCAGTCCTCGGGGCCTATCTGCCAGTTATGATTTGAGAATATCCCACAGAATGAATACCTGTGGTAAGTCCTGCTGAATACTAAGAAAATCCTGAAAACATGAAAGGCAGATGGGCCCTGACGAATGGAGTAGAGGTATACTGCTCTGCCAGAGCGTCCTTGGGACGCAGAAGAGCAAAGGTGCCCAGAGCGGCTTGGGAAAACCCCCAGTGCACTTTATTTAATATTTTTTTTCCCAGAATGAAGCAGCAGATGGCTAAGTGAAATGTATCATTACATTAAGCTGAGCTAGCCCTACAAGGCACAGCCCTGGTTTAGGGTCCATTCACACATCAGTAAGTGCTTTGCGGATCCGCAAAACACTGACACCGGCCATGTGCACATGGCCGGCACTAATTGCTATTGCAGTTCAGGGCCGCAGAACGGAAGTGCGGATGCGAACAGCACACTGTGTGTTGTCCGCATCTTTTCTGGGCCCAATGAAAATGAATGGGTCCACACCCATTCCGCATCACTGCGGAACGGATCCGAACCATTCATTACAGTGAATTTTCTGGTGACAGGCTCCCTTTAATTTTGGAGCCGTTAAGCCAAGACTGATAACATGAAGACCATGTATACACCAAGTATGGCATACAGTGTGCACGGAGAGTCATTTCTACAAAGGGTATAGGATGCAAGCCCCACTCGTCTCAGGAGGACCTGCTGGTTTATAGATAATAACTAATTATAGCTACCTTTACTCTTTTGAAGAATCAACTTGCATTTATAGTTTTAATGGTCAACACCAACAGCACAATCTGCTACTTTTTTCTGAGCCGTCAGTATAGAATTTTGTTATAAAACTTTCCTATTAAACTCATTGGGGGCATTTATCATTCACCCCACGCCACTTCTCAGTTGAAAAAAGTTGCAAACAAATTTTATTGCAAGTCGCATATCTATTCCCTCCTCGCCACTTTCCCAAAAAGGGGGCAACACATTTATCCTCCTTTACGCCAGTTTTCTGGCGTAAATAAAGGCAGAAGTCTACAGCAGCTTCAACCTTAAGGTGCACGGACTGCTGAAGACGTGCCTAATATATATTATAAAATAGGTGCGTCTTCCAGCAGCGCAGGGGAGCTCACAGACCACTGTAATACACCAGCCTGTAATAAACCCCCGTAGTGTTTTCACAAAATTATTTTCAAACACTATATTCCTTTTGAATGTTTTAAATTCTCATGTACATTCTATTATGCTGTGATAGGTGGTACCAGGGTGAGAAACCCCCAGATTCCTAAGGGATTAGTGCCTTCTGACACGTCAGATTTGACATTTCAAAAAACAGGCCATGGGGACATGGCTGCAGTTTTTCCCACTGACCCAAAGGAGGAGTTAGTTTTGGTCCAAGCTATCCATGAAGCAAAAGCCAGAAATGCATGATGGTTATGGAGCTTGCAGTGCAGATTAATGCAGCCAGATCCCCAAACAGATCAGTGACTTATGACACGTTTTAGTGACAGTTAAGTTTAAAGTGTTCAGGTCACTTAAAAAAAAAAATAATAATAATAATTCAAGCGCTGAGACCCCCACCAATCAAGAGGTCTGTTCTACTCAGAGCGGAGTGCAGGCTCAGAGAGTCTATGAGTCCATACACCGCCAACCCCTCCTTCTCCAAGGACATCCAAACAGCTGATTACAGGTCTCAAAGCTCAGTATCTGGGCCCTCACCATGACATGAAAAATCAAGAGTTATTATTATTATTTTTTTTAAATGACTAACACTTTAAATGACCTATCAATACCCAAGGTAACATAATTCAACATCAAAGAAAGCAGTTTCCCGGAATCTAAAGATAAAAACTCCATAAAAGCTTACTTCTGTAAAAAAAAAAAAAAAAACTGCAGTGTTAAAATGGATGAAGGCTTGAAAACAATAAACTGCCTCGTTCTTTGTCACTACCTGTCTTTTCTTTAACCCTCAAAGTCTCTCCTCAGCTCAGTGGCTTTCACTATATGCGACACCCTTCATACATTAGAACTTCACACCCTTAGATCAATTTCTTGCATCTACATCTTTTAGCAGAACCTCCAGCATTTTCCAGATTAAAACATATACTTTGCTAATTTCAACAATCTTACTTTCAAGTGTAAAATATATGCAGTAAACTTAAGTCTTGTTACATCTATTTTTATAAAATATACTAAATTAGTTCAAAATTAAGTTGGATTACAAAAATGTGTTCAGTGAAAATGGTCACAAATCATGGGCACACCATTTTGCATATCTTTAGCATCACTGAAAACTATAATGTAGCATGAATGAATGAAGCCGGTAAACCTGAATCAGAGAGGACCTCATCTAACTACGGCCTTGCAGCTTCTGTTCATCACCTCCGATTGGTTCAGACATTTTAGTGTTAAACACGTAAAGTTCTTCGCTGCAGTGAAGCGAGGTGGGACTGTAATGATAGCTCATTAAACGTTCAGAAATGTTGCTGAAGAGTACGAAAATAATAAAAACAACTTAAAAAGCGAAACAGGCTGATCTGCTATAGCAATTAACAGTTTAACAGAGGGTGCTACTAGACTCAGGAAATAAATGTAGCATTGGATTGGACATTTTAAAGGGATAACCACTTAAATATGAGTACCCATAGTTTTAAAACATACATTAAAGCAAAAATATAAAAACAAAATAAAAAATAGGATCTTGGCATGAATATCATAGTATGTACTATAAAAGCATGACACCTGGAGTAAAGGAAATCTCTTGTGGTGTCAGGAGAGCCCTTTTCATTTCTTTGGGGTACATGTAAGGCAGTTCTGAATAGAAGGCGGCTTTTGAAAAAATAGATTTTTAATCTGGTATTGAAAAGAGTCAAATCCTGGGAGAACAACTATTGGCAATGTATATGTTGGAGCTCCCATAAAATAGGACAATACAAAAATAGCCCAATCTAGAGACCATGGAGCCAAACCATAAAGAAAATATCAATAATTAGTATCTATAAAAATATAACCATGTGGCTCATTTTAAATGTCTCTGGACTTAAAGGGGTTTTCTGAGACCCCTAAGCATAGGCCATCAGGTGCCTGACTACCGACACCCGCACCAATAAGCCGATTGGCTGAGCAGTGTATTTTGATAGTGGCTGTACATGGCATTGCAGCTCACTGTAGCTTTGTCCCATTCAAGTGCACAGAATTTAGTAGCAATACCAGGCAATACAAAAGTACGAAGGCTGTAAACAATGAAGCGGGTGCATTAGTGCTCGATCGAGGTGCCGGAATTCATTCCCCCACTTATCAGATATTGATGACTTTAAGAAATAAAATACGGTATTTACAGTATGTGTCACGCGTGTAATATTGATGACAATATCTTTTTGGTGGGGGTCAAACTCCCGACACCCTTGCTAATCAGCTGTCTGAAGAGGTCACGTTACTCCGTGAGCACCCCAGCCTCTTCCTAGGCCAGTGATGTCATGTTCACTGGTCACATGGCCTCAGAACAGCTCAGTTCATTCAAGTGAATGGGGTTGAGCTGCAATACTAAGCACAGCTGCTGTTTATGGATGGTGCTGTGGTTGAGCACTGTTCAAACAGCCGAACAGCAGAGGTGCCTGGTGTCGGACACCCAGCAATCAGGTACCGGTGACCTATCCTGAGGACAGCTCATTAATATTAAACACCTTGAAAACCCATTTGAAATGGGTCAAGCTAAATGGCTAAGCAAAGACAATCACGCTAAAGATAATGCTGTAATAAAGGTATATGGTGACTGGACAATTTGACCCTTTTTTTTCCACATCTGCATCTTTAGTGTTTTAAAAGGGTACAAAGTACCCTCTTTCTGAGAACTACAAAATGAGTATAAAAATTATATATTTTTTAAAATTACAATTATTAATTTCTTACTTATATTCATATTGTTAGGCTAGATTACATTTGGGTTGGTGCCTGCACCTCAGCTGTATACAGCTCAATACAACCTATATGCAAAGTTTTACATATAGCGTACAATAGGAGGGTAACTGCTAGAGAACTGTACAGTCCATGAGAAACTATTCTTAACTTGATATGGCCAAAAACTCGGGGACCAGGGTCATAGTTCTGAAATACCTATTCATTTTCAATAACCTGTTCAGTTACTCTCTCTGACAAATTGTCAAGTTGGTTTATCTTAGAGAAGAATACACAAAATCCCACTATACATCCACAACCATTTGCAAACATATGTTTATGCTGCATTATGATATCAGTTTCTGGTAATTCTATTCTTGCACATATATTACCCATATGGCAGGCAATGCATTATGCACGCTCAGGAACCGCAGGGTGGAGTATGTTCTCAATGCATAGCATATGCAATGCATGTCAGCTTTGTCTCTAGTTGAGCCCAGGTATACATGTGTATAGTGCTATACTGAGGCATTATATAGTGCTATTGGCTGGAGAACTCAGTCAAAGGTCTTGCCAAGTCCACACACTGTATCCATGACGCCAATACTCTTCACTGGATCCATAAAAAATAAAAATAAAGCGAAGCCTCCCACTGCATCTGCACAAAGAAAGAAACAAACGAGTTAAGCAAATGTGATATAATGAACTAGTTAGTAACCACATCAACTCACTTCGCGGTGCAGCCAAAGCTGCAAAACTTCATGTACTACTATACCTCTCCTTAACTGGGTACCCAGCTATGGTTGTTGTTCTGGTTGGTGCCAGGATGTATGGGCTCAAAGTTGAAATCAAGACCACCTTCATCCATCAACTCATTGTTAATTATGTATTCCATGTCACATTCCAAATTTTCAAGGATCATGTCCATGTCCAAATCTGTGGGAAGACGATCTGAAGTTGCACCAAAGGAATTTGGTTTAGGGGATGGCATAGAAGTGGCTGGAGGAGGCCCCATCATTGATAGAACATTAGGAGGCACCAAAGCATTGAGAGAAATAGTTGGTTGCTCAGGTGTCCTACCTTTACTCTGACCACCCAACATAAGTAGATTTTGTCCTCCGCTCTGTCCCAGGACAGGATCAACCTGCGTCATCATAACATTACTAGGCGGAGGAGAATCAGAAGTTAAAAGGGCTTCCAGAGTCTGAGGTCGTTGAAAGAGTCCAGAAGGACCCCGCACAGGAGAAGCATCAGGTGGACCAAACAGAGAGTTACCAAAAGACAGAGTTTGAGGTGAATGTATTGAGAAATTGGGGGCTCCTTGTAGTGGTGCTCCTGAAGACAACATGGTTAAGCTATCAATAAGCTCCAATTCCTCAGAGACAGTAGGGGGTACACTGTTTGAGAAGCTAAGTGAAGAGTGCAGCTCTTCATCAGCAACATCATCAGGTTCTGTCAAAATAGGGGATAGGCGAACACTAATATTACTAGCATTGGAACCTGTTCGTGGCCGAAAACTGGTCCACACATCAGTATCATCTCCACTGCGTGAAGAAGGACTGCCAGGCCATTTTGGGGGTTGTGAACCAGGGCTTCCTGCAGTTGATTCTCCAGGACCTTGGGCTTTTTTCTTAGAAACTTTACTTCGCACTTTTGCCAGCTTACTGCTGTTGTCCATGGATGCAGCTCTTCTACGTGGTGCTTTACCACTTTTTCCACCTTCTGGGTTCAACATCCACCAAGAGCTTTTACCAGTTGCTTCATTGTGAACCTTAATAAACTTGCTGTGCAGAGACAGGTTATGACGGATTGAATTCTGCAATAAGGAAAAAGCACAACAAATTACTGGAGGGAACAGGGGTGGATTGTAGCTGTTTGCAAAAAAGCAACACAATGTGGAAAAACATTATAATCATGAAAAACATTATGACTAGCTTTGGCTTTTAAAACGTGGTGCATTAAGAGATTTTCTGCCCAAAACATTTAAAAAAATTAAATGATACAATGATGCCAGCATTTATTTCTTTGCAACTAAGAGTTATATAAAGGTTTTTTTCTATTAAGTAAATCAGAATTAACAGACTTTGAAAAGTGTTGCAACCTCTAACTTTTTTATTGTCATCTCTACCTTAAAGAGCACCTACAGACAGGACTAACCCTATTAAACACACTGTTGCTAGTAGACGATCGGGATGGAGACCCGATCATTATTATTTTCCCTTATAACATGGTTATAGGGAAAATAATAGCATTCTTAATACAGAATGTCTTCATCTTTGCTGGGCACAGGAAAAGGACCTGTGGTGGCGTCATTACGGTTATCACATGGTCCGTCCCATGATCCATCACCATGGTCAAAGATCATGTGATGGACCATGTGATGAGGGCAGTGACGTCATCAAAAAGGTCCTATTCCTCAAAGAAGAAGACAGAAGAGAAGCAGGGCTGCACAAACAAGTGGATTAAGGTGAGTTACATTATTTATTTATTTTAAACCCCTCCAGCCCCATTGTACTAAGCATTCTGTATTAGGAATGCTATTATTTTCCCTTATAGCCATGTTATAAGGGAAAATAATACAATCTACACAGCACCTAACCCAAACTTCTGTGAAGAAGTCCGGGTTTGGGTACCAAACATGCCAATTTTTCTCACGCGCATGCAAAACGCATTACAATGCTTTGCACTCACGCGGAAAAATAGCGCATGTTCCTGCAGCGCACCCGCATCTTTTCCGGCAATGCCTGTGTGAAACTAGTCTAACAGATTCACAATATATATATTTTATTGTCAGGATACTGGAGTTCAGCTCCCATTCTTACCTCTCAGATGCTGTGGTTGCTATTAATGCAGCATCTGATGGGTTAAATGACTGGGATCAGAGTCATCTACAATTCCAATCATTGCAGCGGTGTGTCAGCTGCATTACACAGCCTGCACCCAATGTGTATGGAGCTGTATGAGCTGCTTACATGCAAAAGGCAGTCATTTTGCATTAAAGGGTTAATGGTTTTACTTTTTTTTCTTTTTACTGGGCCCTAGATTGGCTGTCATGGCAACTGCTCAACACTCCACAACCTCATCGTGGGGCGGTAATTGGTAGTCCCATACAGTCCCTTCTGTCTAAGCGCTGAAGTCGGCTGTCTATTGACTGTGGCACTGCAGGGGGGTGCCAACCATGTAATAATGCCGACACTCGCTGCCTGCTCCATAGTTCCCCACTTCACCTGCACATGTAAGCTCAGCTTTTATGTTGGCCACAGTGGGGATGCGCCCATTGACGGCACATCACACTTCCGGTACAGCGGGGAACACAAGTGGCAGAGATGGGGGCTTGGCCCTGGACTTGAGGAACTTGTGACATGTACGTTTTTTATTTATTTTTTTACTAATGTGACACCGCATTTACAGTCTCAGAGAACTCCTTTATAATTTGTCGAATTTTATCAAAAGGTGCTATGCCTGGTGTCTTGATCCTCCAGTGTAGATTCGGATGTGTTGAATCTGGGGACTTTAGAAGAGCAGGAGAGGAGGAATGGGTGCAGTGCTACAAGGGATCCCGGACAATTCTGTCATTATGGAGGGATAGCCACCCGTACAAAGCACTAGCCGTGACACAGAATGGGATGAAGAAACTATTTGTGGATTACCCACATGAGTGATGAGAACACTTATAGACATGCAATTTTGTGACCAAAAAGTCCCGGGGTGATGAATTAACTTGCAGTTACAGCAGTCAAAATCCTAGTAGTATAGCTACACCGATTTTGGGTAAGTATCACAGTGTAGCATGTGGAATGAATGGGGTGACATCAGGACTCGAATGTTTGCTATGACCACCACACATAAATTGCAAAAAAATCCAGCACAGTTAGATTTTTTGCAATTCACATGCTGATGTGCTGTGGCCCCATTCATTCCTATGGCAGCCCTGTTACACCGAGATAACTGGGAGCATGTGTCACACCCAAAATCGCCGTGTAGCTGTCCCCTTAGTAGGTGTGACAGTGTTGTTGTTGACTAACGCATACACATGGCAGGTGTGTGCAAAACCCTGCAAGTGCACTACAGGTCGGTATAGGCCTGTAGGAACTCCGTGTCACACCGGAGCAATATTTCCAGGGAGAATACCTCCACAGCACATGTATTCCAGCTAGTTTTAGCCCTTTAGTATACACATGTACTGGCAATGTGTATCTGTACTTTTAGGACACATGACCATCATTTGCATCAGAGTCCACTCGGAATTTACTGTGGATCGCAATAAACCCATTCATTTCTACAGGTCCGCAGAAAAAAAAAAAAAAAAGTCCATTCTGCAAATTATAGAACATGTCCTATTCTGGTCTGCATTGAGGACGAGAATAGCCATTTCTATTAATGGGAGAGAGAAAAATGCACAAAGCATGTGCTCATGAGCCCTATCCAGCTTACAAGGAGGCAACGGGACCGTCCATTTAAACTCTTTGGTGCAGGTCCATAAGAACCCTTTCTGCCATAGGACTAGAGTATGCAAAGACTGGGTAAGTATACAGCATATCGATCTAGTAACAGGAAGGCAATACGCACACGGAGGTAGTCATTCTTGGGCAAAACATGGCTACTGGCTGTGTGTGTTCCGCATTTTGCTGAACAGAATGTCCGACCCATAACAGAACAGTTCTATCCTTGTCCATAATACGGACAAGAATAGGATATGTCCTATTTATTTTTATTTTTTTAAGGTGACGTGGAACGGACATACGGATGATGACAGCACACGGTTGAAGTGAATGTGTCTGCATCCAACCCTGCAAAAAATGCACATCGATGCGGACAAAAAATACGTTTGTGAGCATGAGCCCTAAATCAGAGCAATTAGCAGTATTCACCTGTAAGATTTTATGACCACTTCATTTGTCCACTAATCACCAATTTCTCTAACCACTACTCTATTGTGAAGGATATATCCCAACGACTTAGCACTTAACATGTACTATTAACCTATAGGATGATTTAGCAGCCCCCTTTTATGCTTTGGGTCTCCGATTGCATTTTTAATGACAAGTCTCTGCCACACCACCCATAATATAAGGCATTGCATAATTCAAAGAGGGATGGACAATAGGAGGATGTAGATGTTATCGATGCTCCGCATGAGTCTGACATTACTCCCCTGTTTAGCGGCTACCGTATGTCATGTATATAAGTAACCATAAAGCATTTATCTTACCCCTCAGAGGACATGGCACTGATGCGTCTCTGCTCATAGATCTGCTATGCAGCCCAGGCGCGCTACTTCTGAGCAACAAAATGGCTGTCTAAGCACTTTTGGTCGGCCTCGAGTGCACGTTCCAGGCACTGAAAGCACCTCCGACTGTATAGTAATATGTGACATGGGGCATACGTTTCACAGCCATTTAGGAGTTTGAATGCGACAGTAGCAGATCTGCTGCTTGCAAAGTTATTCTGTCTGTGATGGGAGCGCAACCAAACGGAACGCATTCTGGAACATTCAGTTCCCTTTAGTTCAGTCCCCCATTGACAATGAATGGGGACAAAACAGTTTTCCCCCACTATTGAGATCCTAAGACTGATCTCAATAGCGGAATTGAAAACACTAGTGTTAAGTAGCCTTAAGGGTTATGCAAGGCTATTAAATGCCCCCTATATGCCCGGTTCCCTCACACTGAATATACTTACCTCGCTCCCCACGCCACTCCTGGTCCCCATACTGCCGCTGCCGCTGCGTCCTGTGCGTGGATGAAAACATCCGGTGTCGGGGGGGAGCAGCCAATAACAGGCGGTGATGGGGGACGAGCCTCCCTAGCACCCCTCCCCACCTGCCATTGGCTGCTTATCCCCCCCTTCCCCTCTACACCGGATGTTTTGATCTGTGCGCAGGGAGAAGCGCCAACGGCAGTATGGGAACCAGGAGCGGCGTGGGGAAGGCAAGTATATTCAGTGTGAGGGACCCGGGTGTATGTGGGGCATTTTATAGTCTCTGATAACCCTTTTAAAATCCACTTCTGTTTACACTGCTGACTACAACGCTCCCTGAATCTTGCGCTGGGATGTAAACAAAGGGTGCGGGTCACAGATTGCACTTGTGCTGGAGTCGTCAAAATACACTCAGATCATCATCTGACGACATACAATGCAGAAAGTCGACTGCAGGTGTCATTTTCTTGATGTAACTGGAGAACCTCTAAGGTATGACAATTGACACTCACCTACACTTATTAGATCACTACTGCGCTCTCAGCTCATGACGCCGAAGTGCATAGATGCCGACCCCATTACGCGTAAGAAATAAACTTTTTTGAAGGGATTCCCTAAATCCTTCCTAAAGGAACATGTCAACCACATATAACATACCAAGAGAGGTCCTACTAATCCCCAAACAGAACAACATACACATAGATCAAACACCGTGTGTTACAACATACACCAATCAAGGACCAAGATCAAAAAATAATTAATACATTCTGGCAGATTTTAATTCATCATTACCTAGAAGTATTCACAAAAAAAGTATTATGGCATAGAGATAACCTGGAAACGTAGAAGAATCCCTGATAAAATTCAACACTGGCCCTTTAACGCAAACCACAAACCAATTAGAGGGATATCCATTACAGGCACATTTCCATGCTTGGGATGTGTGTAATATGGCAATTTCACAAAAAGCCCCAGCATTCACCTACCTCACAACTGGTCCAAGCAACTTTGTCATGAATCTAAAAAAGTGTCCTTGTGGCTTGGGCTATGTAGGAGACCACACAAAGAAAAAAAAAAAACAGAGCCTCACAACACAAGTCAAACAAACGGGAAAAACAGACAACCCCTGTAGAACACATCACAAGAGCTAAACATTCAATATGCCAATTGAGATACCAAGTCAAAGACTGGATAACACCACCCCAACAAGGGGGCAACAGACTCAACGTACTGAAAGGCAGGGAGACCAGGAAACTCAATAAGCCAACATGGTTTTACATAACATCACAAGGGATTATTTCTCGTCTCACTCCGTTTAGGGTTGTATTGATCTAGTGCAGGGATGGCCAACCTGCGGCTGCTGCAAAACTACAACTCCCAGCATGCCCAGACTGCCTACAGCAGGGCATGGTGGGAATTGTAGTTTTACAACAGCTGGAGAGCCGCAGGTTGGCCATCCCTGATCAAGCTTTGGACCTTTATCAAGCTGAAATGACAGATGTAATGACGGGCAAGTATACAGTACCAGACAAAAGTCTGAACACATCCTTTGCTCACTGCATTGTAATGCGTATATGCCATCCTGAAAAATTTCAATTTACAAAAATAAAAAATGTTAATACAAAAGTCTGAACACATCCTTATATTCCAGTTTTTTCTTATTTTCTATTGAAAAAAATGAAGGAACACATAGAATTAGGCCCCATTCACTCGTCCGCAATTTCGGTCCGCATTTTTCGGAACCGAATTGCGGACCCATTCATTGCGATGTTGTGGCCCGGCTCCGTAAATGTGGAACGCACATTGCCGTGCCCGTGTTTTGCGGATCCGCAAAACACGCTACGGACGCTTGAAGCAGTAAGCAGTAAACAAACAAAAAAATTAAACCAAACTTGGTTTTACATTTTAGACTTTTTACATTTAGGCTTTGTTGACAGCTTTGCACACTCTTCGTACTCTCTCAATTAGCCTGGAATCATTTTCCAACCAGGGCTGTGGAGTCTGTACACCACAATATTATCACACTTTGACTCCAGCTGGTAATACACTGGCAGATACAGCAGGCGATTGTCGGGAGAGAAGTGTTTCTTCCCGACAATCATCTGCTTGCAAGAGGAGACTGCTGGTATTACATGCAGCGATCTGCTCCAGAGTATGGGGGGGGGGGGGGGGGGTATGTGATGGCTAATGCCATCGTTGTTCCCAATACTGACTAGTTGTGTAATTACAATCTACTGCCGGCAAACATCATGTTCTGCCGCCAACAATCCTGAAAGAGTTCCCAGATGTGCTAAGCACTTGTTGGCTGCTTTCCCTTGCAATCCAACTGATCCCGACCCACCTCAACTGGGTTAAGTCAGAGTGATTGTGAACGCCATGCCATCTCACGCAGAGGATGTCTAAATGAAACCTTCACATGGATGGGGAGAAAGCCATCAACCACTGGCTGGTCAGCAGGGCCATCCCAACAGGAGGACAGGGTTTCCCAGAGCTCATGAACATGAGACCCTCGTCGGCTCCAAGTCACATGTTTACCAACTTTCGGATCATGGAGATTCAAGGTTTATTTAGTAGACATTAGCATCAGGCATGTACAAACATTGCACATCATTTTTCCGTGTTATGTGTGTGACGTTTTGCTTGAAACTTGATTTTAGACACAAACATTTATGTTTTTGTTTGTTTTTTACAAAACATTACAATTTACAATCATGTGCACCTTTGTATCAAAGTTCTGGTTAAGAAAATAAATTGGTATTAGGATATGTCATAAATGTCCAACAGGTACGGATTTGTTGCAGACAAATTCTTAATATTATTAGTATATATGCTAATAATGTGCTTGAAAAACAGAGGGATTGGCCTAGCCCCTCAGGGCACCGCCCTGAAATCTTGCCCTCCATAGGAACCTATCTGCAGCAGCCTCAGACCGAGGCAGCCGCACACTGCATCCACCTCCCCCGATCCCTACTAGAGGGAGCCGTTACATGCCAGGTTTTTGAGCTCCCAGGTTTTTTTTTTTTACAATGGAACTCCATGGTGATGGAGGTCACAGCATGGCATTTGTTGTGCATGTTGATCGTATTACAAAAAAACAGCCTTACGTACCCAATCCACCACTTCAGTTGTTCTGTTCCATTAGATGAGCAGATCAACAGAAATAAATAGTGGTGATGTGAACAGGGCCTAAGAGATGGGGATTTATGCAGGGGACCATTACTGGTCTAAATAACATCAAGCTATTATAGCAAAGTTATAATGTCCAGTCCAATATGGCCGATCTACAATCTTCCCTGTACTTTACCATTTGGCTATAATAGCCTTTCTGCATTCACTACATACTGCACCAAATACATGCGCGTGATTTGTGTAGAGCAGCGTGTGATGTATACGTGTGTGGGATGTATGTAGAGCAGCGTGTGGGATGTATACGTGTGTGGTAGCGCTGCACGATATGGGAATTTTGTGCGATTGCGATTAGGGCCGTAAAAACTTCGATAACGATATGTGATGCGATATTTTAAGGGAATTGTGCTAGAGGTCTATTTGCTTGGATTTTCCCATATGAGCCGCTGAAGCGGCTGGGCATGACATAGTTGGGGCGGATCTGTGCTATGACACATAGGGCCATGAGGGGGGCCAGCATAAGACATATAGCATCTTATGCTGGTCCCCTCATGGCCCTATGTGTTCTAAACTGCGCACATAACTGGATTTGTGTGTAAAATATTTTACTAGTGTGTAAAACAAGCTCTCTCCTATTGATAACATGGCCAGCCTCTGTACTCACTGTCACGATGAATGCACTGCAGCGAGCGGCCCGGCCGGCGCGGGACTGACGTCACTTAGTAACGCTCCTGCTTCCTGAAAACCTGCCAACCGGCCAGCTCGCTGCAGTGCATTTATAGTGACAGTGAGTACAGAGGCTGGCCATGTTATCAATACGAGAGAGCTTGTTTTACACACTAGTAAAATACTTTACACACAAATCCAGTTATGTGCGCGGGGCCCCTTCATATATAATAGCGGCATTTTCGCCATATCGCATTTGCCGATTATCGCGATTCGATTCATTTTGCGATATATCATGCAGCCCTAGTGTGTGGGATGCATGTAGAGCAGCGTGTGGGATGCATGTAGAGCAGCGTGTGGGATGCATGTAGAGCAGCGTGTGGGATGCATGTAGAGCAGCGTGTGGGATGTATACATGTGTGGGATGTATGTAGAGCAGCGTTGGATGTATACATGTGTGGGATGTATGTAGAGCAGCGTGGGATGTATACATGTGTGGGATGTATGTAAAGCAGCGTGTGATGTATACATGTGTGGGATGTATGTAAAGCAGCGTGTGATGTATGTAGCAGCGCGTGATAATCACACACTGCACTACATACATCACACACATGGTTACGTTACATGCTGCTGTCACCTCGTTCTGCATCCATCTTCATGTCCAGGTCCAGTCTTTAGCTCCATCGCCGCCAAGGCCCTTGGGCAGCACACCCGGCATTCCATATTCAAGTACCCCCGGGAGCCAGCCACTCCTCCTTCCAGCGCCTGCCAACTTCCCCTGATGCAGGACCTGTATCGCTCCTGCGCCTGCCCAAACTAACCAATAGAAAACCTCCATGCTGTCCGGAGCTTTGCTATTGGTAATTGCAGGCACAGGCAGCATTGCTGCGCTGCCTGTGCAGTTCACAGAGCGCCCTGCGCTGATGAAAAGCAGGGTAAAGTCTAAGACGTTTATGACGCTTGTACAGGCGTTATTGCGACCTCTGCCTGTAACTGTACATACGGCCATGGCTTCAAGTCCAAATGTTGCATGTATATTTTCCAGGAGATACATTCACTGGGACATAACAGGAAAAATGCACCAATGATGCAGCCGATAGACAAGCACTTCCAACAATAAGTTGTGCATATATGATAAGAGATAAAATGACAAATGTCATCTTGATTAGAAAGCTAGAGAGCTGTGAAGCTGGCCAGATCACCTCTGCTGGATCCACACTTCCCAAGCGGTCTCCTGCTGCAACCAGAAGCCAAAGAGCCATCGCTATGATCTCTTAGTATGGACTGTACAGGTCAGAGACGCTTCAGCAAAGTGAAAAGAAAAAGTGATCCAGCACCGGGACAATACATACGGTGGACATCTCCTCCCTCCTACTCCAATTCGGCTGACATGTTTCGAACACTGCGGTTCTTAATCATAGCCATAGGCTATGTCAACCGAATTGGAGTAGGAGGGAGATTTCCACTGCATGTATTGCCCCAGGTATATGTGAAAAATAAAGACATTGCAACGACAGAATTGTTCCGGTGCTGGATCACTTTCTTTTGATTTTTATGTATGCCGGAGTTTGCCTTGGCTTGTACCGCGCACGGAGGACATGAGGGGAGCTGACTGTTTTTCTACTGAGATTCTGCTTGGAAGCTATTAATTGGCTAATGCAATGTATTGGTCATTGTTCCCATCACAACTTTTCACGGACTTGTCCTTTCACATTCTCCAAAATGTAATCCATGTAAACCGTACACTAGATCAGTGATGGTGAACCTATGGCACGGGTGCCAGAGGCGGCACTCTGAGCTCTCTCTGTGGGCATCCGCGCCTTGGAAAAAAGTCTATGGCGTACCAATATGCTTTAGACTTTTCCTGCCATTAATCCGCACAGGACGCACTGTGAACAGCACAGGCAGCGCATTGTATGTAGGCTATTAAGCTATTATAGCTAAATGATAAAGTACATGGAAGATATACTATACTTGGTATTGAGGTTAAATTGCCGTGTTGGTACTTTGCGATAAATAAGTGGGTATTTGGTTGCAGTTTGGGCACTCGGTCTCTAAAAGGTTCACCATCACTGCACTAGATGGTCGGAGACCTAATTTTATTTTTTGTAGAAGAGACATGCAGATGATATGGCAGGCTGCGCCATGAGTTCATGATGCCCCCTATAGTAAAAACTCCCCAAGAGTGATCCCATTTTCCCAATGGGGCTCATAATCTAAGTTCCCTATCAGTATGTCTTTGGAGTGTGGGAGGAAACCGACGTAAACACGGAGAGAACCCAGGATTCCAACGCTGCAAGGCACCAGTGCTAACCACTGAGCCACCGTGCTGATATTGTGTGTGATATATTTATAAAGCCGATTGTTAATTTGTTACGGATGCATTGATACCCATTATAACATTTTTACATTTATTTCAGTTTTACACAATAAGGCGACCGTATGTGTTTTGCGGTCCGCCCCAAACAAAAAACAAACGGATGAGATCCATATATCATCCGTAATTTTTTTTTTTGCGGATCCATTGTAACAATGCCTAAAACACACAAGAAGAGGACATGTTCTATTTATTTATTTGCGGGGGGACAGACATACTGATGCGGACAGAAATGAATGGATCTGCATACTATCCGCCCAAAACAAAAAAAACAGAACGGACACGGAAACAAACAACATTCGTGTGCATGTGGCCTAAAACGCATTTAAAAAAATGTTATATATATTATATATTTTTGTGTCTCCAATTCCTGAAAGCCATATTTATTTTTTATTTTTCTGCCGACCTTCTTGTGTAGGGGCTCATTTTTTGCGGGAAGAGTTTTGGCACAGTTATTTTTTTATGGTGTTCATCTGAGGTGGTAGGTCATGATATTTTTACAGACGCAGTGAAATCAAATAAGTCTATTTTTATTCAATTTATTTAATTTTTTAAATTAAAAATCGCTTGACGAAGAAAGAAGACTATAACAGCTACGCGATCAAGGGGATGAGGTGAGTAATTTTTTAACCTTAAAGGGACATTTTACTTAGCATTCTGTATTAAAGAATGCTATTTTCTATTATAACCATGTTATAATGGAAAATAAAGTGAATGGACCTCCACATCATCTCCTTAGCAACCAGCCATGAAAATCAGTGATTTTTACGCAGCCTCATTCACTTCTATGGGACCAGGGCTGCGTGAAAAATGCAGAATATAGAACATGCTGTATTTTTCACGCATTGCAGAACTGATGCGTGAAGAAAAACGCTCATGTACACAGACACATTGAAATAAATGGGTCAGGATTCAGTGCGGGTGCTATGCGTTCATGTCACGCATTGCACCCACGCGGAAAACTCGCTCGTGTGAAAGGGGCCTAAACACTGGCAGATCTACTCTCTTCCCTCCAGGGAATCCTGGAAATTGTCAGGGCCGGGCTAAATGTCCACTCCTGTCAATCTAGTGGCAGGTGGGCACTTCTTCACCTGCAGGGACGGACCCCCACAGGTGAAGAAGTCCCGCTGATGAGATGATTAGATCCAGTCATCTCTAGTTCCATACGATCATCTTAAAGGGAATGTGTCATCAAAAAAGACCTATGATTTAAACCATGTTTTTACGTTTAATATATTTTTACAGAATTTTTGATGGTTATTTTTAATTTTCCATGTCACTATAGATATTTAAAGGGAACCTGTTACCTGCAAAACGCATATTAAACCGACCACAGTACCTTACAGTATCCCCCAGTGTGTTGCTAATCATGTTTTTCTTTATACTTGTTAAAAACGCTGTTTTAATGTCGGTTGGCGCCGTCTGCAAGTCAGGCTTGAAGTCAAGGGGGCATCGACCTACTTGCTTCAAGTAAAGCTAAGCCCGCTCCTTACCCTTCCTCTCTACAATTAGATGGGCATGCTGCCGTGATCTCGCTCTTCTAGCACATGCGCGGTAGAAACCTAATAGGGCTGCACGATATATCGAAAAAATAATTGAATCACGATAATCGCCAAATGCGATATGGCCGACCCAAAAATGCTGCGATTATATATGAAGGGGCCCCGCACACATAACTGGCTTTGTGTGTAAGTATTTTACTACTGTCTGAAACAATCTCTCTCCTATTGATAAAATGGCCAGCCTCTGTACTCACTGTCACTATGAATGCACTGCATCGAGCGGGCCGGCCGGCGCGTGACTGACGTCACTTAGTCACGTTCCTGCTTCCTGAATTAAGTTGGAGGAGCGTTACTAAGTGACGTCAGTCACGCGCCGACCGGCCAGCTCACTGACCCTCGCTACCGTGCATTCATAGTGACAGTGAGTACAGAGGCTGGCCATGTTATCAATAGGAGAGAGCTTGTTTCAGACAGTAGTAAAATACTTTACACACAAAGACAGTTATGTGTGCAGTTTAGGACACATGAGGGGACACATAGGGCCATGAGGGGGACCAGCATAAGATGCTATATGTGTCGTAGCACACATCCCCCACATAACGGCGTCCTCCACAGATCCCCCATAACTATGTCATACCCAGCCGCGTCAGCGGCTCATATGGGAAAATCCAAGCAAATAGACCTCTAGCACAATTCCCTTAAAATATTGCATCGCATATCGTTATCGCAATTTTTAGGGCCCTAATCGCAATCGCACAAAATTCCCATATCGTGCAGCTCTAAAACCTAATAATTGGCGCCACTTTTTGTTCTGTACAGATCACTTCACTGCAGTTACTGCTTATCTATACACAGAGGTGATATCATTACAGGCAGGATTAGAATGACAGATAAGACAGGATCCACCATTCACAATAGGCGATTGTCAGAGCTCATCTATTCTTTCCTTGTACATTGACCTCTGCACAGGGCACAGAGCAGGCCTACAAAACTCTCCCATAGAAGTCAATGAGGTCCCTGCTGACCATTGTGTCTATAGGCCAATGTGGCTCCTGTGAAGTAATTTTCTTAATGCTTTTTAAATGCTGTCAAAAGCAGCTTAGGCAAGATGGCCGCCCCCATTATCATGTTCAGAAATAGAATGGAAAAAAAAAACAACAATCAGAAAATAAAAACAGATTAGGAAAAAAAAGAAGACATATTACCATCTGGTTTTAACTGGCAGATAACATTTTTGGTGACACATTCCCTTTAAGCACTCTGTAGGACGCTGAAGACAGACTCTCCTCAGCATCAGTGTTCCCATCTCAGACAATGGGGGCATATCTCTAGGATATATCTGATAGGTGCGAGTCCCAGAGGTGGGATTTGCACCTATCTCGTAAAAGCACCCGGCCACTTCTGTTGGCCCCATAAAAGTGAATGGAAACGGTGGCTGCACAAGCACAGTGCGCTCCCATAAATTTTTATGGGGATTTTGAAAATAGCAGAGCGCGCCGTTTACCTGCTTGCCGTCAACATTGCAGCGGCGATTACAGCTGCTTACCACTGCAATGTCCATGGCAAGCAGGTAAAGTCAAGAGGACATAGCGCTCGCACCAGCACTGGGTTTTCTTCAAACATGTAATCGCGGTGGTTCCTGGAGTCAGACCCCCTGCCGATCTGATATTGATGACTTATCCTGAGTATAGGTCATCAGTATAGGAAACTGAAAAACCCCTTTAAAGGGGTTGCCTGGGATTGGGGACATTGGTCTAATAGTACTAGACTGCCGTACACATTACAAACATGCATGTACTACTTTTTGCCCATATTTCTTAAGCCCCGTTTTCATCCAGTAAATTCTTGGCCGGAAGTGACAGTTTTCTTGGTCTCCGTGACATACATGGTCCCTGGCAGGCGAGCAAAGCCTCCTCTTCCGCTGCTCAGCGAGCCTGGTGACGTCATTGGCAGCCTAAGTAATTATGCAGAGTGGATGAAGGGGAGCTAACTAGGCCAGCCGACATATCGCTAAGCCCCTCCCCACCGGTGACGTCACCGGGCATGGAGCTTTATAATGAATGGAGGCAGATCACTATACTAGTTAGCATAGAAAACTCCTCCCATGTAATGTGCTAGAGGCATAAATATGTATGAGGGGGCGGGTGCAGGGACGCGATGTTAGAATGTAGAAACCAAGAGATGACACGCTGTGCTGGGACCCACAGTGCAGTGCGGCAGGAAGTGATTGCACAGATAAACAGATATGTAAACAATCTGTTGGGGACTGTAGGAGCCATGCTGCAGTATAAAAGCTACCTAAAAACATTGGGGAACATAGACTCGGCTAGTAACGGTGACTAAGCCGTAAAAAGAAAGAAAAAAAAAAAAAAAAGTTTGATCCCGGACAACAGCTTTAAAAGGAGTCTGTCAGCACGATTGGGCATAATGAACCAAGAACAGTACATGGGAGGCACTTACAGTTCTATTCTCCTGGCCAAGAAGTTGCTGCCGCACCAGCCATTGTGCCTGGTTCAATATGCTCCCTAATACATTTCCCAATGAGTGCAAGTAATTATCAGTAACCAATAAGACTTCAAAGCTTCTAACTGGTGAACAACTGTTACAAACAACAGAGGCTCACCCACTGCCCCCCGACTGCATTATCACCAGGTCCATGGTCCTGAACCCCAAGGGTATGTTCACATGTTGGATTTTTGACAGTGCCAAAATCCGCTGCGGTTTCTGCCGCTGTTTTTTATTTTCAATGCTGCGGTCCCATCCTCAGTTTAGTTCCAATGAGGTGCCAGAGGAGTCCACGCGGTAACCACGACAAGAATGGACATGTCCATTCTTGGCACTGTCTGGAAAACCTCATGAAAAAAAAAAAACTCAGTCACATGAACTGTGGCGTAGGCGCGCACCTTCCCATTATGGGAGGCAGTTTCAGTGCAGATAAGGCTACTTTCACACTAGCGTTCGGAGCGGGTCCGTCTGATGTTTCATCAGACGGATCCGCTCCTATAATGCAGACGTTTGCATCCGTTCAGAACGGATCCGTTTGCATTATAACTTAGAAAAATTTCTAAGTGTGAAAGTAGCCTGAGCGTCAATGGGGGACGGATCCGCTTGAAGATTGAGCCATATGGTGTCATCTTCAAGCGGATCCGTCCCCATTGACTTACATTATAAGTCTGGACGGATCCGCTCGCCTCCGCACGGCCAGGCGGACACCCGAACGCTGCTTGCAGCGTTCAGGTGTCCGCTCACTGAGCGGAGCGGAGGCTGAGCGCTGGCAGGCGGATGCATTCTCAGTGGATCCGCCTCAACTGAGAATGCATTAGGGCCAGACGGCTGCGTTCAGGGCCGCTTGTGAGAGCCTTCAAACGGAGCTCACGAGCGGACACCTGAACGCAGGTGTGAAAGTAGCCTAACGCAGTTTTCGGCACAGGACTGTAAATCTGCAGTACATCACTTTATGTGGCAGATTTCTGCCCTGGATTACACCGTAGGCAACCTAGAGGGTGAAACCTTCTACACATCAGCTTAAAAAAGTAGCAGCACTTACGCATCTATAGCAAAATGTGTCTATGGTGCTGGTGCCCACAGTGTTGGATACCAGTCTGTAGTATCCCCCAAATCATCAAGAATAAAAAAATAATAATAAAAAAATAGAACTGCAGCACTTGCCAGTCTTAAATTCATGCTGGTTTATTCACAAAAAATTGCGACGTTTAGTCCTCTCAGTCTTAGGCCTTATGCACATATTCCATTTTTTGGGGTCCACAAATTGCAGAACGGAACAGCCTTTTCTTGTCCGCAAAACGGACAAGAATACGACATGTTATATTTACTTTGCGGAGCCACGGAACAGAGCAACGGAACAGAGTGCTGTCCACATCTTTTGTGGCCCCACTGAAGTGAATGGGTCCGTACCCGAGCCGAAAAAAACTGCGGCTCGGATGCGGACCCAAACAACGGTCGTGTGCATGAGGCCTTAGGCCTTACATGCAAGTACACGATCGTTGTGTGTTTTGCGGTGCGCAAATCGCAGATGCGCAAAACATGGATGGCATCCGTGCGCATTCCGCAATTTGCGGAACGGCACGGACAGCCTTTAATGCAAAGTGCAGACAAGAATAGGACAGGTTATATATTTTTGGCGGACCACGGAACGGAGCAACGGATGCGGACAGCACACGGAGTGCTGTCCGCATCTTTTGCGGGCCCATTAAAGTGAATGGGTCCGCATACGAGCCGCCAAAACTGCGGCTCGGATGTGGACCAAAACAACAGCCGTGCGCATGAGGCCTTAAGCACAGTGCAGTTTTATTCTACACATCAGCAACACTGCCACACAGTCTGGTGCAGATTTTGGCCAGTGGACCGCAATGTCTGGCTTTACTCTTACCCCATGTTCACACGGCAAAATGTACAAGCCCATTTCCAAAAAAAGTCAGGACGCTGTGTAAAATGTAAACCAAAGCAGAAAGAATGCAATGATCTGCAGATCTCAGACACCCAGGTTTTATTCACAACAGATGAAAGATTTTACCATTTAATGAAAAAAATAATAACTATTCATTTACATTTTACACAGTGTCCCAACTTTTTCGGGAATTGGGGCTCTATACACTGAACTGCACTTCTAAGGATTCTTTCACACTTACGTTACTAGTACTCTGGGTCTGGCATTGCCAGATGTTACCGCAATGCCCGCCACCCCCATTCAATATAATGGGATTCAGCAGATTCAGCCGGCAGGGTGTTCTTTGCCAGAACTAGTAACACTAGTGTAAACTAGCCGAAGGCTACATGCACACGGCAGTGGAAAGAAAAAAGCTGCCCATTAAAAACTGAAACACTGTCAGTTTTTCATGGCCACTTTTCAACCATGTTGAAAAATGGCAATGAAAAAACAATATTTTTAATTTTTTTTTTAATAAAAACCCAACCACTGCAGTGTCCTCAGCAGTAATAATGACCCCCAGAGTGCTCCTCAGCAGTAATAATGACCCCCAGAGTGCTCCTCAGCAGTAATAATGACCCCCAGAGTGCTCCTCAGCAGTAATAATGACCCCCAGAGTGCTCCTCAGCAGTAATAATGACCCCCAGAGTGCTCCTCAGCAGTAATAATGACCCCCAGAGTGCTCCTCAGCAGTAATAATGACCCCCAGAGTGCTCCTCAGCAGTAATAATGACCCCCAGAGTGCTCCTCAGCAGTAATAATGACCCCCAGAGTGCTCCTCAGCAGTAATAATGACCCCCAGAGTGCTCCTCAGCAGTAATAATGACCCCCAGAGTGCTCCTCAGCAGTAATAATGACCCCCAGAGTGCTCCTCAGCAGTAATAATGACCCCCAGAGTGCTCCTCAGCAGTAATAATGACCCCCAGAGTGCTCCTCAGCAGTAATAATGACCCCCAGAGTGCTCCTCAGCAGTAATAATGACCCCCAGAGTGCTCCTCAGCAGTAATAATGACCCCCAGAGTGCTCCTCAGCAGTAATAATGACCACCAGAGTGCTCCTCAGCAGTAATAATGACCACCAGAGTGCTCCTCAGCAGTAATAATGACCCCCAGAGTGCTCCTCAGCAGTAATAATGACCCCCAGAGTGCTCCTCAGCAGTAATAATGACCCCCAGAGTGCTCCTCAGCAGTAATAATGACCACCAGAGTGCTCCTCAGCAGTAATAATGACCACCAGAGTGCTCCTCAGCAGTAATAATGACCCCCAGAGTGCTCCTCAGCAGTAATAATGACCCCCAGAGTGCTCCTCAGCAGTAATAATGACCCCCAGAGTGCTCCTCAGCAGTAACAATGACCCCCAGAGTGCTCCTCAGCAGTAATAATGTCCCCCAGAGAGCTCCTCAGCAGTAATAATGTCCCCCAGAGAGCTCTACGGACGTGTGAATGGACCCCAAGTTGGGAGAATTGGCTTCTACCCCTTTTTTTTTTTTTCACAGCGCAGCCTGCGATGTATCAGCAGGGAGGGAGGAGGGGCTGGAGGCCGGCAACTGCTGTTTCACTCACGGTGGGGCCCGTTGCAGTCCCTATACTCCATTACATCGGGCCCCGCTCACAGCAGTTTTCATATGTAAAGTCCATTCCTGTAATCTTCAAGCAGTGGCTCTGCTTTAAACTAGCGCAATCCTCTGTAACAGTACTCACTATCAAAGCAGTGGTCCGTCCGGCGCGTGACGTCACGCACTCGGTCATGCTCCTCCCACTTCATTAATAAAGCTGGCAGGAGCATGACTGACTGAGTGAGGTATGTTGCGCGCCGGCCGGACCGCTGCTTTGATAGTGAGTATTGTTACAGAAGAAAGCAGAGCTATTGCTGGAGCATTACATAAAAAGATTTTACATATAAAGACTGCTGTGAGCGGGGCCCGGGGGTGTAATGGGGGTCACTATTCATCTTATGCTGGTCACAGTATCATATGTGTCACAGTATATTGTCCCTGTGTGAATAGTGACCCCCCCCCCCCCATTACATAAGATGCTATATGTGTGTCATCCACAGATCCACCCCCACAACAGTGCTTCATCCACAGACCCCCATTAGTTCAAAACCCACCAAAAGCACGTCTTTGGTTCAAATTCTTTCTTCTTATTTCCTCCTCAAAAATGTAGGTGTGTCTTAGGCTACTTTCACACTAGTGTTGTTTGAATCCGGCGTTCAATTCCGACACCGGAACTGCCCGCCGGATCCGGAAAAACGTGTGAAAACTGATTACATTTGAATCCTGATCAGGATTTCAATCACAATGGAAAAATGCATTGGAAAAAACGGATCCGCCATTTATGGACTTTAACTTTTTTTTCCTATTTTTCGGGTTTAACATGCAAAAGCCGGATCCGTTTTGACTGAACACACGGCGCCGGATCCGGCGTTAATGCAAGTCAATGGGAAAAAAGCCTGGTCCGGCGTTCAGTCAAAGTGTTCAGGATTTTTGGCCGGAGGTAAAAATACAGCATGCTACGGTTTTCTGAAAAGCCTGATCAGTCAAAAAGACTGAACAGAAGACATCCTGATGCATCCTGAGGGACGGACTCTCCATTCAGAATGCATGGGGATAAAACTGATCAGTTCTTTTCCGGATTTGAGCCCCTAGGACGGAACTCAGCGCCGGAAAAGAAAAACGCTAGTGTGAAAGTAGCCTTATAAAGCGAAAAACACAGTAGTTATTTTCCCCATAGACCGCATCAGGAAAAAAAATACCAAAACTTAAATAATAGTGTGGATTTATGTGCCGTTTTGTTGAATTTCTTGTGGACTTTCTAAATACAAATCTGCTCCGTGTGCACGCTGCGTATTACGCGCCCCAAGGCCACCTGCACGCGCTGCGTATTACGCGCCCCAAGGCCACCTGCACGCGCTGCGTATTACGCGCCCCAAGGCCACCTGCACGCGCTGCGTATTACGCGCCCCAAGGCCACCTGCACGCGCTGCGTATTACGCGCCCCAAGGCCACCTGCACGCGCTGCGTATTACGCGCCCCAAGGCCACCTGCACGCGCTGCGTATTACGCGCCCCAAGGCCACCTGCACGCGCTGCGTATTACGCGCCCCAAGGCCACCTGCACGCGCTGCGTATTACGCGCCCCAAGGCCACCTGCACGCGCTGCGTATTACGCGCCCCAAGGCCACCTGCACGCGCTGCGTATTACGCGCCCCAAGGCCACCTGCACGCGCTGCGTATTACGCGCCCCAAGGCCACCTGCACGCGCTGCGTATTACACGCCCCAAGGCCACCTGCACGCGCTGCGTATTACGCGCCCCAAGGCCACCTGCACGCGCTGCGTATTACGCGCCCCAAGGCCACCTGCACGCACTGCGTTTTACGCACCCCAAGGCCACCTGCACGCACTGCGTTTTACGCACCCCAAGGCAACCTGCACGCGCTGCGTATTACGCACCCCAAGGCGACCTGCACGCGCTGCGTATTACGCACCCCAAGGCGACCTGCACGCGCTGCGTATTACGCACCCCAAGGCAACCTGCAAAGTGTATGACAGAAATGTCAGGAACAATTATTTTTTTTCCACTCTTGTGAAAATTGACCCCCGTGCAGATTTTGAAATCCGCGGTGCGTCAACTGTGCGATTTTTAGTGCGGATTTTGCCCTTTTCAATGGTAACATCAAATCCACAACAAAAATCCGCCAGTTACACGTGCAGTTTTCGGTGGGGATTTGGTGCAGAAACCCGGAAGGGAAATGAGTGTGGCACCTCCCCCTGGCACTGGGGAGCTGGGGGCCCGGGGCACCTCACCTTCCAGCCCGCGGAGCTGTTGCTGTCTCCCTTGTCTTTGAAGTAGGGGATCGTCTTCACCATCCACTCGTAGATCTGGGACAGGGTGAGGCGTTTGTCGGGGGAGCTCTCGATGGCCTGGGTGATGAGTTCTGCATAGGACTGGTTGCCCCAGGCGTTCCTCCGTGATCCCCCTTTCCTGGGAGTCACTCCTGCCCCCACCAGGCCGTCAGAGAGGCCTCTGTCCTCGGCAGGCACGAGAGAAGGGCCATCCGGGGGGTCTGCTCTGCCCTCCTCTGCGGGGGTGGCGGGCTGCACTACTGACAGCTCGGGCCTGGGAAGGGGCCATGTGCATGACCTAGGTCTGGACTGAGGCTCGAAGTCGGGATCAATGTCCACGGGAGTCGCGTCAGTTCCCTCCATGGCGGAGGCCTCGGGTGCTGGCGGGTCTTCAGCCGCTTCTCCTCCAGCTGTGCACACACCGGGGTCGTTCAGCCCGCACACGCCATGCTGCCTGCACGGACACGGTGAGCGCTCACTGCCGCCTTTCCTGCTGCTGAGGCGGTCTAGCCCCGCGCCGCGGCCGGAAGCCCCCCGTGCTCGCCCGTCCGGCTCTGGCACTCTCTATGCCGGTTCCGTGAAGTAAATGTCACTTTCCCTTTTGTTTTGGACACCACAAAACTTCTAGCTGACGTCTCTGTTTACCAGGGGCTGCAGAAAACCTACTACGCATGCGCCATGTGGCGTTACTCGGGACGCCGCTATGCAATATGGGTGTTGTAGTTTTTCAGATGGGGACAGCCATAAGTGTGTGCAGAGGCAGGACTTCAATTCCCAGCACAGCCTGAGGGTTTGTGGAATGATACCTCGTAGTTCTGGAGACAGAGGTGGACTACTTTTCCCGTGATTCCGTGCGGCGAGGTGTGATTAGATCGTGTGGAGTTATGTAAGAGTTCATCACTAGGAGCAGAACACACAGTGAGGCGGTTTGTAGCAGGAGACGCTGCGGTTGTAGTGAGCGCTTGTGTGTGACTGGAGCTTGCGGCTTCATCTTCAGCGCTCCCGGTGTACTGCCCTGTACACACGTGGCGGTTTGTGTCTTCTGTGCTGGATGAAAGCTACAGATTGAAGGTTACAGCGCGCCCTGCATCATTCTCAAGTGAAAGTACAAAGCGTTTTCACCTTTGTAACTGTGCCAACCACTAAATGATCTATAATAAGAGTGACATCACCTAGAATACTAGTGCCATACACTGCCCATGTCACTGTGCCAACCACTAAATGATCTATAATAAGAGTGACATCACCTAGAATACCAGTGCCATACACTGCCCATGTCACTGTGCCAACCACTAAATGATCTATAATAAGAGTGACATCACCTAGAATACCAGTGCCATACACTGCCCATGTCACTGTGCCAACTGCTAAATGATATATAAGAGTGACATCACCTAGAATACTAGTGCCATACACTGCCCATGTCACTGTGCCAGCCACTAAATGATCTATAATAAGTGACATCACCTAGAATACCAGTGCCATACACTGCCCATGTCACTGTGCCAACCACTAAATGATCTATAATAAGAGTGACATCACCTAGAATACCAGTGCCATACACTGCCCATGTCACTGTGCCAACCACTAAATGATCTATAATAAGAGTGACATCACCTAGAATACTAGTGCCATACACTGCCCATGTCACTGTGCCAACCACTAAATGATCTATAATAAGAGTGACATCACCTAGAATACTAGTGCCATACACTGCCCATGTCACTGTGCCAACCACTAAATGATCTATAATAAGAGTGACATCACCTAGAATACCTAGTGCCATACACTGCCCATGTCACTGTGCCAACCACTAAATGATCTATAATAAGAGTGACATCACCTAGAATACCAGTGCCATACACTGCCCATGTCACTGTGCCAACCACTAAATGATCTATAATAAGAGTGACATCACCTAGAATACTAGTGCCATACACTGCCCATGTCACTGTGCCAACCACTAAATGATCTATAATAAGAGTGACATCACCTAGAATACTAGTGTCATACACTGCCCATGTCACTGTGCCAACCACTAAATGATCTATAATAAGAGTGACATCACCTAGAATACTAGTGCCATACACTGCCCATGTCACTGTGCCAACCACTAAATGATCTATAATAAGAGTGACATCACCTAGAATACCAGTGCCATACACTGCCCATGTCACTGTGCCAACTGCTAAATGATATATAAGAGTGACATCACCTAGAATACTAGTGCCATACACTGCCCATGTCACTGTGCCAGCCACTAAATGATCTATAATAAGTGACATCACCTAGAATACCAGTGCCATACACTGCCCATGTCACTGTGCCAACCACTAAATGATCTATAATAAGAGTGACATCACCTAGAATACTAGTGCCATACACTGCCCATGTCACTGTGCCAACCACTAAATGATCTATAATAAGAGTGACATCACCTAGAATACCAGTGCCATACACTGCCCATGTCACTGTGCCAACCACTAAATGATCTATAATAAGAGTGACATCACCTAGAATACTAGTGCCATACACTGCCCATGTCACTGTGCCAACCACTAAATGATCTATAATAAGTGACATCACCTAGAATACTAGTGTCATACACTGCCCATGTCACTGTGCCAACCACTAAATGATCTATAATAAGAGTGACATCACCTAGAATACTAGTGTCATACACTGCCCATGTCACTGTGCCAACTGCTAAATGATATATAACAGTGACATCACCTAGAATACTAGTGCCATACACTGCCCATGTCACTGTGCCAACCACTAAATGATCTATAATAGAGTGACATCACCTAGAATACCAGTGCCATACACTGCCCATGTCACTGTGCCAACCACTAAATGATCTATAATAAGAGTGACATCACCTAGAATACTAGTGCCATACACTGCCCATGTCACTGTGCCAACCACTAAATGATCTATAATAAGAGTGACATCACCTAGAATACTAGTGCCATACACTGCCCATGTCACTGTGCCAACCACTAAATGATCTATAATAAGAGTGACATCACCTAGAATACTAGTGCCATACACTGCCCATGTCACTGTGCCAACCACTAAATGATCTATAATAAGAGTGACATCACCTAGAATACTAGTGTCCATACACTGCCCATGTCACTGTGCCAACCACTAAATGATCTATATAAGAGTGACATCACCTAGAATACTAGTGCCATACACTGCCCATGTCACTGTGCCAACCACTAAATGATCTATAATAAGTGACATCACCTAGAATACCTAGTGCCATACACTGCCCATGTCACTGTGCCAACCACTAAATGATCTATAATAAGTGACATCACCTAGAATACTAGTGCCATACACTGCCCATGTCACTGTGCCAACCACTAAATGATCTATAATAAGAGTGACATCACCTAGAATACTAGTGCCATACACTGCCCATGTCACTGTGCCAACCACTAAATGATCTATAATAAGAGTGACATCACCTAGAATACTAGTGCCATACACTGCCCATGTCACTGTGCCAACCACTAAATGATCTATAATAAGAGTGACATCACCTAGAATACTAGTGCCATACACTGCCCATGTCACTGTGCCAGCCACTAAATGACTATATAAGAGTGACATCACCTAGAATACTAGTGCCATACACTGCCCATGTCACTGTGCCAACCACTAAATGATCTATAATAAGAGTGACATCACCTAGAATACCTAGTGCCATACACTGCCCATGTCACTGTGCCAACCACTAAATGATCTATAATAAGAGTGACATCACCTAGAATACTAGTGCCATACACTGCCCATGTCACTGTGCCAACCACTAAATGATCTATAATAGAGTGACATCACCTAGAATACTAGTGCCATACACTGCCCATGTCACTGTGCCAACCACTAAATGATCTATAATAAGTGACATCACCTAGAATACTAGTGCCATACACTGCCCATGTCACTGTGCCAACCACTAAATGATCTATAATAAGAGTGACATCACCTAGAATACTAGTGTCATACACTGCCCATGTCACTGTGCCAACCACTAAATGATCTATAATAAGAGTGACATCACCTAGAATACTAGTGCCATACACTGCCCATGTCACTGTGCCAACCACTAAATGATCTATAATAAGAGTGACATCACCTAGAATACTAGTGCCATACACTGCCCATGTCACTGTGCCAACCACTAAATGATATATAAGAGTGACATCACCTAGAATACTAGTGCCATACACTGCCCATGTCACTGTGCCAACCACTAAATGATCTATAATAAGAGTGACATCACCTAGAATACTAGTGCCATACACTGCCCATGTCACTGTGCCAACCACTAAATGATCTATAATAAGAGTGACATCACCTAGAATACCTAGTGCCATACACTGCCCATGTCACTGTGCCAACCACTAAATGATCTATAATAAGAGTGACATCACCTAGAATACTAGTGCCATACACTGCCCATGTCACTGTGCCAACCACTAAATGATCTATAATAAGAGTGACATCACCTAGAATACTAGTGCCATACACTGCCCATGTCACTGTGCCAACCACTAAATGATCTATAATAAGAGTGACATCACCTAGAATACTAGTGTCATACACTGCCCATGTCACTGCGCCAACCACTAAATGATCTATAATAAGAGTGACATCACCTAGAATACTAGTGCCATACACTGCCCATGTCACTGTGCCAACCACTAAATGATCTATAAGAGTGACATCACCTAGAATACTAGTGCCATACACTGCCCACGTCACTGTGCCAACCACTAAATGATCTATAATAAGAGTGACATCACCTAGAATACCAGTGCCATACACTGCCCATGTCACTGTGCCAACCACTAAATGATCTATAATAAGAGTGACATCACCTAGAATACTAGTGCCATACACTGCCCATGTCACTGTGCCAACCACTAAATGATCTATAATAAGAGTGACATCACCTAGAATACTAGTGCCATACACTGCCCATGTCACTGTGCCAACCACTAAATGATATATAAGAGTGACATCACCTAGAATACTAGTGCCATACACTGCCCATGTCACTGTGCCAGCCACTAAATGATCTATAATAAGAGTGACATCACCTAGAATACTAGTGTCATACACTGCCCATGTCACTGTGCCAACCACTAAATGATCTATAATAAGAGTGACATCACCTAGAATACTAGTGCCATACACTGCCCATGTCACTGTGCCAACCACTAAATGATCTATAATAAGAGTGACATCACCTAGAATACTAGTGCCATACACTGCCCATGTCACTGTGCCAACCACTAAATGATCTATAATAAGAGTGACATCACCTAGAATACTAGTGCCATACACTGCCCATGTCACTGTGCCAACCACTAAATGATCTATAATAAGTGACATCACCTAGAATACCTAGTGCCATACACTGCCCATGTCACTGTGCCAACCACTAAATGATCTATAATAAGAGTGACATCACCTAGAATACCAGTGCCATACACTGCCCATGTCACTGTGCCAACCACTAAATGATCTATAATAAGAGTGACATCACCTAGAATACTAGTGCCATACACTGCCCATGTCACTGTGCCAACCACTAAATGATCTATAATAAGAGTGACATCACCTAGAATACTAGTGCCATACACTGCCCATGTCACTGTGCCAACCACTAAATGATCTATAATAAGAGTGACATCACCTAGAATACTAGTGCCATACACTGCCCATGTCACTGTGCCAACCACTAAATGATCTATAATAAGAGTGACATCACCTAGAATACTAGTGCCATACACTGCCCATGTCACTGTGCCAACCACTAAATGATCTATAATAAGAGTGACATCACCTAGAATACTAGTGCCATACACTGCCCATGTCACTGTGCCAACCACTAAATGATCTATAATAAGAGTGACATCACCTAGAATACTAGTGCCATACACTGCCCATGTCACTGTGCCAACCACTAAATGATCTATAATAAGAGTGACATCACCTAGAATACTAGTGCCATACACTGCCCATGTCACTGTGCCAACCACTAAATGATCTATAATAAGAGTGACATCACCTAGAATACTAGTGCCATACACTGCCCATGTCACTGTGCCAACCACTAAATGATCTATAATAAGAGTGACATCACCTAGAATACCAGTGCCATACACTGCCCATGTCACTGTGCCAACCACTAAATGATCTATAATAAGAGTGACATCACCTAGAATACCAGTGCCATACACTGCCCATGTCACTGTGCCAACCACTAAATGATCTATAATAAGAGTGACATCACCTAGAATACCAGTGCCATACACTGCCCATGTCACTGTGCCAACCACTAAATGATCTATAATAAGAGTGACATCACCTAGAATACTAGTGTCATACACTGCCCATGTCACTGTGCCAACCACTAAATGATCTATAATAAGAGTGACATCACCTAGAATACTAGTGCCATACACTGCCCATGTCACTGTGCCAACCACTAAATGATCTATAATAAGAGTGACATCACCTAGAATACTAGTGCCATACACTGCCCACGTCACTGTGCCAACCACTAAATGATATATAATAAGAGTGACATCACCTAGAATACTAGTGCCATACACTGCCCACGTCACTGTGCCAACCACTAAATGATCTATAATAAGAGTGACATCACCTAGAATACTAGTGCCATACACTGCCCATGTAACTGTGCCAACCATTACATATCCACTAGGTGACATAATTAAAATACTAGTATCCAAATATTTCTGCCATATGCTGTCCTCATAACACTGCCATACAGCTGTATATAGAAGTAGCCATTATCAGTGCCCATTTAGGAATGTCAGACATGCTGCCTGCAAAATAGTCATAGTTCCCATATAATGGCGGGCACAGTAGTGCTGCACACATTGGCAGCTGTCTGCTGCTCACCAGGGCACAGTCAGGTATCTCCACAAATAAATGATGCTGAATATGCTTTTAAGGCCACATTCACATTAAGCATTGTCGTGTCTGTTCTGCTCCGAAGCCCCGGACCTGGCACCTAATTGACACTAACAGCACCGTATGGACCCCACTGGCTATAATGCGGTCCTTTTTCAGCATTACTGTATGAAATGATGCTGCATGCTGGGCTATTGTGTGCATTGTTTCTGAAAGAAATAGTGATGGAGATCTCTATGTGAGCGATCCGTAAGAGAATGTCACCATGTTTATCGTGACTGTGCGTCTCATGTGCCTGTAATTGAGGCTGAGATACGTACATTAAGGGGACATTCGCATCGGCGGCATGCCTGATCCAGCACGAATGCCGGCTGGAGTTTTAATTCCCTTCTCTACCTAGTACAAAACCTGACTGATTCGGGTGTATGAGTTTGAGGAGAAAGGTGCCTCTTGGCCAGTAGATTTGCCCACATTTTTACATCCACATTTAGGAGTGAGATAGGTCTGTAGCTCCTGCAGTGTTGCAGGTCTTTCCCTTCCTCAGAATGGTGGCAATTGCTTCCAGGGATTGTTTGTGAAGGTGGGTACCAGAAAAGAGGGATGTACACCCGTCAGTAAGCTGAGGTAGTAGAATGTGCAAAAACCTCTTATAATATCCGGACCAGGGCTCTTCCCCAATGGCATTGATTTAATCTTCCCAACTTCCTCTTCTGTTATTGGTCTGAGAAGGGTCTCTGCATTCTCTATGGGTAGATAGGGTTCTTGTAGATTGCTCAGGAATTTATCCATATCTGGACCAGAGCCCGGTCTGGATAGCTCCCCAGACTCCCTGAGGTTACACAAGTCTCGGTAGAACTACTGGAATGTAGTCAGCTATGTCTTTTGTCTTTGAGACTAGTGTACCATTTTTCTGCTTTATAGAAGCAATGTATGTGGAGTCTCGCCTTTGCTTTATGAGTTTGGACATAAGTTTGGTGCCTTTGTCCCCATGGGCATATATAGAAGTGGTATTTAGAATATTTCAGTTCCCATCTCAGCCGCAGCAACTCCTTGTAGGCATGTAGGGCTTTAGTTCGTTTATGAGGAGATTCTCTAGTAGCTATCTGAGAGAGCGGAGAGTGGAGTCATTTTTGTCTATCCTTCTTGATCCTGCTCTCTAGAGCAATAAACTCACCCCTCATCACTGCCTTATGGGCTTCCCACACTGTTGCTACTGATGCATCCACAGGGGTGTTTTCCTGAAAGAACAGCCGCAGTCTCTTTTGAAGAGATCTTAAATCAGCCTCTTTGTCTGACAGTGTTTCATTTAGTTGCCACATGCATTGTCTGGATGGTAGATTAGCAAAGGCCACCAAGGCCAAGACGGGAGCATGGTCAGACACTGTGATAGGTTCAATAGTTACATGTTGCAGCATGTCTATATGCTTGTCTGATATAAAAACATAATCCAAATGTTGAAAAGAGTTGTGTGGAATGGAAAATAAAGTATAGTCCTGCAAAGAGGTAAAACACGTCTCTGCGGCCAAATGGGAAATCCAAACCTAAAGGTTCCCATGTTGAGAATGTCCCCAGCAGGCAATCGTCAGTATGAAGGTAGAGCCCATCAAAGTCCTGTGGTGGGGACTTTCCCCACCCTCATACGTAGAAGTAACTGTTAATCCCACCTGTGTAACCCCCTCCATGTGGAATAAACTGCGTGATACTTGGCTATCCAGTGTCCTGGGTCTTGGAGTTAGCTTTTTTCTTCTGCCCGACTTTCACCCAACATCCCGGGCCTGGCAGTTCTGGCAATGGCGTGTTGAGCATCGTCACTGGCATCCAAGAGAGGATTTCCACAGGAGGGGTCCGCAACAACGACCATGCTGCAGGGCGGTCACCCGGCATACGGACCATGCATTATTTGCCATTAGTGACAAAGGTGAGTCCAAAATGAAGCAGCCATTTAAAAGCAATCTGGCTAGATTTGAGGTGATCTGTTAAAGGGCACAGCGTCCGCTGCTTTTTAACTGTTGATGGCGCCAGGTCCAGGAATAAGAGGATTTTTACACCTTCAAAGAGCACCTCTGTCTTCTCCCTGGCAGCCTTGAGGAGTTATGCAGTGTCTAGATAACTTAGAAGTCCACAGACTACATCCCTTGGCGGCCCACCCTCCTTGGGCTTCGGCCTTAGGGACCTGTGAATCTGACCATTTTTACACCTGCTACGATTCTCTTGATCCTCTATCAAGGCGAAGGTGGCATTAAGAGAGTCCATCTGAGAGTCCATCTCTTCCAAGGCTCGATTGTAAGAGAGTATGGCGGCATGGTTATTCTCAAGAGCTTCCACCCTGTGTCCAATATGCTTTATGTCACTCTTGATTTCAGCGAGCTCTTGCATTACTGCGGCTAATGCTTGAGTTAGAGCTTGCTGCAGGAATTTGTGAGAGACTGGAACTGGATTGTTTGAGGATACAGTTGGACTAGATTGTAGGGTGTTGTTGGCGTCAAGGCCTGTGGTCACCTCTTGCTCCGTATGTTCATCTCGTGCCATTTTTACGGTCCCGTCCAGGAGCGCCGAGGCTTTCCTGTGGGGGTCTTTCGAAATGTCCAAGAGACCCCGATCATGCTTCATCTAGTCTGTTTTGTCTTTGCCAACTTTGACCATGGTGTGGTCAGGGTAGCCGCGAAATAGACTTATTTACAGGATAGTGTAGAGAGGAGCTAACACACATGCGTCTGTCTTGCTGAGCAGTTAGGCTCCCCCCCTCAGCATGCTAATCCTTTTGAGCCCATAAGGGACTCTCTGGTAGGGACTTTATATATGGGCCACACGCTTGATAGCTCTCTGCCAGTCACTTTCCCCTTCCCTGTGGTCTTAGGCTAGTTTCACACTAGCGGCGAGGAACTCTGGCAGGCTGTTCCGGCAAATGAACAGCCTGTCGGATTCGTGCTGCCGCTAGTGCACGCGTGCCGCCAGACTACCGCTCCGGCCCCATTGCCTATAGTTCCGGTGGCAGCACGGCAAACATGCCGAGAGGCGGTGTCACGACCCTTGGTCATGGTCGTGACTCCTTGGGAGCCGCATGCGGTTGCCCGCGGCTTGGTGTTGTCAACCGCAGCTGGGGGCACTTAGTTGTTTGCCTCAGGTGCGGTTGCCGCGGACAATAGGCATGTGTGCGGTTGCCCTTGGCAACGTGTGATGTTGTGCACTTCCTTGTTTGTTTGTTGTGCACGAGGTGATGTTTAGTATTAACCTGTGTCCTCCAGAACAGCCAACAGGCCGAGACACTTCCACAGCATGCAAACATCACCAGACGTTGCCGCGGACAACCGCAGGTGAAGGGAGGAGTCCAGGTGCATACTAACATCACCTCGTGCACAACAAACAAACAAGGAAGTGCACAATATCACACGTTGCCAAGGGCAACCGCACACATGCCTATTGTCCGCGGCAACCGCACCTGAGGCAAACAACTAAGTGTCCCCAGCTGCGGTTGACAACACCAAACCGCGGGCAACCGCATGCGGCTCCCAAGGAGTCACGACCATGACCAAGGGTCGTGACAGGCGGCTGGAATAAAACTACAACATGTTCAGAGCTTTCTTACCTGTGTAGACTGCTGAAAATATTATTTCTATTCACACTGCCTGCCTCTGCTATCTGTGAATGCTGTGTGCAGAATCTCTAGTATACGTCTGTGAGATTCAGCTTCACACTGCTGTCCCTGCTTGTTAGAGGGCAGCAGATCTGTGTCACTGATCTATTATTATTTACACTCTTCAACAATAATACTGCAACTCCAAGAAGGACAAGCCATAAGGTTACGGAAATCGAGGAAGTAGTAGGTGTTGCTAAGGTCTGCAGATGATCAAATGTCCAAGCACCTAGCTCCAATCTGTGGCAGGTGGAAGGGGCATAAAAGCCAGAATGAAAGCAAAGGTTTTTTTAGCCAAATGAAACCTCACAAATCAGATCAAGTCATGTGGGATGGTTATGCGTTCACTGATGTGCCAGTTATCGCCACTTGAGAGGGACAGAATCCTTGAACTGAGAAAACTTGGTTTATTCCACTACGAGCCTAGGCCGGGATGTCAGCACTGTTCAACCTTCCGTGTCCCAGTGGTTTTAAAGACAAAGATGAACTTTGAGGTGGCAACCCTAATCCAGATCCATCTGTAGCAGTATACTGTCCTCTTCCGTACTAAATACTTTACACAGTTTAGTGTCATCTGCAAAATCTTATATTTTACTGTGCAAGCCTTCTATAATTAACCCCTTAACGCAAAACACTGTGCATGTACGCCGGGGGATGCATTCCGCCGTACATGCATGGCGGGTACAGGAGCTGCACCCGCCCGATCACTGCATGGGTCCGACCGCCCCTGGTAGCCGGGCCACTGCTATATCTGCTGACATCGCTGTTTACAACATAGAAGTGGTTCGTGGCGGGTGAGGGAGCTGCTGTGCGGGGACCCGATGTGTGACAAGGCAGCCCAATGCCATGCACAGGCTGCCCAATGTCTTGCACGACATCGGGACCTGCCTTCTACGGGGGCCGAAGAGATCCAGCCTCAGGCTGCGTCTCCTAGGCAACCTGTTAGTGTATTACTCTGTGTCATACACTAGCAGGCAATGCATTACAATACAGATGTATTGTAATGCATTGCAGAGGAGATCAGATCCCCAAAAGTTGAAGTCCCAGAGTGGGACAGAAATAAAGTTTAAAAAAAAAAAAGTGTTTTCAATAAAAAAACAGTTTCAAGTTAAAAAAAGAAAGAAATAAAAAACACCCCTTTCCCCTGATTTTATAATAAAAAATAGAAAACACACATATTAGGTATCGCTGTGTCCGAAACCACCGGCTCTATAAATATATCACATGATCCACCCCTTCCGATAGACTCCATATAAAAATAAAAACTGGGTAAAAAAAAAAGCCATTTTTGTCACTTTACATCACTAAAAGTGCAACACCAAGCGATCAAAAAGGCGTATGCCCGCAAAAATAGTACCAGTCTAACAGTCAGCTCATCCCGAAAACAATTAGCCCCTACATAGGACAATCCCCCCAAAAATAAAAAAAAATATGGCTCTCAGACTATGGAGACACTAAAACATGTTTTTTTTGTGTAAAAAAAAAAAAAAGTATTCATATTAGGTATTGCCGCGTCCGTAACAACCTTCTCTATAACCTTCTCTATAACAAAAATATCACATGATTTAACCCCTCAGGTGAATACCGTAAAAAAAAAGATGTCAAAAAGCCATTTTGTCACCTTACATCACAAAAAGTGTAATAGCAAGCAATCAAACATTCATACGTACCCGAAAATAGTACCAATCAAACCATCATCTCATCCCACAAAAATCATACCCTACCTAAGACAAAATATCAAACAAATATGGCTCAGACTATGGAGACACTAAAACATGATTTTATTGTTTGTTTCAAAAAAGATATTGTGTAAAACTTAAATAAAAAAAGTATACATATTAGGTATTGACACGTCCGTAACGACCTGCTCTATAAAAATATCTCATGAACTAACCCCTCAGATGAACACCGTAATATTTTTTTCTAAAAATGGTATTAAAAAGCCATTTTGTCATTTTACATCACAAAAAGTGTAATAGCAAGCAATCAAACATTCATACGCACCAAAAAATAGTACCAATCAAACTGTCATCTCATACTGAAAAAAATTAGCCCCCTGTTGTGGAAATTTTATTATGCAGACATTTTATCTTAGGATGTGTGTGTGTTTTATAGATTGTCATCATGTCTCAGTGGTAATGGTAGATTATTGTATACATGTGTTTGTATGGGGTGTGTCCATTGTCTGCACAGCCACATTGGTTGCCCCTCCCTGTCCTTTGATATGTCATCACTTCCTGTATCCTTGTCTTGGGCCAGCCCCTTTTACACCTTTTGTGGTAGTCAATAAAAGACGGATACTGGGCAAGGAGGAGGGAGGAGTTGCTCAGAACTGAATGAAGATGGTAGCATTTGTGTGGTTCTCTGGCTGTAGCTGATGGAGGATGGAGTTGCCTTTTCCTTACACTAACTATGATGCGGGCTGATTACAACTATTAATATTTTTACCACAACACCCCACATAAGACAGTCACACAAAAAATAAAAATAAACTATGGTTTTTAGAATATGGAGACACTAAAAAATATATTTTTTCAAATATAGTCATATTTGGTATTGTCGCATCCGTAACAACCTGCTCTATAAAAATAGCTCATGATCTAACCTGTCAGATGAACGTTGTAAATAAACTGAAACAAACAACCCAAAAAAGTGTCATATTTGGTATTGTCGCATCCGTAACAACCTGCTCTATAAAAATAGCTCATGATCTAACCTCTCAGATGAACGTTGTAAATAACAAAAAATAAAAACAGTGCCAAAACAGCTATTTGTTTGTTACATCTCAAAAAGTGTAATATAGAGCAAACAAAAAATTATCTGTACCCTAAAATAGTACCAACAAAACTGCCACCTTATCCCGTAGTTTCCAAAATTGGGTCACTTTTTTGGAGTTTCTACTCTAGCGGTGCATCAGGGGGTCTTCAAATGGGACATGGCAACTTAAAATTATCCCAGTGAAATCTGCCCTCCAAAAACCATATGGCGTTCCTTTCTTTCTGTGCCCTGCCGTGTGGCCATACAGCAGTTTACGACCACATATGAGGTGTTTCTGTAAACTACAGAATCAGGGCAGTAAATACTGAGTTTAGTTTGGCTGTTAATCCTTGCTTTGTTAGCGGGAAAAAAATGATTAAAATGGAAAATCTGCCCAAAAGAGTGAAATTCTGAAATTTCATCTCCATTTTCAATGAATTCTTGTGGAACACCTAAAGGGTTAACAGAGTTTGTAAAATCTGTTTTGAATACCTTGAGGGGTGTAGTTTCTAAAATTGGGTCACTTTTCGGAGTTTCTACCCTAGGGGTGCATCAGGGTGGCTTCAAATGGGACATGGTGTCAAAAAAAAGTCCACCAAAATCTTCCAAAAACAACATGGCGTTCCTTTCCTTCTGCGCCCTGTCGTGTGGCCATACAGCAGAATCAGGGCAATAAATAATGAGTTTTGTTTTGCTGTTAACCTTTGCTTTGTTAGCGGGGATTTTTTTTTAAATTAAAATGGAAAATCTGCCAAAAAAGTGAAATTCTAAAATTTCATCTCCATTTTTCAGTCTTTTTTCAAGTCTTGTGGAACACCAAGGGTTAACAATGTTTGTAAAATCAGTTTTTAATACCTTGAGGGGTGTAGTTTCTAAAATTGGGTAATTTTTGGGTGGTTTATATTATATAAGCCTCACAAAGTGACTTCAGACCTGAACTGGTCCTTAGAGTGCTTTCACACTTGCGGCTGGACGGATCCAACAGGCTGTTCACCCTGTTGGATCCTTCCTTCCGCTATTTCGCCGGACCGCCGCTCCGTCCCCATTGACGCTCACCACGAACTGCTGTACTCCGCCGGAGCTCCGCCCTGTCCCCATTATAGTCAATAGGGACAGAGCGGCGGCACGGTGAAATAGCGGAAGGACGGATCCGACAGGGTAAACAGCCTGTCGGATCCGTCTTGCCGCAACTGTGAAAGTACCCTTAAAAAGTGGGTTTTGGAAATTTTCTGAAAAATTTCAAGATTTGCTTTTAAACTTCTAAGCCTTCTAACGTCCCAAGAAAAGAAAATGTAATTTACAAAATGATCTTTTTATAAATAAAAATGAAATATTTTTATTCAAATTTACCACTGTCATGAAGTACAATATCTGACGAGAAAACAATCTCAGAATGGCTTGGATAAGTAAAAGTGTTTTAAAGTTATCACCACATAAAGTGACACATGTCAGATTTTCAAAAATCTGTCTGGTCCTTAAGGTGAAAAATGACCTGGTCCTTAAGGGGTTAATAAGTATATTGAAAAGAAAAGGGCCCAATACTGGCCCCTGTGGAACCCCACTAGTTACATTGACTCAATCTGAATGTTTACTGTTAATAACCACCCTCTGTTCTCTATCACTGAGCCAGTTACTTACCCACATACAGACATTTTCTTCCAGTCCGAGCATTCTCATTTTATATACTCACACCAGTCCAGTTTAGAACTTACCTCCTCATATCAATCATGGGATAACCCCTTTAAAGTGCTACAGTAACTACTGATCATGGCATCTAAGGGCTCTTTCACACCTGCGTTATCGTCTTCCGGCATAGAGTTCCGTCATCGGGGCTCTATGCCGGAAGAATCCTGATCAGTTTTATCCTAATGCATTCTGAATGGAGTGAAATCCGTTCAGGATGCATCAGGATGTCTTCAGTTCAGGACCGGAACGTTTTCTGGCCAGAGAAAATACAGCAGCAATGCTGCACTTTTTGCTCCGGCCAAAAATCCTGAACACTTGCCGCAAGGCCGGATCTGGAATTAATGCCCATTGAAAGGCATTAATCCGGATCCGGCCTTAAGCTAAACGTCGTTTCGGCGCATTGCCGGATCCGACGTTTAGCTTTTTCTGAATGGTTACCATGGCTGCCGGGACGCTAAAGTCCTGGCAGCCATGGTAAAGTGTAGTGGGGAGCGGTATACTTCCCGTCCGTGCGGCTCCCGGGGCGCTCCAGAGTGACGTCAGGGCGCCCCACGCGCATGGATGACGTGATCGCATGGCACGTCATCCATGCGCATGGGACGCTCTGACGTCATTCTGGAGCGCCCCGGGAGCCGCACGGACTGTAAGTATACCGCTCCCCAGCTCCCCACTACTACTATGGCAACCAGGACTTTAATAGCGTCCTGGCTGCCATAGTAACACTGAACGCATTTTGAAGACGGATCCGTCTTCAAATGCTTTCAGTTCACTTGCGTTTCACTTATTCAAATTTACCACTGTCATGAAGTACAATATCTGACGAGAAAACAATCTCAGAATGGCTTGGATAAGTAAAAGTGTTTTAAAGTTATCACCACATAAAGTGACACATGTCAGATAAAGTACACGCCGGATCCGGACAACGCAAGTGTGAAAAAGGCCTAAGAGATGAGATCTCCGTTTTTTCCTGGCTGGCTGAGCAGCTTCCTTGCTGTCATTAGACAGTTGGACACTTGCTCCGTGCAGCACAGGACGCTTGTGCCCAGGTCGACATGCAGCAATAGGCTACTTTCACACTGGTGTTTTGGCTTTTCGTTTGTGAGATCCATTCAGTGTTCTCACAAGCGGTCCAAAATGGATCAGTTCAGTCACCATTCTGCTCTGGAGGCTGTCTGCAATGTTTTGCTGTCCACCTGGCGAAACTGAGCCAAACGGATCCGTCCTGGCACACAATGTAAGTCAATGGGGATGGATCCGTTTTCTCTGGCACAATGACTTTCAATGGTGTACAGGACGGATCCGTCATGGCTATAGAAGACATAATACAGTCATTCATGATGGATCCGCCCAAAACGTGAGTGTAAAAGTAGCATTAAAAGGTGTATGTGCAGCTTTGAAGCCTGTAGGTGACCGCTGTACAATCATTTGGTGGCCAGTAAGGGGTAAAGGGGTCCCATACACAGCACCATGGTAGAGCAGCAGTTTTTGGCAGGCAGAGCTGGAAGCAGAAGGTTCCCTCCACTATGCACAGGCTTTCCTCCTATACACTTAAGGCCTCATGCACACTGCCGTGTTTCACGGCCGTATGCGGGCCGTGGAACCGCGGCCTGGATCCCTCCTGAGAGCAGGAGCGCACGGCGTCACTGGTTGCTATGACGCCGTGCGCTCCCTGCTGCCGGCACAGAACAGTAATACACTGGTATAGATCATACCAGTGTATCACTGTATTGCGGCGGCAGCAGGGAGCGCACAGCGTCATAGCAACCAGTGACGCCGTGCGCTCCTGCTCTCAGGAGGGATCCAGGCCGCGGTTCCACGGCCCGCATACGGCCGTGAAACACGGCAGTGTGCATGAGGCCTAAGTATGCACTATAGTTCAATGGAGAGGTTCCAATGCAAATGTGAACTCAGCTTTATAGGGAAAAACGCAAATTTGAACAAGGCCTTAAAATATGTTGTAATGCAAAAATGTAATAATTTGTATATCGTTGACTTATTGATTTAAGAGTCCAACTCCATTGCATCTTAATATGAGAGGCTGTGAGGGATTTTGTGGACGGCTCGCTCCCATAAACCTCAAGGCAGGCTTCCCACGCGTGACGTTCACACCGCCTCCTCCAGCCCCTGCACCGGTATAAGACATAACTGAGCCACGCATGCGTAGCGTGACTTGGAAGCTTCTGCCTTGGTTAACGCGCAGCGGTACGTATTGCGCATGTGCTGTGTAGACCCTGGGCCGGGTGTGTCGGTCCCGCCGTCTATTGGTTCTGGTTTCCGGTCAGGATGGCGGACCCCACGGTGGCGGATACCCGCCGTCTAAACTCTAAGCCTCAGGATCTAACAGACGCGTACGGTCCGCCCAGCAACTTCCTGGAGATTGATATCTTCAACCCACAGACAGTGGGAGTGGGACGAAACCGGTATACGGTATACGAGGTCCGCATGAGGGTGAGTGCCTGGAGAACCATAGGAGGTGGGTGGCATCCAGAGAGTGGTGCCCATGCCCCATCACAGACTGGTCAGCCTGGCACTCAGCTGCAGGCATGGCCAAGGCGTTCAGGTGTGGTGGCCTGTCACCCATCCCTACAGTTTGACTGGCAGCGCTTTGATACTGGAGTGTATGTGGCAGGAGGGCGCCTATGGGTGTCCCTGTCACCCTGCATGCCCTATTCACCAGGTATGATCCACAAGAGCGTGACATGCATCCTCCTCTTGTGCCCATCACCCAGACCAGTGAGTAGTATGTGGCCTGTCACCCAGAATATGGCATCTATGCCCAGCAGCGTTATACCCAGTATGCTAAAACCGTGCAGAAAACATCTGATAAAAACCCTTTTTTTCTGTATGTATACTTGCGCCAGGAAATATCTGGGCACAGGATTTACAGAGAACCCAGTGGTCGCGTACCCACCAGCCAGACATTTCTGGCATGGAAGCTGGCACAAGGTCTAAATCTTCATAGAAATCCATCAGTAAGCATACCTTCATTGGGGATCCGTGTGATACTGAGTACATGGTAGGCTACTTTCACATGTGCGCTTTCCTTTTCCGTTATTGAGATCCGTCATAGGCTCTCAATAGCGGCGGAAAACGCTTCCGCTTTGTCCCTATTCATTGTCAATGGGAACAAAACTGAACGGAATGGACCAGTATGTGTTCTGTTTGGTTGTGTGCCCACCACGGACAGAATAAGGCTCCATTCACACGTCCGCAATTGTGGTCCTCATCCGTTCTGAAATTGTGTGGACCCATTTATTCTCTATGGGGCCGGATGAGATGCGGACAGCACAGAGTGTGCTATCCGCATTTCCGGAGCGTGGCCCCGATCTTCAGGTCCGAGGCTCCGGAAAAAAATAGAACATGTCCCATTCTCGTCCGCAATCTGCGGCTCCGTAATGCACTAAGGACGTCTGACTAGACTGTAACACTACAATCAGCGGTTTTCTGTCCGCTGTGTGGTGTGGATCAAGACAGATCCGCCGTGACTCGCAATGCAAGTCAATGGGGACGGATCCATTTTCTCAGACACAATAGAAAATGGATCCGTTCCGCACTGACTTTCAATGGTGTTCATGATGGATCTTGGGTTAAAGGGGTTGTCCGGGTTCAGAGCTTTTCTCCCCGGCAGCCCCCCTGACTTGATCTGCTCCGATGCGCTCCTTTGCCTTGCACTAAATCGCGCAGGGCAAAGGCATTTTCAGGACTTCCGGTAACGAACCGGGCTCTCCATGGGGCTGCCAGGAAGCCTGGTGACGTCACCGGCACTGATGGGCAGGCTTTGGCACTGCCCTAGCCAGTAAAATGGCTATGGCAGTCCTAAAGCCCACCCTCAGAGCCAGTGACATCACCGAACACACTGCCGGGCTGAAGTTTTCACCCGGCAGTGTGTTATTGTAAACAAAAGAGCCCGTGCCCTGCGCGATCTAGTACCGGACAAGGGAGCACACCGGAGCATGAGTTTGTCAGGGGGCTGCCTGGGTGACAATATGGTTATGTCCGGGTTCAGCTCTGAACCCGGACAAGCCCTTTAAAGTTAATACAACCGGATCAGTTCATAAGGGATGCAGATGGTTGTATTATCAGTAACAGTAGTAGTTTCCCTAGTTCAAGTGAATGGGTCCAGAGGAACAGAAAATGTCCGCACTTGGACGCCATCCGAACATCCAGATACTTCTGACAGAGCGGGCTCGTCCTGGTGTCTTCCCTTTGCTGCTCCATCTCCTCACTCCCTGCTTCTCCAGTGTGCTATCTGCTCAGTGTGGGATGGATCTGCACGCTGTGGTAGGTCGTGAGTGCTTGGTGTGCACCATGGGTGGTAAGGCCAGTGGGCACTTGATCAACATTAGAAGGGCTTTTCCGTGCGGACATGGCACAGCATGTCAATTTCTGCCAAGGAGTTCGCCCATTTCATTGTAGAGGGGTAAAGTTGCAGCACAACATGCACATGATATACATTTGCAGCTACCCTCAGGGTGCAGTGTCCTTCCTGAGGGTGGCCATAGGGTTCCTCATGCCCTACAATGCAGCCTGTCCTTCTGTGGAAGTGTGGGCAGCAGCAAATGCCAGAGCATAGACCAGTTCTCTCAAAAGGCCCCATACACACGGTCAGACATGCTCTCCTATAGGCCGCTTTCACGCATGGGCCGGACTGTATGTACCGGAATCCACTGCGCTAACCACATAGACATATAGTGACCTCCACAGTATGTCCATGTTTTGGGCATATTTGCTTCCAGATACACCCATTAGTCTACTGGAGCGCATAAAAAAAATGCAGGAAGGAAGAAAAAGCATGTAATTCCAGATTACTGATGGTATATTATCCGGAATCTGCGTATTCTGGAGCCTGAGTATACTCTGATTTCCATATGCTCATGTGAAAGCAACCATAGACTAATGTGTATGGGGAACTCATGACAGATGACCGCCCAATCCTCTTGTTCGCCAAGGTCTGCCACTGCCATTTTCTCCCCATTGAAAACGGGCACTTGGCCAAAACGAACACGTATGAGGAGTTGAGATGGTTGTCGGCTGAGAGCTATTGAATGAGTATTGTAAGGTCTCCAGTGCTTGCGGGGTTAGGAGGGGTGAAGTATAGGGTGGGGCCCTTGGGTGCACTTTCTTGTGTGACTTGTGAAAATCGTTTACTAGGGTTTTCAGAAGGAAATAACTCCATCTTCATCCTCTTGGTTAAGAAGTTTCTGACTCCTTGCAGATGGCGTACTGGCAGGGAAAGGGACCACAGCTACTAGAAGATAAGATGCCACTCTTTCCTCTAATTCCATGTGAGGCGAGGGTCACATCTGCACCAATTCCCATTTTCCGTTCAGGTTTAAGAGCAGAAAAACAATGGGGGTCATTTATGACCAGATATACGCCATTTTTTTGTAATGTATATTCCATTGCACGCCTGGTTTAGGTGTAGAAAATGGTCTAAATGTAAGAGAGCTAGAAAGCTGTCTTGCGGTTAGAAGCGGCCGTTTATACGCCCAAGTTATGTAGTTATTTAGCGCCTCTACATAACTATGGCGGATCCACCACCAGCTATAGGGCTTATTGAAACTGGCTTCTGGAGGGGCGGGGGTGCGCCAAAAAAATCCCTGAAATCTGTGCAGAATCAACTTTCAGCATGTCCCATTCACCTCTATGAGAGGTCCAAGAACAGCCATGAAAGCTTGCATGCTGGGAGTCATAGTTGTACCACAGTGGGCGGTCCCTGGACTAGAGCCAGGTAGCGGGAGCAGAGGGCTGTATTCTACTAGATGAGGCTGAACTGCCTGCTAGTCAGTGGGGGAGACCACGGCTATAACATGCTGTGATCTCCTCCTCTGTATAGGGAGGTGCAGTTGCTAATGCCATACAGAATGATTCTTTGCCGGCAGCAGACCGTGATTACACCGCCAAGCCATGATTTTTTAAACCTACTGAAAGTTTGCAATTGCTTGTTTAAGCGGGTAATTGATGGCAGTATTTTACAGGCAGATCACCGCTAACGAGTGTTCTACAAAGACCTTTTTTTTTGCGATAATCATCCCGACAATATTCTGTATTATAATACAGGCTTAACTTGTGGATCATTGTCCCACTGTAAAGCCCAATTTGGACGGACGTTCTGATTTGCTTCAAAAAATGGACTTGTATCAATCCGTATGGCATCCATTTGTATCCCTTTTTTGCAGACTCATACACTTCTGCATATATGTATTGAAACATTGACTTAAATGGGTCCACGTGCCGTCCTTGTGTAGTTCAGTATGTACACGGACAGATCAGACCCAATGAAGAAATTGCAGTCCAGCTGCTTACAAATGGCTGTGGATGCGTTTCCTACACACAGCGTCTTTGCTTACCTAAGCGCCCTTTCACACCTGCGTTCTTGTCTTCCGGCATAGAGTTCCGTCGTCGGGGCTCTATGCCGGAAGAATCCTGATCAGTTTTATCCTAATGCATTCTGAATGGAGAGAAATCCGTTCAGGATGCATCAGGATGTCTTCAGTTCCGGAACGGAACATTTTTTGGCCGGAGAAAATACTGCAGCATGCTGCGCTTTTTGCTCCAGGCCAAAAAACTGAAGACTTGCCGCAAGGTCAGATCCGGAATGAATGCCAATTGAAAGGCATTGATCCGGATCCGGCCTTAAGCTAAACGTCTTTTCGGCGCATTGCCGGATACGTCGTTTAGCTTTTTTAGAGTGGTTACCATGGCTGCCGGGACGCTAAAGTCCTGGCAGCCATGGTAAAGTGCAGTGGGGAGCGGGGGAGCAGCATACTTACCATCCGTGCAGCTCCTGGGGCGCTCCAGAGTGACGTCAGGGCGCCCCAGGCGCATGGATGACGTGATCGCATGGCACGTCATCCATGCACATGGGGCGCTCTGACGTCATTCTGGAGCGCCCCGGGAGCCGCACGGACTGTAAGTATACCGCTCCCCCGCTCCCCGCTCCTACTATGGCAACCAGGACTTTAATAGCGTCCTGGGTGCCATAGTAACACTGAAAGCATTTTGAAGACGGATCCGTCTTCAAATGCTTTCAGTACACTTGTGTTTTTCCGGATCCGGCGTGTAATTCCGGCAAGTGGAGTACACGCTGGATCCGGACAACGCAAGTGTGAAAGAGGCCTAATGTAGAAGCAGAACATGTTACTATTATCTTCCCTGCCTTAAAGGGGTTATTGGTGAATGATAATGAGGTCTTATCCTCAGGATATGTCATCATTATCAGATCAGTCGGGGGATGAATCCCAGCAACCCCGACGATCAGCTGTTTCTGCAGCCGGCTCCCGGAACCTTTCTATTGGCTTCAGTGGGTCTGTGTTCCACTTTTTGCAGATATATTCCATATGTGTTTGGAAAGCAACATCTGTGTGGTTTCCACATCGCAAAAAGATGGAACATGTCTTATGCTTGTCCACAAAATGCAGACTGTCAACCCATTGAAGTCAATGAGTCCGCAAAAAATACAGATGCAACACGAACGTATCCATATTTTTCAGATCTGAAGTTTGTGGACCGCAGAATGATACGGTCATGTGCAGGAGGCCTTAAAGGGAATCTGTCACCTGCTTTTACCATTTTAAAAAGGACCTTTCACTAAAATAAAACTTCTAAACGAACTATACAGACATGGAGAGCGGCGCCCAGGGATCTCCCTGCACTTACTGTTATACCTGGGCGCCGCTCCGTGCTCTCGGTATAGCCTCCGGTATCTTCATAGTTAGGCTCCACCCACTTGAACCTGCCGGCGTCTCATTCTCCCAGGCTGTAGTGCTGGCCAATCGCAGCGCTCAACTCATAGCCTGAGAGAAAAAAAAGCCACTGGGTGGAGCCTAACTATGAAGATACCGGAGGCTATACCGGGAGAACGGAGCGGCGCCCAGGTATAACAGTAAGTGCAGGGGGGTCCCTGGGCGCCGCTCTCCATGTCTGTATAGTTAGTTTAGATGTTTTATTCTAGTGAAAGGTCCTCTTTAAGCTGGCACCATCGCTATGTTCACTAAAGTACCTTATTTCCAGCAGTCCTCTTTTTACTTTATTTTGTTTTGTCCTTTTGATATAAAAGCGCTTTTTATGATATGCTAATGAGGCTCCAAGGTGCCCAAAGGGGCGTTTTTTTTCCTTCTCCGGTGCCCAGTGACGCCCCCCCTGCAGTGCCCAAGAACGCCTCTTGATCATCATATAACCTCCCACAGCCCGGCAAACGGTTCCGCTCCCTTCCCGTGTCATAGTCTACCTTCTAGAAATGCCCCGTCCTTCTTCCTGTCGGTGGCCAGAAAACAAATTGTGTTGGGATCTGTTCAGGAAGAAAACTGATGTTTTTCTGCAAGTGTGAGCGTTATTTCTGTCCAGATTGCTTGCTTTTTTTTGTTTTGTTTTCACATGTGTAAAGAAAAACTGAAGAATAACGATCTATATCTCCTAGATGCCTTCCGTTTTTCACTGAGCCCCATTCACTTCTATGGAGCCAGGGCTGTGTGAATAATGCACAACATAGAACGTGCTGAGATTTCTCTTCCCTCGGTGCAGTGGACACGTTTCTGCCTGACAAAGGGCATCCTATGTGCCCGAAACGTTGCTTTGTGTACCACCATGTCCTGCCAATAAAAACCAATTAAGCATTGCAAAAATTAGAGTGCTGTCTGAATTGTGTGATATCTCCTGAACGTGGAGATGATGCACGAAAAACGCGCTCATGTGCACAGGCCAGTATAATGAATGGCTCTGGATGCTATGCGTCCACTACACGCAGAACCTGTGTAAAAGAGCATCACAGGACAAGAATCCGATGCTCTGATTTCAGCCTGGACCTTTGCCCTTGGAGATGGGATGCTGCCATGGCTGGGCAAATCCCACAAAACTGGTTACCAATGCTTTTGGAAATGTGTTAGTGCAGCCTCCATTGATTGGAGAGTTTGTCTGGCCACACAAAAAAAGTAAACTTGCTGAATTGCTTGTAGAGATGTATTTACCGTCCACAATGGACACTATGATGGAACCCAATAGACCCCATTAGAGGTTTTTGGGGTCGGACACATCCTGGTGGTATCTGTTTAGCGATGGATCCAGCAGTGTTGGGCATCTTTCATACAGGCGTCCCAGATTTGCTCCGGATGCATCGTGGGAAAACCGCGCGAGTGCGCACACAATTTCAGGCAGTTTTGGCTGCGATTGTGTGGTTCATTTATTTTAAATTTTTCTTCAGCGCGAGTGCAATGCATTTTGTATGCGTGTGATAAAAAACTGAATGTGCTACCCAAACCCGGACTTCTTCACTGAAGTTCGGTGTTCTGTAGATTTTATTTTCCCTTATAACATGGTTATAAGGGAAAATAATAGCATTCTTAATACAGAATGCTTACTAAAATGTCGATTGAGGGGTTACAAAAAAATAAACTCTCCTCATCCACTTGATCGTGCAGCCGGCATCGTCTTATTTCGTCTTCTTTCAGGACCTGCAAAAGGACCTTTGGCGTAATCGCGCTCACCACATGGCGAACGAGATTATATCAGCGGAGGTCCTGCTGAATGGTGAGCGCAATTACTTCATTAACCCTAAGTTCACACCTGAGCGTTTTACAGCACGTTCCTACGCGCTGTAAAACGCTCAACAAGGAGAAACCAATGCTTCCCTATGGGAATGGTTCTCACCTCAGTTCTCACAAGTTCTTGAGCTTTTTTTGGGGCGTTTGTCGTGCGTTCCCGTACATAGACTTCAGCGGGAACGCTCAGGTCTGAACCCAGGGTAAAGGTCCTTTTTCAGGTCTCAAAGAAGACTATACCGGCTGCGTGATCAAGTGGATGAGGCAAGTTAATTTTTAACCCCTCAATTGACATTTTAGTAAACATTCTGTATTAAGAATGCTATTATTTCCCCTTATAACCATGTTATAAGGGAAAATAATACAGTGAATAGACTTTAATGGGGTCCGGGGTTGCTCATCCCTATCATCTCCTAGCAACCGTGCGTGAAAATCGCACCACATCCGCATTTGCTTGCGATTTTCACACAGACCCATTTATTTTTATGAAAAACGCGGAATATAGAACCTGCTGCGATTTTTCACGTAGCGCACAAGTAATGCGTGATGAACATTGCTCATGTACACAGCCCCATTGAAATGAATGGGTCAGGATTCAGTGCGGGTGCAGTGCGTTCACCTCATGCATTGCATCTGCGCGGAATACTCGCCCGTGTAAAAGGGGCCTTAGTTAACCCAAGTGTTAACACAGATTTTGCACAGGATATGGAAAACATGGCACGGCACCTATCTATGGGTTGTGTCTGGTACAGCAGTCACTGACTAAGCTGTGATACCACCCATAGCCCTATAAATATAACGGGGCAGATAACTGTCTAGATCTGCTATTGGTTGGCATATTTTCACACAGAAATTTACTGCAGAATTGTGGTGCAAAATTGCTAATTTTAGGCCACACCCCTTTCCAGTGAGGCCACGCCCAGTGAGGGGTCACTGGAGGAGATTTAAAGGGAACCTGTCATCAACTTTATATTGACCTCACTGAGGGCAGCATAAAATAGTGACCGAAATGCTGATGTCAGCGGTGTCACTCATGAGCTAAAAGAGAGAGGTTGCCGAGAACCAGCATCATAATCATTGCAGCCCAGGCCTGGAAAAGAGTCAGATCTACCTGAGAAGAGTCCTGGTTATCCATGATCTCCTGCTCTCTCACCCACCTGCTGATGATTGGCAGTTCTCTCCTAGAGAGAAAGGGAGAAAACTAGGTAGAAGCCGGTCAGTCATCAGGTGGGCAGGAATTCATGAGTAAGGCTACTTTCACACTAGCGTTCGGGGCTCCGCTTGTGAGTTCCGTTTGAAGGCTCTCACAAGCGGCCCCGAACGCATCCGTCCAGCCCTAATGCATTCTGAGTGGACGCGGATCCGCTCAGAATGCCTCAGTCTGGCAGCGTTTGGGCTCCGCTCCGCTAAGCAGGCGGACACCTGAACACTGCTTGCAGCTTTTGGGTGTCCGTCTGGCCGTGCAGAGGCAAACGGATCCGTCCAGACTTACAATGGAAGTCAATGGGGACGGATCCGTTTGAAGATGACACAATATGGCTCAATTTTCAAACCGATCCGTCCCCCATTGACTTTCAATGTAAAGTCTGGACGGATCCGTCTGAGGCTACTTTGACACTTAGAATTTTTTTTACAATATAATGCAGACGGATCCGTTCTGAACGCAAGTGTGAAAGTAGCCTGACCAGGACTCTTTTCCAGGCCCAGTCTGCTATGATTATAAAGCTGCTTCTCGGCAACCACTTAATTTGAATTTTTAAATGACAGACCACTGAAATCACCTCGCCTGTCTGTACTTTATTCTGCTGTCAGTATGGGCAGCATAAAGGTGATGACAGGTTCCCTTAACATAGTAGTGTAATGTGCAAATGGCTTAGTTACCCATGGCAACCTATCAGATTCTGCCTTTCCTTTTCTGTGCAAAAATGAAAAGTTGAATCTGATTGGTTGCTATGGGCAACTGAGCCAGTCATACTTTATATCAGTTTGATAAATCTCCCCCATTGAGTTTTGTATATCCCAGAGGTCAGTTTGCCTAAAAATGGGTGAATTCACATGACGTACGTATTATGCGATCCGCCAAATACTCACGGCGTTCAAGTTGCATGCTTTTTTTGCAAACCCAGAAAAAGAAACTCTCCTTCTCCCTGGCTGTGATTGGACTGCGCTACAGCCAGGGAGGAGGAGACGCCCATTGAGAAACCCTGGTGTCTGCTCCTCCCTGTGCCAATGCTATTCATTAGCATACCAGGCGGGCACAGCGGGGGAACGGCGCCCAGGCAAACTAGTAAGCAATGTTACATGCCTGCACTATGCCCTACATAACCTGCTAGTTATTTCATAATGTCTGCACCCATGAAAGGTTCTCTTTAAGGCCACTTTCACCCAGACAGTATTTAGTCAAGTGTTCATAAGTATTTGTAAGCCAAAACCAGGAGAGGATCCAAAAGACATTGGGGCAATATATACCGTAGTTTTCTGGCATAAAATTTTTTGCAAACTTCATGTTTGCAAATTATTAGGGTCCATTCACACGTCCGTTTTTTCTTTCCTGATCTGTTCCGTTTTTTGCGGAACAGATCTGGACCCATTCATTTTCAATGGGTCCTGAAAAAAATCGGACAGCACAATGTGTGATTTTTTTTTTTTTTTTTTTATATATATATTTTTTTTTTTCAGGACCCATTGAAAATGAATGGGTCCAGATCTGTTCCGCAAAAAACGGAACAGATCAGGAAAGAAACAACGGACGTGTGAATGGACCCTTAAAAGCCATTGCGCCTAAATGTAGGCGCAGGCAGCATTTGTATGCCGTCTTCACTAGGGATGTCCCGATACCAGTATTGGTTTCGGGACCGATACCGGGCATTTGCACGAGTACTTGTGCAAATGTCGCAGATACCTGATGGCCTTGCAGCTGCGTGTCCCAGATGCTCAGTGGTGGGGAGCAGCAGCGGGTCCCGTGTCGGATTCCATTCGGCGGTGCTCCCAGACAATCAGCGTGGGGATGGCAGCGTGTCCCAGCTGATCGGCGTGGGGGAGGGACTTCTGTGCGGCGGCTCCCAAGTCCCATGCAGTTGCCTAGCACTGGGAGGACATTAAAGCCACTTCCTCCCAGTACTCTGGTGCATCCGCATGGGAAGGATTACAGCAGGCCAGGCCATTTCATGGTCACAGTGAATATAAAATAAGGTGGGGGAGGAATGGGCATATAATAGTGATTCCCAACCAGTGTGCTTCCAGCTGTTGCAAAACTACACTTCGCAGCATCCTGTCCGTAGTTTTGCAACAGCTGGAGGCACGCTGGTTGGGAAACGCTGTTATTTGCCCATTCCCCTCCTTATATGCCAGTGTTTCCCAAACAGCGTGCCTTCAACTGTTGCAAAACGACAACTCCCAGCATGCCTGCACAGCCAAAGGCTGTCCGGGCATGCTGGGAGTTGTAGTTTTGCAACAGCTGGAGTAGGGATTAACCGATTATCGGTTTTACCGATATTATCGTCCAATATTCAGGATTTTGAAAGTTATCTGCATCTATTTTGCTGATTTAATGAATCTGGAACAAGGATCGCTCGGCTGTCAGCGCGATCAGTGTTCCCTCAGCAACACAGAGGAGAAGGAAGCAGTGTCTCCCTCCCCCTGTGCTGCCGCTGCTGCCAGTGAGAGGAGAGGGGCTGTGACCACTGCGCCACCAATGATGTTAACTAATTCATTCATTCCAGGGCTCCAGATGGCGACCGTTTTGGTCGCCAATGCGCCTTAAAATTTGCAGATGGCGACAAGACTTTTTAGTCTTGTCGCCATTTGCGACTGTACCGCCGTGATCCTGCGCTGCCCAAGTTCTCTTCAGTAGCACAGTCAGTGGAGAAGGAAGGAGTCCCTCCCTCTCCACCGTGACGCGGCCGCCACTACCACCAATGGGCAGATAGCAGGGAGGAGGAGGGGAGGAGCTGTCGCCATTGCGCCACCAATGAATGTAAAACATAAGTATAGGCAGCGGTATCACAGACCCGGCACCCGGCCTCAATAACAGGGCATGCGATACATGGCAATTAACCCCTCAGGTGCCACAGATCGCATGCCCTGTTATTGAGTCCGGGTGCCGGGTCTGTGATACTGCTGCCGACAGGAGTTGAAGAGGACCTTTCATGGGTACAAAGAATATTAACGTATTAGTAGTAGGCTACATAGAGCGGCGCCCAGGGATCTAAGTGCACTTACTATTAGTCCTGGGCGCCGCTCAGTTCACCCGCTGTGGGCCCCGGTAATTTCAACATTCAGAGCAAGGAGGAGGAGACGCCAGTGTCTGTCCTTCCCCCTGACAGCAGCGCTGACCAATCACAGCGCAGAGAGAGGGAGAAAAAAAACAACTCCCTCTCTCTGCGCTGTGATTGGTCAGCGCTGCTGTCAGGGGGAAGGACAGACACTGGCGTCTCCTCCTCCTTGCTCTGAATGTTGAAATTACCAGGGCCCACAGCGGGTGAACTGAGCGGCGCCCAGGACTAATAGTGAGTGCACTTAGATCCCTGGGCGCCGCTCTATGCAGCCTGCTACTAATAAGTTAATATTTTTTTTTGGACCCACGAAAGGTCCTCTTTAATTACATTCATTGCTGATGCAGTGTGCCCTCCCAAAGCCTCACGGCTCCCCCCCCCCCCCCCCCCCCATTATCACTGGCCACAAGTCCCCTGCCATTGTTATATGGTGGCCACAGGGTCCCATCCCCTCCATTGGTGGCAGTGGCAGATTACACTGCTGGGGCTCAGATCGTTACCATGGCAGCCAGGACGCTACTGGAGCCCTGGCTGCCATGTTCAGCTCCCTGCTGCTGTGTGCACAGGGCAGCAGGGAGATGTGTGAATAGCACAAGGGATGAAAAGATCCAGGTTCTAGTCCTAAGGGAAGAAATGGTTATTAAATAAAAAGTTAAACAAAAAAAACACCAAAATACTAAAAGTTTAAATGGCCCCCTTCCCAGTTTTACATATAAAATTTACAAACAATAAAGAATTAACATATTACATATCGCCACGTCCCAAAAAGTGTGAGCTATTAAAATATAAAAAAATATTTCCGCTCGGTGAAGGCCGTAACAGAAAAAAAAAACTCTAAACCACGCAATTCGCTATTTTTAGTCACCTTGTCCCCCAGAAGATGTCCCTGGATGTGAGAGCTATGTGGTGCTGTTTTCTTCTTTATGTAGTGCTGGCTCACTACTGTGACCTGCGTCTCATCTTCTCAAAGTCCTTTTTTTTTAAATTTATATGCATTTTAAATTTGGCAACTAAAAAATGTAATTAGGCTCCTAAATTTTTTAGTTTAGGAGCCAATGGCTCCTGGTCTTTTTTTTTTTTTTGTCTGGAGCACTGCTTTCATTCAAATTAAAGAGGAGGCGGGAGCGGTCTGCAGAATCACATCGATCCGGGGTTGACTACTGTGGATTCTGGCTACCGCTCATGGAGGTCGGGTGCGGCTATATGATTCTGCAGCCAGCACCTGCCTCCTGTATATGAATTATGAGAGGGTTATCTTCATTGGCGCAGTGCACCCCCCCAGTATTAATCATTGGTGGCAGTGGCCACAGAGTCCCCTCTCCCCTCTTCATTGGAGGTGCAGTGTCAGCTTCTGATCGGAGCCCCAGCAGTGGGGCTCCGATCGGTTACCATGGCAGCCAGGACGCCATGGTAAGCTCCATGCTGCTGTGTGCAAAAGTTAAAAAAACAAACACTAAAATATTAGGTATAAATGAAAAATAAAGCTATGCAAAAAAAGCTACTCGTTTAAGTATACCTGTCATATAATTTTTTTTATTTATATGTTTGTTATTATTTTTTTTGGAGTATTGGGTTGTGGTGATTAATATCTCCTTGGTGGCCCGATTTCAACTTTTCACTGTGTATTCAATTGCCCCTTAATTCCACAGTTTTGTTCCCTGTACTGCCTACTTTTACCTCTGCTTAAAATAAGGTTGCTAGGCATGGTCCGTCTATCTGTGGAAGGACGGAGGACGCAGAGGCACGCAGCGTGCAAGGTCAGATTACTGACAGCCAGGGACTGTAAGTAAATGATTAAAGCCAGGTCCTCCCCAGCAGCTGATAACAGTGCCTGGGCTGTGTGCACTTCTCCCTGTCCCTGCGCTTGGCAGACGCTCCCTCACTCAGCAGAGCTGGAGAAGCAGAGTGGAAGCAGCGCAGACCAGGGAAGGGAGATCTGCCATCTGCTCAGAGTATAAATGAAAGCAACATGTGGTAAGAGGACCCCTTTGTGCTGCAGGAGATTAACCCTTTAAGGGGAGGGCTCTGGTTACTGACACTTTTGGGGGGCTATTGTTACTGGCTAGTAATGGCAGGCGGGATTAGCCTCAGGGTGAGGGCAGTGGTGGCCATCTTAACTGAATAGTGAAATTGCAGTTTTATGCAGACTGGTTGCTAAGGGCTGAATCTTATTAAATATGGGGTAAGGCCTCTTTCACACTTGCGTTGTCTGGATCCGGCGTGTACTCCACTTGCCGGAATTACACGCCGGATCCGGAAAAACGCAAGGGTACTGAAAGCATTTGAAGACGGATCTGTCTTCAAAATGCTTTCAGTGTTATTGTGGCACCCAGGACGCTATTAAAGTCCTGGTTGCCATACTAGTAGTGGGGAGCGGTATACTTACAGTCCGCGCGGCTCCCGGGGCGCTCCAGAGTGACGTCAGAGCGCCCCATGCGCATGGATGACGTGCCATGCGATCACGTGATCCATGCGCTTGGGGCGCCCTGACGTCACTCTGGAGCGCCCCGGGAGCCGCACGGACGGTAAGTATGCTGCTTCCCCGCTACACTTTACCATGGCTGCCGGGACTTTAGCTTCCTGGCAGCCATGGTAACCATTCAGAAAAAGCTTAACGTCGGATCCGGTAATGCGCCGGAACGACGTTTAGCTTAAGGCCGGATCCGGATCAATGCCTTTCAATGGGCATTCATTCCGGATCCGGCCTTGCGGCAAGTCTTCAGTTTTTTTGGCCGGAGCAAAAAGCGCAGCATGCTGCGGTATTTTCTCCGGCCAAAAAACGTTCCGTTCCGGAACTGAAGACATCCTGATGCATCCTGAACGGATTTCACTCCATTCAGAATGCATTAGGATAAAACTGATCAGGATTCCTCCGGCATAGAGCCCCGACAACGGAACTCTATGCCGGAAGAAAAGAACGCAGGTGTGAAAGAGCCCTAAGTCAGTCTAATAGTAACTGATTCTGGAATATCATGTTATTAGTAACTACATATATGAAAATTGAAATTGGTGTCTAAGTGTGACAGTTATCCTTTAACAATAAACATGTTCATTTTCAGCAGATTTGTTTAGGAATTTTTAGTTTTTTCAAAAATGAAAATGCACAGAATATCAGTATAAGCTATCGGTCTGAAAGTTCAGATTATCGGTATCTGCTCTAAAAAAATCAACATCGGTCGATCCCTAAGCTGGAGGCACATTGGTTGGGAAACACTGTTATATGCCCATTTATTAACCCTTGTACAAAGAAAAAGTAAAACAGTTGTCCATAGCAACCAAATTCCAGCTTAAATTTTATTTTATTTTTTTACTCTGAGTACTTAAATTAAAGTATTGAAACTCAATCGGGACATCCCTAGCCTTCACCACTTTCCCCGGAGGGGACATGCAAATTTATATTCATTCATGCCAGTTTTGTAGTGTAAAAGAAGACTAAAATCTACAGCAGGTCCAAGCTTCTGTTGAGGTGCTCGGAGTGCACCTCATTATAAATTAGGCACGTCCTTCGGCAGCGCAGGTCTGTGATGAATCCCCCCCCCCCCCCCCCGTATTCCTTCTCTAGAAGAATCTGCTGTATCTGTACTGGATGCATTCAGCACAACCCCAGAAGATGATGCGTAAACATGGTAAATGATGTTGCTGCCGCTTACACACCCCACCCATGGACCATTACAGAAGTTGGTTTACATTTGTCTACATTCGTGTATGTTTTGAGCGACTATAGCAAAAAAAGGAAACCAAGCTGGAGCCAGGTTTAGTGTTAATAAAGCTGGACGTGTAATTGATTCCACACTGATTACTACTATTGTTTCCTCTCCAGACAAACCTTCCCATCTTTAAACAGAAGGACTCCACTGTTAGGAGGCGGTACAGTGACTTTGAGTGGTTGAAGAATGAACTGGAGAGAGACAGTAAGGTGAGCAATACTATGGCGTAGAACATTGAATTAAAATGCAAAGTTGGTTTTAAAGTGATTTTATATTCAATCACTTTATTGCTTGAAGGCCCCTTTACATGTCTTAATGTAGCAAGCAGTTGTCGGGAATGAAGCGTTCTTTCCTGACAATCGCTTGCCCTTTAGTGGAGGAGAAAGTTCCATTTACATGCAGTGATCTCCTCCACAGTTTTTGGGGGAGCGACTGCTAATACCATTACTCGTCCTCGTACAGAATCCTTGTGTAGATAGATCATTGTTTGCTGGCAGCAGATTGTGCTAAGTGTCCGCATCAACAATCCTTTTATCTGATGAACGAGTGCCCTTTGTTCACATCACGTCATAGCCTTCCATCAGACATAAATGTCAGTATTGCTTGACCTATACCTGTGACAAGGTTCTGACGTACGCCCTCACCCATAGACATTATTTACATAGCATGGACTGCACTTTTCTATACAGTAAATGTGTTTTTATTCATTCCTGTAGATTGTGGTACCTCCATTACCAGGCAAAGCACTGAAACGACAGCTTCCATTCCGAGGAGATGAGGGCATTTTTGAAGAGTCCTTCATTGAAGAGCGACGGCAAGGACTCGAGCAGTTTATTAATAAGTACGATTTGTATCATGTGTTAGGCTAGTTTCACACTAGCGCTTAGCATCCGGCAGACTGTTTTGGCAGTGAACATTCTGCCGGATTTCCCTGCATTCCAGCATTGCCGGAAGTGTAAACATCGCCGTTCGGCCCCATTAACTATAGAGGGCACCATAAAGATCCAGCCGCAATTGGTCAAATATGCTGAGAATCGGCCAGAAGAAAACCGCTGCTCGCTGTGTAAAATATAGCCATACATACTGTATGGTATACACTGCTCATAATAAATACGGTGATACTGTAGTATCTCTGACTCTTTTGGACGCAGTAATATACCAATTATGTTTATATGAGAAGTGGGAAAAGTTTTTTCTTTTTTTCTTTAATATTTATTTTTAATATTTAAAAATGAGGTTTTCCACTTGGCCGTGCTCAATCCATGATGCAGTAGGGGGGGGATTTATCAAGATTGGCATACCCATATGCAAGTCTTGTTCTCACTGCCCTGGTGTGAGATCCTTAGCTGTGTCTAAGGATCAAAAGGGAGGTTATAACTAGGGATGAGTGAATCGACTTCGGATGAAACATCCAAAGTCTATTTCCCCCAAAACTTTGTTCCAATTCTGTACTCCGCACAGTATTAGAATGTATTGGCTCAGATGAGCCAAAGTTATTGCTTCGCGAAGTCTCATGAGACTTCGGGTAATAACTTCATAAATTAATTTGTACTGTACAAAAACATTTACCGAACTCTGGTCCTGTTCCAAGGTACCACTTGGAACTGAACCCAAGTTCGGGAAAGTTTTTTTTTTTACAGTACAAATTAACTTCGGCTCATCGGAGCCAATACATTCTAATACTGTACGGAGCTCCTGCTCTGTACAGTATTGGAACAAAGTTGTGTGTGATTTATATATATATATATATATATATATATATATAATTATAGGTTGTTTCATCCAAAGTCGATTCGCTCATCCCTAGTTATAACTCAAAAATACAGTCACTGGTAAGAAGATTACCATCACTACAGTTTACATTACATCATGTACTTTTCTAACAGGTTACAGAATACACATTTTTGTGGGAGTGCTTCTTTAATAAATTAGGTGCATCTCTGCCCAGAAACTGAAGTCTACTCCAGCCAGTGGCTGGTGCAGACTTAGGCTACATTCACACAAACGTACTTTGTTTCCGTGTCCGTTCTGTTTATTTGTAATCTAGGATGCAGACCTATTCATTTCAATGGGTCCACAATTCATGTAGACAGCCCACCATGTGCTGTCCGCATCCATATGTCCATTCCGTTGTCCTGCAAAAAAAATAGAACATGTTCTATTCTTGTCCGTTTTGCGGACAAGGATAGGCATTGTTACAATGGATCCACAAAGAAAAATGGATGCAATACAGATGCCAAAAGGACATAATCAGTATTTTTTTTGCTGATCAGTGTTTTGCAGACCGCAAAACACACACGGTCGTGTGAATGTAGCCTAGAGCTATAACTTACACCAGTTTCTGGCAAAAGTTATAGTAGATTTATATTCCCAGGAACTAAAAAATGAAGGTTAATATTGAATGCTTAAAGGAGAGATCTTAAGAGCTGTGAGGAAAATTGTCTAACTGTTCATTATACAACTGAGAACTTTTATTTTCTAAAACACAAATACAGTTTTTTAAATGAGGATTTCAAAAATGCTAATATTGGTGACCTATCCTCAGGATAGGTCAGATTGGTGGATGTCCAACTCTTGGCACTGATCAGCTGCTTTATGGGGGTGCAGCCTGTTCTTGGTATTGCAGCCACAGCGCCATATATTGTGTAATAGCTGTTCTTGGTATTGCAGCTCAGTCCCATTTATTTGAATGGGACTGAGCAGCACAAAGAACATGCGACCAAAAAGAGCGACATCGCAGGCAGTGCTTGCCTGAACGTCACAGGGCCCCTTCCAACAGCTGATGGAGTGCCTCCACCAGACATTGATGACTTATCCTGTGGATCGATGAGCAGGACGAAATAACCTTTGCACTTCTGCATTATCTTGTTGTAATTAAACCATTCTTCTTTTGCAGGATCGCTGGACATCCCCTTGCACAGAATGAGCGTTGTCTGCATATGTTTCTGCAGGATGAAACAATTGATAGAAATTATGTGCCAGGAAAAGTACGCCAATGAGAAATCTAGGCACATCCATCTCCTCCTTGCCCCACACAAAACCATTGCCTGCTAAATTACCTTTATTTTTACACTAAGCCTCCAACTGTCCCCTCTTTTCAAGACCACATTCTGTCCTTGATTCTATCCTGTGTTTTTACCTGTTTATATCACTGTTAGATTCTTACACTCAGTAGAATTATTCAAGTCTGTTCATTTCCATCCCCTCCCTTGCCCGGAGTTGGGGAGATGTTTGTTTTGGCCTTCAGCCTCCTAATTCTTAGCCCTGAAAAATACAAGCTTTCCTGATGGCTCAGTTCCCTTCCAAGCAGTCTCTCGGCTAAATGTGTAGGGGAACCGCCATCAAAACTACTTCTGTTTGAGTAAATGCCCATGGAGTGCTATATCAAGTGGAAAACTTTTTCTTCCCATTCACTAGTCCATGACTGGGAGATATTTTAATACAGTCTGTAACTTGTGCCCCAGGTCTTGAAGTGATCAAGCGAGTGTACACTCTCTGCCCTCCCTGATCATCACCACAAGCGTGCTGTCTATTTAATGCTCAAAGTACAGACCTCAGATAAAGTACAGGCGTCTATCTGCTGCACAGCAAAAATATGTCTTGTCTGATATGTAAGTGGTTATAACAGATAACACCCACTCCAACTGAATCGGGTTAATTTTCAGAAATTGACTATTACATGCTAAACAAAGAATGTATCATTACATTGAAGACCATGTCTAAAACATGTGATCCACTGGAGAAGACATGCTTGTGTTCCTGGAGCCTCCGGGATGGTGGCATTTGAATTATTGAGATACAGCATTGTGTCTCAGTATGTATTGGTTAAAGATCGCCATCATCAAACAACCTTACGTTGCTTTGCCATGTATGTCGGGAAAGCCTTTGAGCTTAGGTGTAGGGGAGGGGGAGCATATTTATTCATGATCAGCTTTGGAGTCAGGGGTCAGGGTGGCTCTTGGTTAAGTGTTAAATTTGAGGTGTCCTAGCGGACACTGTGACCTTGTGCATGTGCTGACCAGTTATAACACACTCAGACCTGGGCTTATAAGCAACTTTGCTGCCTGTGTCCTTGTGCTGGAGACCATGTCTGTGTATATAAATATCTATATCTGATATTTTGGCTGTGTGTTGTCACTGCTTCTTCTGCTTTACTTATTATTGATCTATACGTGGAAACACTCTAAATATTTAATTCCTAAACGTCACCATTTGCCACTAATCTGTGTGCCATTTTGCAATTCATATTTTACATCACCTTCAAAGATTTTGGTAGACTTATGTTGTATGTCAGATGTAATAGTGTCTCTTTGTGTAATTTCCCTCAGATGTAAATCCTCGTAGCTAAACCAAAACTATCCATCCAAGCTACTACTTTAATATCGATGGCCTATCTTCAGGGTAGGCAATCAATACCTGATGGGGTAGGTTCAGACACCCTGCACCCCTGCAGATAAGCTGTTTCAGGGTAACTGGCACCAGAACTACACAGCTCTGTCTATTGTGCAGTAGACTGAGCTTGAAACTGCACCATTACTCCCATTCACTTCAGTAGAAGCAGCTCCACAGTAACCAGTTCAATCCACTACTACACAGTGGACGTAGCTGTGTACTTCTGGTGCCTTCAATTATTAAAGTATGAGAATCCCTTTAACATTTCATTATAGGGGTATTCCAATTATACACTATTATGGCATACCCAAATAGGGTATAAGGAATTATGTCTGTGAGGAAAAGTACACAAAAAGAAACACTACTGCGTTCCTTGTACAATATAAAGCGTCTGTCCAGGAGACTGCTCCAGCTGTCACTCAGATGGGAGGAGAGGGAAGCAGCTCACTGCAGAGAGGATTTTAGCGCCTTGCGAGTGCTTGTGGGGTACAGATATCGTAAAAATTTGCAGCATAAATTGATATTGATTTTAAATCTGCAGCATTTCAATTCTGTGGATTTCAACTTTTGCAATGCAAGAGATAAAACTTTGCAACAAATCTGCAGCAATTATGGGAAAATCCATCCTGGTGACTGTACCCTGACAGTTCTTTTGCACAGTAATGGTGATAAAAGAAAAGGTATTTTAACGGATTGTCACCCACCCGTTGACTATGCACTCATGTCTGCATGCATGTTTCTAAACGTCCCTGAAGAGATTGCCGCTGCACACCAATCATATAGCTGTGAGAGCAGGGGGCCTGATGTCCGTGACAGCAGGATTCCCCATAGCGGAGGCAGGGACATTTTAAATTCTATTTTACCATCCCTGCCTTCCCAATTGCTCTAAACATAAAGCTTGATGAGCGCTGTGTATAGAGATCAGGAAGCACCAACAGTGCTTACTGCTCCAGTCCCAGGCATCTGCATGAGCTGCTGGATCTTAGCAGGGCTGTACAGCCTCTCTGGGCGCTGCATTCCCCTTGTAACTGGGGCTACTATGTCAGCCCCAGTTACAGGAGAAATCGGCAATAAAAAAAAAAAGTGTTTAATGACCGTATGGGGGGCACAAAGTGCTAAAAAAAAAAAAATATGCTGCCACACTACAGCTCCTCGTCTCTCCCCTGGCAACCATAACCCATATATCAAATGACCGGTCTGGAAAGTTATACATAATTAAGAAAAAGTTAAGTTGCCAACTGTGCTGTTAAAATATAAATAATTGTGAAAAACACTTATTTCCCAGGGTATAGAAACAAAAAAGTCCTAAAAATGACATTAAAAAGAGCCCCAGATATCACTGAATAAAGGCACAAAAATTATTTACATAACCAAACAAGAAAATAATGTTATGGCTTTCAAAGATGCATGTACTAAATACAAATGAATATGCACCTGGTCTGGAACTGGTTAAACAGCAGTTCATGGCCCCTACCTAGCGCTGTCAACAGTTTTACAGGTTCACAACTGCTGATGGATTCCCTGTGGAGTCTGAATCAAAGTTGGTTTTGGGTGAAGTTGGTAGTAATGCACAAACTCTGACTCCTGCTTACAAATTATTATCTATTATTAATATGGTATAATTAATTTATTAACTTTCATAGGAAGGAATTAAAAAATGTTTATTATAAATATATATTATGTTTTCTATCAGTCTAAGGCCCCTATTTGTCATAAACTATGATAAGCTGGGTGTTCTGGTGGTGATACATGATCAGTTTTCACCTCCCTTGTGTTCTCTCTTGTCCCTTATCCTAGGTATCTTCATGCTGCTCCAAGGCCCTTAGTTACAGTGCCTGAAACCATGCTGCACATGCTCAGTAGTGAAGTTCTTCCTCTAAAGACCAGAGGATGAAGTTCACTACTGGCCATGCCTGCAATCATCTCAGAACTGCTAGACAGAACAAGAAGTACAGTATTAGAGGGGTTGCCCCATTTTTCAAACCAACATCTGAATACTTTTGTAATTGCATGTAATTAAAAATTTAGTACAGCCAATGAGTTATTCAATAAAATATCTGTATAGCGCCACCTGCTGTTTGTTCTTTTTCTTATTTCTCTGTCCACCTTACTGAGGTGGTCGCACATGCTCAAGTCCATCCTTTAACTGCCATCAGCTGTATCTACTGAAAGTTACAGGGAGACAGTTGCTAACTTGAAACAAGTCCAGTAGGGCAATTGGAACAATCAATAGGGAGATCTCTGGATCCATGTGAGGTACGGGGCTGGTTCTAGCTTTGTTACAGATTGTCATGTACTAATGATGTCTGATTTTAATTTTTACATAAATCATGGGATGACCCCTTTAAGGCAAGCACTAAATGTAGCCTCTGCACCTTTTAAATATTTTATTCCCATCTAGGCTTGCCCATGATTCTCAGCATTTTTGGGACATAAGTGGGCATTATGGTGCATAACGTTATCAGACTCTGACACACTCTCTTGTTACAACATTACAACTGCACATTTCTAAACATCAGACAACTGCCTCGCAATTCAGATGTTGCTAAATGTTTTAACTTGTTTTTTAAACATTTTCTAAAGTCCCATTATTTTAGGAATACAAATGTGTGTGTGTGTGTGTGTGTGTGTGTATATATATATATATATATATATATATATATATATATATATATATATATACACATACACACACACACACATATACAGTGCTTCCCATAATTATTCATACCCTCGGCAAACTTTGACTTAAAGTTACTTTTATTCAACCAGCAAGTAATTTTTAAATGACCTGGGTGTCTCCCAAAAGATAATAAGACGATGTACAAGAGGCATTATTGTGAAAAAAATAAATACAATTCTCAGCTTTTATTTACATTTGAGCAAAAAATACAAGATGTTCCACACTGTGGAAAATCTCAGAGGACGTGGTCTGAAGCCAAAAGTGACACCTGTGCTGGCCAGGAGGATAGTTGGAGAGGTGAAAAAGAATCCAAGGATCACCACAAAGGCCATCCTGGTGAATCTGGGCTCTGCTGGTGGCAATGTCTCAAGGCAGACAATCCAACAGACACTGCACAATGCAGACCAAGGAGGACGCCACTTCTCCAGATAAGGCACACAAAAGCTCACTTGGCCTTTGCAAAAGCTCATCTGGACAAAGAAGACGACTTCTGGTTTTCTGTGTTATGGTCAGATAAAACAAAATTTTAATTGTTTGGTCACAATGATGTTTCCTTAATTTGGCGTTAAAAAGGATAAGCCTTCAACCCAAAGAACATCATCCCCACTTTCAAACATGGTGGTGGGAACCTAATGCTTTGGGGGTGTTTTTCAACCAATGGACCAGGGAACCTAATCACAGTAAACGGCACCATGAAAAAAGAGAACTACATGAAGATTCTCAACGACAGGCAGTCTGCAGAGAAACTTGGCCTTGGGCACCAGTGGACATTTCAGCATGTCAATGACCCAAAACACACAGCAAAAGTGGTGAAGAAATGGCAGACAACAACATTAACGTTTTGGAGTGGTCCAGACTTGAATCCAATTGAGAATCTGTGGAGGGAGCTAAAGATCAGGGTGATGGCAAGAAGACCCTCCAACCTGAAAGATTTGGAGCTTATTGCTAAAGATGAATGGGCAAAAATACCTGTGGAGACATGCAAAAGCTGGTCTGCAATTATAGGAAGCGTTTGATTGCTGTAATAGCCAATAAAGGCTTTTCTATTGATTATTGAGAAGGGTATGAATAATTTTGGACTGGACACTTTTTGCTCAAATGTAAATAAAATCTGAGATGTTTTTTTTCCCCACAATAATGCCTCTTGTACATCGTCTTATTATCTTTTGGGAGACACCTATGTCATTTCCCGTCAAAAAACGACTTGCTGGTTGAATAAAAGTAACTTTAAGTCAAAATTTGCCAGGGGTATGAATAATTATGGGCAGCACTGTATGTATAATATATATTGTAGAAAAAGATTCATGCATACCCATTGAGAACAAAGCGAGTGAATTTCAGCACAATTTTTCACTTGCACTAAAAGAATTAGAGCATTTCAACTGTTAATAAAAAATAACTTTAACAAGTTATTCCTTCATATGCCATGAGTAAATTCTAGTTTCCTATGACTGGTCCCATTTACCAGTCTAATGGCTGTGTAGCAAGGACATCTCCTTAGGAATGTCATCAGTAAAGGACGGATCTGACTGGGTATACTTCTAGTCCTGGAAATGAGTGTTGTCAACTAGTTAAAGGGTTTGTTTAGAGAGTTAAAGAAAGAACAGGTTCAAAGGCAGGGAGTGTGTCAGGCTATATTCACAGTTGCGTTCACTATTATGGCAGGCTATTCTGCTCTGGCATATTATGCAGGCTGTCAGCCGGACCAAAAGAAAAACGGTATTTGTGCAGCCAAACCCTAGATGTTATGCCGGAAAATGTCTGGATTGCCATTGGATCCTATTATAGTCAATAGTAATTGTGAGTGGGGGGGGGGGGGGGGGATACACGGTCGTGTCTGGCAATGCCTAATACGGTGAGCTTTGGTAGACTGATCCGACAGAGAATGTATACTCACCCATTTAAACCGCTCTGCGCTAGCGCTACAATCCGCTCCAGTGACACAGCCACAGTGTCATGTTTTTGGTTGTGACAGTGGTGTGCCATATACTACATGTGACTGCTGCAGCCAATCACTGGCCTCAGCAGTATACAACACGAGAAAGCACTAATCATATAAAGAAAGCTTAGGTTTGATGGGATGAGTATAATGTCTTTTATTGTTTTACCACTTTCCTTGCCTGTCCAAACCATGTTTACTGATTACTATACGCCAGTTCTTGAATCGGCTATTTCTGCGGCTTCCATATCCCTATATTTTCAGAGAGGATATATGTTAATGCCACTAGTGATTTCATTATTAAATGGAAACAGAGAGGATGTCTATTTAAATAATAATTATATACACATACTGTATACTTGTATATACACAATACTATATGGGCAGCTCGGTGGTGAGCACTGGTGCCTTGCAGCGCTGGGGTCCTGGGTTCAAATCTGCATGGAGTTTGTATTTATTATACTCACGTGTAAAGCACTGCGAAATATGTCCGCGGTATATGCATGAGTATAATAAATGTCACCTACTTTACACATTAAAGGGCTTGTCCAAGTTATATTTATTGATGACCTATCCTCGTCTGGGGTCCGGCACCCCCGCCGATCAGCTGTTTGAAGAGAAAGCGCGCACCGTGCCAGCGCTGCCTCCCCTTCACCGTTTACCTTCTAGCCGTTGCATCTGCAGAGGTGAGTAGGTGTAATTACACCCAAGCCGTCCCGTTTATTTCAATGGTACGGATTGCTCTTATAGACTTGTATAGGAGCGATCCATACCATTGAAATGAATTGGATGGCTTGGGTGTAATTACACCTACTCACCTCCTGCAGATGCAACGGCTAGAAGGTAAACGGTGAAGGGGAGGCGGCGCTGGCACGGCGCGCGCCTTCTCTTCAAACAGTTGATTGGCTGGGGTGCCGGGTGTCGGATCCCAGACGATCTGATATTGATGACCTATCCTGAGGATAGGTCATCAATAAATATAACTTGGACAACCCCTTTTAACTGTTATCTCTGCCCTGTAGGTGACAAACCGTTACCAGATGGTGACTATCTTTATTTCCGTGTATTTGATGTTGAATAATCAAAGTTTGAAGATATATGCAAATGAGCTGCAAGTGCCCAGGGGCATTCCTCCCTGAATGCAAGTCCCCATGTCCTTCGCACAATGCAATTATCACTCCTCCCGTGTTTCACTGTAAGCCAGCCCGTACATACCCTTACGTCAAGGACTCTGACTTCCGCGTCACTGCCAGGCTCGGGCATGTGCAGTTTACTAATGCAGCTGCCCAAAGCAGGCAGTGTATGGCGCATGCCTGGGCCCAGCAGTGACGCGAGCTGGTGCAGAATTTCAGGGAGCAGAGTCCCTTATGTAAGGGCACGGGCTGGCTTACAGTGAAACATGGGAGGAGTGATAACTGCATTCTCCGGAGGACATGGGCACTTGCATTTGGGAAGGAATGCCTCTGGGCACTTGCAGATCATTTGCATATACAGGGAGTGCAGAATTATTAGGCAAATGAGTATTTTGACCACATCATCCTCTTTATGCATGTTGTCTTACTCCAAGCTGTATAGGCTCGAAAGCCTACTACCAATTAAGCATATTAGGTGATGTGCATCTCTGTAATGAGAAGGGGTGTGGTCTAATGACATCAACACCCTATATCAGGTGTGCATAATTATTAGGCAACTTCCTTTCCTTTGGCAAAATGGGTCAAAAGAAGGACTTGACAGGCTCAGAAAAGTCAAAAATAGTGAGATATCTTGCAGAGGGATGCAGCACTCTTAAAATTGCAAAGCTTCTGAAGCGTGATCATCGAACAATCAAGCGTTTCATTCAAAATAGTCAACAGGGTCGCAAGAAGCGTGTGGAAAAACCAAGGCGCAAAATAACTGCCCATGAACTGAGAAAAGTCAAGCGTGCAGCTGCCAAGATGCCACTTGCCACCAGTTTGGCCTATATTTCAGAGCTGCAACATCACTGGAGTGCCCAAAAGCACAAGGTGTGCAATACTCAGAGACATGGCCAAGGTAAGAAAGGCTGAAAGACGACCACCACTGAACAAGACACACAAGCTGAAACGTCAAGACTGGGCCAAGAAATATCTCAAGACTGATTTTTCTAAGGTTTTATGGACTGATGAAATGAGAGTGAGTCTTGATGGGCCAGATGGATGGGCCCGTGGCTGGATTGGTCAAGGGCAGAGAGCTCCAGTCCGACTCAGACGCCAGCAAGGTGGAGGTGGAGTACTGGTTTGGGCTGGTATCATCAAAGATGAGCTTGTGGGGCCTTTTCGGGTTGAGGATGGAGTCAAGCTCAACTCCCAGTCCTACTGCCAGTTTCTGGAAGACACCTTCTTCAAGCAGTGGTACAGGAAGAAGTCTGCATCCTTCAAGAAAAACATGATTTTCATGCAGGACAATGCTCCATCACACGCGTCCAAGTACTCCACAGCGTGGCTGGCAAGAAAGGGTATAAAAGAAGAAAATCTAATGACATGGCCTCCTTGTTCACCTGATCTGAACCCCATTGAGAACCTGTGGTCCATCATCAAATGTGAGATTTACAAGGAGGGAAAACAGTACACCTCTCTGAACAGTGTCTGGGAGGCTGTGGTTGCTGCTGCACGCAATGTTGATGGTGAACAGATCAAAACACTGACAGAATCCATGGATGGCAGGCTTTTGAGTGTCCTTGCAAAGAAAGGTGGCTATATTGGTCACTGATTTGTTTTTGTTTTGTTTTTGAATGTCAGAAATGTATATTTGTGAATGTTGAGATGTTATATTGGTTTCACTGGTAAAAATAAATAATTGAAATGGGTATATATTAGTTTTTTGTTAAGTTGCCTAATAATTATGCACAGTAATAGTCACCTGCACACACAGATATCCCCCTAAAATAGCTAAAACTAAAAACTACTTCCAAAAATATTCAGCTTTGATATTAATGAGTTTTTTGGGTTCATTGAGAACATGGTTGTTGTTCAATAATAAAATTAATCCTCAAAAATACAACTTGCCTACTAATTCTGCACTCCCTGTATCTTCAAACTTTGTTTATTCAACATAAAATTTACATCAACATCAAACACACAGAAAAAGAAAGAAAGGTACCTGGTATCTGTTAACTGTTTGTCACCTACAGGGCAGTGATAATATTAAACTGTTATCTAAAGTAGGGGACGGACTCTCTGTGTAAATCTCAATTTCCAAAGTACCGCAGTGCTCCAGCTTGAAAAACTGATGGTCTGAGCCTAAGCCACATCTACAATGGTTCTGTCTGTGCGGGTATGGCTTTGAAGTTTGACCATTGCCTCGGGGTACCTTCACACGCTGCAGATTTTGTTGCAGCAAATTCTGCGACTTAAAAACTGTTTATTTGTTTAAATGGGGCTGAAAACGCATGATTTTCTGCAAGCCCAACTCGGATGAATGGAACAGATTTTCAGTTGCAGCATTTTCTGCAACATAGTGCGCAGTGTGTAAAGGCACCCTTAGGCCACCTGCACACCTTGCAGAATAGGTGTGGGTTTTCCACAGCATATTACACTACCAGTAAAATTTGAGATTACACTAATCTCATGTACACTTAGCAGTTTTTTTTCCATGTGGAAAATTGATCTTTGCAGTTTTCAAATTTAGTAGCATGTCAATTATGTTTGCTGTTTTAGCTGCAGACTTCACTCCCTTCAATGGAAGGGCGAGATCTGCGGTAAAGCCCACATCAAATCCGCATAAAAAATGCTGTTAGACATTGCGGATGTGCTGCAGAAACGCACATAAATCCACTTGGAAATTCATGCGGATCTTCTGTGCGTTAACCCGCACTTATGTGGAGGTGGCTGCACACGATGCAGATTTATGTGCTATAAATCCACACAGTTTATCGTGTTTTTTTTAGTGTGGATTTGATGCTGATTTTCTACAGATCTTACCCTTCTATTTAAAGGGATTTTGTCACCTCGGTTATAGAGCTGCGGACGTGCACGGCTAGATCGCTGCTAGCATGTCCGCAATATACTGGTCCTATAGGGCTGTGTCCTTTTTTATTTTGTTTGTTTAATGAGCCTTGTAAGGTGCCCAAAGGGCTGTACGAACCTTCCTGGTGCCCAGCCACGCCCCCTGTGAAGGAGCCCAGCACCGCCTATGTCCTCCGAATCTCCTCCTTTCGTCACAGTTAGATGTTATAGTGTTCCTTCTCTGTGCTGGCATCAGCCTCAGGGAAGGAACTGCGCATGCGCGAGCTCACGGCAATCTAACTGTGACGAAAGGAGGAGATTCGGAGGACACAGGCGGTGCTGGGCTCCTTCACAGGGGGCGTGGCTGGGCTCCAGGAAGGTTCGTACAGCCCTTTGGGCACCTTACAAGGCTCATTTACATATCTCTAAAATATTTTTTAAAACAGAATAAAAGGACACAGCCCTATAGTACCGGTATATTGCAGACATGCTAGCGGCGATCTAGCCGTGCATGTCCGCAGCTCTATAACTGAAAACAAGATGACAGAATACCTTTTAGAAGAGTGAAATCCACACAAGAAAAACACAATTGACACACTGCAGCTTTCAAAATCCACACAGCAGGTCAAGTTCTGCACCTAAGAAAAAAAAAGTTATGTATACGTGCGATTTGTCTAACCTGATACATTTTGCTGGTACTGTATTATACTGTGGTTTTTCTCCACAAAATCTACACAGAAATGTATGTTAGGCCTCTTTCAAATGAGCGTTACTGATTCTCTCACGGTCTGTTCAGGAAAAAACTGATGGTTTTACAGGCAAGTTCAATCAGTTTTGTCTGCGATTGCATTATTTTTTCCACGCAGGTGCAATCAGTTTTTGATGTGTTTTTCATGCGAGTGATAAAAAAAATTTAAATTAACAATCTACATCTCCTAGCAACCATCAATGAAAAATGCATTGCATCCAGATGCAATCAGTTTATTTTGCTGAAGCCCCATTCACTTCTATAGAACCAGAGCTGCGAGAAAAAGCTGAATATAGAACATGCTGCGATTTGTTTCCTGAACGCAGAAATGATGCCTGAAAAACAAAGCTCGTGCACAGACCTAATGGTTCAGGATTTAGTCTGGCTACTATACTTTTTCTTCACATATCGGAAGACTCGCTCGTGTGAAAGAGGCCTTAGGGTGCTTGAAAATCTGCACCAAAACTGCACACAAAATCCCCCCTCCATAAATCCACACTATTTATTGTTTTTTGTGCTGATGATGCAGTTTTGTTGTAGATCTCATCCTTGCACTGAAAAGGGTGCAAACCTTGCCTAAAAATGCAACAATTGAGATGCTGCGGATGTCAAAATCCGAACAGTAGGTCAATTTCCGCACCTAAGGAACAAAAAAGTGGGTATTTGGTTGCAGTTTGGGCACTCGGTCTCTAAAAGGTTCACCATCACTGGTCTAAACCCACCCTGGCGACTGCTCTGTAACATCCCATGGTCAAGCCTATGTCTATGTCGTCTCTCCCCCCCCCAATGATACGGATGAGAAAACTAGATTTTTGTACTTGCCCTAAAACCTGTTTCTCTTCTGTTCATTGGGTAACACAGCTCACCCAAGGAACGGAAGAGAAACAGATTTCACGGTAAGCGCAAAAAATCTATTATTTATCGCAAAGTACCAACACTGCAATTTAACCTGAATACCAATATAGTATATCTTCCATGTACTTTATCATTTAGCTATAATAGCTTAATAGCCTACATACAATGCGCTGCCTGTGCTGTTCATAGTGCGTCCTGTGCGGATTAATGGCAGGAAAAGTCTAAAGCATATTGGTACGCCATAGACTTTTTCCAAGGCGCGGATGCCCACAGAGAGAGCTCAGAGTGCCGCCTCTGGCACCCGTGCCATAGGTTCGCCATCACTGGTTTAGACTGTCAGAGAACCGCCATCTGCAAAACTCTGAGCCCAAGCGCAGTGTCAGCAGATGCAAAGGTTTGCATCTTGTAAAATTTGGAAAAGGTGTGTAAGGATGACCAGGTAGCAGCTTTACTCAGCTGAAGGGCCAAAGCGCCATGATGCACTGCCCAGGAGGCCCCTACAGCCCGAGCTGAATGAGCATTCACAACATTTCCACAATAGCCAAACAAATCCACCAAGAAATGGAAGCTTTGGATGCAGCCAAACCTCGGCCGGTCTGGAATGACGAAAAAGGAATCCATCTGACGGAAATAAGACATCTGTAATAGATAGATGCGGATAGCCCGCATCAACTTCAGAGAGTGAAGAGACAGCTGCCAAGGATGAGGTGAAGTGGGGCAAAAGGAAGGCAGAACAATCTCATTGAGATGATAGGCCGATACCACCTTCAGGAGGAATGATTAGACAGGGCTAAGAACCGCCCTGATGAAGCACCAGGAAGGGCGACCTGCAGGAGATTGCCACAAGTTCTGACACTCTCCAGATGGGAAAGAAAATTAAGGGATACCTGTTGCAGAGACTCAAATGGCAAGGAGTGGGGAGCATTGAGCACAAGATTAAGATCCTAGAGCAGTGATGGCTAACCTTGGCACTCCAGCTGTAGTTAAACTACGACTCCCAGCATGCTCTATTTATTTCTATAGAGTTCTGAGAGCAACCAAGCAAGGGGGGCATCTTGGGAGTTGTAGTTTTACCACAGCTGGAGTGCCAAGGTTAGCCATCACTGTCCTAGAGACTCAAGGGAGGACAGTAAGGGAGCACTGGATGAACAACCCCCTGTAGAAAAGTCTGAACTGCATAAAGGGAACCCAAGCGCCAGTAAAAAGGAATGGAAAGAGCAGAAAATTGGCGCTTAAGAGAACTGAGCGCCAGTCCAAACTGAATTGCAGGAAAGACCAGAACTTTTGAAGCGAATACCGAACAGGTGACAGTTGATGGCTTTCACACCAATCGAAGTATGTCTTCCAGGTCCGGTGATATATCCTAGAGGATGACTGCTTTCTGACCTGGATCACCATTTGGGTCATCACTTCTGAGAATCCCCAAGCCCTTAATACGGCATCCTCAACAGCCATGCCGTTAAATGTGGAGACTTTAAATTTGGGTGGAAGAGCAGTCCCTGGGATGAGCTCCTCATGAAGGGGAAGATGTCATAGTTCTTTGGCCAGGAGGGCAACCAAGGATGCGTGCCATACTCGACACGACCAGGGGTGGGATTCAAATTTTTAACAACAGGTTCCCTACTCAGTGGTGGATACGCAGCGCGTCACGAGTCATGACACATATTTACATACACCATATATATGCAACACAGTCACGACATATTTACATACACCATATATACACGACACACAAATACACTATATATACACTACACACATACCACTCAACTTTTAAAAAGCCTTAGGCCCCCTCTTTGTTATTACTGTAATGGCCCCCTCTTTATTATTATTATAATGGCCCACTCTTTATTTTTAATGTAATGGCCCCCACTTTATTATTAATATAATGACCCCCTCTTTTTTATTAATATAATGGCCCCCTCTTTATTGATAATATAATGGCCCCCTCTTTATTATTAATATAATGGCCCCCTCTTTATTATTAATATAATGGCCCCCTCTTTGTTATTACTGTAACGGCCCCCTCTTTGTTATTACTGTAACGGCCCCCTCTTTATTATTATTATAATGGCCCACTCTTTATTTTTAATGTAATGGCCCCCACTTTATTATTAATATAATGGCCCCCACTTTATTATTAATATAATGGCCCCCTCTTTATTATTAATATAATGGCCCCCACTTTATTATTAATATAATGGCCCCCTCTTTATTATTATTATAATGGCCCACTCTTTATTTTTAATGTAATGGCCCCCACTTTATTATTAATATAATGACCACCTCTTTTTTATTAATATAATGGCCCCCTCTTTATTATTAATATAATGGCCCCCACTTTAATAACAAAGAGGGGGCCATTACATTAATAACAAAGAGGGGGCCATTACATTAATAATAAAGAGGGGGCCATTACATTAATAACAAAGAGGGGGCCATTACATTAATAATAAAGAGGGGGCCATTATATTAATAATAAAGAGGGGGCCATTACATAGTGGAGTACCGCTTAAAAAAGCTGCTCTTACTCTGTGGGCAAAATAGATGTGTTTCCCTGTGTGTGGCCACCTTAAATATTGTCATCAACCCCATCCATAACTCTTGTTTGGCTAAAAGAATCTAAACATTGGGTCAGGATGAGGGGAAGGTGGAGTAGGCACCTGCTTAGGAGAAATAATTAATACTTACCTCTCTCTCCTTCACAGCTTGTGGCATCCTGGTACAGGCGGTCACCAATGCCTCGCTCACTGTGCCTTCCCGCGCCGCGTCATCGCGTCATCTCGCGAGATCCGCCGCAGGAGGTCACAGTGAGGTACGTGACTAAGTCCTGCGTCGCACCTCAACTGAAGCCGCTCCCCCGGCCCCTCCTCACTTCGCCTGCCCAGCTGCCCTGCACAGTGCGCGTCACACAGGGCCTCTCCTCTCGGCTTCCGCTCCGCCCCCACCCCTATAGCTACGCCACTGGTGCAGGCGCAGCTGCAGGACCGGGTCGGGATCCCTGCTTCTCACCGGTCCTGCGAACCGCCTGTAATTTTAACAAACGGTTCGGCAGAACCGGAGAGAACCGGCTGGATCCCATGCCTGGACACGACCCCTCCGGAGCCAGAAGAATGACGGGCAGGCTTTCGGACTTAATTTTTCGGAAGACGTAGGGAAACCTGAACTGACTCCACGTTATGACCCGGGCGTCTACTGCCAGGGCCAAAGGATCCTTGGCCCAAGTGACAAAGGATTTGACTTTCTGATTGAAGTAGGGGGCCATGAGATCTACATCCAGCCGACCCCACCTCTCGCAGATTTCATTAATTACCTGTGGATGAAGAGCCCATTCACCGTGATGGAGACGCTCCAGACTGAGGAAGTTGGTGATCCAGTTGTTGAGACCGCCGGAACGTGGCTCTTCCCCCAGCTGAGAATTATTGCTGTCTCCGCCACGGCTGCAGGGCACCAGTTGCTGCCCTGGTGATTGAGCTACGCAACTGCTCTGGAATTGTCGGACTGAATCCGAACCGGATGTCCCAGGAGATGTTCCGTCCAGTGAAGCAGAACTAGGTGAATGGCCCTCAATTCCAAAAGGTTCATTGGGAGGGAGCATTCTTTGGGAAATCAAGTGCCTTGAAAGGAGAAACTGCCTAATATGCCTCCTCAGCCTTGGAGGCTGGCGTCCATTCTAACCACCGTCCAGTGGAGGAAGGAGCGACCCACTGTCAACATTAGGAAAATTGTCCACCATCTGATGGCCCGACATGTTGGGGCAGGGAGACGGACAAACTGATCCAGTGAGGCTTGGGACCGGTCCCAACAGTTCAAAATGTCTCGCTGAAGAGCAAAGGTCACTACTTCAAAGGCAGAAACCATGTGACCCAGAACCCTCATGCAGTCACGAATGGGAACAGCACAGGGCTGCAACAAGGGAAGGACCTGAAGACAGAGAGTGGACACTTTAGCTTGACGAGTTTTGAATAGCATGCCCAGGAAAGTCAGCCGTTGAGATGGATGAAGATATGACTTTGAAAGGTTCAGAATCCATCAAAAGCGATCCAGGGTGTCCAGAACGATAAACAGGCTGTGTGCCGCTGCTGGGAATGACAGACCCTATAGTTTGATTATGGTACCACCATGATCCCCCTGGCATGGAGAAGGGCCATGACCGAGGCCAGAATCTTGGTGAAGACTTTGGGGGCCACAAACTGGTAATGGAAGGGGCCCACTGCAAACCAAAGACATTTTTGATGGCTGACGCAAATACGGACATGGAGGTAGGCATCCTTAATGTCTATCGAGGACATGTACTTCCCACGGTTCCATTGACACTATGACTGAGCGCAGGGACTCCATCTGAAAGCGTTACATCTGAAGGAAGCAGTTGAAAGCTTTGAGGTCTAGGATGGTGAAAGGGATTTTTCATAATCTTACTTTTGATACATCACAGATTAGACATAGATTATACAAGCCTCATCTCTTGTGGAATACAGTACCCCGAATTAGCACATCTTACACCCTTTGCCAGTTGCTGGACACAATAGCAGCCTCCCTTAACTAAAGGCTATTTAACATCTCACCTCACATACAATGACAGCAAACTATGATAAGTCATTCAACTGATTAGCATGTAGAGTAAATCTGTTCAATATGTAAAATAAGCCTTTTCATGTATTGTATATAGCAGATACCAGTATTGTGTAACAAAGTTTCAGCTGTATCTTGACAAACATGTTTCCCAAGGCCTCCTAAGAATACCAGGATTGTTCCAATTGGATCTTGAGAGACAATATGCTGCTCCCACCCTCAAAAAGCCCTATAAGTATGTGCTGGGAAATAAAGATTTCAGATATTTGACAACCTGAGTTGCGTCTGGGCTGTCATATCTCCTGATCAGAAGCAAACCGGATATTCATTGCACAGGGAAATATTCACGGGTTGGAGGTCTGATGCCTCATCATATAACCAGCATAAACCTGCCTGACGAAAAACCGCTAACAGTTTGGTGTCAGAAGGTGGGATCCACCAAAAAAATATATTGGGTAAGTGATTCTATATTTTTTATATATATTATTACTACCCTATACTGTAAGAGTGGATTATTTGAACCCGGTAAGCGCTTCGGATAAGCGTCTCCCCGAGGAATCTGATATTCCTAAAGAAATAGAGGGATCTGAAGTCCCGCAGGAATATGATATTCCTAAAGAAAAAGAGGGATCTGAAGTCCCGCAGGAATCTGATACTCCTGGAGAAAAAAAAGGGGTCTGGAGTCCCCTAATCTGAAAAACAGTATTGTGTGCAACGAATATCCTTTGCTAAACCTGTAAATAGCTGTATAGTTGCTTAAGCATTTTTAGTCGTTTTAGGCTACTTTCACACTAGCGTTCGATCTGATCCGTTCTGAACGGATCCGATCATATTAATGCAGACGGAGGCTCCGTTCAGTACGGATCCGTCTGCATTAATAACTTAGAAAAAATTCTAAGTGTGAAAGTAGCCTGAGTGGATCCGTTCAGACTTTCAATGTAAAGTCAATGGGGGACGGATCCGATTGAAGATTGAGCCATATGGTGACATCTTCAAGCGGATCCGTTCCCATTGACTTACATTGTAAGTCTGAACGGATCCGCTCGCCTCCGCACGGCCAGGCGGACAGCTGAACGCTGCAAGCAGCGTTCAACTGTCCGCCTGTCCATGCGGAGGCGAGCGGAGCGGAGGCTGAACGCCGCCAGACTGATGCAGTCTGAGCGGATCCGCATCCATTCAGACTGCATCAGGGCTGGACGGAGGCGTTCGGGTCCGCTCGTGAGCTCCTTCAAACGGAGCTCACGAATGGACCTATGAACGCTAGTGTGAAAGTAGCCTTATATATATATGTAGTTGAATTTTACTGTATAGACTGTGTATAGATTGTATGCGAGTTCATGCTGAAATTGAAGGTATAAAATTGGCCATGAATAGTTTTAAAATCTGCCATAAATTCAGGAGTAGTTATAAACCTGAATTAGAAGAAATAGGATAAAAAACACATAAACTGATAAGCATAAGGTTTATCAGTATGTATTTTTGCACTAAACACAAACATAATTATCCTTTGATAAACCTTCAAATTCAGCTAATCTCATTGTATATTTTTAGCTAAGTAAAACAATGGGCAAGTCTTATGGTAAGAAGGATCCCAAAAAGAAACAGAATTTTAAATTTAGAACTGAAAATCATGTTCCTAAATCTGCTGCGAATCACTCTATGGTGAAACTGTCTCCTAAAAATGAATTGAGGGAGGGGGGGAGGGGGGGAAGAGTCCAAAAATGTTTGTCCAGAGGTGTTTAGGTCCATTTTATACTGATCCTTGGGTTGATAATATGTGTAAATGGACAGAAGGAATGAAATGTACTGACCCGTTCCCAAAAGAAGGGTCTTTTTCAGACTTTCATATGGCCATGATCAAGGGCCTATGTCTGAATGACATAGACATTTTTCCATGGTACAAAGGAGACCCTCACTGGAATAAAATATATATGAATACTTGCGGCCAAGCATGGCTATCAGTGCAAACGTTTTGGACTGACTTGTGCAGTTCAAATACAAGACAGCAAAGTAAAACCTCCATCGTGACTCCAACTCCTGTCCCACCCCCATATTGTACCCTTTAGTAACAAAATTAACAACAGAATCAGATGATGAGATATGCGCACACTTGACTCTACCACAGGTTCCTGGCTTTACAGAACCTGAAGTACAGGTTTTCTCTGAGCATACTAATCAGCCTATTGTACAGTCTGCACAGCCCAGTAGAACAATATATGCAAGGGCAGCAAGGATTAACGGTTTTGAACTAGGAGATACCCCTCCCATAGCAGCTGAAGCATCCCCTTTTATAATAATGGGGAATCAAATGGTAATGAAGTAATTACCATCCACTGTCTTAAATGATATTATTAAGAATTCACCAGACCCCAGAAAAACCCCTGGTGCCACTGTATCGTACTTGAAAAGGATGTGTAAGGGACAGCAGTATACTGTAGAGGATTATAGATTGATTTTAGAGGGGGTCACAGGATATCAGGATCCAGCAGAAGGTGGTTTTAATTTTGGAACATGTGACACTCTTGCAATACCCAGTGCGGATATCACGCCTGCCAATTATCCTTTAAGGACTTCTGTCCAGATAGAGTCAATGTGAACTCGAGTATTGGTGCAATTAAAAAAGATGCATGGTGATAGGAAAGATATTGGAATAGCCACAGCCTGTAAACAGAAACCTGGGGAAAGTGTGTCAGATTTTTCAAATTTGGATAGAGGAGGTAGGTTTGGCAACTGCAGATGATATGGGTTTAGTGTATACACAGACATTTGTTGCAAATTTGCTGCCAGAAGTCACTAAAACTTATAAAATGATTGTTGATAGTTGGCCAACATTGACCCCAACACAAACCATGAGACAAGCCGTAGCAAAAGATTCAGCAGGATGTTTTGAGGTCCAAAGGCAGATCATCAAATCATCAGCTCATGATATACATTTCTCCCAGCCCCACCCTCACCGTGACAATAGGGGGTAGATATACAGACAAGTGCGGTTTCCAGCAGCACACAGGATCTAGACAAACCCCATATGTATGTTTTAGGTGTGAGCAACCAGGGCATTCTGTTAGAGATTGCCCTTACCCTCCCCCAGACCAGGCTCAGCAAATACCCATACAGAATCAACAAACACAGATTAAATATCCCATTCAGTAGGGAATGAATACAGCAAACCCACAATGAAGGTGCCTAAACTCCATCGCCATGTGTGATCTAACCTGCACTGCAGAAGAAGTAGCGCATGCACAACTCATTTCAAATCTCCTTGCAGCAATTCAATCCCCAGAGGCCATTGCAGTCATTAAGTGTCAGGCCCAAACAACTTCAATGACACTAGTTGCCCAGGGGAACAGGTTAGCAGACAGGCACGCAAAAGCAGCCTCCCGTGTCACACAAAAATTGTGCAACAAAGTTTTTATAAATTCTCCGCTAGTACCGCTCACATCTGAAAATAACATAATGTTGTCCCAGCTCCAAACATTTGCAACATCAGCAGACATGGCTTATTGGGAGATTCAAGGGTTGACCAAAGACGCTAACGGTCTATGGTCAAAGGGAGGAGTAGTATTTAGATGGGGAGACCCTTCCCAACCCCATGAACAATGAGTCCATTAATTCTGATGCCTAGAGACTTGCAGCAGATACAAGAGGAATATGTGGCAAAACTGATTGAGAAATTAAACATTGATTATGATATTTCGCTCTGGTTTCCTTAGCCAACAGGTGCATCAACCCAACCCTCGTCTTACAGGAAAAGATGGCGCTGGATTATCTTTTAGCTTCTAAGAGGGGGGGGGGTTGTGAGTTTATAGGGATCACTGTACTTCAGTACAGAGCTAGGGCTATTGCTAATGAGGGATGAAATCCTTTCAAGGCTTTGGGTGGTTTTGGAGATTTCATGTTTTCCATAGGTAACTGGTTGAAGGAGATAGGAGTATATATCCTCATGTTGTTGTTTTTCTCTTTATCCTATATATCCTGGTGAGATGCTCCTGCTGTTTGATCGATCAGATCGCCCAGTCACATGCAGGTAATCACATCCTCATCACAGCTCCCAGATATACCACGGATCAACCTATGTCTTTGATAAAAAGGATGTCCAACTAAACATTCCTCGCCACGCCACACTTCTCCACATCAGGACCTCCCTCAGAGTCAACTCCCCGAAGAATCGAATCGAAGGATGGAGCATCATCATGGAGGCAATGACACCCAAGGAGCACCACAATTGATGAGGGCAAGCTGAGGAAACCGAAGATTCACCAAGAGATTCAAAGAACACAGGGGACATATGACAAAGAGGAGAGAACTGCCGTGAACATTTTTATTAAGCATAGGATGACTATATAGTGGACTTTCTTTTTAGCTTAGGAATGGTATCTAGGTTTATTTTGTATATGCCTCCCTGTGTAAGGTCTGACCTGATTACGGTTATGAGAGCGTGATCGGGTCAGGTCGTTGCAAGATAAATTCTATAGATCAGCACTCTGGTCCCTACTTCCCATGTGAAAGCCGCCACCGTTGGTTTGAGGGGGATCTAATGGCTGCTGGCTCTGAGAGCAATGTTCTTAGTGAAAGCTACCAGCGGATCCTCATCAGCAACAGTGGGGTATAGCAAGCTGATGCCGGTCTCACTGAACCATGGGCCCCCCAACATGAAACATTGGTTGATGGGACTGGTTTCCATGTGAATGCTATATCACCTTTCTTGGTCGACCCTGTTTTAACACCTTAAGGACATAGGGCGTACAGGTACACCCCTTCTGTCCTGGTACTTATGGACACAGGGCGTACATGTACTCCCTGTGTATTTTCGATCACTGCCGTGCGGCTGGCAGTGGTCGGAACCCAGTGCCTGCTCAAATCATTGAGCAGGCACCTAGCCTAAAGGCGCGGGGGGGTCCCGTGACCCCCTCATGTCGGCAATCGCGGCAAACCGCAGGTCAATTCAGACCTGCGGTTTGCTGCGATTTACTGCAGTTTCTGATCCCCGCCGTCTCTGACCGCAGGGATCAGAAACTTTAGCATTCGTAAAATATAAATGTATCCCTCCCCCCTGCACCCCTGAATGATTTTATCCGGGTGGGAGGTGCATAGGGAGGGTTGCGGGCGGTGCGGCAGGCTGGATCGCGATCCCCCGCCCGCCTCCCATTGAATAATCGTTGGCGTCTAGTGAGTATACCAGGGTGCCAGCACATTGCTGGCACCCTGGTACAAACGGCTGACATCGGTGATGCGATGTCAGCCGTTTAACCCTTTCCATACAGCGCTCCGTACGGACCGCTGTATGGAAAAGGTTAACAGCTCAGGGAGCTCCCTCCCTCTCCGATCGGGGGGCTGCTGTGCCTTTGCAGCCCCCCGATGGGAGAGGGAGAGAGCTCCCAAACAGCTCCCCGAGAGCCCTGTCCTTACCCTTCCCCGTCTGCGCAGTTCTGACCACTACTGAGCATACGGGGAAGGTTCCCATGGCAACAGGACGCCTTCTCATGCATCCTGCTGTCCATGGTGCTGAACAGATCTATGCTAAAGGCATAGATCTGCTCAGACAAAGTGTAAGTAAAATACAGTGCAGTACCCTTTATGGCGTACTGTATTGTATTATACAGACATCAGACCCACTGGATCTTCAAGAACCAAGTGGGTCTGGGTCAAAAAAAATGTAAAAAAAAAGTGAAAAAAGTTAAGATTAAAAAAAAAGAAACACATTTATCACTGAATAAAAAATTTTTTTTTTAAAATACACTACACATATTAGGTATCGCTGCGTCCGTAACGACCTGATCTATAAAACGGTCATGTTATTTTCCCCGCACGGGGAACGCCATAAAAATAAAAAAATAAAAACTATGAGAAAATTTAAATTTTGCCCACCTTACTTCCCAAAAAAGGTAATGAAAGTGATCAAAAAAGTTGCATGTACGCCAAAATTGTAGCAATCAAACCATCATCTCATCCCACAAAAATCATACCCTACCCAAGATAATCGCCCAAAAACTGAAAAAACTATGGCTTTTAGACTATGGAAACACTAAAACATGATTTTTTTTGTTTCAAAAATGAAATCATTGTGTAAAACTTACATAAATAAAAAAAAAGTATACATATTAGGTATCACCGCGTCCGTATCGACCGGCTCTATAAAACATCACATGGCCTAACCCCTCAGGTGACCACCGTAAAAAAATAAAAATAAAAACGGTGTAAAAAAAGCCATTTTTTGTCATCTTATGTCACAAAAAGTGTAATAGCAAGCAATCAAAAAGTCATATGCACCCCAAAATAGTGCCAATCAAACCATTATCTCATCCCGCAAAAAATGAGACCCTACTTAAGATAATTGCCCAAAAACTGAAAAAACTATGGCTCTTAGACTATGGAGACACAAAAACTTTTTTTTGTTTTAAAAATGAATTCATTGTGTAAAACTTACATAAATAAAAAAAATTGTATACATATTAGATATCGTCGCATCCGTGACAACCTGCTCTATAAAATTACCACATGATCTAACCTGTCAGATGAATGTTGTAAATAACAAAAAAAAACGGTGCCAAAAAAGCTATTTCTTGTTACCTTGCCGCACAAAAAGTGTAATATAGAGCAACTAAAAATCATATGTACCCTAAACTAGTACCAACAAAACTGCCACCCTATCCCGTAGTTTCTAAAATGGGGTCACTTTTATGGAGTTTCTACTCTAGGGGTGCATCAGGAGGGCTTCAAATGGGACATGGTGTAAAAATAAAACTGTCCAGCAAAATCTGCCTTCCAAAAACCGTATGGCATTCCTTTCCTTCTGCGCCCTGCCGTGTGCCTGTACAGCAGTTTACGACCACATATGGGGTGTTTCTGTAAACTACAGAATCAGGGCCATAAATAATGAGTTTTGTTTGGCTGTTAACCCTTGCTTTGTAACTGGAAAAAAAAATATTAAAATGGAAAATCTGCCAAAAAAGTAAAATTTTTAAATTGTATCTCTATTTTCCATTAAATATTGTGCAACACCTAAAGGGTTAACAAAGTTTGTAAAATCAGTTTTGAATACCTTGAAGGGTGTAGTTTCTTAGATGGGGTCACTTTTATGGAGTTTCTACTTTAGGGTTGCATCAGGGGGGCTTCAAATGGGACATGGTGTCAAAAAACCAGTCCAGCAAAACCTGCCTTCCAAAAACCAAACGGCGCACCTTTCACTCTACGCCCCGCTGTGTGGCCGTACAGTAGTTTACGGCCAGATATGGGGTGTTTCTGTAAACGGCAGAGTCAGGGCAATAAAGATACAGTCTTGTTTGGCTGTTAACCCTAGCTTTGTTACTGGGAAAAATGGGTTAAAATGGAAAATTAGGCAAAAAAATGAAATTCGCTAATTTCATCCTCATTTGCCAACAACTCTTGTGCAACACCTAAAGGGTTAACGAAGTTTGTAAAATCAGTTTTGAATAACTTGAGGGGTGTAGTTTATATAACGGGGTCATTTTTGGGTGGTTTCTATTATGTAAGCCTCGCAAAGTGACTTCAGACCTGTAGTGGTCCCTTAAAATTGGGTTTTTGTAAATTTCAGAAAAATTTCAAGATTCGCTTCTAAACTTCTAAGCCTTGTAACATCCCCAAAAAATAAAATATTATTCCCAAAATAATTCAAACATAAAGTAGAAATATGGGGAATGTAAAGTCATCACAATTTTTAGGGGTATTACTCTGTATTACATAAGTAGAGAAACTGAAACTTTGAAATTTGCTAATTTTTCACAACTTTTGGTAAATTTAGGTATTTTTTTATGCAAATTTTTTTTTTTTTTTTACTTCATTTTACCAGTGTCATGAAGTACAATATGTGATGAAAAAACAATCTCAGAATGGCCTGGATAAGTCAAAACGTTTTAAAGTTATCACCACTTAAAGTGACACTGGTCAGATTTGCAAAAAATGGCCTGGTCCTAAGGTGAAATAAGGTTGTGTCCTTAAGGGGTTAAAAGAACTTCCTCAGGGACTGAGCCCCCCCTTTCGGAACCATGTCTAACAGAGGTTCATATTGGGTCGGTAGCATATTTGTACCAGATTAAATGGATGTTGTCCGATTAGGGACACATTTGTTTAAAAATAGGGCTGATTAATTTGGGTTTTGGGTGTGGTGGTGGATGGTGAGTGTTTGAGCTCCACCCACCGGTACTCTCGGGAAATGTGCAAATGTGTACCTTCCAGTTATAAAAAGTACTTCTATTGGTCAAGGCATGAGCTGGATTGTACCTGCCTTTCTGTAATATCACTGGGCAGCCATGTGCCATGGAGGGCGGGGTTAGCCCAGTAAAAATGGTCTAACCCGAATATCCAATCTATGTGTAGAGCATCCATGCCTTATGTTCTGTATGTTTTGTGTTCTTTCTCACTTTTCTTTCTTCTCTCTCTTTTCACTATGCAGGAGATTTTTTCCTACTGTGCGCCAAATTACACAGAAGTTTTTTTTTTTATCTCCTTCATAGTCTTTAGTGTCTTCATGTGTCACACACATATATATATTTATATATATATATTTATATATACATACACACACACATAAGGCCTTAGATGGAGGAAAACGTACAGTGAGATAGCACATCTCACACCCTTTGCCAGTTGCTGGACACAATAGCAGCCTCCCTTAACAAAAGGCTATTTAACATCTCACCTCACATACGACAGCAAACTATGATAAGTCATTCAACCTATTAGCATGCAGAGTAAATCTGTTCAATATGTAAAATAAGCCTTTTCATGTATTGTATATAGCAGATACCAGTATTGTTTAACAAAGTTTCAGCTGTATCTTGACAAACATGTTTCCCAAGGCCTCCTAAGAATACCAGGATTGTTCCAATTGGATCTTGAGAGACAATATGCTGCTCCCACCCTCAAAAAGCCCTATAAGTATGTGCTGGGAAATAAAGATTTCAGATATTTGACAACCTGAGTTGCGTCTGGGCTGTCGTATCTCCTGATCAGAAGCAAACCGGATATTCGTTGCACAGGGAAATATTCACGGGTTGGAGGTCTGATGCCTTATCATATAGCCAGCATAAACCTGCCTGAAGAAAAAACGCTAACAAATGGGTACCTGCCAGACCTGTTGGAACAGATGAAGACGGCCGCCCACACGGTTGAAGGGTGAAGAGAGCCGAATGTGATGTAGAGGAGGGCTTGGCAGTATAGGGCTTGGAACATTGTTGGCAGGGACACCAGGAAGGACGAGGCTTGAAGGACGGTTTCTGTTTCTGATCCTGGGCAGAATTATCGGTCAGTCGCGTGGGACTGGAGAAGCTCTAAAAGGGACAAAAATGAGGTCTGCTCTTTTTGGACCTGTTGAAGTGAGCCCTGTTTTGTTGTAAATTGGTGCTTTAATCTCCTGTTGCATCAGAGATTATCTCATCCAGGCACTTGCCAAAAAGCCTATCTCCTCCAAAGGGAAGGGCCTGTTTAGACGTATTATATGCCGCCCAGAGGGTACGACAAATAGCCACTAATAGGGCCAAAGAGCGGGTTATAAGCGTAGTCCTGTCCATAGAGGCCTCACAGACGTACGAACTGGTATGAGAGAGCTGCAAAACAATGTCAGAAAGTTCCTCTGCGGGGTCCCCAAAGATGAGACCCTGACGTAGCTTGTTCACCTACTCAAACACAGCCTTGCTCACCTAGGTAGAGGCAAAGACTGGGCGTAGTGCTGTGCCAACCGCCTCAAATGAAGATTTGGTGAAGGATTCTAGTGTCTTGTCCCTCTGGTTTGAAAAGGAAGCACCATCAGACATAGGTAAGGTGGAATGCCTAGACAGGTGGGACACCAGTGGGTTGACAATTGGAGAGGATGACCACTTTTTTTGACAAATCCTCCGGAAAGTGATATAAGACCTCCAGGCGTTTTGGCAAGGCAAAATGTCTATCCGGGAAATTCCACTCTTTGGAAAGAGAGGAATCAAAATCTGGATGGTTGGGGAAACGTTTTGGCAGTGACGGGACCGTCTGAAGGAGAAACCTGAGCCTGCCAACGAGGGTACTGGTTCCTCAACCTGCAAGGTTCATATGACTACCGCAATGAGATTGTCAACCATGGAGGACAGTTTGGAGAACTGCCAGTTAGGCATGTCAAAATCCAGGCCCTCGGAACATGCCTTTTCCAAGTAGGTAGACGGAAGAAATGGGGGATGCAGACACCCTTCTGAGAGAGGATGGTCTGGCCCATTTAGTAGGTTGGCCTTGATGTGAGCTGGCTGCGGGTTTAACAGGGTTTGAATGGTCAGAGGGTGGCCACGTGGATAACCATGCCAACATTTCAACAATAGCTGGGGAGAAATGGTAACCGGGCCAGGCTCAGAGATGCTGAGCTGTGGGGCTAAGCATGAAGAACAAAAGGGATCTAGCTGACCACATGGGAATTTGGAATGACAAGAAGTGCAGACAAAAAGGGCGCACGTAAGTCGCCGCCTGCTTTGTAGCCTGGGCTCTGGACATAGTGTTTTCCCTGCAGGAACACACAGAAAGAAGACGGAGAGAGAGAGGACTAAGACCCTGTTTGAATAGATAGGTGTAGCTTACCCAGCCTGTGTACCTCAAGGTAGATTGTGAGGAAGAGTCTCCTGAGGAAGATTAGTGTGCGGGTGCAAGGAAGGAGGTGGACTCCATGCCCTGCCCCTTGATGCATCCTGTGAGCACCCTGTGTTTCTATAAACACCATGCCGGTGGCCCGCTATATTACCGGAGGAATGGTGCACGCTGGCCCATAGAAGACTTCAATAAGATCGTGGCCCCTCTGAATTACGTCCCCCACATTCTGCACCTTGCCCAGCCCGACTGGAGGTGCGAGCAGGTCGCAATGCCTGATTATAGATGCAGTGCACAGCGGGGACAAGGCCCCAGTGAAGCCGGGGTCTCAATTATGCTGGGAACTGGCCTATCAGGGCTGAGGAACAGTGCCACCCCAGAATAAGTAAGTGGGGGCCAGGGACTGCATAGGGCCATCCCTCCTGAGCAGTTATCATACCCTAGGGAAAAAAAAGGGGGTCATTCACCAAAGAAGAGGATGGAAAAGTGCCCGGTCTGGCTATAGGTAAGAGGCCCATTTTAACCTAAGAAGAGTGGGGGTGACTGGGGGCAAGGAGTTACCAATTTTTTTTATCCTATAAGACACCTCAGCCCATAAGACGCACCTAGGTTTATATATTTTTCATTAGACCTCAGATCAGACCAGCAATCAGACCGCCAATGTTAATCAGACGTCAGTTCACAGCCCCAATCAGACCCTCATTCAGACCTCAGATCAGACCCATTTATTTTGAATGGGGCCGGAATGTGCTGTCCGCATCCCCTCTCTGCCTCCCTACATGTGTCGTGCAGTTCTTCTTCCTTCCTCTGGGTATCCCTTTTTATATACTGTATAGAGGATTTAAGGTACCCCCTCAGATGAGCTTTAAGCGTCACCCATATTATGGATTCATTGGGGAACCCCTCGTGAGCCTCAAAAAACATTTTAAGTTGGTCTGGTATCCTGTTATTGTTGGTCATAAGTTTCAGCCAGAATGGATGAATACGTAACTTTTGGCCTCTTGTAAGACCATCAGTCAGCATCACCTTTTCAAACACTGGGGCATGATCAGAGACACCCCGTGGCCCATAACAGATATCCTCCAAGTCAGTAAAAATGAAAGCATTACCCAGGATGTAGTCAATCCTAGACAACGCACCTCTAGATGGGGTGAAGCATGAGTATACCTCTTCCGAGGGTTTTCTCTCCCTCCACATGTCTAGCCAACCAAACTCATTCGCCAGCCTAGAAAATGCAGTACCTATAGTTTGTGAACAGCGTCCTGCTGATGCATTATGATATCCATTGTAACATTATTAAAGGTTACGTTTTATCTTCAGGTATATTCTAATGGATTGCCTTCCTTGTACAATGTTATAATACACTTTCTATGTTATAGTGCATTTGTATTGTGCGGCAGTTGTGTGCGGTTCTGCTGCGATGCTGCAGCTACACAGAGTGACAAACGCTATTGGAACAAATTAATTTCTACTGGTGTGATATACCAGTCGCCCCTCAAAAAAACGGATTGAAGCGGGGTGTTATATACCAATATACTTTCTTTATAGTGCATTTGGGTACTGAATAGTGCATTTGTGCATGCGCGTATGCGCATTGAAAAAAATTATGAATGGAGATCGCAAATTCGAATAATACGTCTGGTATGTCACTGTCCATGTTGTGGGACTATTTGTGCACTTCTAGTAATTATTTATTGGCTGCAAATATGAGCTGAAGGTTTTTCAGGTTCGCCTGCCATTAAAATAAATGGGACCCGCCGCAAACTTGCACTTCATGAACATTTGATCGTGTTCATGCGATAGCGTTCGTGAACCGTCCCGGCAGATGTTCGTCCATCACTAATCCCTGCAAGAAAAACATGGAAAGACTGACATTCCGCAGGAAATATAAAGATTGGACTGCAAAGGACTGGGGCAGTTATTTTCTCTGATGTAGCTTGTTCAGACTGTTTGGGACATTTGGCAAAATTATTGTCTGGAGAAGAAAAGGTGAGCGCTACCATGAGTCCTGTGTCATGCCTGCAGTAAAGCATTCTGAGACCATTCATGTGTGGGGTTGCTTCCCATCCAAGGGAGAGTGTTTACTCACAATTTTGCCTAAGAAAACTGCCATTAATAAAGAATGGTCTCAAAACATCCTCACTTCCGGTGTCGGCACTGGTATGTGAAGAAGGGGAGGCGCTCGCTTCTCGCCGCATAGCTGATAACAGCCCACTCACTCTTATCCTCCTGCATTAACGGGAGACCACGTTGCTATTTTCCAGCTCCTCCGAGTATATGGAGCACTACTTGCTCTGGAGTGGGCAAAAATCAACCTCCACAGGCCGGCTCCCTACCATCGCTGATTCCGTGCTCCCTAAGATGGCGCCGATTCGTCCTCTGCGGTGCATGAGGAGAGTGAAAAGAGAGATGCAGAGCTGGTGGAATCACAGGTGGATATGTTTGAGAGCGCAGGGGGCACAGTGAATATAAAACAACTGGCAATAGACGTGAAGCAACTAGCGCCAGACATCATAGCCTCTCTGTCCACAACAGTACAAGCAGCGCTAAATAAGCTGCGCGAACATAGATTTTCTGAGGTAGAGCAAAGGGTGGCCTATACGGAGGAAGAATCAACAGAGACCACAGCAAAAATTAAAGAGCTGTTCCAGATAGCCACTCGCTTACAAGACCACATGGATGACTTAGAGAACAGGTCGGTGTCCCTGAAATATTTGAAACTGAACTTCCACAGGCATTGGGTCTCGCAGCTAGGAGAAAGGTTGAGAGAGCACATAGGATTGGTCCTTTGAAAGAACCCTCTGCCTTAATAGCTGACAACACAAACTGCAGACCTAGACAGGTTATTTGCAAATACCTGGACTACTCAGATGAAGAAGAAATACTGCGGACACACAGGGTGAGGGGGGAACCGCTGAGTGCTGTTATTTGCTGATTATTCAGCAGATGTCACAAAAAAAAGGGAGGGTCTTTAGTGGTGTTTGCTCTGGTTTGCACAAAAAAGGACTAAGATTCCAGCTCCTTTACCCTGCTGTGCTGAAAATGAGACAACAAGATGGCACACCTTGCATGTTTTAGGACCCAAAAGAAGCAGAGGCCTATTTTGAGCTTTTGGGAGAAAGGGATAGAGGAAAAGAAAGCACTGAACAGGAACGAAGATCCTCGGAAGGTGTGTCTGGACCTATGGCGTGCCTAGGGTGTTTGGCACCTGGGCCGGATCCTTTCTCTGGCACCCCCCTCCAATACTTTAAAAAAAATGGTACCCCCTTACAGTAGTATTGCCCTTATTGTACAACCTTCACAGTAGTTTTGTCCAGATATGTACCCTCTCATGGTAGTTATGCCCATATTGTCCCCGTTCAAGGTAGTTATGCCTTCACTGTACAACTTTCACAGTAGTTATACCCACATTGTGCCCCTTTAAAGTACTTATCCCTTCATTGTGCCCCCTTCACAGTTGTAATGCCCTCTTTGTGCCTCCCTTACAGTAGTTATGTCCTCTCGGTGCCCATTTCAAAGTAGTAATGCCCTATCTGTGCCCCTTTCACAGTTGTAATGCCCTCTCTGTGCCCTTTCACAGTAGTTATGCCCTCACTGTGCCCCCATATCAGTAATTATGCCCTCTGTGCCCCTTCATAGTAATAATGCCCACTCACTGCCCCATAACAGTTATAGCAGAAACAAATGAAAAGAGAGCTCAAATTACCAAAAATATATAAATTTTATTGTCATATGTTAAAATAACAAAAAAGAGAAAAATAGATAAATACATAAGATGCCGTAAAGCAAGGTGATGAGGGCGGAGAAAAAGCAGAGCGCCACCCTGGGAGGAAAAGTACACACGGGAAGAAACATAAAAAAATCAAAGTACAGTCATGTCTAACATGGGAAAGAAGAATCCTGGGTACAGTGCCCAACCCATGGAATGAATATATAGATGGTAAAATGCAATATCAGGTAGAGCAAGGTCAGCTCCTGCATCCCCACTGGAAACAATTGCAGAAGTAAGTAGCATAAAGGGCAAAGTGTAAATAGACACAAATGACCACACAACCAGCGGGGGGCAGGGGGGACCAGAGCTCACCTGAAAGAACCGTGTGCAAAGAGACCCAGGGTGGCGCTACCCCAACGCGCGTTTCGGCGTGCCTTCGTCAGGGGGTAGCGCCATCACTGTGAACCGGATTTAAATAGGCACTCTTAGCCAATGAAAATGAGTACTTACTCGTCCCCCATAACAGTTATGCCCACCCACTTTACAAGAGTAATACTCTCTGTGCCCCCTTCACAGTAGTAATGCCATCTGTGCTCCCTTCATAGTAGTAATGCCCATTGTGCCCCCTTAATAGTAGTAATGCCCATTGTGCCCACTTCAGAGTTATAATGCCCATTGTATCCCATTTATAGTAATAATACCCATTGTGCCCCCTCCATAGTAGTAATGCCCATTGTGCCCCCCTAATACTGCCCTTTGTAGTAGTATTGCCCTCTGTGCCCTCTTTGTAGTAGTAATAATGCCCTCTGTGACCCCTTTGTAGTAATTTTGCCCTCTGTGCCCCCTCCATTGTAGAAATACCCTGTGTGCCCCCACCATGGTAGAAATGCCCTCTGTTAAATACTGTGTGGGCAGAGCTTATGCAGATTTCCGGGCTGCAGGCTCTGCCCACACAGGTCGGCAGCGCGATCTGTGCTTGCAGGCTGAATGGTGGAGCGGGGAGAAGTCTTCCTGCTTCACCATTCAGTGCCGGAGAGACAGAGCGCAGGGAGCTGAGTGACATGACCACAGCTCCCTGTGCTCGTGCAATGAACACTTCCATCTATATTGATGGAAGCGCTCATTGATTCTAGGCTCTGGCACCCCCTGAGAGCTGGCACCCCCTGAGAGCCGGCACCCGGGGCAGAGCACCAACCCCTGGGTACCCCACTAGTCTGGACATCAAGAATGGAAAAGGGTCCCTTCTGGATCCTCATCAACCCCCCCGCAGTTCTCCAAAGGTACAAAGATCTTTTTCTGGGAAACACCCTAAAACTTCAAAGGGACAGTCTACTTGATAGCAGTAAAGGGTTTCTGTTACCCCAATTTTCGCTATTAAACAGGCTGACATTATAGATGTGAAAATGTCACCTGAATTTAACACTGCATTTCTTTTATTTAAGTATGCCCCCGTTTTCGTGTAATTTTAACTTTTATTAAAAGCAAATGAGCCCCTAGGAGCAGGGGGGCGATGCACTTGCTCCTAGAGGCTCTGTTCGCCCACTTCATTTCCATGTCCTTCTGTCTTGATTGACAGGGCCAGGCCAGCAGTGGTTCTCCTGCTGGCCACGTCTGCCATGTAAGTATCGTGCCTGCTCCGTCCCATTCAGCATTTGGCACAGTGAGAAAGCCGGCGCCTGCACCGAATACTGAATGGGACGGCGCAGGGTCGAGATTTACAGTCCTGCCTATAATTATTCATACCCCTGGCAAATTTTGACTTAAAGTTACTTTTATTCAACCAGCAAGTAATTTTCTGTCCTTGGCAAAAGCTCATCTGGACAAAGAAGAAGACTTCTGGTCTTTTGTGTTATGGTCAGATGAAACAAAAATTGAATGTCACGGATGATATTGCAGATAGCTGGAAGTTATGGATAAACATCCGACTGGCTTGATCCCAAACTAAGGAGCATAAAGGTGACCCCTATAAAACCCTAAGAGCTCACCCTGACTGCTAAGCACGTGCAAGGGTCTCAGAGGTAGACAATTGCATGCCCTCGTACCTAGACTGTGTGACACCTGAAAACCCTATAATAGTGAGGGGACACGACCACCGGCTCCCTGCACTTAATACGGAGGGAGTCAGGGTCACCTATAATATATAAGACAATAGTGGATAGCTCACTACTTATTCCCAATGGACCTGGTGCTCTAGCCTAGAAAACTGCTCACCCAAGCAGTCAAAGGGTAATGGTAAAAAGAAATGTATAAGGCTGGCACTCAACTATATGGAATCAGTTGAAAATGGCTATTTATTTAATACAACACAATTCAATAAACAATCAATAGATAAAATGTACAATACATAGTGCACAATATAAAATAGGCAATAATAAAAAACCGCAAATGATCAATGCACACGCTGTAGGCTATAATCTTGGGGGTATTGTCAAATATTCCCCAGGAGGCTCAAGATGTATCTGAGAGATCAGATGATGTCCTCCTTGAAATGGTCCTCTAATTAAAGTGCAAGCTGGTTCCAAAGACGGCACTATGGCCGAATAGCTGACGGCTGTCGGGAAAGATATCCTGGATAGTGTGGATCTACCACGCAGTGTGTATCGGGCTGCAGGTGGGGAGTAAAGCGGGGACCGGTTTATCTTACCCTGTTGGTCGGGTCCGGTGGCTGGAGAATCTGTTCCTCCTACCGCTACTCACCACGATGCGCCGGCTTCTGCTCTCGCTGTTCGGCGTCCTCGCTCGAGATTAGTGTGTCACGTGGGGATAATCTCGCGGGACTTGCCTATTTAGTAGTTCGGTTTGCTTTTCCCTCCGGCTGATTTCAAAACGGATTTCTATGGAGCGCTCCAATATCCGAAAGGTTTTAAAAGTTTGTTCGGTAGTTCCGGATCATTCCTTATAGGGGTGAACTCGCCAGACGCGTTTCAGGGACGTCTCTCCCCTTCCTCAGTGGCTCTGAGGAAGGGGAGAGACGTCCCTGAAACGCGTCTGGCGAGTTCACCCCTATAAGGAATGATCCGGAACTACCGAACAAACTTTTAAAACCTTTCGGATATTGGAGCGCTCCATAGAAATCCGTTTTGAAATCAGCCGGAGGGAAAAGCAAACCGAACTACTAAATAGGCAAGTCCCGCGAGATTATCCCCACGTGACACACTAATCTCGAGCGAGGACGCCGAACAGCGAGAGCAGAAGCCGGCGCATCGTGGTGAGTAGCGGTAGGAGGAACAGATTCTCCAGCCACCGGACCCGACCAACAGGGTAAGATAAACCGGTCCCCGCTTTACTCCCCACCTGCAGCCCGATACACACTGCGTGGTAGATCCACACTATCCAGGATATCTTTCCCGACAGCCGTCAGCTATTCGGCCATAGTGCCGTCTTTGGAACCAGCTTGCACTTTAATTAGAGGACCATTTCAAGGAGGACATCATCTGATCTCTCAGATACATCTTGAGCCTCCTGGGGAATATTTGACAATACCCCCAAGATTATAGCCTACAGCGTGTGCATTGATCATTTGCGGTTTTTTATTATTGCCTATTTTATATTGTGCACTATGTATTGTACATGTTATCTATTGATTGTTTATTGAATTGTGTTGTATTAAATAAATAGCCATTTTCAACTGATTCCATATAGTTGAGTGCCAGCCTTATACATTTCTTTTTACCATCACCTATAATATAGCCAGCAAAGAAACGCAATACAAGAAAGGACTTATCTGAACAAGCAGTAACAGAAGTCTCCAGCAGTGATCACTTCAATCCAGGAAGTAGTATAAACCGCAAATTGAGGCAGTATGGGAGGGGATATAAAGGGAGGCAATTAGTGTGAATAGGTGACAGCTGGGAGAAGGAAAAGAGATGACAAAGTGAAACCAAAACAAAGAACATCATGCAAGAGGTACAGAAGAACGTCTGGCAGACCTTCTCAGAGAGCTGGCGGTGACATTTAATTGTTTGGTCACAATGATGTTTCCTTCATTTGGCATAAAAAGGAGAAGCCTTCAACCCAAAGAACACCATCCCCACTGTAATGCTTTGGGGGGGGGGGGGGGTTTCAGCCAATGGACCAGGGAACCTAATCACAGTAAACGGCACCATGAAAAAAAGAGCAATATATGAGGATTCTCAACGACAACATCAGGCAGTCTGCAGAGAAACTTGGCCTTGGGCACCAGTGGACATTTCAGCATGACAATGACCCAAAACACACAGCAGAAGTGGTGAAGAAATACAGGGAGTGCAGAATTATTAGGCAAGTTGTATTTTTGAGGATTAATTTTATTATTGAACAACAACCATGTTCTCAATGAACCCAAAAAACTCATTAATATCAAAGCTGAATATTTTTGGAAGTAGTTTTTAGTTTGTTTTTAGTTTTAGCTATTTTAGGGGGATATCTGTGTGTGCAGGTGACTATTACTGTGCATAATTATTAGGCAACTTAACAAAAAACAAATATATACCCATTTTTCAATTATTTATTTTTACCAGTGAAACCAATATAACATCTCAAAATTCACAAATATACATTTCTGACATTCAAAAACAAAACAAAAACAAATCAGTGACCAATATAGCCACCTTTCTTTGCAAGGACACTCAAAAGCCTGCCATCCATGGATTCTGTCAGTGTTTTGATCTGTTCATCATCAACATTGCGTGCAGCAGCAACCACAGCCTCCCAGACACTGTTCAGAGAGGTGTACTGTTTTCCCTCCTTGTAAATCTCACATTTGATGATGGACCACAGGTTCTCAATGGGGTTCAGATCAGGTGAACAAGGAGGCCATGTCATTAGATTTTCTTCTTTTATACCCTTTCTTGCCAGCCACGCTGTGGAGTACTTGGACGCGTGTGATGGAGCATTGTCCTGCATGAAAATCATGTTTTTCTTGAAGGATGCAGACTTCTTCCTGTACCACTGCTTGAAGAAGGTGTCTTCCAGAAACTGGCAGTAGGACTGGGAGTTGAGCTTGACTCCATCCTCAACCCGAAAAGGCCCCACAAGCTCATCTTTGATGATACCAGCCCAAACCAGTACTCCACCTCCACCTTGCTGGCGTCTGAGTCGGACTGGAGCTCTCTGCCCTTTACCAATCCAGCCACGGGCCCATCCATCTGGCCCATCAAGACTCACTCTCATTTCATCAGTCCATAAAACCTTAGAAAAATCAGTCTTGAGATATTTCTTGGCCCAGTCTTGACATTTCAGCTTGTGTGTCTTGTTCAATGGTGGTCGTCTTTCAGCCTTTCTTACCTTGGCCAAGTCTCTGAGTATTGCACACCTTGTGCTTTTGGGCACTCCAGTGATGTTGCAGCTCTGAAATATGGCCAAACTGGTGGCAAGTGGCATCTTGGCAGCTGCACGCTTGACTTTTCTCAGTTCATGGGCAGTTATTTTGCGCCTTGGTTTTTCCACACGCTTCTTGCGACCCTGTTGACTATTTTGAATGAAACACTTGATTGTTCGATGATCACGCTTCAGAAGCTTTGCAATTTTAAGAGTGCTGCATCCCTCTGCAAGATATCTCACTATTTTTGACTTTTCTGAGCCTGTCAAGTCCTTCTTTTGACCCATTTTGCCAAATGCACACCTGATATAGGGTGTTGATGTCATTAGACCACACCCCTTCTCATTACAGAGATGCACATCACCTAATATGCTTAATTGGTAGTAGGCTTTCGAGCCTATACAGCTTGGAGTAAGACAACATGCATAAAGAGGATGATGTGGTCAAAATACTAATTTGCCTAATAATTCTGCACTCCCTGTAGTTAGCAGACAACAACATTAACGTTTTGGAGTGGCCAGACTTGAATCCAATTGAGAATCTGTGGAGGGAGCTAAAGATCAGGGTGATGGCAAGAAGACCCTCCAACCTGAAAGATTTGGAGCTTATTGCTAAAGATGAATGGGGAAAAATACCTGTGGAGACATGCAAAAAGCTGGTCTGCAATTTGCTGTAATAGCCAATAAAGGCTTTTCTATTGATTATTGAGAAGGGTATGAATAATTTTAGACTGGACACTTTTTGCTCAAATGTAAATAAAATCTGAGAAATGTTTTCTTTCCACAATAATGCCTCTTGTACATCGTCTTATTATCTTTTGGGAGACACCTATGTCATTTCCCGTCAAAAAATTACTTGCTGGTTGAATAAAAGTAACTTTAAGTCAAAATTTGCCAGGGGTATGAATAATTATGGGCAGCACTGTACATGGCAGACGGGACCAGCACTAGAACCAACACTGGCCTGGCCTTGTCAATCAAGACAGAAGGGCGTGGAAATGAGGTGGGCGAACGGAGCCTCTAGGAGCAGGTGCAACAGCCCCCTGCGCCTAGAGGCTCATTTGCTTTTAATAAAAGTTAAAATTACATGAAAACGGGAGCATACTTAAATAAAAGAAATGCAGAGTTAAATTTAGGTGACATTTTCACATCTATAATGTCATCCTGTTTAATAGCGAAAATTGGGGTAACAGAAACCCTTTAAAGGGAGCGAGGACCTAACATCACACGAAATAATAATGACGATCGATTCATGTTGACTGGCGTTATGGAGGTTTCTTTAAACCCCGGCTGAGGAGGATCATGTGGTGAGCTTAATATGATGCGGCAAGGTTGTGCCGTAATTACCAGAAAAAAGGAAGACCACAATAGAGTTTGAGATATTTTTTAGTCTAATAGTTTTTTTCCCCATTAATGTTTAACTATGTTTTATTCGATTCTGTCATAGCATGTTTTGGGGTCTTAAATCAGCACATCTTGGGTATTTCAAGTAGGTGGTGGCGCTCTGCTGGAAGGCGCTCCCCTATTGTGAAGAAACTACTGAACGGAGATGTATTCACATATAGCAAGTATCTGGGAGGTGGCTCTTTATGCAACAACGATATATGAGAATTATTTCATGGACTGTAAAGGGGTTGCGCTCCTCGAATAAGTGTATGAAAATCTTGAGACACCTTAAGAGATTAAAAGCGGACGTGGCGCTGTTGCAGGAGACCCATCTTCTGAGGGAAGATTTTCATAGAATGGAAAAGTTATGGGTTGGAGCAGTATTTGGTTTGGAGGCAGCAGGCAGAAAAGCCAGGGTGCTAATACTTGTAGGACTCTATCTCTCTCATGTTGTACATTCCGTAGAAGCAGATAAAGAAGGCAGGATGGTACGCATACATATATCTGGGCCTTTTGGTGATTGCAATGTGTATAATATCTATGCTCCAAATCATAGGCAGAAAAACTTGCTAGACAACATAGGTCAGAAGATACTTCAGGATCATCACCCAAGCAAAATAGTCAGGGGGGATTTTAATTTGGTTATGTGCGCTCAGAAAGATAGGAAATTATCTTTCTTTTTTGGGCAATTTACAACATCTGGTGCATTTGCAGGCTTAGTCAGTGTGTAATTTAAGCTAGAAATACAGCCATTATGTTCTGGGTTTTTAAAAACACTATTTTCCAGATCTGCAAGTGTTAAATTGAAGTTTAATATATACAGCTTTCATATTCTGTTACCGGAAAAAACACTTTTTTTTGGCAATATACAACATCTGTATTAGTCAGTGTGCAATTTAAGCTAGAAATACAGCCATCATTTTCAGGGTTTTTAAAAACACACTTTTTTTGCCAAAAAACACTATTTTTCAGATCTGCAAGTGCTAAATTCAGGTTTAATATATACAGCTTTCATATTCTGTTACTGAAAAAACACTTTTTCGGCAATATACAACATCTGTATTAGTCAGTGTGCAATTTAAAGGGAACTTGACACCTGGATTTTGTATATAGAGCTGAGGACATGGGTTGCTAGATGGCCGCTAGCACATCCGCAATACCCAGTCCCCATAGCTCTGTGTGCTTTTATTGTGTAAAAAAAACTATTTGATACATATGCAAATTAACCTGAGATGAGTCCTGTATGTGAGAGGAGTCAGGGACAGGACTCATCTCAGGTTAATTTGCATATGTATCAAATAGTTTTTTTTACACAATAAAAGCACACAGAGCTATGGGGACTGGGTATTGCGGATGTGCTAGCGGCCATCTAGCAACCCATGTCCTCAGCTCTATACACAAAATCCAGGTGACAGGTTCCCTTTAAGCTAGAAATACAGCCATCATTTTCTGGATTTTAAAAACACACTTTTTTTTTGCCAAAAAACACTATTTTTCAGATCTGTAAGTGTTAAATTCAAGTTTAATATATACAGCTTTCATATTCTGTTACCAAAAAAACACTTTTTTTGCAATATACAACATCTGTGTTAGTCAGTGTGCAATTTAAGCTAGAAATACAGCCATAATTTTCTGGATTTTTAAAAACACACTTTTTTGTCAGATTCCACTTTTTTTTCTGGCCTTGCAGCATCAGCACGTGTAAAATACCAGGGTTATATACTGCTGTCAAATTCAGTTATTAAAGAAACACCCGTTTCGGCAAAAAAAATTTAGTTGGCAGCCTTTGCTGCAGATGTCATTGTGAGATACACCCTTTACATACTGTCTTTCTATTCAGTTATTTGAAATAAAGCCATTTTGGGCACAATTCTTTGATAGCATCCTAGTGTGGATCAGGGCATGTGAGATACACCCTTTAAATACAGGGGGTTCTATTCAGGTATTTAAAATACAGCCATTTTGGGCAAACAAATTTAATTGTGGCCTAGTGTGGATCAGGGCGTGTGAGATACACCCTGTATATACAGGGGTTCTATTCAGCCATTTTGGGCAAACAAAATTAAAAGAAGTTCTAGTCTGGTTCAGGGCATGTGATATACACCCTTTAAATACAGGAGTTTGATTCTTTTATTAATAAAACACCTCTTTATGCAAAATACACAATTTTTCATGCCTTGCAGCATCAGCACGTTTGAAATTCCAGGGTTATATACTGCTGTCATATTCAGTTATTAAACTAACACCCATTTGGGGGAAAAAAAGTTTATTTTGCAGCCTTTGCTGCATATGTCATTGTGAGATACAGCCTTTACATAGTGTGGTTCTATTCAGGTATTTAAAATACCGCCACTTGGTGCACAAATCTTTAATTGGGGCCTAGTGTGGGTCAGGCCGTGTGAGAATCACCCTGTATATACAAGGCTTATATTCTTCTATTAATAAAACACCCTTTTTGGGGCAAAATACACAATTGTTGCGCCCTTACATCATCAAGACGTTTGAAATTACAGGGTTATATACTGCTGTCATGTTCATTTATTAAAATAACACTCGTTTGGGCAAAAAACATTTAGTTGGCAGCCTTTGCTACAGATGTCATTATGAGATACAGCCTTTTAATACAGAGGTTCTATTCAGATATTTGAAATACAGCCATTTTGGGCAAACAAATTTAATTGAGGCCTAGTCTGGTTCATGTGAGATACACCCTGTACATACTGTTGTTCTATTCTACTATTAATTAAACACCCATTTAGTGCAAGATCCTAAATTCGAGAAATATGAGGAGAGCGTCAAATAAGGGACGTGGCCCAGGTCCTAGTGCTGCTGGTGGAGCTCCTGTTGCAGGGAGAGGACATGGTCGATCTGTGCCAGCTACACGCACAAGTGAAACCCCTTCCTCAAGTGCGAGTAGGCGACAGAACCTGCAGCGGTATTTGGTCAGGCCTAATACAGCTCTACAAATGGTAAGGCCTGAACAAGTACAGGCAATAGTAGATTGGGTTGCTGACAGTGGCTCCAGTTCATTCACATTGTCTCCTACCCAGTCTCCTGCTGATAGATCACAGTTGGCACCAGCAGCCGATGTCCATCAGTCTTTGTGCTTCAATACTTTGTCCCACATTTCCGTTTTACTCTTCTGGCCTACTTTTGGGCTTCTGTAATTTGTCCAAAATTTTAAACTCAATAATTTTTCCCATAATTCCGCTTTACTCTTCTGGAACACATTTGGGCTTCTGTAATTTGTCCCACTTTTTTAATTTAACAGCTTTTACCACATTTCCGCTCAATCCCAAAAATCTTTTATAAATTTTTCTCCCTTAAATTTGGTCTCTTTTTCTCACGCTCCCTCTCTGGCGTGGAACCCTGATTCAGAAGAGAACATCGAAAGTTGATAGAGAAGATATCCAAATGGATGGTGGATGTCACTGGGGCACCTCTTGTCATGGATGTAGTAGGGGAGAACACCAAAAGACAACAAGAAGAAAGGGAAAAGACACTAGGCCTCACTGCTAGGGAAGGAAAAGGGTCACCACCTATAAAACCCTGCTCCTGGCCCTAACTTCTATCCGTATGGGCACCTCTCGATGATAGAGATGCCCATACACAGGAACCTAGAAAACCCTGGTGGCCCTCGGATGCCCTAATGGTAATGACAGTACAGAGACTAGCCGCTCCTTCCCTGGTGAAGGAACCAGCATTTCGCTGAGGCCTAGTAAACAACAAAGGTGGCGGGGAATACAAAATACAACAAACGGAACACAACTTCTGAGGCTGATGGATGATGGATGAACAGGACTTCAACTAGAACCATACTCCAGCTCTACCAAAAACCAAATGAAGCTAGCCAGAGCAAGGAGTGATGGGTAAAGTCAGACTAAATAGTGGGAGGTAAAGGTCACATGATCCACACCTAAACAGGAGGTGTGGACATGAAAGCAACACACAGACAAAGTGAAACCAAAAGCAAAAGAGGCTGTCAGTTCACTAATGTGTAGATAATCTTTCAGACCTTCTAAAACCTGTCACCGGGTGACACCTCTACATAGGTGACAGGAACATAAATTTAAAAAAATCGTCAATTACATTGTCAGGTGACATTTTAAAAATTTTGCCGGATAGAAACCCCTGCTCTGCATAGTTGACAGGGAATAAAATTTAATAAATTCTTCAGTAATTAATGCGCGCCACATCCTTTCATTCAATGCTTAAACTTTAAAAAGTTGTCACACTTTTATGCTTTAATAATTTGTCCCATAATTCAACTCTATAATATTAAATTTGAAAAAATGAATCTTCCCTTGGATGTGGTCTCTCTTTCTCACGCTCCCTCTCCGGCGTGAAACCCTGATTCCCCGCCACCTGTGATCACCATGGTAGGCGCAGAAAAGAACATCGAAAGTTGATAGACTAGATTTTAAATTGGATCGTGAACATCACGGGGACGTGCGACATGGTGGGGCAGTAAGTGTGCACACGCCTACATGAACTAACTGACAGGGGTCAGCCCCTGCAACTTCTGGGTCTCCAAATTGGGCACATGGCCTGAACTTGCCCTTTACGCCTTGGAGGTGCTGGCCTGCCCTGTAGCCAGTGTATTGTCTGAATGTGTGTTTAGCACGACTGCAGGGGGTTATCACAGGTTATATTTCCCAATGGGAATTTGTGGTGTACCCTAATTTAAAAAAATAAAAATAAATTTCAAACCAAAAAGCAGTGTAGGCTACCTCCACCGACACTTCCACCTACATCGCCACATCCACCACTTCCTCCTCAACCTCCTACTCCATATGGACCTCATCCTCCTAGATCAAGATAATAGTTTTTTATTTTTATGTATTTTATGTTATTTAAAGTCATTTCCCTATCCACATATGTTTGCAGAGCACTTGCCATGCTGTTAAACACATGTTGATGCAACTTGCAGCCCTCTAGCCCTTTCCATGACATTTTTACAGCCATTTTAGTGCTCAAAAGTTTGGGTCCCCATTGACTCCAATGGGGTTCGGATTCGGGGTCAAGTTCGGGTCCCGAACTCAATTTTTTTTCTGAAGTTCTGCCGAACCCGTCGAACCCGAACATTCAGGTGTCTGCTCAACTCTATTCATGGATGCATGAATAGATTGTTTACAGAATGGAAATCTAAAGGGATCGTTAATGTTAGGCACTTATTGCACAACTCAGAACCTTGATGGCTTGGGGAAGCTGAATTAATAGACAAATTCTCGTTGTGTTCTTTCCAGACAATTCAGTTTGCCCAGGATAAAGCATCTATAACTTCAAACTTAATACTCGTACATAAAGAAATTAAACCAAACATATTAGATAAAATATTGGAATTGGGAGGGGGAAAAGTCTCAGTAACCTCGATTTATCATAGAATGAGAAAAGTGGATTCACAAATGGGCAGAGCAGTTGGGAGTAGAGAATGCAGACCAAATGATGCATAAAGGGTGGATGAAAGTGAGAAAACATATTATTAATGAAATCTGGAGAGACACACAACTGAGAGCCATATTTGGCTTGATATACCTCTGCACCCGAATAGGCCTGACCCAGGGCCGGCGCTTCCATAGAGGCAAGGGGGGCAATTGCCCCCGGGCCCCCGAGTCCTTAGGGGCCCCCCCCGCGCCGGCCCGCAACTAACTTTAGGCAGGGCCGGCGCTTCCATAGAGGCAAGGGGGACTCTCTCCCTCCCCCCTGTGCTGCCGCCGCCTCCGCCTATAAGAAGAGAGATGGGAGGAGGAGGGGAGGGGCTGTGGCCACTGCGCCACCAATGAAGAAAACTGACCTGTAATACAAATACAGGAGGCGGGTGCCGGAATCAAATAGCCGGCACCCGACCTCTATGACAGGGAGCGGCACCTGAGGGGTTAACTGCCGCTGATCGCAGCCCCCTATCATAGAGGTCGGGTGCTGGCTATTTCATTCCGGCACCCGCCTCCTGTATTTGTATTAACGCGTCAGTTATCTTCATTGGTGGCGCAGTGCGCCCCCCCCCCCCCAACACCCCAGTATAATAAACATTGAGTGCGCCCCCCCCAGTATAATAAACATTGAGTGCGCCCCCCCAGTATAATAAACATTGAGTGCGCCCCCCCCAGTATAATAAACATTGAGTGTGCCCCCCCCAGTATAATAAACATAGGTGGCGCAGTGGGAAGTGCCAATAAAAATAAAAAATTAACTCACCTCCTCCAATTGATCGCGCAGCTGCCGGTCTCCTGTTCTTTCTTCACGACCTGTGGTGACGTCACTGAGCTAATCACATGGTCCATTACCATGGTGATGGATCATATGATGTACCATGTGATGACCACAGTGATGTCACCACAGGTCCTTTGACAGGTCCTAAAGAAAGAACAGGAGACCGGCAGCTGCGCGATCAATTGGAGGAGGTGAGTTAATTTTTATTTATTTTTTTAACCCTCATTGGCACTGCCCACTGCGCCACCAATGTTTATTATACCTTGGGGGGGGGGGGGGAGCTCTCAATGTTTATTATATTGGGGGGGGGGCGCACTCAATGTTTATTATACTGGGGGGGGGCGCACTCAATGTTTATTATACTGGGGGGGCGCACTCAATGTTTATTATACTGGGGGGACGCACTCAATGTTTATTATACTGGGGGGGCACACTCAATGTTTATTATACTGGGGGGCGCGCACTCAATGTTTATTATACTGGGGGCGCGCACTCAATGTTTATTATACTGGGGGGGCACACTCAATGTTTATTATACTAGGGGGGCGCACTCAATGTTTATTATACTGGGGGGGGGGGGGGTGCACTGCGCCACCAATGTTTATTATACTGGGGTGTATATAATGTTTATTATATTGACCTTCTACTAAGCATTCTGTATTAAAGAATGCTATTATTTTCCCTTATAATCATGTTATAAGGGAAAATAACATAAACACAGTGAATAGACTTTCATCTTAGCACCAAGCGTGAAAATTGCACCGCATCCGCACTTGCTTGCGGATACAATGCGATTTTCACGCAGCCCCATTAACTTCTATGGGGCCTGTGTTGCATGAAAATGTACAACATAGAGCATGTTGCGATTTTCACGCAACGCACAAGTGATGCGTGAAAATCACCGCTCATCTGCACAGCCCCATAGAAGTGAATGGGTCCAGATTCAGTGCGGGTGCAATGCGTTCACCTCACGCATTGCACCCGCGCAGAAATCTCACCCATGTGAAAGGGGCCTAAGGGTGAATAGGACAAGGGTTCCAGCCCCTAAGGGGGCTAATAGTAAGTAAAAATAAAACACAAACACTAAGGCTACTTTCACACTTGCGGTAGTGTGATCCGGCAAGCAGTTCCGTTGTCAGAACTGCCTGCCAGATCCGCTGATCTTGATGTGACTGAAAGCATTTATGAGATGCATCCGGATGCGGATCCATCTCACAAATGCATTGCAAGAATGAATCCATCTCTCCGCTTGTCATGCGGACAGACGGATCCGTCTTGTATCTTTTTACACATTTTTACCGGCATGCGCAGACCGGAAGGACGGATCCTGCATTCCGGTATTTTGAATGCCGGATCTGGCACTAATACGTTCCTATGGGGAAAAATGCCGGATCCGTCCTTCAGGTAAGTCTTCATTTTTTTTCGCCGGAGATAAAACCGTAGCATGCTGCGGTTTTATCTTTTGCCTGATCAGTCAAAATGACTGAACTGAAGACATCCTGATGCATCCTGGACGGATTTCTCTCCATTCAGAATGCATGGGGATATGACTAGGGATGAGCGAACCCGAACTGTATAGTTCGGGTTTGTACCGAATTTTGGGGTGTCCGTGACACGGACCCGAACCCGGACATTTTTGTAAAAGTCCGGGTTCGGGTTCGGTGTTCGTCGCTTTCTTGGCGCTTTTTGAAAAGCTGGGGGGCCTTTTGAAAGGCTTTGATTAACTCCTCCAAAAGACTTCATTCAGAGATCGATCTGCAGCTGTGGATGATTGAACTGCTGCTATTGAATTGCTCACTGTTTTTAGGCTGCCCAGAGCGTTTTTCAGTCACTTTTTTCTGGGGTGATCGGCGGCCATTTTGTGTCTTGTGGTGTGCCAGCACAAGCTGCCAACAAGTGCATTTAACCCTCAGTAGTGTGGTTGTTTTTTGGCTAAATCCTACATCAGGGTCAAGCTGTCACACCAAGTGGATTTAACCATCAATAGTCTGGTTATTTTTTGGCCATATACTACATCAGGGGCAAGCTGAGCCTGTCACCAAGTGCATTTAACCCTCAATAGTGTGGTTGTTTTTTGGCTAAATCCTACATCAGGGTCAAGCTGTCACACCAAGTGCATTTAACCATCAATAGTCTGGTTATTTTTTGGCCATATACTACATCAGGGGCAAGCTGAGCCTGTCACCAAGTACATTTAACCCTCAATAGTGTGGTTGTTTTTTGGCTAAATCCTACATCAGGGTTAAGCTGTCACACCAAGTGCATTTAACCATCAATAGTGTGGTTGGTCAAGCTGTCACACCAAGTGCATTTAACCATCAATAGTGTGGTTATTTTTTGGCCATATCCCAGTCTAATTCTGTCCGTAAACGTATACCTGTCACCCAGCGCCTAAATAATAGGCCTCAAATTTGTAGTCAGCTAAATCTGTGGTTATTGCTGTGGCTGGGCGAGTTATTTAGTGTCCGTCAAAGCACAGTTTTTTTTTCTGGGTTGAAATACAATTCCCAATTTAGCAATTCTCTAAATTAGTGGTTTCTGCTGTATCAGGCCTACTTTAAATTTATCCCTAAAAGGGTATATAAGATTCAAGGTGCACATAGGGTCATTCTCAATAACTTCACACACACGCTTCTGTGCATATCCCAGTCTAATTCTGTCTGTAAACGTATACCTGTCAAGCAGCGCCTAAATAATAGGCCTCAAATTTATAGTCAGCTAAATCTGTGGTTACTGCTGTGCCTGTATTAGTGTAATACGGTACCTAAATAGATAGCCAGATAGTGTTAGGTGTCTGTAAAAAAAGGCCTGAATTTGAATTCAATACATCGGGCCAAATAATATTTTTGTTGTTGTGGTGAACGATAACAATGAGGAAAACATCTAGTAAGGGACGCGGACGTGGACATGGTCGTGGTGGTGTTAGTGGACCCTCTGGTGCTGGGAGAGGACGTGGCCGTTCTGCCACAGCCACACGTCCTAGTGTACCAACTACCTCAGGTCCCAGTAGCCGCCATAATTTACAGCGATATTTGGTGGGGCCCAATGCCGTTCTAAGGATGGTAAGGCCTGAGCAGGTACAGGCATTAGTCAATTGGGTGTCCGACAGTGGATCCAGCACGTTCACATTATCTCCCACCCAGTCTTCTGCAGAAAGCGCACAGATGGCGCCTGAAAACCAAGCCCATCAGTCTGTCACATCACCCCCATGCATACCAGGGAAACTGTCTGAGCCGCAAGTTATGCAGCAGTCTCTTATGCTGTTTGAAGACTCCGCTGGCAGGGTTTCCCAAGGGCATCCACCTAGCCCTTCCCCAGCGGTGGAAGACATAGAATGCACTGACGCACAACCACATATGTTTCCTGATGATGAGGACATGGGAATACCACCTCAGCACGTCTCTTATGATGACGAAACACAGGTGCCAACTGCTGCGTCTTTCTGCAGTGTGCAGACTGAACAGGAGGTCAGGGATCAAGACTGGGTGGAAGACGATGCAGGGGACGATGAGGTCCTAGACCCCACATGGAATGAAGGTCGTGCCACTCACTTTCACAGTTCGGAGGAAGAGGCAGTGGTGAGACCGAGCCAACAGCGTAGCAAAAGAGGGAGCAGTGGGCAAAAGCAGAACACCCGCCGCCAAGAGACTCCGCCTGCTACTGACCGCCGCCATCTGGGACCGAGCACCCCAAAGGCAGCTTCAAGGAGTTCCCTGGCATGGCACTTCTTCAAACAATGTGCTGACGACAAGACCGGAGTGGTTTGCACGCTGTTCCATCAGAGCCTGAAGCGAGGCATTAACGTTCTGAACCTTAGCACAACCTGCATGACCAGGCACCTGCATGCAAAGCATGAACTGCAGTGGAGTAAACACCTTAAAAACAAGGAAGTCACTCAGGCTCCCCCTGCTACCTCTTCTGCTGCTGCAGCCTCGGCCTCTTCTGCTGCTGCCGCCTCGGCCCCTTCTGCTGCTGCCGCCTCGGCCTCTTCCTCCGCCTCTGGAGGAACGTTGGCACCTGCCGCCCAGCAAACAGGGGATGTACCACCAACACCACCACCTCCGTCACCAAGCATCTCAAACATGTCACACGGCAGCGTTCAGCTCTCCATCTCACAAACATTTGAGAGAAAGCGTAAATTCCCACCTAGCCACCCTCGATCCCTGGCCCTGAATGCCAGCATTTCTAAACTACTGGCCTATGAAATGCTGTCATTTAGGCTGGTGGACACAGACAGCTTCAAACAGCTCATGTCGCTTGCTGTCCCACAGTATGTTGTTCCCAGCCGGCACTACTTCTCCAAGAGAGCCGTGCCTTCCCTGCACAACCAAGTATCCGATAAAATCAAGTGTGCACTGCGCAACGCCATCTGTGGCAAGGTCCACCTAACCACAGATACGTGGACCAGTAAGCACGGCCAGGGACGCTATATCTCCCTAAATGCACACTGGGTAAATGTAGTGGCAGCTGGGCCCCAGGCGGAGAGCTGTTTGGCGCACGTCCTTCTGCCGCCAAGGATCGCAGGGCAACATTCTTTGCCTCCTGTTGCCACCTCCTCCTACTCAGCTTCCTCCTCCTCTTCTTCCACCTGCTCATCCAGTCAGCCACACACCTTCACAACCAACTTCAGCACAGCCCGGGGTAAACGTCAGCAGGCCATTCTGAAACTCATATGTTTGGAAGACAGGCCCCACACCGCACAGGAGTTGTGGCGGGGTATAGAACAACAGACCGACGAGTGGTTGCTGCCGGTGAGCCTCAAGCCTGGCCTGGTGGTGTGCGATAATGGGCGAAATCTCGTTGCAGCTCTAGGACTAGCCGGTTTGACGCACATCCCTTGCTTGGCGCATGTGCTGAATTTGGTGGTGCAGAAGTTCATTCACAACTACCCCGACATGTCAGAGCTGCTGCATAAAGTGCGGGCCGTCTGTTCGCGCTTCCGGCGTTCACATCCTGCCGCTGCTCGCCTGTCTGCACTACAGCGTAACTTCGGCCTTCCCGCTCACCGCCTCATATGCGACGTGCCCACCAGGTGGAACTCCACCTTGCACATGCTGGACAGACAGTGCGAGCAGCAGCAGGCCATAGTGGAATTTCAGCTGCAGCACTGTTGCGACCTGTGACCTGTGTGCCCTGTTGCGCTGTTTCGAGTACTCCACCAACATGGCCAGTGGCGATGACTCCGTTATCAGCGTTACAATACCACTTCTATGTCTCCTTGAGAAAACACTTAGGGCGATGATGGAAGAGGAGGTGGCCCAGGAGGAGGAGGAGGAGGAGGAGGAGGAGGAGGAAGAGGGGTCATTTTTAGCACTTTCAGGCCAGTCTCTCCGAAGTGACTCAGAGGGAGGTTTTTTGCAACAGCAGAGGCCAGGTAGAAATGTGGCCAGCCAGGGCCCACTACTGGAGGACGAGGAGGACGAGGATGAGGAGGAGGTGGAGGAGAATGAGGATGAAGCATGGTCACAGCGGGGTGGCACCCAATGCAGCTCGGGCCCATCACTGGTGCGTGGCTGGGGGGAAACGCAGGATGATGACGATACGCCTCCCACAGAGGACAGCTTGTCCTTACCTCTGGGCAGCCTGGCACACATGAGCGACTACATGCTGCAGTGCCTGCGCAACGACAGCAGAGTTGCCCACATTTTAACGTGTGCGGACTACTGGGTTGCCACCCTGCTGGATCCACGGTACAAAGACAATGTGCCCACCTTACTTCCTGCACTGGAGCGTGATAGGAAGATGCGCGAGTACAAGCGCACATTGGTAGACGCGCTACTGAGAGCATTCCCAAATGTCACAGGGGAACAAGTGGAAGCCCAAGGCCAAGGCAGAGGAGCAAGAGGTCGCCAAGGCAGCTGTGTCACGGCCAGCTCCTCTGAGGGCAGGGTTAGCATGGCAGAGATGTGGAAAAGTTTTGTCAACACGCCACAGCTAACTGCACCACCACCTGATACGCAACGTGTTAGCAGGAGGCAACATTTCACTAAAATGGTGGAACAGTACGTGTGCACACCCCTCCACGTACTGACTGATGGTTTGGTCCCATTCAACTTCTGGGTCTCTAAATTGTCCACGTGGCCAGAGCTAGCCTTTTATGCCTTGGAGGTGCTGGCCTGCACGGCGGCCAGCGTTTTGTCTGAACGTGTATTCAGCACGGCAGGGGGCGTCATTACAGACAAACGCAGCCGCCTGTCTACAGCCAATGTGGACAAGCTGACGTTCATAAAAATGAACCAGGCATGGATCCCACAGGACCTGTCCATCCCTTGTGCAGATTAGACATTAACTACCTCCCCATAACCATATATTATTGCACTCCAGGGCACTTCCTCATTCAATCCTATTTTTATTTTCATTTTACCATTATATTGCGAGGCTACCCAAAGTTGAATGAACCTCTCCTCTGTCTGGGTGCCGAGGCCTAAATATATGCCAATGGACTGTTCCAATGTTGGGTGACGTGAAGCCTGATTCTCTGCTATGACATGCAGACTGATTCTCTGCTGACATGAAGCCTGATCCTCTGTTACGGGACCTCTCTCCTCTGCCTGGGTCCTGGGCCTAAATATCTGACAATGGACTGTTACAGTGGTGGCTGACGTGAAGCCTGATTCTCTGCTATGACATGCAGACTGATTCTCTGCTGACATGAAGCCAGATTCTCTGTTACGGGACCTCTCTCCTCTGCCTGGGTGCCTGGGCCTAAATATATGCCAATGGACTGTTCCAATGTTGGGTGACGTGAAGCCTGATTCTCTGCTATGACATGCAGACTGATTCTCTGCTGACATGAAGCCAGATTCTCTGTTACGGGACCTCTCTCCTCTGCCTGGGTGCCTGGGCCTAAATATATGCCAATGGACTGTTCCAATGTTGGGTGACGTGAAGCCTGATTCTCTGCTATGACATGCAGACTGATTCTCTGCTGACATAAAGCCAGATTCACTGTTACGGGACCTCTCTCCTCTGCCTGGGTGCCTGGGCCTAAATATATGCCAATGGACTGTTCCAATGTTGGGTGACGTGAAGCCTAATTCTCTGCTATGACATGCAGACTGATTCTCTGCTGACATGAAGCCAGATTCTCTGTTACGGGACCTCTCTCCTCTGCCTGGGTGCCTGGGCCTAAATATATGCCAATGGACTGTTCCAATATTGGGTGACGTGAACCCTGATTCTCTGCTATGACATGCAGACTGATTCTCTGCTGACATGAAGCCAGATTCTCTGTTACGGGACCTCTGCCTGGGTGCCTGGGCCTAAATATATTGCCAATGGACTGTTCCAATGTTGGGTGACGTGAAGCCTGATTCTCTGCTATGACATGCAGACTGATTTTCTGCTGACATGAAGCCAGATTCACTGTTACGGGACCTCTCTCCTCTGCCTGGGTGCCTGGGCCTAAATATATGCCAATGGACTGTTCCAATGTTGGGTGACGTGAAGCCTGATTCTCTGCTATGACATGCAGACTGATTCTCTGCTGACATGAAGCCAGATTCTCTGTTACGGGACCTCTGCCTGGGTGCCTGGGCCTAAATATATGCCAATGGACTGTTCCAATGTTGGGTGACGTGAAGCCTGATTCTCTGCCATGACATGAAGACTGATTCTCTGCTGACATGAAGCCAGATTCTCTGTTACGGGACCTCTATCCTCTGCCTGGGCCTAAATATATGCCAATGGACTGTTCCAATGTTGGGTGACGTGAAGCATGATTCTCTGCTATGACATGCAGACTGATTCTCTGCTGACATGAAGCCAGATTCTCTGTTACGGGACCTCTCTCCTCTGCCTGGGTGCCAGGGCCTAAATTTATGACAATGGACTGTTACAGTGGTGGGTGACGTGCAGCATGATTCTCTGCTATGATATGAAGACTGATTCTCTGCTGACATGAAGCCAGATTCTGTGTTCTGGGACCTCTCTCCTCTGCCTGGGTGCCGGGGCCTAAATTTATGACAATGGACTGTTACAGTGGTGGGTGACGTGAAGCATGATTCTCTGCTTTGATATGAAGACTGATTCTCTGCTGACAATAAGATAGATTCTGTGTTATGGGACCTCTCTCCTCTGCCTGGGCCTAAATTTATGACAATGGACTGTTACAGTGGTGGGTGACGTGAAGCCTGATTCTCTGCTATGATATGAAGACTGATTCTCTGCTGACATGAAGCCAGATTCTGTGTTATGGGACCTCTCTCCTCTGCCTGGTTGCCAGGGCCTAAATTTATGACAATGGACTGTTACAGTGGTGGGTGACGTGAACCATGATTCTCTGCTATGACATGAAGACTGATTCTCTGCTGACCTGAAGCCAGATTCTGTGTTATGGGACCTCTCTCCCTTGCCTGGGTGCTGGGGCCTAAATTTATGACAATGGACTGTTGCAGTGGTGGGTGACGTGAAGCCTGATTCTCTGCTATGATATGAAGACTGATTCTCTGCTGACTTGAAGCCAGATTCTGTGTTATGGGATCTCTCTCCTCTGCCTGGGTGCCAGGGCCTAAATTTATGACAATGGACTGTTATAGTGGTGGGTAACGTGAAGCATGATTCTCTGCTATGATATGAAGACTGATTCTCTGCTGACATGAAGCCAGATTCTGTGTTATGGGACCTCTCTCCTCTGCCTGGGTGCCGGGGCCTAAATTTATGACAATGGACTGTTACAGTGGTGGGTGACATGAAGCATGATTCTCTGCTATGATATTGTCACGACTGTGACTGATCCAGACAGGTCTGGGAGGAGAAGGTCGCAGCGACTTGCTACTCGCGATAGCTTGTGAGTTTGCTCTGTGGTTCAGGGTATGTCATCAGGGTTTTGCCTTGTGAACCTTTTTGTCCTGACTGGGAGTTTGTAGGCATCCTTCTCAGGTGAGTCCTGTCTGCCACTCCCAGCTACTATATTAGTTTCAGTTTCACTTGCAGTCATTGCCAGATATAGTCCTTACTTCCAGTGTTATTCTGATCTTTGAAGGAGATCGTTTGCTGGTATTGCTGTGGAGCTCTTGTCTGGCGTGGACTGTCGTTACTGGGATCACCTTCTCTGCTTGTGACTGGATAAGTCTATTCTCTGTTATAGATTGTTTGTTTGTTGCTGTCTTCCCCTGTTGTTCTCCTAGACATGAGTGATGGTGACTAGTGCTCCCATCTGCCTTTCCCCAGTCTACTCTTGCTAGGGTGACTGAGGGTTTAGGCATCCTGCTCGCCGCACGGGTTCACACCCCGTCTAGGGTATCAGGGCAGACAGGTGCCAGCTTAGGGTTAGTCAGGGGTGGCCGTTCTATCTCCCATCCATAGATAAGGGTCCCCCTTCCCCTCCGTCTGGTACGACACGACTGCTGTTGGGATAGCGGTCGTGACAGTATATCTGGCCATTTAAAAAAAAAAAAAAAAAAGTGACCTTTTTTTTTTTTTGGGGGGTTTTGCTTGCTGTTTTGCTTTGTATTTTTCTGTTCCACTATGGATCCGGTTACAATTTTGGCAAAAGAATTACAGGGGTTATCCCTTGAAGTGGCAGGATTAAAAGCAATAGTGCAGCAGCAGCAGCAATCCTTGGGTCCCACCGTTGCTATGGGAAACCAAGGTACTCCTGAGCCAAAAGTGGTTTTACCTGATAGGTTCTCAGGAGGGAGAGACCAATTTGTAACCTTCAGAGAAGCTTGTAAATTGTTCTTCAGGTTACGCCCTAGATCCTCTGGCGGCGAGGAACAACGGGTGGGCATTGTAATTTCTTTCCTGCAAGGAGATCCGCAGGCTTGGGCTTTCTCCCTACCATCAGACTCTCCAGCCTTACGATCAGTGGAGGAGTTTTTTGAAGCCCTGGGTCTCGTATATGATGACCCGGACAGGGTCTCACTGGCTGAGTCTAAGCTACGTGGACTTCGGCAAGAGAACAGGTCTGCTGAACTATATTGTTCCGAATTCCGTAGGTGGGCTACTGATACATTATGGAACGACTCGGCCCTTAGGAGTCAGTTCTGCCAGGGGTTGTCTGAAAAATTAAAAGACGCGCTGGCGGTATACGAGGTCCCTGGGTCTCTTGAGGCTGCTATGTCTCTGTCTATTAGAATTGACAGACAACTCAGGGAGAGACTATTAAATTCTACAGAGGCCTCTATAGGGCAGGGATCGGTTTGTTATGATCCAGTCGAACCAATGCAAATAGGGGGCGTCACTAGACGGGTGAATCCTCCGAAGGTCTGCCATAGGTCAGAGGTTTGTTTTCGTTGTGGGGGGAGGGGTCATTTTGTAAAGGTATGTCCCTCAGAACCCAAGAGAACAAACAAAGGAGCCGCGGGAAAACTAGAGTCCCCAGATTGTGCGGAGGATAACAGTCTGGGCGTATTCGTTTCCTCCATACGCATGTCTCAGTTTTTGTTGTCCGCTACCGTTAAGGCTGGCAATAAGACTGAGATCTGTTCTGTCTTTTTGGACAGTGGGGCGGGGGTCAACTTGGTGGATTCACATTTTGCTCAGGCTCTGAGTTTTACTCCAGAACCGGTACGCAGAACTATTCCTGTTTTTGCCATCGACTCCTCCCCTCTTACTCAGAGAGAGTTAACTCAGATCATCCATAACATCCATCTGCAGGTAGGGGACCTCCATAAAGAGCATATCTCTTGTTATGTCCTGGATGGTCTTCCAACTCCTATGGTATTGGGGCTTCCCTGGCTGGTGACTCACAATCCAGTGGTGGATTGGCAGGCCGGGGAGATTGTGGAGTGGAGTGATCATTGTAAGGACAACTGCTTGAGTAGTAGGTGCTCTACACTCTTTGTAACATCTCTGCCTGCCTTTCTGTCAGATTTTATGGATGTGTTCTCTGAGAAGGGTTGTCAGGGGTTACCACCTCATCGTCCATATGATTGCCGAATTAACCTAGTACCTGGGGCAAAACTACCTAAAACCCGGTTATATAATCTTTCCGGCCCGGAGAGGAAGGCTATGCAAGATTATATCTCGGAGAGTTTGGCTAAGGGACACATCAGACCCTCTTCTTCACCTGTGGCTGCAGGGTTCTTTTTCGTTAAAAAGAAAGATGGGGGCCTGCGTCCTTGCCTGGATTTCCGGGAGTTAAACCGGATAACTATCCGAGATCCCTATCCTCTTCCTCTCATTCCCGACCTCTTTAATCAGGTTGCTGGTGCTAAATGGTTCTCCAAGATGGATCTCAGAGGAGCCTATAACCTGGTTCGCATCAAAGAGGGGGATGAGTGGAAGACGGCTTTTAATACTCCAGAAGGGCATTATGAAAATCTGGTTATGCCTTTTGGTCTTACTAATGCGCCTGCGGTGTTCCAACATTTTGTCAACGATATTTTTAGTCACCTTATCGGGAGATTTGTTGTGATATATCTTGATGACATCCTGGTCTATTCTCCAGATCTGGATACACATAAGATCCATGTGAGACAAGTGCTGCAGATATTAAGGGCCAACAAATTGTTTGCTAAATTAGAGAAATGTGTGTTCGCCGTAAAAGAACTGCCATTTCTGGGGTATGTGTTGTCAGATTCAGGTTTCCGCATGGATCCAGAGAAAGTCCGGGCGATTATGGACTGGGATCTGCCTGAGAACCTGAAGGCATTGCAACGCTTCCTAGGGTTTGCCAATTTTTATAGAAAGTTTATAAAGAACTATTCTTTGGTGGTCAAACCACTGACGGACATGACCCGAAAGGGATCCGATTTTTCCAAATGGTCACATGCAGCCAAAACTGCCTTTACATCTCTGAAGGAGAGATTCACCTCAGCCCCTATTCTCGTACAGCCAGATGTCTCGCTTCCTTTTATTGTAGAGGTTGATGCATCAGAGGTGGGGGTGGGAGCGGTACTATCTCAGGGCCCGTCCCCTGGTGAATGGCGTCCGTGTGCTTTCTTTTCGAAGAAATTGTCTACTGCAGAAAGGAACTATGATATTGGCAACAGGGAACTTTTGGCTATTAAGTTGGCTTTTGAGGAGTGGCGTCATTTTTTGGAGGGGGCGGTTCATCCCGTCACGGTGATTACTGATCACAAAAACTTATTATATCTGGAGTCTGCTAAACATCTCACCCCTAGACAGGCTCGGTGGTCGTTATTTTTTACTAGGTTTAATTTTGTAATAACCTATCGCCCGGGGGCAAAAAATACTAAGGCGGATGCATTGTCTCGAAGTTTTCCTGGAGGGGGTGATGTTGATGTACCAGAGCCTATTTTGCAAAAGGGGGTGGTGGTCTCTGCATTACACTCAGGTTTAGAGGGGAGGGTGTTGGAAGCTCAGGGGGACGCCCCGGCCTCCTGCCCCTCGGGTAAACTGTTTGTGCCAGAAAATTTACGCCTGGAGATACTAAAAGAACACCATAACTCCACACTGGCAGGACACCCAGGTAGTAGGGCAACCTCTGAATTAGTGTCTCGTCGGTTCTGGTGGCCTAAGTGGCGCCAGGAGGTGTTGAATTTTGTGTCTGCATGTGCTACCTGTGCTCGTTCTAAGGTAGATCATACTCGTCCAGCAGGGCGTCTTTTACCTCTGGCCATCCCCAACAGGCCTTGGACGCACCTATCAATGGATTTCATTACGGATCTACCCGTATCAGCGGGGAAGACTGTTATTCTTGTAGTTGTTGACAGGTTCAGTAAAATGGTGCCCTTTATTGCTCTTACCGCATTGCCTAATGCTAACACACTGGCTCAGGTTTTTATTGACCACATCGTGAAGCTTCACGGGGTCCCTTCCGATATTGTTTCGGATCGTGGTACCCAATTTGTTTCTAAATTTTGGAAAGCTTTTTGTTCTCGTTTAGGGGTTCATCTGTCGTTTTCTTCATCTTTCCATCCACAGTCCAACGGTCAGACTGAACGTACCAATCAAAACCTAGAGACATATTTGAGATGCTTTGTTTCAGAAAATCAGGAGGAGTGGTCATCTTATTTACCATTAGCCGAGTTTGCCATTAATAATCGTCGTCAAGAATCCACCAATAAGTCACCATTTTTTGGTGCGTATGGTTTCCATCCTCAGTTTTGTACGTTTAGTGAGGGGGGGCCGTCTGGGATTCCCGAGGAGGAACGATTTGCGTCTTCACTTTCATCAGTGTGGCAGAGTGTGCAAGAAAGTTTGAAGAGAATTGGTGGTAGATACAAGCGTGTGGCTGATAAGAAGCGCTCTGAAGGTCCGGACCTTGGGGTGAATGACTTGGTGTGGTTGTCTACCAGAAATATCAAGTTGAAGGTTCCCTCGTGGAAATTAGGTCCGAGATTTATTGGTCCTTATAGGGTAATTAAGATCATTAACCCGGTGGCTTTTCGTCTGGAGCTACCTCAGACTCTAAGGATCCATAATGTCTTCCACAGATCTCTGCTTAAGAGATATGTAGAACCTCCTGAACCATTGCCATTACCGCCTCCACCGGTGATTGTTGATGGCAGTCTGGAGTTTCAGGTAGAAAAGATTGTTGATTCACGATATGTTCGCCGCTCTCTTCAGTACCTGGTGCACTGGAAAGGTTATGGTTCCGAAGAGAGAATGTGGGTGCCAGCATCAGAGATAAAGGCGGACAGACTCATTCAGGCTTTTCATAGGTCCCATCCGGAGAGGCCTGGTCTTGAGGGTCCGGTGGCCCCTCGTAGAAAGGGGGGTACTGTCACTGATCCAGACAGGTCTGGGAGGAGAAGGTCGCAGCGACTTGCTACTCGCGATAGCTTGTGAGTTTGCTCTGTGGTTCAGGGTATGTCATCAGGGTTTTGCCTTGAGAACCTTTTTGTCCTGACTGGGAGTTTGTAGGCATCCTTCTCAGGTGAGTCCTGTCTGCCACTCCCAGCTACTATATTAGTTTCAGTTTCACTTGCAGTCATTGCCAGATATAGTCCTTACTTCCAGTGTTATTCTGACCTTTGAAGGAGATCGTTTGCTGGTATTGCTGTGGAGCTCTTGTCTGGCGTGGACTGTCGTTACTGGGATCACCTTCTCTGCTCGTGACTGGATAAGTCTATTCTCTGTTATAGATTGTTTGTTTGTTTGTTTGTTGCTGTCTTCCCCTGTTGTTCTCCTAGACATGAGTGATGGTGACTAGTGCTTCCATCTGCCTTTCCCCAGTCTAGTCTTGCTAGGGTGACTGAGGGTTTAGGCATCCTGCTCGCCGCACGGGTTCACACCCCGTCTAGGGTATCAGGGCAGACAGGTGCCAGCTTAGGGTTAGTCAGGGGTGGCCGTTCTATCTCCCATCCATAGATAAGGGTCCCCCTTCCCCTCCGTCTGGTACGACACGACTGCTGTTGGGATAGCGGTCGTGACAGATATGAAGACTGATTCTCTGCTGACATGAAGCCAGATTCTGTGTTATGGGACCTCTCTCCTCTGCCTGGGTGCCAGGGCCTAAATTTATGACAATGGACTGTTACAGTGGTGGGTGACGTGAAGCATGATTCTCTGCTATGATATGAAGACTGATTCTCTGCTGACATGAAGCCAGATTCAGTGTTATGGGACCTCTCTCCTCTGCCTGGGTGCCAGGGCCTAAATTTATGACAATGGACTGTTACAGTGGTGGGTGACGTGAAGCATGATTCTCTGCTATGATATGAAGACTGATTCTCTGCTGACATGAAGCCAGATTCTGTGTTATGGGACCTCTCTCCTCTGCCTGGGTGCCAGGGCCTAAATTTATGACAATGGACTGTTACAGTGGTGGGTGACGTGAAGCCTGATTCTCTGCTATGATATGAAGACTGATTCTCTGGTGACATGAAGCCAGATTCTCTGTTACGGGACCTCTCTTCTCTGCCTGGGTGCCGGGGCCTAAATCTCTGAGAATGGACTGTTCCAGTGGTGGGTGTCATGAAGCCAGATTCTCTGCTATGGGACCTCTCTCCAATTGATATTGGTTAATTTTTATTTATTTTATTTTTATTTTTATTTATTTCCCTATCCACATTTGTTTGCAGGGGATTTACCTACATGTTGCTGCCTTTTGCAGCCCTCTAGCCCTTTCCTGGGCTTTTTTACAGCCTTTTTAGTGCCGAAAAGTTCGGGTCCCCTCTGACTTCAATGGGGTTCGGGTTCGGGACGAAGTTCGGATCGGGTTCGGATCCCGAACCCGAACATTTCCGGGAAGTTCGGCTGAACTTCTCGAACCCGAACATTCAGGTGTTCGCTCAACAATAGATATGACGGATCAGTTCTTTTCCGGTATATAGCCCCTGTGACGGAACTCTATGCCAAAAAAGAAAAACGCTAGTGTGAAAATACTCTAAAATATTTAGTATAAATCCCCCCTTTCTTAATTTTACATAAAAAATATATACAATAAATAAACATATTACATAGCGCTGCGTCCGAAAAGTCCAAACCATTAAATTATTAAAAAATATCTCCTATGCGGTGAGCATTCGCCATTTTTTAGTCACCTTGTCACCCCAAAAAATAGGATAGGACTGTTCAATTATGGGAACGTTTCATAAAATGCGAAATGCCCGTGGCTTTTTTGCGTGGTATTGAGTATCGCAATACTTTTTTATGGTGACGAAAGCGAATCAAAATTTTGGTATTGAAACAACCCTACGCCAATCTGATCGGCGTAGCGTTGTCACGATACCCAAATTTTCATTCGGTTTCGATTCGGCGACTAAAAATTTAATTTGGCTCCTAAATTTTTCAGTTCAGGAGCCAATGGCTACTAGGTAGTTGTTTTAGTCTGGAGCCCTTCTATCAAAGGCCGGCGCAGGCGGCGCGATGACGTCTGAGCCCTGAGCCGTACACAGCGCGGAACACAGTCCGGAAGAGGCCTGCATCGCATCGCTGCCAAGGAGGTAAGTATAAGTGTTTTTTTCCTTTTTTTTTTTTTTTTCTGTACAATACTGATGGCTACTGGCAAATGATAGGGGGGCCCTATGGCTAGTGGCACATGATAGGGGGGCCCTATGGCTAGTGGCACATGATAGGGGGGCCGCCTATGGCTACTGGCACATGTTCATGGGGGGCCGCCTATGGCTACTGGCACATGATAGAGGGGCCCTATGGCTACTGGCACATGATAGGGGGGCCCTATGGCTACTGGCACATGATAGAGGGGCCCTATGGCTACTGGCACATGATAGGGGGGCCCTATGGCTACTGGCACATGATAGGGGGGCGCCTATGGCTACTGGCACATGATAGGGGAGGCGCCTATGGCTACTGGCACATGTTGATGGGGGCTCAGGCTTCTGGCACATGATTAAGGGGCATCTATGAGTGCACATTTCACTGGCACATTATTGGGGGACATCTATGGGGGCACTTCTTACTGGCACATTATTGGTGGCACTATAGGGGCATCTACTGAGGCCACAAAGAACGGTTATTTTATATGGGGGCTCTGTATAGGGGCATTTTATACTGGGACACATTGTGGTGGGTACTATGGGGAAGGGGGGAGAGGACTACTACTGGGGCACTGAGAAGGGGTATTTTATGCTTACAAATTATGGGGGACACTGAGGGCATCTACTGGCGCACTATATATCGGGCATTTTATACTGGTACATTATGGGGGGCACTAGGGGGGACAGGAGCACTATGGGGGCATTTACTGGGGTCACTATATAGGGGTATTTCATACTGGCACATTATGGAGGCACTATGGGGACATTAGCTCAACTGGGGGCATTACAGGGGGGTATTTTTTGCACTGACACATTATAAGGAGAATTATTTCTACTGGGGGGGCATTATGGTGGGCGTTATTACTTCCCCATGGTATGACCCCCTAGTAGCAGCACCAGCCTCTCTCTGCTCTGCTATCCCTCTGCCCCTTCTCCAAATCCTTATTGTGAAATCTTTCTCATTAGGATAAAACACAACATCAGCTCCGCCGAGCCCCCTGCCAAAGTGTGAAAGTGGCGTCTGAGATCCCCAAGGGCCAAGCCAAGTAATTGTAAGTTTTCATATGAAATATGTTTATGTTATACACATATAGCCTACACTGTGCCACACAATATACAGTATACCGCTACACTGTGCCACACAATGTACAGTATACCGCTACACTGTGCCACAAAATGTACAGTACACCTCTACACTGTGCCCCACAATATACAGTATACCGCTACACTGTGCCCCAAAATATACAGTTTCTTCTGTAAAAGTCATCAAGTGTCATGGGGGGGGGGCCCTTATTGTTTTTCGCCCCAGGGCCCCATTTCACCTAGAACCGGCCCTGGCCTGACCGTATGACAAATTGGCCAAAATGCAGTCAAGGTTCTATGGACTTATTTCATGGGCTTTGGCTGTGTCCAAAAAGTAAAAAAAAACTCTGAAATTAGATTGGAGATATGATTGGGGATATTTGGGGGCGGAGAGTGGAATTAACCCCACAACTTTTTTTGTTCCACTGTAAGGAAGAGGGAAATCCGGGGGGGGGGAAATATCTTCCTAGTCTATTTCACTCGATCTGTATGGTGGGCAAACGTTGTATATTGCAAACAATAAATATGATTAAAGACCAGCTAAAAAAAACTATTTCTTATGGAACGTTTAGACGCATTGAGATCTAAGGATGCGCACACGCAGAAACTCTTTCATAAATGGAAAAGCTTTATTATCAAATATATGTCTGATACAGAAATACAAAGTATAATGCAGCCTTTTTCTCTGACAGAATGGTAACTACCGAAACTTGATAGTTAACCCAGGGGCGTACCTAGAGCATTTGGCACCCGGGGCGAACCCTTTGTTTGGCACCCCCCCCCCCCCCCCCCAAGAAAGTTAAGAAAACATGCACAAACTTTTTTCCATGTTTTCAATAATATTTATTACAAAACATTCAGACATCCGCATGTGTTTTGCAGATCCGATCCATGTATCAGTGGATCCGTAAAAATCATACGGACGTCTGAATGGAGCCTTACAGGGGGGTGATCAATGACGGAGGTGATCAGGGAGTCTATATGGGTGATCACCCCTCTGTCATTGATCACCCCCCTGTAAGGCTCCATTCAGACATCCGCATGTGTTTTGCGGATCCGATCCATGTATCAGTGGATCCGTAAAAATCATACGGACCTCTGAATGGAGCCTTACAGGGGGGTGATCAATGACAGGGGGGTGATCAGGGAGTCTATATGGGGTGATCAGGGGTGATCAGTGGTTCATAAGGGGCATCTCCTCTCCTACATAGCGCCACATACCTCTTACATCCAGTGATGTCACCTTTGATGTAGACGTTCTCTTTCCTTATCTTCTCCATTCAAACCAGACCGCCATGATTCTTTTTCTGCCATCTCCCGTCCCTGCAGAGATTGAGAAACAGACATTAGTTTCCTGCCACCCCCAATACTATACTGCAGAAACAGTCCCCCTGGAAATACTACTATAGTGCCCTAGTAATCATGTTCCTCATAGCCCCCAGTAGTAGTATAGCTCCCCATAATACCCCCTAGTAGTACTAATTTTCCCTATAATATGACAGTACATGAAATACCCCCGCTTAGTGCCCGCAGTTGAGCTAATGTCCCCATAATGTATGCCAGTATAAAATACCCCTATATAGTGCCCCAGTAAATGCCCTCATACTGCTCCTCTCCCCCTTCCCCATAGTGTCCCCCATAATATGCCAGTAAAAAAAATGCCCCTTAGTGCCCCCAGCAGATGCCCCTATAGTGCTCCTCCCCCACAATGTGTCAGTAAAAAAATGCCCCTTCTTAGTGCCACCATATGCCTCAATAGTGCTCCACTCCCCCATAGTGCCGCTCTCCCCTATAGTGCCTCCCATAATGTGCCAGTAAAAAATGCCCCCTTAGTGCCACCAAATGCCAGTGCCCCCCATAATGTTCCAATACAAAAGACCACTTTAGAGCCCCCACTTCCCCATAGTGCCCCCAAATAATGCCCCTATAGTAACACCAGATGCCCCATAGTGCTGCTCTCCCCTATAGTGCCCCCCAGAATGTGCCAATAATTAAAAAAAAGCCCACAGATGCCCCCCCATAATGTGCCAGTAAGAAATGCCCCCATAGTGCCAGCTCCCCCTATAGTGTCAGCTCCCCCTATAGTGCCAGCTTTCCCTATAGTGCCCCCCCATAGTGCCAGATCTCCCCCCATAGTGCCAGATCTCCCCCCATAGTGCCAGATCTCCCCCCCATAGTGCCAGATCTCCCCCCATAGTGCCAGACAGGGGCGTACCTAGAGCATTTGGCACCCGGAGCGAACCCTTTGTTTGGCACCCCCCCCCCCCCCCCCCAAGAAAGTTAAGAAAACATGCACAAACTTTTTTCAATGTTTTCAATAATATTTATTACAAAACATTCAGACATCCGCATGTGTTTTGCGGATCCGATCCATGTATCAGTGGATCCGTAAAAATCATACGGACGTCTGAATGGAGCCTTACAGGGGGGTGATCAATGACGGAGGTGATCAGGGAGTCTATATGGGTGATCACCCCTCTGTCATTGATCACCCCCCTGTAAGGCTCCATTCAGACATCCGTATGTGTTTTGCGGATCCGATCCATGTATCAGTGGATCCGTAAAAATCATACGGACCTCTGAATGGAGCCTTACAGGGGGGTGATCAATGACAGGGGGGTGATCAGGGAGTCTATATGGGGTGATCAGGGGTGATCAGTGGTTCATAAGGGGCATCTCCTCTCCTACATAGTGCCACATACCTCTTACATCCAGTGATGTCACCTTTGATGTAGACGTTCTCTTTCCTCATCTTCTCCATTCAAACCAGACCGCCATGATGATTTTTCTGCCATCTCCCGTCTCTGCAGAGATTGAGAAACAGACATTAGTTTCCTGCCACCCCCAATACTATACTGCAGAAACAGTCCCCCTGGAAATACTACTATAGTGCCCTAGTAATCATGTTCCTCATAGCCCCCAGTAGTAGTATAGCTCCCCATAATACCCCCTAGTAGTACTAATTTTCCATATAATATGACAGTACATGAAATACTCCCGCTTAGTGCCCGCAGTTGAGCTAATGTCCCCATAATGTATGCCAGTATAAAATACCCCTATATAGTGCCCCAGTAAATGCCCTCATACTGCTCCTCTCCCCCTTTCCCATAGTGTCCCCCATAATATGCCTGTAAAAAAATTCCCCTTAGTGCCCCCAGCAGATGCCCCTATAGTGCTCCTCCCCCACAATGTGTCAGTAAAAAAATGCCCCTTCTTAGTGCCACCATATGCCTCAATAGTGCTCCACTCCCCCATAGTGCCGCTCTCCCCTATAGTGCCTCCCATAATGTGCCAGTAAAAACTGCCCCCTTAGTGCCACCAAATGCCAGTGCCCCCCATAATGTTCCAATACAAAAGACCACTTTAGAGCCCCCACTTCCCCATAGTGCCCCCAAATAATGCCCCTATAGTAACACCAGATGCTCCATAGTGCTACTCTCCCCTATAGTGCCCCCCAGAATGTGCCAATAATTAAAAAAAAAGCCCACAGATACCCCCATGGTGCCCCCCCATAATGTGCCAGTAAGAAACGCCCCCATAGTGCCAGCTCCCCCCCCTATAGTGCCAGCCCCCCCTATAGTGCCAGCCCCCCCCTATAGTGCCAGCCCCCCCCTATAGTGCCAGCCCCCCCTATAGTGCCAGCTCCCCCTATAGTGCCCCCCCCATAGTGCTAGTTCCCCCATAGTGCCAGATCTCCCCCCATAGTGCCAGATCTCCCCCCATAGTGCCAGATCTCCGCCCTATAGTGCCAGATCTCCCCCCTATAGTGCCAGATCTCCCCCCTATAGTGCCAGCTCCCCCCCATAGTGCCAGCTCCCCCCTATAGTGCCAGCTCCCCCCTATAGTGCCAGCTCCCCCCCATAGTGCCAGATCTCCCCCATAGTGCCAGATCTCCCCCCATCGTGCCAGATCTCCCCCCTATAGTGCCAGATCTCCCCCCTATAGTGCCAGATCTCCCCCTATCGTGCCAGATCTCCCCCCTATAGTGCCAGATCTCCCCCCTATCGTGCCAGATCTCCCCCCTATCGTGCCAGATCTCCCCCCTATCGTGCCAGATCTCCCCCCTATCGTGCCAGATCTCCCCCTATAGTGCTAGTTCCCCCATAGTGCCAGCTCCCCCCCCCCCATAGTGCCAGATCCCCCCCCATAGTGCCAGGCCCCCCCCCCTCCCCCCCCCGCAAAGAGGAAAAAAATAAATAAAAATACTTACCTCCATCAGCTCAGCAGCGATGCAAGCCTTTTCCGGCCTGTGTCCCTGCTGTGTGCTGCCGGGCTCAGGCATCGCGATGATAATGACATCATCGCGCTGCCTGAGCCGGCCTCTGATAGGCTGCAGGCATTAGTGCCTGCGGCCTATCAGAAGAACAGGGGAGGGACACGCCTCTCGTTCCCCTGCCCCACAGCACACAGCGGCCGCAATTACATCCAGGGCCGCGCCGCCTGTGGCGATCGGCGGTGCGGCCCTGAAGAATAAAAAATATAATTTTTTTTTTTTAAAGACAGGCGGCCTGGCACCCCCCTTGTGAGTGGCACCCGGGGCGGCCTGCCCCCCTCTTGGTACGCCACTGGTGCCAGATCTCCCCCCTATAGTGCCAGATCTCCCCCCTATAGTGCCAGATCTCCCCCCTATAGTGCCAGATCTCCCCCCTATAGTGCCAGATATCCCCCCATAGTGCCAGATCTCCCCCCATAGTGCCAGATCTCCCCCTATAGTGCCAGATCTCCCCCTATAGTGCCAGATCTCCCCCCTATCGTGCCAGATCTCCCCCCTATCGTGCCAGATCTCCCCCTATCGTGCCAGATCTCCCCCCTATCGTGCCAGATCTCCCCCCTATCGTGCCAGATCTCCCCCCTATCGTGCCAGATCTCCCCCCTATCGTGCCAGATCTCCCCCCTATCGTGCCAGATCTCCCCCCTATCGTGCCAGATCTCCCCCCTATCGTGCCAGATCTCCCCCCTATCGTGCCAGATCTCCCCCTATAGTGACCCCCCATAGTGCTAGTTCCCCCATAGTGCCAGCCCCCCCCCCCCCCATAGTGCCAGACCCCCCCCCCATAGTGCCAGGCCCCCCCCCCCCCCGCAAAGAGGAAAAAAAAACAAAAAACGAATACTTACCTCCATCAGCTCAGCAGCGATGCAAGCCTTTTCCGGCCTGTGTCCCTGCTGTGTGCTGCCGGGCTCAGGCATCGCGATGATAATGACATCATCGCGCTGCCTGAGCCGGCCTCTGATAGGCTGCAGGCATTAGTGCCTGCGGCCTATCAGAAGAACAGGGGAGGGACACGCCTCTCCCTCCCCTGCCCCACAGCACACAGCGGCCGCAATTACATCCAGGGCCGCGCCGCCTGTGGCGATCGGCGGTGCGGCCCTGAAGAATAAAAAATATAATTATTTTTTTTTAAAGACAGGCGGCCTGGCACCCCCCTTGTGAGTGGCACCTGGGGCGGCCCGCCCCCCTCTTGGTACGCCACTGGTGCCAGATCTCCCCCCTATAGTGCCAGATCTCCCCCTATAGTGCCAGATCTCCCCCCTATAGTGCCAGATCTCCCCCCTATAGTGCCAGATCTCCCCCCATAGTGCCAGATCTCCCCCCATAGTGCCAGATCTCCCCCCATAGTGCCAGATCTCCCCCTATAGTGCCAGATCTCCCCCCTATCGTGCCAGATCTCCCCCCTATCGTGCCAGATCTCCCCCCTATCGTGCCAGATCTCCCCCCTATCGTGCCAGATCTCCCCCCTATCGTGCCAGATCTCCCCCCTATCGTGCCAGATCTCCCCCCTATCGTGCCAGATCTCCCCCTATAGTGACCCCCCATAGTGCTAGTTCCCCCATAGTGCCAGCCCCCCCTCATAGTGCCAGATCTCCCCCCCCATAGTGCCAGCCCCCCCCCCCCCCGCAAAGAGGAAAAAAAAACAAAAAACGAATACTTACCTCCATCAGCTCAGCAGCGATGCAAGCCTTTTCCGGCCTGTGTCCCTGCTGTGTGCTGCCGGGCTCAGGCATAGCGAAGTTAATTACATCATCGCGCAGCCTGAGCCGGCCTCTGATAGGCTGCAGGCATTAGTGCCTGCGGCCTATCAGAAGAACAGGGGAGGGACACGCCTCTCCCTCCCCTGCCCCACAGCACACAGCGGCCGCAATTACATCCAGGGCCGCGCCGCCTGTGGCGATCGGCGGTGCGGCCCTGAAGAATAAAAAATATAATTTTTTTTTTTTAAAGACAGGCGGCCTGGCACCCCCCTTGTGAGTGGCACCCGGGGCGGCCCGCCCCCCCCTTGGTACGCCACTGAGTTAACCTCATTTTAGGATGCTCAGACTTATGACAAGGAGGGCATGTATAGGAGAAATTATTTGAATAAAAAGTAGGTTTTCATTTCATTTTTGTACAAGTGCTCCAATGACGTACTGTACCCTGAAGTTGTGTGATGATGTTTAAAAATGCAAATGTTGGGGTCTACGTAACCTACTTTTTAGTTCTGGTGCTGTACTGCAAATTTTTTTTTTTTTTTTTTTTTAGGGTCTGTGTACCCTCATATTGATGTGTACTAACAATAATAATAAAAAATTCTTATTATAAAAAAAAACATCCTTGAAGAGAAAGATGGAATACCTATCACAAGGCAAAAGTGATATCTACTGTAGGTGGTTTGATGAGCAAAACATAAAAAATGTGGGTCCATAGCTAGGAAATTCAGATCTCAATCCCATTCAGAACCTTTGGCCAATCCTCATAAAGTGGCCAGTGCCCGTATTACAGCCTGCAAACAGCAGGTCCGCATTATAGGGGCACCAGCCGTGTGCGCACCGTATCACAGATGCAGATCTATTCACTTGGATAGATCCGCAATCTGGAAGATACAGCGCGGAGGCACGCAGCAGAAGGCTACAGAAGCACTACAGAGTGCTTCCGTGACATTTCAGCCCGTGCTCCCGCAAAGTGAAAAAATAGGACTTGTTCTATTTTTCTCCGCGGTGTGGATGGATCATGGATCCATTCAAGTTGAATGGGTCTGCCTCCATTTGCGCCAGCCACATGGACGGTGCCCATGCATTGAGGACTGCAATTTGCGGTCCCCAATGCACGTAACGGGCAGCACGCGTTTGAGCCCAAACTGTGATAAACTCCAAGCACTGATTAGGTAAGGCTAGTTGCAGAACAGCATCAGAGATCCGACAGGAGGTTTGTAAGGCCCGTCCAGAGCGTGCTGCCGGTCTTTAACCTCCCAGATGCCACGGCATCTGATTGGTTAAATGTATGTGATTGAAGTTATCGTCGATCGCATACATTAGTCCTGACCACTGATGTAAATTTACGTGGGGTGGTCGAGAAGGGGTTAAAGGGGTTGTTTGACTTCCAAGCTAAAGTAAATTAAGGGGTTTGACCAAGGTCATTTTAAAAATCTTGGACAAGCCCTGTAATATTCTAAAATAAAAAAGATCTTAAAGGGATTCTGTCACCTCGTTTTCGGTTATAGAGTATTTTGTTTAAAAAATGATTTTAGAGATATGTTAACGAGCCTTGTCCTCCGAATCTCCTCCTTTCGTCACAGTTAGATTGCCGTAATCTCGCGCTGCGCGAGCTCACACATGCGCAGTTCCTTCCCTGATGCCGATGCCAGCACAAGGAAGGAACACTATGCCGGCACTGCGCATGCGAGAGCTCGCACATTGCGAGATTACGGCAATCTAACTGTGACGAAAGGAGGAGATTCGGAGGACATAGGCGGTGCTGGGCTCCTTCACAGGGGGGCATGGCTGGGGACCAGGAAGGTTCGTACAGCCCCTTCGGGCACCTTACAAGGCTCATTTACATATCTCTAAAATCATTTTTTAAACAAAATTAAAGGACACATCGCTATATGACCCGTATATTGCGGACATGCTAGCGGCTATCTAGCCGTGCATGTCCGCAGCTCTATAACCGAAAACGAGGTGACAGAATCCCTTTAAGCTTACCCCTTTCTCCGGGACCACTCTCTGTGGCCATGGTATAGTCCTTTTGTGGCTGCTTGTTTGCAAACGGTGATGTGCCAGTATATGGCATATGACTGCTGCAGCCAATTACTGACCTCTATGATCTACCGCTGAGGACAGTGATTGGCTGCAGCTGTGATGTCCGGTACACCTGCACATACACAGTGACATGCAGTTATTCAGTCCGTGACCACCATCAGTGTCCTCTGCAGTAGATCACAGAGGATAGTATAGTGAATTTTTATTTTAGGTTATTGCAGCGGGGACTGGAGAAGTGCTGAGACTGTGGACCATAAATGTGACATCCTCTCCGTCGTCAAATGCACTGCTGCGACCATATACTGCCCTCAGAAACGTGCTACTTGGGAACACATCACCGCTGAGTGAATGGCTGAAGCTGTGTATGTGACAATAGACAGGATATCATACTTCTGGTCCACAGGGTACTGGAAGCAGCAGGGTCGGAACCCTCGAACTGGTGGGTGGCTTTCATTTTTCATGCTAGACGCATTCCGGCCCTTAATTTCTACTTGAAGGTCAGACAACCCTTTTAGACTGTAGGCTCTACTATACCGGAGGTGTTAGTCCAAAAATACATTCTCAGAACAAAAGCATGCAAACAAGTGTGGACTGCATGAAGAACATATACAGATCACTAGATGGCGCTGATGTAGCAATTACTTGTACACTGGTTGCAGAAATACTACCGCAAAAAGGTCAACTGTTTCACGTATGGAAATTATTTCCTAACTCAGGGTTCCTCAGCTCCAGTCCTCAGGGCCCACCTGCTGGTCATGTTTTCAGGATTTCCTTGAGTAGGTGATATAATTAGTATCAATGCGTCAGGACTTACCACAGGTATTCATTCTGTGGGGTATTCTCCAATTATGACTGAAAGGTGGGCCCTGAGGACTGGAGTTGGGGAACACTGCACTAACTGATCAGTGGGGAGACCAACCACTGGGACCCTCACCATCCTGATGAAGTGATAGGCCAAGAATGAAGGGGGGTCCTGTGCCCGTGCTGCGGACTGCTATTTGCAATGCACGGACACTGGCCATGTGCACTCCATACTGCGGAGGCAGAACAACTGACTTGAATGGGTCTGCAAGATACGGCAAAAGATAGGACATGTCCTATCATCTGCTGTATCTTGCAGATTGCTGACCCATTTAAGTCAATGAGTCCGCATCTGCAGCATGGAGTGCGCACAGACATAACTGGAGCTTTCAGACGTATATGTTATAGAGGCCTGCAGTACGTCCCCCATACACTGCTGTAGCAACAGTTTAATGTACTGTATACATATATTTTTTTTTACAGGATACTTTGGTATAGAATAGTGCAGTCTACCAGGCTGTTCCATGGTGCTGTGTACCACCCAAAGGACCAAAACAAAACTCTTTTGGACCCAGTTTGGCAATGGAAGCCTATGGGAAAAAGTGATGTGAACATATTAAAAGCAACCTTTCAGGCTGAACATGGTGTCTGAGCTGCAAGCAGCATGATATAGAGAAGGAGGAGCTGAGCAGATTGATATATAGTTTGTGGGAAAAGGTTCTTTTAAAAATATATACATTTATATCTGTGCTCATTCTGCACATAAAGTCCAGGAGACGGTCCTATCAGTGATTGACAGCCTTCCCTCTATGACTGTGAATACAGAGAGAGCTGTCAGTCACTGATAGGACCTGCTCCGTGACTTCAAAGCCAAGAATGAGCAGGATAAAACCATATAGCAATCTGCTTAGCATCTCCTTCTCTGTAACATGCTCACTGTAGATTATTTTGCATTTTCATGGTGACAGGTTCTATTTATAGGGGTTTTATCAGAATAATAGATTTTTTTTTTTTTATAGAGCAGGTCAAAATAATCATATTTGCAAATATAGGAACATAGGAAGACAGGCACTCTATATGAGGTCACCAGCAGATATCAACAAAGGACAAGGGATAGTGTGTATATGATATAACTATATTTTTTTGGGTAGTAATAAAAACGTTATCAATATAGGTCACTCCCAAGGTACAGGGAGAGGAGTGGGTGGTGTAAAATAGATGAATGGATAAATGAATAAAGAAAAATAAAAATAATGTGAAAATGTGATGATAAAAAACCCTGTATTGGGCTATAAGTCCAGAATCATGGTATGTAGAACTTTAAATATTAGACAAATATAGTCAATAGTCTGAGATGGATTCTTATATAATTTTTTTTATCTGATATAAGCGATAACCAATGGGGGTTGAATTTAAACAGTGGAAAGTTCTGCTTCCTATTCAGATCTAGCTCCATTACAATGGCGCTATGATCAGATAAGGCCATGGGCAAATACTTTATCTTAATCCTACCTTGGGTCATTCAATTTTTATTTCCCAGCACCATATCTATTCTTGACCATGTTTGGTGAGTTTTAGAATAGCACAAATACATTATTTCTTCTGGATTTAAATATCGCCATACATCCAGTTAAACTCCAGTGCCAGTTTAAATACTTCAACCTTTTGTATTCTTCCCCCTCCGCCAGACATTCTGTCTCTGAGTGGGTCCATAACAGCATTGTAATCTCCTATCGCAACCATTATACATTCCTGTCTATTAGAGTTGAGCGAACACCTGGATGTTCGGGTTCGAGAAGTTCGGCCGAAATTCCCGGAAATGTTCGGGTTCGGGTTCCGAACCCGACCCGAACTTCGTCCCGAACCCCATTGAAGTCAATGGGGAACCAAACTTTTCGGCACTAAAAAGGCTGTAAAACAGCCCAGGAAAGGGCTGGAGGGCTGCAAAAGGCAGCAAAATGTAGTTAAATCCCCTGCAAACAAATGTGGATAGGGAAATGAATAAAATTTCATAAAAATAAAATAAATAAAAATTAACCAATATCAATTGGAGAGAGGTCCCATAGCAGAGAATCATGCTTCACGTCACCCAACACTGGAACAGTCCATTGTCAGATATTTAGGCCCCGGCACCCAGGCAGAGGAGAGAGGTCCCATAACAGAGATTCAGGCTTCATGTCAGCAGAGAATCAGTCTTCATGTCATAGCAGAGAATCAGGCTTCACGTCACCCACCACTGGAACAGTCCATTGTCATATATTTAGGCCCCGGCACCCAGGCAGAGGAGAGAGGTCCCATAACAGAGATTCAGGCTTCATTTCAGCAGAGAATCAGTCTTCCTGTCATAGCAGAGAATCAGGCTTCACGTCAGCCAACACTGGAACAGTCCATTGTCATATATTTAGGCCCCGGCACCCAGGCAGAGGAGAGAGGTCCCATAACAGAGATTCAGGCTTCATGTCAGCAGAGAATCAGTCTTCATGTCATAGAAGAGTATCAGGCTTCACGTCACCCACCACTGGAACAGTCCATTGTCATATATTTAGGCCCCGGCACCCAGGCAGAGGAGAGAGGTCCCATAACAGAGATTCAGGCTTCATGTCAGCAGAGAATCAGTCTTCATGTCATAGCAGAGAATCAGGCTTCACGTCACCCAACACTGGAACCGTCCATTGTCAGATATTTAGCCCCTGGCACCCAGGCAGAGGAGAGAGGTCCCATAACAGAGATTCAGGCTTCATGTCAGCAGATAATCAGTCTTCATGTCATAGCAGAGAATCATGCTTCACGTCACCCAACACTGGAACAGTCCATTGTCAGATATTTAGGCCCCGGCACCCAGGCAGAGGAGAGAGGTCCCATAACAGAGATTCAGACTTCATGTCAGCAGAGAATCAGTCTTCATGTCATAGCAGAGAATCATGCTTCACGTCACCCAACATTGGAACAGTCCATTGTCATATAATTTAGGCTCCGGCACCCAGACAGAGGAGAGAGGTCCCATAACAGAGATTCAGGCTTCATGTCAGCAGAAAATCAGTCTTCATGTCATAGCAGAGAATCATGCTTCACGTCACCCAACACTGGAACAGTCCATTGTCAGATATTTAGGCCCCGGCACCCAGGCAGAGGAGAGAGGTCCCATAACAGAGATTCAGGCTTCATGTCAGCAGAGAATCAGTCTTCCTGTCATAGCAGAGAATCAGGCTTCACGTCAGCCAACACTGGAACAGTCCATTGTCATATATTTAGGCCCCGGCACCCAGGCAGAGGAGAGAGGTCCCATAACAGAGATTCAGGCTTCATGTCAGCAGAGAATCAGTCTTCATGTCATAGAAGAGTATCAGGCTTCACGTCACCCACCACTGGAACAGTCCATTGTCATATATTTAGGCCCCGGCACCCAGGCAGAGGAGAGAGGTCCCATAACAGAGATTCAGGCTTCATGTCAGCAGAGAATCAGTCTTCATGTCATAGCAGAGAATCAGGCTTCACGTCACCCAACACTGGAACCGTCCATTGTCAGATATTTAGCCCCTGGCACCCAGGCAGAGGAGAGAGGTCCCATAACAGAGATTCAGGCTTCATGTCAGCAGATAATCAGTCTTCATGTCATAGCAGAGAATCATGCTTCACGTCACCCAACACTGGAACAGTCCATTGTCAGATATTTAGGCCCCGGCACCCAGGCAGAGGAGAGAGGTCCCATAACAGAGATTCAGGCTTCATGTCAGCAGAGAATCAGTCTGCATGTCATAGCAGAGAATCAGGCTTCACGTCACCCACGACTGTAACCGTCCATTGTCAGATATTTAGGCCCCGGCACCCAGGCAGAGGAGAGAGGTCCCATAACAGAGAATCAGGCTTCATGTCAGCAGAGAATCAGTCTTCATGTCATAGCAGAGAATCATGCTTCACGTCACCCAACACTGGAACAGTCCATTGTCAGATATTTAGGCCCCGGCACCCAGGCAGAGGAGAGAGGTCCCATAACAGAGATTCAGGCTTCATGTCAGCAGAAAATCAGTCTTCATGTCATAGCAGAGAATCATGCTTCACGTCACCCAACACTGGAACAGTCCATTGTCAGATATTTAGGCCCCGGCACCCAGGCAGAGGAGAGAGGTCCCATAACAGAGATTCAGGCTTCATGTCAGCAGAGAATCAGTCTTCATGTCATAGCAGAGAATCAGGCTTCACGTCACCCACGACTGTAACCGTCCATTGTCAGATATTTAGGCCCCGGCACCCAGGCAGAGGAGAGAGGTCCCATAACAGAGAATCAGACTTCATGTCAGCAGAGAATCAGTCTTCATGTCATAGCAGAGAATCAGGCTTCACGTCACCCAACACTGGAACAGTCCATTGTCAGATATTTAGGCCCCGGCACCCAGGCAGAGGAGAGAGGTCCCATAACAGAGATTCAGGCTTCATGTCAGCAGAAAATCAGTCTTCATGTCATAGCAGAGAATCATGCTTCACGTCACCCAACACTGGAACAGTCCATTGTCAGATATTTAGGCCCCGGCACCCAGGCAGAGGAGAGAGGTCCCATAACAGAGATTCAGGCTTCATGTCAGCAGAGAATCAGTCTTCATGTCATAGCAGAGAATCAGGCTTCACGTCACCCAACACTGGAACAGTCCATTGTCAGATATTTAGGCCCCGGCACCTAGGCAGAGGAGAGAGGTCCCATAACAGAGATTCAGGCTTCATGTCAGCACAGAATCAGTCTTCATGTCATAGCAGAGAATCATGCTTCACGTCACCCAACACTGGAACAGTCCATTGTCAGATATTTAGGCCCCGGCACCCAGGCAGAGGAGAGAGGTCCCATAACAGAGATTCAGGCTTCATGTCAGCAGAGAATCAGTCTTCCTGTCATAGCAGAGAATCAGGCTTCACGTCAGCCAACACTGGAACAGTCCATTGTCATATATTTAGGCCCCGGCACCCAGGCAGAGGAGAGAGGTCCCATAACAGAGATTCAGGCTTCATGTCAGCAGAGAATCAGTCTTCATGTCATAGAAGAGTATCAGGCTTCACGTCACCCACCACTGGAACAGTCCATTGTCATATATTTAGGCCCCGGCACCCAGGCAGAGGAGAGAGGTCCCATAACAGAGATTCAGGCTTCATGTCAGCAGAGAATCAGTCTTCATGTCATAGCAGAGAATCAGGCTTCACGTCACCCAACACTGGAACCGTCCATTGTCAGATATTTAGCCCCTGGCACCCAGGCAGAGGAGAGAGGTCCCATAACAGAGATTCAGGCTTCATGTCAGCAGATAATCAGTCTTCATGTCATAGCAGAGAATCATGCTTCACGTCACCCAACACTGGAACAGTCCATTGTCAGATATTTAGGCCCCGGCACCCAGGCAGAGGAGAGAGGTCCCATAACAGAGATTCAGACTTCATGTCAGCAGAGAATCAGTCTTCATGTCATAGCAGAGAATCATGCTTCACGTCACCCAACATTGGAACAGTCCATTGTCATATAATTTAGGCTCCGGCACCCAGACAGAGGAGAGAGGTCCCATAACAGAGATTCAGGCTTCATGTCAGCAGAGAATCAGTCTGCATGTCATAGCAGAGAATCAGGCTTCACGTCACCCATGACTGTAACCGTCCATTGTCAGATATTTAGGCCCCGGCACCCAGGCAGAGGAGAGAGGTCCCATAACAGAGAATCAGGCTTCATGTCAGCAGAGAATCAGTCTTCATGTCATAGCAGAGAATCATGCTTCACGTCACCCAACACTGGAACAGTCCATTGTCAGATATTTAGGCCCCGGCACCCAGGCAGAGGAGAGAGGTCCCATAACAGAGATTCAGGCTTCATGTCAGCAGAAAATCAGTCTTCATGTCATAGCAGAGAATCATGCTTCACGTCACCCAACACTGGAACAGTCCATTGTCAGATATTTAGGCCCCGGCACCCAGGCAGAGGAGAGAGGTCCCATAACAGAGATTCAGGCTTCATGTCAGCAGAGAATCAGTCTTCATGTCATAGCAGAGAATCAGGCTTCACGTCACCCACGACTGTAACCGTCCATTGTCAGATATTTAGGCCCCGGCACCCAGGCAGAGGAGAGAGGTCCCATAACAGAGAATCAGGCTTCATGTCAGCAGAGAATCAGTCTTCATGTCATAGCAGAGAATCAGGCTTCACGTCACCCAACACTGGAACAGTCCATTGTCAGATATTTAGGCCCCGGCACCCAGGCAGAGGAGAGAGGTCCCATAACAGAGATTCAGGCTTCATGTCAGCAGAAAATCAGTCTTCATGTCATAGCAGAGAATCATGCTTCACGTCACCCAACACTGGAACAGTCCATTGTCAGATATTTAGGCCCCGGCACCCAGGCAGAGGAGAGAGGTCCCATAACAGAGATTCAGGCTTCATGTCAGCAGAGAATCAGTCTTCATGTCATAGCAGAGAATCAGGCTTCACGTCACCCAACACTGGAACAGTCCATTGTGAGATATTTAGGCCCTGGCACCCAGGCAGAGGAGAGAGGTCCCATAACAGAGATTCAGGCTTCATGTCAGCAGAGAATCAGTCTTCATGTCATAGCAGAGAATCATGCTTCACGTCAACCAACATTGGAACAGTCCATTGGCATATATTTAGGCCCCGACACCCAGACAGAGGAGAGGTTCATTCAACTTTGGGTTGCCCTGCAATATAATGGTAAAATGAAAATAAAAATAGGATTGAATGAGGAAGTGCCCTGGAGTACAATAATATATGGTTAAGGGGAGGTAGTTAATGTCTAATCTGCACAAGGGATGGACAGGTCCTGTGGGATCCATGCCTGGTTCATTTTTATGAACGTCAGCTTGTCCACATTGGCTGTAGACAGGCGGGTGTGTTTGTCTGTAATGACGCCCCCTGCCGTGCTGAATACACGTTCAGACAAAACGCTGGCCGCCGGGCAGGCCAGCACCTCCAAGGCATAAAAGGCTAGCTCTGGCCACGTGGACAATTTAGAGACCCAGAAGTTGAATGGGGCCGAACCATCAGTCAGTACGTGAAGGGGTGTGCACACGTACTGTTCCACCATGTTAGTGAAATGTTGCCTCCTGCTAACACGTTCCGTATCAGGTGGTGGTGCACTTAGCTGTGGCGTGTTGACAAAACTTTTCCACATCTCTGCCATGCTAACCCTGCCCTCAGAGGAGCTGGCTGTGACACAGCTGCCTTGGCGACCTCTTGCTCCTCCTCTGCCTTCGCCTTGGGCTTCCACTTGTTCCCCTGTGACATTTGGGAATGCTCTCAGTAGCGCGTCTACCAACGTGCGCTTGTACTCGCGCATCTTCCTATCACGCTCCAGTGCAGGAAGCAAGGTGGGCACATTGTCTTTGTACCGTGGATCCAGCAGGGTGGCAACCCAGTAGTCCGCACACGTTAAAATGTGGGCAGCTCTGCTGTCGTTGCGCAGGCACTGCAGCATGTAGTCGCTCATGTGTGCCAGGCTGCCCAGAGGTAAGGACAAGCTGTCCTCTGTGGGAGGCGTATCGTCATCGTCCTGCGTTTCCCCCCAGCCACGCACCAGTGATGGGCCCGAGCTGCGTTGGGTGCCACCCCACTGTGACCATGCTTCATCCTCATCCTCCTCCACCTCCTCCTCATCCTCGTCCTCCTCGTCCTCCAGTAGTGGGCCCTGGCTGGCCACATTTGTACCTGGCCTCTGCTGTTGCAAAAAACCTCCCTCTGAGTCACTTCGAAGAGACTGGCCTGAAAGTGCTAAAAATGACCCCTCTTCCTCCTCCTCCTCCTGGGCCACCTCCTCTTCCATCATCGCCCTAAGTGTTTTCTCAAGGAGACATAGAAGTGGTATTGTAACGCTGATAACGGCGTCATCGCCACTGGCCATGTTGGTGGAGTACTCGAAACAGCGCAACAGGGCACACAGGTCTCGCATGGAGGCCCAGTCATTGGTGGTGAAGTGGTGCTGTTCCGTAGTGCGACTGACCCGTGCGTGCTGCAGCTGAAACTCCACTATGGCCTGCTGCTGCTCGCACAGTCTGTCCAGCATGTGCAAGGTGGAGTTCCACCTGGTGGGCACGTCGCATATGAGGCGGCGAGCAGCGGCAGGATTTGAACGCCGGAAGCGCGAACAGACGGCCCGCACTTTATGCAGCAGCTCTGACATGTCGGGGTAGTTGTGAATGAACTTCTGCACCACCAAATTCAGCACATGCGCCAGGCAAGGGATGCGCGTCAAACCGGCTAGTCCCAGAGCTGCAACGAGATTTCGCCCATTATCGCACACCACCAGGCCGGGCTTGAGGCTCACCGGCAGCAACCACTCGTCGGTCTGTTGTTCTATACCCCACCACAACTCCTGTGCAGTGTGGGGCCTGTCCCCCAAACATATGAGTTTCAGAATGGCCTGCTGACGTTTACCCCGGGCTGTGCTGAAGTTGGTGGTGAAGGTGTGTGGCTGACTGGATGAGCAGGTGGAAGAAGAGGAGGAGGAAGCCGAGTAGGAGGAGGAGGCAACAGGAGGCAAAGAATGTTGCCCTGCGATCCTTGGCGGCGGAAGGATGTGCGCCAAACAGCTCTCCGCCTGGGGCCCAGCCGCCACTACATTTACCCAGTGTGCAGTTAGGGAGATATAGCGTCCCTGGCCATGCTTGCTGGTCCACGTATCTGTGGTTAGGTGGACCTTGCCACAGATGGCGTTGCGCAGTGCACACTTGATTTTATCGGATACTTAGTTGTGCAGGGAAGGCACGGCTCTCTTGGAGAAGTAGTGCCGGCTGGGAACAACATACTGTGGGACCGCAAGCGACATGAGCTGTTTGAAGCTGTCTGTGTCCACCAGCCTAAATCCCCTGTTTGCTGGGCGGCAGGTGCAAATACATAGTAAAGCTAACCATAATTAATAACAATAAGTAACATTCATATTCAATAAAGAGAATTATGTGCATTTCTGTGTTAACCACATTGAAGATGTGCTTCTATTTTTGAGTCAGGGGTCCTTTAAGTTGGACATTCTAAACATGGTGCTGATGTCATAGATGTCACATTGTGAGAATATTGTATTAGAACCTGGCTCGCTCAGAGTTCTGTACATTGCTTGACTTTACTCGTAGAGAGCAGCAGTGATATTGGTGTACGCATCAAGTGTATTTTAGTTTTTTGGAAGATGTTGCAGTCAGACTGTAGTTCAGATTCTGACCTCTTAGACTCATCTTCCATCTGTTATGGCACGAAGCCAAACTTACCATCTAAATACCGCCTAGATGACAACTTTACTAAATGCAGGGATATGGCGGCTCAGAGTGTGCTGGCCAGGCTGATCAGCAATCCACAACTGAGAAACCCTGAAAAATATCCACCATCTGGTTACAGTAGAAGAACAAAGGGTTGGAATATCACCCCGGAACCACCAAGATCGCCAGAAAAAGCTACAGCAAAAAAAGCCACTAAGAACATCAATCTAGGAGATCAGTATATGGCAGCAGTGGCAGAGACTATGGACTACCTCAAGAAAAAGAGAGAGATTGAGAAGAATTCTGTTCAGGCACATCCATCAAAATCACTGTCAAATTTCCAGGTACAGCAGAACCAGTATGATGAGCCTCCTACACCTGAGACAAAGAAAAGACTAACATTACCAACTATAGTACCATCATCAAGTCATCATGTGGTCCAAAACCAGAAGGCAAGTAGCAAAGAAAATCTTATGGCAGTTGCTGAGGCCCTGAGATTACTGGAAAATGAGGACTGGAAAAAGAAGATCCGAGGGATTGACACCATCATGTCCCTGATATCCGTCCATCCTGAAACTGCTCTGCTAAGAATACAAGAACTGAGAATAGCAGTAATACAAGAAGTAACCAACCTAAGATCTGCAGTGTCTTTAGCTGCTATCAGGTGCCTAGACTTCATGTTCAGCAAACTGCAGGCAAACATGGACTGCAGCCTCCACCAGACTGTGAGGGCATTGTTGCAAAAGGCTGGAGAATCAAACACCTTTATTCGTAAAGCAGTATGCAGCGCTTTATCATCAATGGTGGATAATGTAAGTCCAGGCTGTGCTCTAATAGCCCTGATAGAGGAAGGACTTAGCCACAAGAAATGCACTGTGAGGTCCACCACTGTCAAACATCTGGCAGGTTTAGTGGACAGAATGGGCCCAGAGTTCTTCCTTTCAGGTAAAAAAGGTATCACTGATCGGGTAATGCCAGCTGTAGCCAAATCTGTTCAGGACAGGTGTCCAGAAGCCAGGAAGTATGGCAGGAAAATCCTGAGCAGTCTAGTTCCACACCCTCGACTGGGCACAACGCTGGCTAAGTATGTGCTCCCTAAAGACTTACCAGCCATAAAGCTCCTGCTGAAGAAATGTTCAAACTGATTACTGATTCATGGCCCAAGAAAAAGTTATCAGAGTTTGCTGGACATAATACATGTATAAACGGAGGAGGAATGTGACCTACTGTATCCTGTGTTATAGCCCACCAAAGACTGATGCAGCCGGTGGGTCTAACTGACAAGGTATGCGGGAATTTGGGAAGGATTTGCTGTATGTGTCTAATGCTATTTGATATGCATTTATATATATATATATACCGTAATAGTATTTGTGGGAGCGTTCATGTGGGAAAAGCCAGAAGTCCAGTCGCATAATTTCTTTAACTCCTTCAGGATGCAGCCAATTTTGGATATTTTGGGAGTCATTTATTAAGAAATATACTTTTTGGCGTATTTAAGGTGCAGCTATTCCCTGCTCACTTAACTTTGCAGAGGTGGCGCCAGTTCATGTCTCTAAACTTTCACACATCATTTAAATATGTATCATTTTGGGCAACATAAACAGTTTTGATCTGTGTTTTTTGCCTTGTTTTAGGGAGGCGAGGTAACAAAAAAACATTAATTCTAGTGTAGGATATATTTTTTTGGGTGTTCACCACACATGATGTAACTTGCTCCTCTTTCCACAGGTCAAGAAGTATTAAAGCAGTTCTTAATCCAGCAAGACTCTTTCAGATTCCCTGAAGGATATCACTGAAGAGGGAGCCCTATATCTGCACTTCACTGGCCCTGGGTCAGATTCACCAGCTGGTGGCATGCTTCATGTTGTTATATGAGACAAACAAGTCCTCTCCTCCATCTCTACTAACTCTCGTAACTCTCTGGACTATATATTTGAAGGACACAGTGTAAAACAGCTCTATGATTAGACTTTCAACACTCATACCAAGAACCATCCATCTTTGTACAACATCTCAGTCCCTGTTTTATCACTGATCTCCACCAAGCAGTGCACCTTTATACTAACAGGGCAACTTTTTCATGTACAACTTTATAAATGTTATTTACTAGACAGTACAGAGAATAAATACTATTGTGTCTTTCATTTGTCTGTAATGTTTTTTACTTTATTGTTTCAATAAATATGTTATGGTGGGGTGGAGGGAGGTCGAGGCCATAGGCCCTGCCACAAAGGTCAATGACACCAGTTTTCTGGAGTAGCTGAAATCTCCACCAGATGACGCAATCATTTCTGACAAGGCTTGCCACTTCTCACCATAAATTAAGCGCATCCACCGGGGATATCAAACACTGGCATAACATGCAGTCTTTAATAAATTCTCCCCTAACTCTTAAAATACCCCATATTATTAGTAAAGCTGCCTTACTCCTGGCTATACTGCTCAGAGGACATTTCTACATCACAATTCTGTCAAAGTTTCTGTAAAACTGTGACAAAATAGCAATATACCAATGTACTCTTATTTCAATAATTTTATCGAATACGTGATGCTCTGGAATATATGTTATTCCAAACCGTTATTATCTGTCTGTATCACACTTACATGCCACCTATTAGGCAAATATCAGTGGTCAGCCTAAGAGCCTTTGTTAGGCCTATAATTTGCATCCTAACCCATCAGCACCCTGCAAGCATGTCCTGGTGTTTGAAATGGGATACCAGAGGGAGCTCCTTTCTAATGTCCAAAACCTAAGATGGCTGAGGTATTGGGTTCAACTGCATTATGGTAAGAGCAGGACTATATAATACAGCCCTTTCCCCACTGCCAGGGTCTCCACCTGACTGGTAAACTACCAGCCTACAACTGAGGCAGGAGGCCAGTATTTTCACATTGCCGCTTAGGAGTCTCTTCTCTGCTTTCTAGGAGCACCATGCATTCACTCTGGCTGACTCCATATATGCTGTCAGTGTTTCGCCAATGAGGGGGTATCCACAAGAATTCGGACAGTGTTTAGGGATGCCCCTATATATTTGAAGGGGATATCCACCCCCTATAATTCCCTCCAAAATGTCTGTCCCTCATACAGGTTATACTTACCCCACACCCTGGCACCCACGTAGCTCCTGATGCCAGCACGGGCACTGCTGCAGCTCCCCGTTGCATGGATCAAAACATTCTATGAAAAGAAGGGGGGCAGACAATAGTAGGCTGAGATAGTGATGCACCTCCAGAGCGTCACCCGCAATGCTAGGAAGGCTTGTTCCCGTTGCGGCATGCTATTGGCTGACACACACACACACACCCGCTTGGTATCGGATGTTTTGATACACACGTCAGGGAGATTCAGTGGTTGCTGTGCGGGCATCAGGAGCTACATGGATGCCAGTGAGCGGGGTAAGCATAACCTGTATGAGGTGTCCAGAGATTTTGGATAAATCCCTTTAGGGCTGGGTTCACACGGGCGTCACATTTTGGCACCGGATGCGTTTCGGGTGCATTGCGGCAAACCCGAGCGAGAGGGTACGCAATTGCAGTCAGTTTTGACTGCGATTGCGTTCCGTTGTTCAGTTTTTATCGGTGCAATGTGTTTTGCACGCGCGTGATAAAAACCTGAATGTGGTACCCAGACCCGAACTTCTTCACTGAAGTTCAGGTTTCGGTTCGGTGGTGTGTAGATGTAATTATTTTCCCTTATAGCATGGTTATAAGGGAAAATAATAGCATTCTTTAATACAGAATGCTTAGTAGAAGGTCAAATGAGGGTTAAAAAATACAAATAAATTAACTCACCTCCTCCAATTGATCGCATAGCTGCCGATCTCCAGCTTTTTCTTCAGGACCGGTCAAAGGACCTGTGGTGACGTCACTGAGATCATCATATGGTTCAATCATATGGTCCATCACCACGGTGATGGACCATGTGATTGTACCATGTGATTGTACCATGTGATGTGACGTCACCACAGGTCCTTTAGCCGGCAGCTCATGATTAAAGAAGTAAGAAGAGATTGGCAACTACGCGATCAAGAGGAGGAGGTGATTTAATTTATTTATTTATTTTAACCCTCAATTGACCTTCTACTAAGCATTCTGTATTAAAGAATGCTATTATTTTCCCTTATAACCATGTTATAAGGGAAAATAATACAGTGAATAGACCGTCATCTTAGCAACCATGCGTGAAAATCGCACTATATAGAGCATGCTGCGATTTTCATGCAACGCATAAGTGATGCGTGAAAATCACTTCTCATCTGCACAGCCCCATAGAAATGAATGGGTCAGGATTCAGTGCGGTTGCAATGCGTTCACCTCACGCATTGCACCCGCGCGGAAATTTAGCCCGTGTGACCTTCTTTTTGCAAAGACCTTAGTAGTATTCTTCCCATGTACAACATACTGGTATCTACAGATATATCTTTTTATATGCCATCACATTGTATGGTTGTTTTTCTTTTAGAAGGAGATATTCGTATAACAACAATATATTCACACTAATGGAATCTGGGCATTTGATTAATGTCCAACAGGAGTACAAAGAGGCTAAAACTTTACTATCTGAGTCATGGGACACTATTAGAAGATGACTGGGAATAAAAGGATCTCTCCAGTGTACTCCTCTCTGGCATAATTTCCAATTACAAACCTTAGAAAAATTAGCCAAGGACCAGTTTTGGCAAAAAAATAATATTTTATATGTTACACAGGTAGTGAAGAATGGAGAGATACTTCCGTTCTCGATGCTAGCACAAAGGGAGACTATGGGTAACTTGTCCTGGTTCAGATATTTTCAGCTACGCTCAGCACTATGTAGTGTAAAAGATAAATCACTTTTGGGACAGATATGCAATGGACCGTGTTCCTACCGGGGGTCCCTTAAAGTGAAAGAATCTCTGGCTTGTTGTGACGCCACTTGATTTGCAGTGGGTGGTTGACAGCGTCTGGGGTATCCCTTGCCCCTTAGGAGGTTTCTACGAAATATTTCCCTCTTATAGAGCGAGTAAACGTGACACCAGCTGCGGTTAAGCAGCGGAAGCACATGGCTCCCTTTTGTAGATGGTGATGCTGGTACCCAGGGCAGGTTTGACAGAATGGTGCAGGGTGGCCTATAATCTCTGTAGATGTTGTTTACATGTGTCACGGTGTTCCTACCTAGATATCCTTGGATCTCTGACGTGGTGTGGTCCGAGGCAGTACAAAAGGGGTAGTAGAACTTGGATGGTGAATATTTAGAATAAATGGAGTCCAGACTTTGTAGTAATGTTGAACACAGCTTTACTTGGCATAAATGGTAATCCAAACAATCCACAAACAGTATCTTGGTCATCAGCAGGTATTGGCTTATACTAGAAGGCAATTACTTCTCCACAACAATCTCAGCTCTGCTATGCTAGCTGGATTAAGTAAGAGCTCTTCCTTTTCTGCTGAAACTTAGTTTTTCTGTCTGTAGTCTGTCTCTTACTTCAATGCTAGGAACCTCTTGTCCTAGCTTTGGAGTACCTCAAGCGCTAACTTCCGCTTGGATGTGCACAACCTCCAGTGATAAGGCTGGCGTAGGACTAACAGAACCTGTGCAGACAGGATCAGGCCTGCTGCCTTCCACTAGCAGGGGTTAAGTCAGACAAGACCCCTCACACAACCTCTCCCCATGAGGGAGTAGGATAGACTAGACTCTAAAACACTAAACTCATCCCCCTCCGTCTCCCTCTAGAGGAGAGAGAGAGAATGGACAATCCAGTCCAGTCACTGCAACTAGCACTGCCAAGTGTTGCCACAATCTGCTGGTGGACCATGTAATTACATGAATATAACAGCTTTACATGTATAAATATGCACGGTGAAGATAAATACACTACTGCATTAGATGACACTTTATATTAGCCTATAGGAAGTGGTAGAAAGGTGCCAAGGAGTGCTAATGGCACTCCGGGACATTACATTACTCCTTACACAAAAGGAAGTCGTCCTCAACTTGTGCTCCGGGTAGAGGTAAATATATATAGTTGCAAGAAAAAGTATGTAAACCCTCTTGGAATTATATGGATTTCTGCACAAATTGGTCATAAAATGTGATCTGATCTTCATCTAAGTCACAGCAATAGACAATTACAGTCTACTTAAACTAATAACACACAAATAATTAAATGTTACCATGTTTTTATTGAACACACCATGTAAACATTAACAGTGCAGATGGAAAAAATATGTGAACCCCTAGACTAATGACATCTCCAAGAGCTAATCGCAGTGAGGTGTTAGCCAACTGGAGTCCAATCAATGGGATGAGATTGGAGGTGTTGGTTACAGCTGCCCTGTCCTATAAAAAACACACACCAGTTCTGGGTTTGCTTTTCACAAAAAGCATTGCCTGATGTGAATGATGCCTCGCACAAAAGAGCTCTCAGAAGACCTACGATTAAGAATTGTTGACTTGCATAAAGCTGGAAAGGGTTATAATAAAAGTATCTCCAAAATCCTTGCTGTTTATCAGTCCACGGTAAGACAAATTGTTTATAAGTAAAACACTGAACAAGAATGGATTACATGGGAGGATACCACAGAGGAAGCCACTGCTGTCCAAAAAAAAACATTGCTGCATGTTTACAGTTTGCACAAGAGCACCTGGATGTTCCACAGCAGTACTGGCAAAATATTCTGTGGACAGATGAAGCCAAAGTTGAGTTGTTTGGAAGAAACACACAACACTATGTGTGGAGAAATAGAGGCACAGAATACCAACATCAAAATCTCATCCCAACTGTGAAGTATGGTGGTAGGGGCATCATGGTTTGGGGCTGCTTTGCTGCGTCAGGGCCTGGACGGATTGCTATCATCGAAGGAAAAATGATTTCCCAAGTTTATCATGACATTTTGCAGGAGAACTTAAGGCCATCTGTCCACCAGCTGAAGCTCAACAGAAGATGGGTGTTGCAACAGGACAACGACCCAAAGCATAGAAGTAAATCAACAACAGAATGGCTTAAATAGAAGAAAATACGCCTTCTGGAGTGGCCCAGTCAGAGTCCTGACCTCAACCCGATTGAGATGCTGTGGCATGAGCTCAAGAAAGTGATTCACACCAGACATCCCAAGATTATTGTTGAACTGAAACAGTTCTGTAAAGAGGAATGGTCAAGTATTACTCCTGACCATTGTGCACGTCTGATCTGCAACTACAGGAAACGTTTGGTTGAAGTTATTGCTGCCAAAGGAGGTTCAACCAGTTATTAAATACAAGGGTTCACATACTTTTTCCACCTGCACTGTGAATGTTTACATGGTGTGTTCAATAAAAGCATGGTAACTTTTAATTTTTTATGTGTTATTAGTTTAAGCAGACTGTGATTGTCTATTGTTGTGACTTAGATGACCAATTCGTGCAGAAATCCATATCATTCCAAAGGGTTCACATACTTTTCCTTGCAACTGTATATATATATATATATATATATATATATGCTATAAGGGTACCAAAAGTAGACAAGGGGCTGCATGAAAGGACATAAAGTTTAGCAACAGCTACTAACAGGTCTCTCTGCCCGAATGAGTAGGGTGTCCGAGAACAGTTTACCTCTTAGGTATAACCAGAGAACCAAACAGGTGTTCATCCCGAACCCCATTGAAGTCAAAGGGGACCCGAACTTTTCGGCACTAAAAAGGCTGTAAAACAGCCCAGCAAAGTGCTAGAGGGCTGCAAAAGGCAGCAACATGTAGGTAAATCCCCTGCAAACAAATGTGGATAGGGAAATGAATAAAAATAAAAATAAAATACATAAAAATTAACCAATATCAATTGGAGAGAGGTCCCATAGCAGAGAATCAGGCTTCACGTCAGCCACCACTGCAACAGTCCATTGTCAGATATTTAGGCCCAGCACCCAGGCAGAGGAGAGAGGTCCCATAACACAGAATCTGTCTTCATGTCAGCAGAGAATCAGTCTGCATGTCATAGCAGAGAATCAGGCTTCACGTCACCCACCACTGGAACAATCCATTCTCAGATATTTAGGCCCCGGCACCCAGGCAGAGGAGAGAGGTCCCATAACACAGAATCTGGCTTCATGTCACCAGAGAATCAGTCTTCATGTCATTGCATAGAATCAGGCTTCACGTCACCCACCACTGTAACAGTCCATTGTCATAAATTTAGGCCCGGCACCCAGCCAGAGGAGAGAGGTCCCATAACACAGAATCTGGCTTCATGTCAGCAGATAATCAGTCTTCATATCATAGCAGAGAATCAGGCTTCACGTCACCCACCACTGAAACAGTCCATTATCATAAATTCAGGCACCGGCACCCAGGCAGAGGAGAGAGGTCCCATAACACAGAATCTGGCTTCATGTCAGCAGATAATCAGTCTTCATATCATAGCAGAGAATCAGGCTTCACGTCACCCACCACTGTAACATTCCATTATCATGAATTTAGGCCCCGGCACCCAGGCAGAGGAGAGAGGTCCCATAACACAGAATCTGGCTTCATGTCAGCAGAGAATCAGTCTGCATGTCATAGCAGAGAATCAGGCTTCACGTCAGCCACCACTGCAACAGTCCATTGTCAGATATTTAGGCCCAGCACCCAGGCAGAGGAGAGAGGTCCCATAACACAGAATCTGTCTTCATGTCACCAGAAAATCAGTCTGCATGTCATAGCAGAGAATCAGGCTTCACGTCAGCCACCACTGCAACAGTCCATTGTCAGATATTTAGGCCCAGCACCCAGGCAGAGGAGAGAGGTTCCATAACACAGAATCTGTCTTCATGTCAGCAGAGAATCAGTCTGCATGTCATAGCAGAGAATCAGGCTTCACGTCAGCCACCACTGCAACAGTCCATTGTCAGATATTTAGGCCCAGCACCCAGGCAGAGGAGAGAGGTCCCATAACACAGAATCTGTCTTCATGTCAGCAGAGAATCAGTCTGCATGTCATAGCAGAGAATCAGGCTTCACGTCAGCCACCACTGCAACAGTCCATTGTCAGATATTTAGGCCCAGCACCCAGGCAGAGGAGAGAGGTCCCATAACACTGAATCTGGCTTCATGTCACCAGAGAATCAGTCTTCATGTCAAAGCATAGAATCAGGCTTCACGTCACCCATAACTGTAACAGTCCATTATCATAAATTAAGGCCCCGGCACCCAGTCAGAGGAGAGAGGTCCCATAACACAGAATCTGGCTTCATGTCAGCAGAAAATCAGTCTTCATGTCATAGCAGAAAATCAGGCTTCACGTCAGCCACCACTGTAACAGTCCATTGTCATAAATTTAGGCCCCGGCACCCAGGCAGAGGAGAGAGGTCCCATAACACAGAATCTGGCTTCATGTCACCAGAGAATCAGTCTTCATGTCATAGCAGAGAATCAGGCTTCACGTCAGCCACCACTGCAACAGTCCATTGTCAGATATTTAGGCCCAGCACCCAGGCAGAGGAGAGAGGTCCCGTAACAGAGGATCTGGCTTCATGTCAGCAGAGAATCAGTCTGCATGTCATAGCAGAGAATCAGGCTTCACGTCAGCCACCACTGCAACAGTCCATTGTCATATATTTAGGCCCAGCACACAGGCAGAGGAGAGAGGTCCCGTAACAGAGGATCTGGCTTCATGTCAGCAGAGAATTAGTCTGCATGTCATAGCAGAGAATCAGGCTTCACGTCACCCACCACTGTAACAGTCCATTGTCATAAATTTAGGCCCTGGCACCCAGTCAGAGGAGAGAGGTCCCATAACACAGAATCTGGCTTCATGTCAGCAGAGAATCAGTCTTCATGTCATAGGCTTCACGTCACCCACCACTGTAACAGTCCATTGTCATAAATTTAGGCCCTGGCACCCAGTCAGAGGAGAGAGGTCCCATAACACAGAATCTGGCTTCATGTCAGCAGAGAATCAGTCTTCATGTCATAGAAGAGAATCAGGCTTCACGTCAGCCACCACTGCAACAGTCCATTGGCATATATTTAGGCCCAGCACCCAGGCAGAGGAGAGAGGTCCCGTAACAGAGAATCTGTCTTCATGTCAGCAGAGAATCAGTCTGCATGTCATAGCAGAGAATCAGGCTTCACGTCACCCAACATTGGAACAGTCCATTGGCATATATTTAGGCCCCGACACCCAGACAGAGGAGAGGTTCATTCAACTTTGGGTAGCCTCGCAATATAATGGTAAAATGAAAATAAAAATAGGATTGAATGAGGAAGTGCCCTGGAGTACAATAATATATGGTTAAGGGGAGGTAGTTAATGTCTAATCTGCACAAGGGATGGACAGGTCCTGTGGGATCCATGCCTGGTTCATTTTTATGAACGTCAGCTTGTCCACATTGGCTGTAGACAGGCGGCTGCGTTTGTCTGTAATGACGCCCCCTGCCGTGCTGAATACGCGTTCAGACAAAACGCTGGCCGCCGGGCAGGCCAGCACCTCCAAGGCATAAAAGGCTAGCTCTGGCCACGTGGACAATTTAGAGACCCAGAAGTTGAATGGGGCCGAACCATCAGTCAGTACGTGGATGGGTTTGCACATGTACTGTTCCACCATGTTAGTGAAATGTTGCCTCCTGATAACACGTTGCGTATCAGGTGGTGGTGCAGTTAGCTGTGACGTGTTAACAAAAGTTTTCCACATCTTTGCCATGCTAACCCTTCCCTCAGAGGAGCTGGCCGTGACACAGCTGCCTTGGCGACCTCTTGCTCCTCCTCTGCCTTGGCCTAGGGCTTCCACTTGTTCCCCTGTGACATTTGGGAATGCTCTCAGTAGCGCGTCTACCAACGTGCGCTTGTACTCGCGCATCTTCCTATCACGCTCCAGTTCAGGAAGTAAGGTGGGCACAATGTCTTGGTACCGTGGATCCAGCAGGGTGGCAACCCAGTAGTCCGCACATGTTAAAATGTGGGCAACTCTGCTGTCGTTGCACAGGCACTGCAGCATGTAGTCGCTCATGTGTGCCAGGCTGCTCAGGGGTAAGGACAAGCTGTCCTCTGTGGGAGGCGTATCGTCATCGTCCTGCCTTTCCCCCCAGCCACGCACCAGTGATGGGCCCGAGCTGCGTTGGGTGCCACCCCGCTGTGACCATGCTTCATCCTCATCCTCCTCCACCTCCTCCTCATCCTCGTCCTCCTCATCCTCCAGAAGTGGGCCCTGGCTGGCCACACTTGTACCTGGCCTCTGCTGTTGCAAAAAACCTCCGTCTGAGTCACTTCGAAGAGACTGGCCTGAAAGTGCTAAAAATGACCCCTCTTCGTCCTCCTCCTCCTGGGCCACCTCCTCTTCCATCATCGCCCTAAGTGTTTTCTCAAGGAGACATAGAAGTGGTATTGTAACGCTGATAACGGCGTCATCGCCACTGGCCATGTTGGTGGAGTACTCGAAACAGCGCAACAGGGCACACAGGTCTCGCATGGAGGCCCAGTCATTGGTGGTGAAGTGGTGCTGTTCCGCAGTGCGACTGACCCGTGCGTGCTGCAGCTGAAACTCCACTATGGCCTGCTGCTGCTCGCACAGTCTGTCCAGCATGTGCAAGGTGGAGTTCCACCTGATGGGCACGTCGCATATGAGGCGGTGAGCAGGAAGGCCGAAGTTACGCTGTAGCGCAGACAGGCGAGCAGCGGCAGGATGTGAACGCCGGAAGCGCGAACAGGCGGCCCGCACTTTATGCAGCAGCTCTGACATGTCGGGGTAGTTGTGAATGAACTTCTGCACCACCAAATTCAGCACATGCGCCAGGCAAGGGATGTGCGTCAAACCGGCTAGTCCCAGAGCTGCAACGAGATTTCGCCCATTATCGCACACCACCAGGCCGGGCTTGAGGCTCACCGGCAGCAACCACTCGTCGGTCTGTTGTTCTATACAACGCCACAACTCCTGTGCGGTGTGGGGCCTGTCCCCCAAACATATGAGTTTCAGAATGGCCTGCTGACGTTTACCCTGGGCTATGCTGAAGTTGGTGGTGAAGGTGTGTGGCTGACTGGATGAGCAGGTGGAAGAAGAGGAGGAGGAAGCCGAGAAGGAGGTGACAACAGGAGGCAAAGAATGTTGCCCTGCGATCCTTGGCGGCGGAAGGACGTGCGCCAAACAGCTCTCCGCCTGGGGCCCAGCTGCCACTACATTTACCCAGTGTGCAGTTAGGGAGATATAGCGTCCCTGGCCGTGCTTACTGGTCCACGTATCTGTGGTTAGGTGGATCTTGCTACAGATGGCGTTGCGCAGTGCACACTTGATTTTATCGGATACTTGGTTGTGCAGGGAAGGCACGGCTCTCTTGGAGAAGTAGTGGCGGCTGGGAACAACATACTGTGGGACAGCAAGCGACATGAGCTGTTTGAAGCTGTCTGTGTCCACCAGCCTAAATGACAGCATTTCATAGGCCAGTAGTTTAGAAATGCTGGCATTCAGGGCCAGGAATCGAAGTTGGCTAGGTGGGAATTTACGCTTTCTCTCAAATGTTTGTGAGATGGAGAGCTGAACGCTGCCGTGTGACATGGTTGAGATGCTTGATGACGGAGGTGGTGTTGGTGGTACATCCCCTGTTTGCTGGGCGGCAGGTGCCAACGTTCCTCCAGAGGCGGAGGAAGAGGCCGAGGCAGCAGCAGCAGAAGAGGCCGAGGCGGCAGCATCAGAAGAGGCCGAGGCGGCAGCAGCAGAAGAGGCCGAGGCGGCAGCAGCAGAAGAGGCCTGAGGCGGCAGCAGCAGAAGAGGTAGCAGGGGGAGCCTGAGTGACTTCCTTGTTTTTAAGGTGTTTACTCCACTGCAGTTCATGCTTTGCATGCAGGTGCCTGGTCATGCAGGTTGTGCTAAGGTTCAGAACGTTAATGCCTCGCTTCAGGCTCTGATGGCACAGCGTGCAAACCACTCGGGTCTTGTCGTCAGCACATTGTTTGAAGAAGTGCCATGCCAGGGAACTCCTTGAAGCTGCCTTTGGGGTGCTCGGTCCCAGATGGCGGCGGTCAGTAGCAGGCGGAGTCTCTTGGCGGCGGGTGTTCTGCTTTTGCCCACTGCTCCCTCTTTTGCTACGCTGTTGGCTCGGTCTCACCACTGCCTCTTCCTCCAAACTGTGAAAGTCAGTGGCACGACCTTCATTCCATGTGGGGTCTAGGACCTCATCGTCCCCTGCATCGTCTTCCACCCAGTCTTGATCCCTGACCTCCTGTTCAGTCTGCACACTGCAGAAAGACGCAGCAGTTGGCACCTGTGTTTCGTCATCATCAGAGACTTGCTGAGGTGGTATTCCCATGTCCTCATCATCAGGAAACATAAGTGGTTGTGCGTCAGTGCATTCTATGTCTTCCACCGCTGGGGAAGGGCTAGGTGGATGCCCTTGGGAAACCCTGCCAGCAGAGTCTTCAAACAGCATAAGAGAGTGCTGCATAACTTGAGGCTCAGACAGTTTCCCTGATATGCATGGGGGTGATATGACAGACTGATGGGGTTGGTTTTCAGGCGCCATCTGTGCGCTTTCTGCAGAAGACTGGGTGGGAGATAATGTGAACCTGCTGGATCCACTGTCGGCCACCCAATTGACTAATGCCTGTACCTGCTCAGGCCTTACCATCCTTAGAACGGCATTGGGCCCCACCATATATCGCTGTAAATTCTGGCGGCTACTGGGACCTGATGTAGTTGGTACACTAGGATGTGTGGATGTGGCAGAACGGCCACGTCCTCTCCCAGCACCAGAGGGTCCACTAACACCACCATGACCATGTCCACGTCCGCGTCCCTTACTAGATGTTTTCCTCATTGTTATCGTTCAGCACAACAACAAAAATATTATTTGGCCCGATGTATTGAATTCAAATTCAGGCCTTTTTTTACAGACACCTAACACTATCTGGCTATCTATTTAGGTACCGTATTACACTAATACAGGCACAGCAGTAACCACAGATTTAGCTGACTATGAATTTGAGGCCTAGTATTTAGGCGCTGGGTGACAGGTATGCGTTTTACGGACAGAATTAGACTGGGATATGCACAGTAGCGTGTGTGTGAAGTTATTGAGAATCACCCTATCAGCACCTTGATTCTGATATACCCTTTTAGGGATGTATTTAAAGTAGGCCTGATACAGCAGAAACCACTAAATTAGGAAATTGCTAAATTGGGAATTGTATTTCAACCCAGAACAAAAACTGTGCTTTGACGGACACAAAAAAATCTTGCCCAGCCACAACAGTACAGCAGTAACGACAGATTTAGCAGGATATAAATTTGAGGCCTAGTATTTAGGCTCTGGGTGACAGGTTTAGGTTTACTGACAGAATTAGACTTGGAAATGCACAGTAGCGTGTGTGTGAAGTTATTCAGAATGACTCTATATGCACCTTGAATATTATATACCCTTTTAGGGATAGATTTCAAATAGCTCTGATACAGCAGAAACCACTAAATTAGGAAATTGCTAAATTGGGAATTGTATTTCAACCCAGAACAAAAACTGTGCTTTGACGGACACTAAATAACTTGCCCAGCCACAACAGTACAGCAGTAATGACAGATTTAGCAGGATATAAATTTGAGGCCTAGTATTTAGGCGCTGGGTGACAGGTATACGTTTTACGGATAGAATTAGACTGGGATATGCACAGTAGCGTGTGTGTGAAGTTATTGAGAATGACCCTATCAGCACCTTGATTCTGATATACCCTTTTAGGGATGTATTTAAAGTAGGCCTGATACAGCAGAAACCACTAAATTAGGAAATTGCTAAATTGGGAATTGTATTTCAACCCAGAACAAAAACTGTGCTTTGACGGACACTAAATAACTTGCCCAGCCACAACAGTACAGCAGTAACGACAGATTTAGCAGGATATAAATTTGAGGCCTAGTATTTAGGCGCTGGGTGACAGGTATAGGTTTACTGACAGAATTAGACTTGGAAATGCACAGTAGCGTGTGTGTGAAGTTATTCAGAATGACCCTATGTGCACCTTGAATATTATATACCCTTTTAGGGATAGATTTCAAATAGCTCTGATACAGCAGAAACCACTAAATTAGGAAATTGCTAAATTGGGAATTGTATTTCAACCCAGAACAAAAACTGTGCTTTCACGGACAATAAATAACTTGCCCAGCCACAGCAGTACAGCAGTAACGACAGATTTAGCAGGATATAAATTTGAGGCCTAGTATTTAGGCGCTGGGTGACAGGTATACGTTTTACGGATAGAATTAGGCTGGAATATGCACAGTAGCGTGTGTGTGAAGTTATTGAGAATCACCCTATCAGCACCTTGATTCTGATATACCCTTTTAGGGATGTATTTAAAGTAGGCCTGATACAGCAGAAACCACTAAATTAGGAAATTGCTAAATTGGGAATTGTATTTCAACCCAGAACAAAAACTGTGCTTTGACGGACACAAAAAAATCTTGCCGAGCCACAACAGTACAGCAGTAACGACAGATTTAGCAGGATATAAATTTGAGGCCTAGTATTTAGGCTCTGGGTGACAGGTATAGGTTTACTGACAGAATTAGACTTGGAAATGCACAGTAGCGTGTGTGTGAAGTTATTCAGAATGACTCTATATGCACCTTGAATATTATATACCCTTTTAGGGATAGATTTCAAATAGCTCTGATACAGCAGAAACCACTAAATTAGGAAATTGCTAAATTGGGAATTGTATTTCAACCCAGAACAAAAACTGTGCTTTGACGGACACTAAATAACTTGCCCAGCCACAACAGTACAGCAGTAATGACAGATTTAGCAGGATATAAATTTGAGGCCTAGTATTTAGGCGCTGGGTGACAGGTATACGTTTTACGGATAGAATTAGACTGGGATATGCACAGTAGCGTGTGTGTGAAGTTATTGAGAATGACCCTATCAGCACCTTGATTCTGATATACCCTTTTAGGGATGTATTTAAAGTAGGCCTGATACAGCAGAAACCACTAAATTAGGAAATTGCTAAATTGGGAATTGTATTTCAACCCAGAACAAAAACTGTGCTTTGACGGACACTAAATAACTTGCCCAGCCACAACAGTACAGCAGTAACGACAGATTTAGCAGGATATAAATTTGAGGCCTAGTATTTAGGCGCTGGGTGACAGGTATAGGTTTACTGACAGAATTAGACTTGGAAATGCACAGTAGCGTGTGTGTGAAGTTATTCAGAATGACCCTATGTGCACCTTGAATATTATATACCCTTTTAGGGATAGATTTCAAATAGCTCTGATACAGCAGAAACCACTAAATTAGGAAATTGCTAAATTGGGAATTGTATTTCAACCCAGAACAAAAACTGTGCTTTCACGGACACTAAATAACTTGCCCAGCCACAGCAGTACAGCAGTAACGACAGATTTAGCAGGATATAAATTTGAGGCCTAGTATTTAGGCGCTGGGTGACAGGTATACGTTTTACGGATAGAATTAGACTGGGATATGCACAGTAGCGTGTGTGTGAAGTTATTGAGAATGACCCTATCAGCACCTTGATTCTGATATACCCTTTTAGGGATGTATTTAAAGTAGGCCTGATACAGCAGAAACCACAAAATTAGGAAATTGCTAAATTGGGAATTGTATTTCAACCCAGAACAAAAAATGTGCTTTGACGGACACTAAATAACTTGCCCAGCCACAACAGTACAGCAGTAACAACAGATTTAGCTGGATATAAATTTGAGGCCTAGTATTTAAGCGCTGGGTGACAGGTATAGGTTTACTGACAGAATTAGACTTGGAAATGCACAGTAGCGTGTGTGTGAAGTTATTCAGAATGACCCTATGTGCACCTTGAATATTATATACCCTTTTAGGGATAGATTTCAAATAGCTCTGATACAGCAGAAACCACTAAATTAGGAAATTGCTAAATTGGGAATATTATTTCAACCCAGAACAAAAACTGTGCTTTGACGGACACTAAATAACTTGCCCAGCCACAACAGTACAGCAGTAACGACAGATTTAGCAGGATATAAATTTGAGGCCTAGTATTTAGGCGCTGGGTGACAGGTATACGTTTTACGGACAGAATTCGACTGGAATATGCACAGTAGCGTGTGTGTGAAGTTATTGAGAATGACTCTATCAGCACCTTGATTCTGATATACCCTTTTAGAGATATATTTAAAGTAGGCCTGATACAGCAGAAACCACTAAATTAGGAAATTGCTAAATTGGGAATTGTATTTCAACCCAGAACAAAAACTGTGCTTGGACGGACACTAAATAACTTGCCCAGCCACAGCAATAACCACAGATTTAGCTGGATATAAATTTGAGGCCTAGTATTTAGGCGCTGGGTGACAGGTATCGGTTTACTGACAGAATTAGACTTGGAAATGCACAGTAGCGGGTGTGTGAAGTTATTCTGAATGACCCTATGTGCACCTTAAATATTATATACCCTTTTAGGGATAGATTTCAAATAGCTCTGATACAGCAGAAACCACTAAATTATGAAATTGCTAAATTGGGAATTGTATTTCAACCCAGAACAAAAACTGTACTTTGACGGACACTAAATAACTTGACCAGCTACAGCAGTAACGACAGATTTAGCTGGATATAAATTTGAGGCCTAGTATTTAGGCTCTGGGTGACAGGTATAGGTTTACTGACAGAATTAGACTTGGAAATGCACAGTAGCGGGTGTGTGAAGTTATTCTGAATGACCCTATGTGCACCTTGATTATGATATACCCTTTTAGGGATAGATTTTAAATAGCTCTGATACAGCAGAAACCACTAAATTATGAAATTGCTAAATTTGGAATTGTATATCAACCCAGAACAAAAAATGTGCTTTGACGGACACTAAATAACTTGACCAGCCACAACAGTACAGCAGTAACGACAGATTTAGCTGGATATAAATTTGAGGCCTAGTATTTAGGCGCTGGGTGACAGGTATAGGTTTACTGACAGAATTAGACTGGGATATGGCCAAAAAATAACCACACTATTGATGGTTAAATGCACTTGGTATGACAGCTTGACCAACCACACTACTGAGGGTAAATCGCACTTGGTGACAATAAAGGTAGGTGGTTCTGTTGAGCGCAACTTGGAGATAATGATGTTGCTGGGGGGAGTCCTTACGAACATGACCTTCCGGGTGAAGGCTAAAAAAATGGGCAACCTGCAAACAAGAAAACATTTTAAAACATAACATTAGCCAAAAGGCCCTTACCCTTCAGGAACAGTCCACGCCAAGGCTCCCAAGATCAGTTCAGTTTTTCTTTAGGATGGTGGAGATGGTCCAGCTCTTTAGTTGTATGGATCGGGCGATGAGGGCACGTCCCTACCCAAGGAACTTCCAGAATACCACGAATCTGTTTCAGACAAGCCAGCAGGCCTGCCCATCTCCCTTCTGGGTTTGGGTGCCGGTTTGCAGGAAATCACGGTCTTGTCTAGCTGCTGATGTACTGCATCCATGCGCGTCTCCTCCATGGTGGCTTCCCAGGCCTTGAATTCAGGAGTTGGTGCGTAGCGCTCAGCCCAGGCAATGAAGGGTGCTGACGATGGCAGGAAAATGGTTGCGGGTTGCCACACGACCAAAGGCCCCTGAAAGTGGGTAGTGGACTGAGAGCCCACTTGCAGAATGCACGGAGACAGATCACGGGCAGCCGCTGTCCTAACTGACGGTGCTGAAGCGGCAGGTCCCGTCTTTATCATCTTGAGCTCCTCTTCCTTGTTCCCATCCCCTGACGAAAGGCGGGCCACCCCAGTGGCATACGGACCGCGTGGGATGTCCTTCATGCCCGTCTCCCCGGCATGAAGGATTTGCAAGGCCCTACGCCTACGGTCCTCTTAGAGACTTCCGATGCACAAAGTACTCCTGGCCGGTTTCTTCATCCTGGACAAAGCCGCAGTTCTTCTCCTTGGAGAAGGAGAGGACCTTCCCTCGCCGTCTTGCTGAAGTGGGCGGCGGACCCCAAGGTTTACCCGACCTTTTCCCAGCCGGATCATAGTAATACTTCTCGTTCTTAAGAACTTTCTTGTGGCTGACTAGTAATGAGTGGCGGGGGCAATATTAGAATTCACGATATTTCGCAAATATTTTGTAGAATATTCGCCATATATTCACGAATTGGCGAATTCTAGATTATTTTCTTGATTGTGAAAAATTGGCAATGTAATATTCGCGTAATGCACGTGAAATACAGGCGTGGGTCACTATAGCTACATTTTTCATGTATGCTAGAAATTTCCTTGGACTGGAGAAAATGGTTGGCACGGCAGAACATTTAAATAGCTTTATATGCAGATAGAGTACTCCAATATATTAACGATTGCGAAATCGGCACTAATGTAGCGAATATTCTGGCGCAATATGTGCAACTTCACATTTTAACAGGTCTGACTACTTATTAGTGATTGGTGCACTAAGTATTGTTGTGAACTTGCGTCATTATAGCACTATATATGTATGTATGTATGGACAGCAGAACTATCTATCACTATAACTATCACTATCAGATATTACTATCTAACCTACACTGACTATCTCCCACTAACTATCTGTATTATATATATATATATATATATATATATATATACAGTTGCAAGAAAAAGTATGTGAACCCTTTTGAATGATATGGATTTCTGCACAAATTGGTCATAAAATGTGATCTGATCTTCATCTAAGACACAACAATAGATAATCACAGTCTGCTTAAACTAATAACACACAAAGAATTAAATGTTACCATGTTTTTATTGAACACACCATGTAAACATTAACAGTGCAGATGGACAAAATATGTGAACCCCTACACTAATGACATCTCCAAGAGCTAATCGCAGTGAGGTGTCAGCCAACTGGAGTCCAATCAATAGGATGAGATTGGAGGTGTTGGTTACAGCTGCCCTATAAATAACACACACCAGTTCTGGGTTTGCTTTTCACAAGAAGCATTGTCTGATGTGAATGATGCATCGTACAGAAGAGCTCTCAGAGGACCTACGATTAAGAATTGTTGACTTGCATAAAGCTGGAAAGGGTTATAAAAGTATCTCCAAAATTCTTGCTGTTCATCAGTGCACGGTAAGACAAATTGTCTATAAATGGAGAAAGTTCAGCACTGCTGCTACTTTCCCTAGGAGTGGCCGTCCTGTAAAGATGACTGCAAGAGCACAGCGCAGATTGCACAATGAGGTGAAGAAGAATCCTAGAGTGTCAGCTAAAGACTTACATAAGTTTCTGGCATATGCTAACATCCCTGTTAGCGAATCTACGATACGTAAAACACTGAACAAGAATGGATTTCATGGGAGGATACCACGGAGGAAGCCACTGTTGTCCAAAAAAAAAAACATTGCTGCACGTTTACAGTTTGCACAACAGCACCTGGATGTTCCACAGCAGTACTGGCAAAATATTCTGTGGACAGCTGAAACCAAAGTTGAGTTGTTTGGAAAAAACACATGACACTATGTTGGCACAGCACACCAACATCAAAACCTCATCCCAACTGTGAAGTAGTGTTGAGCGCGAATATTCGAATTGCGAATTTTTTCTCGAATATCACGATTTCGAGATTTCGCGAATATTTAGAATATAGTGGTATATATTCGCGAAATCGATTATTTTTTTTTTATGCTCCAGTCAGTGCCCGTTGCCGCTTCTGCCGACTTCCGAGCTCATGGAGCGTCCCCATCACCATGGGAACGTCTCCATATGCTAGAATGTACTGTCGGATTTGAGAATTACGTTGAAATCGCAATTCGATTATTTCAAGTTATAATAATCGAATTGCGATTTCAACTTAACACTGCTATATTTCATATTCGTTAATTCTAGCCTAATATGGAATATAGCATTACTAAGTTGAAATCGCCATGTGATTACTTCGAGTTATATTAATCGCATTGCGATTTCAACTTGGACCTGGTTTACTATGGTTGGCTTCAATGGCTTGGTAGAATTAGCGAATATGACGAATGTATTTGTCATATTCCACAAAACGAATATACGAATATATTCGTCATATTCCACAAAACGAAGATATTCTCCATCTTCGTTTTAGCTACCTATTCATCAACTTCACGAATTCTAGCAATCATATAGGAAAGTTGACTATAGAGACAGCTAAGTTTAATTCGCTATGCGATTATATTACTTAGCTTTTTTTTAATAAATAGAATAATTATAATAATTATCAGGTATTATAATTATTCTTTTTATTTAAAAAAAAAGCTAAGTAATATAATCGCATAGCGAATTAAACTTAGCTGTCTCTATAGTAAACTTTCCTATATGATTGCTAGAATTCGCGAAGTTGATGAATAGGTAGCTAAAACGAAGATGGAGAATATCTTCGTTTTGTGGAATATGATGAATACATTCGTCATATTCGCTAATTCTACCAAGCCATTGAAGCCAACCATAGTAAACCAGGTCCAAGTTGAAATCGCAATGCGATTAATATAACTCGAAGTAATCGCATTGCGATTTCAACTTAGCACTGCTATATTCCATATTAGGCTAGAATTAACGAATATGGAATATAGCAGTGCTTAAGTTGAAATCGCAATTCGATTATTATAACTTGAATTAATCGAATTGCGATTTCAACTTAGTACTGCTATATTCCATATTCGTTAATTCTAGCCTAATATGGAATATAGCCGTGCTAAGTAGAGTTGAGCGAACACCTGGATGTTCGGGTTCGAGAAGTTCGGCCGAACATCCCGGAAATGTTCGAGTTCGGGATCCGAACCCGATCCGAACTTCGTCCCGAACCCGAACCCCATTGAAGTCAATGGGGACCCGAACTTTTCGGCACTAAAACGGCTGTAAAACAGCCCAGGAAAGGGCTAGAGGGCTGCAAAAGGCAGCAACATGTAGGTAAATCCCCTGCAAACAAATGTGGATAGGGAAATGAATTAAAATAAAAATTAAATAAATAAAAATTAACCAAAATCAATTGGAGAGAGGTTCCATAGCAGAGAATCTGGCTTCCCGTCACCCACCACTGGAACAGTCCATTCTCAGATATTTAGGCCCCGGCACCCAGGCAGAGGAGAGAGGTCCCGTAACAGACAATCTGGCTTCATGTCAGCAGAGAATCAGTCTTCATGTCATAGCAGAGAATCAGGCTTCACGTCAGCCACCACTGCAACAGTCCATTGTCATAAATTTAGGCCCAGCACCCAGGCAGAGGAGAGAGGTCCCGTAACAGAGGATCTGGCTTCATGTCAGCAGAGAATCAGTCTGCATGTCATAGCAGAGAATCAGGCTTCACGTCAGCCACCACTGCAACAGTCCATTGGCATATATTTAGGCCTAGCACCCAGGCAGAGGAGAGAGGTCCCGTAACAGACAATCTGGCTTCATGTCAGCAGAGAATCAGTCTGCATGTCATAGCAGAGAATCAGGCTTCACGTCAGCCACCACTGCAACAATCCATTGGCATATATTTAGGCCTAGCACACAGGCAGAGGAGAGAGGTCCCGTAACAGACAATCTGGCTTCATGTCAGCAGAGAATTAGTCTGCATGTCATAGCAGAGAATGAGGCTTCACGTCAGCCACCACTGCAACAGTCCATTGGCATATATTTAGGCCTAGCACACAGGCAGAGGAGAGAGGTCCCGTAACAGACAATCTGGCTTCATGTCAGCAGAGAATCAGTCTGCATGTCATAGCAGAGAATCAGGCTTCACGTCAGCCACCACTGCAACAGTCCATTGTCATAAATTTAGGCCCAGCACCCAGGCAGAGGAGAGAGGTCCCGTAACAGACAATCTGGCTTCATGTCAGCAGAGAATTAGTCTGCATGTCATAGCAGAGAATGAGGCTTCACGTCAGCCACCACTGCAACAGTCCATTGGCATATATTTAGGCCTAGCACACAGGCAGAGGAGAGAGGTCCCGTAACAGACAATCTGGCTTCATGTCAGCAGAGAATCAGTCTGCATGTCATAGCAGAGAATGAGGCTTCACGTCACCCACCACTGCAACAGTCCATTGGCATATATTTAGGCCTAGCACACAGGCAGAGCAGAGAGGTCCCGTAACAGACAATCTGGCTTCATGTCAGCAGAGAATCAGTCTGCATGTCATAGCAGAGAATGAGGCTTCACGTCACCCACCACTGCAACAGTCCATTGGCATATATTTAGGCCTAGCACACAGGCAGAGCAGAGAGGTCCCGTAACAGACAATCTGGCTTCATGTCAGCAGAGAATCAGTCTGCATGTCATAGCAGAGAATGAGGCTTCACGTCACCCACCACTGCAACAGTCCATTGGCATATATTTAGGCCTAGCACACAGGCAGAGCAGAGAGGTCCCGTAACAGACAATCTGGCTTCATGTCAGCAGAGAATCAGTCTGCATGTCATAGCAGAGAATGAGGCTTTACGTCACCCACCACTGCAACAGTCCATTGGCATATATTTAGGCCTAGCACACAGGCAGAGCAGAGAGGTCCCGTAACAGACAATCTGGCTTCATGTCAGCAGAGAATCAGTCTGCATGTCATAGCAGAGAATGAGGCTTCACGTCACCCACCACTGCAACAGTCCATTTTCATAAATTTAGGCCCAGCACCCAGGCAGAGGAGAGAGGTCCCGTAACAGAGGATCTGGCTTCATGTCAGCAGAGAATCAGTCTGCATGTCATAGCAGAGAATCAGGCTTCACGTCAGCCACCACTGCAACAGTCCATTGTCATAAATTTAGGCCCAGCACCCAGGCAGAGGAGAGAGGTCCCGTAACAGACAATCTGGCTTCATGTCAGCAGAGAATTAGTCTGCATGTCATAGCAGAGAATGAGGCTTCACGTCAGCCACCACTGCAACAGTCCATTGGCATATATTTAGGCCTAGCACACAGGCAGAGGAGAGGTTCATTCAACTTTGGGTAGCCTCGCAATATAATGGTAAAATGAAAATAAAAATAGGATTGAATGAGGAAGTGCCCTGGAGTCCAATAATATATGGTTATGGGGAGGTAGTTAATGTCTAATCTGGACAAGGGACGGACAGGTCCTGTGGGATCCATGCCTGGTTCATTTTTATGAACGTCAGCTTGTCCACATTGGCTGTAGACAGGCGGCTGCGTTTGTCTGTAATGACGCCCCCTGCCGTGCTGAATACACGTTCAGACAAAACGCTGGCTGCCGGGCAGGCCAGCACCTCCAAGGCATAAAAGGCTAGCTCTGGCCACGTGGACAATTTAGAGACCCAGAAGTTGAATGGGGCCGAACCATCAGTCAGTACGTGGAGGGGTGTGCACACGTACTGTTCCACCATGTTAGTGAAATGTTGCCTCCTGCTAACACGTTGCGTATCAGGTGGTGGTGCAGTTAGCTGTGGCGTGTTGACAAAAGTTTTCCACATCTCTGCCATGCTAACCCTGCCCTCAGAGGAGCTGGCCGTGACACAGCTGCCTTGGCGACCTCTTGCTCCTCCTCTGCCTCCTGCCTTTCCCCCCAGCCACGCACCAGTGATGGACCCGAGCTGCGTTGGGTGCCACCCCGCTGTGACCATGCTTCATCCTCATCCTCCTCCACCTCCTCCTCATCCTCGTCCTCCTCGTCCTCCAGTAGTGGGCCCTGGCTGGCCACATTTGTACCTGGCCTCTGCTGTTGCCAAAAACCTCCCTCTGAGTCACTTCGAAGAGACTGGCCTGAAAGTGCTAAAAATGACCCCTCTTCCTCCTCCTCCTCCTCCTCCTCCTGGGCCACCTCCTCTTCCATCATCGCCCTAAGTGTTTTCTCAAGGAGACATAGAAGTGGTATTGTAACGCTGATAACGGTGTCATCGCCACTGGCCATGTTGTTGGAGTACTCGAAACAGCGCAACAGGGCACACAGGTCTCGCATGGAGGCCCAGTCATTGGTGGTGAAGTGGTGCTGTTCTGTAGTGCGACTGACCCGTGCGTGCTGCAGCTGAAACTCCACTATGGCCTGCTGCTGCTCGCACAGTCTGTCCAGCATGTGCAAGGTGGAGTTCCACCTGGTGGGCACGTCGCATATGAGGCGGTGAGCGGGAAGGCCGAAGTTACGCTGTAGCGCAGACAGGCGAGCAGCAGCAGGATGTGAACGCCGGAAGCGCGAACAGACGGCCCGCACTTTATGCAGCAGCTCTGACATGTCGGGGTAGTTGTGAATGAACTTCTGCACCACCAAATTCAGCACATGCGCCAAGCAAGGGATGTGCGTCAAATTGGCTAGTCCCAGAGCTGCAACGAGATTTCGCCCATTATCACACACCACCAGGCCGGGTTTGAGGCTCACCGGCAGCAACCACTCGTCGGTCTGTTGTTCAATACCCCGCCACAACTCCTGTGCGGTGTGGGGCCTGTCCCCCAAACATATGAGTTTCAGAATGGCCTGCTGACGTTTACCCCGGGCTGTGCTGAAGTTGGTGGTGAAGGTGTGTGGCTGACTGGATGAGCAGGTGGAAGAAGAGGAGGAGGAAGCCGAGAAGGAGGAGGTGGCAACAGGAGGCAAAGAATGTTGCCCTGCGATCCTTGGCGGCGGAAGGACGTGCGCCAAACAGCTCTCCGCCTGGGGCCCAGCTGCCACTACATTTACCCAGTGTGCAGTTAGGGAGATATAGCGTCCCTGGCCGTGCTTACTGGTCCACGTATCTGTGGTTAGGTGGACCTTGCTACAGATGGCGTTGCGCAGTGCACACTTGATTTTATCGGATACTTGGTTGTGCAGGGAAGGCACGGCTCTCTTGGAGAAGTAGTGCCGGCTGGGAACAACATACTGTGGGACAGCAAGCGACATGAGCTGTTTGAAGCTGTCTGTGTCCACCAGCCTAAATGACAGCATTTCATAGGCCAGTAGTTTAGAAATGCTGGCATTCAGGGCCAGGGATCGAGGGTGGCTAGGTGGGAATTTACGCTTTCTATCAAATGTTTGTGAGATGGAGAGCTGAACGCTGGCGTGTGACATGGTTGAGACGCTTGGTGACGGAGGTGGTGGTGGTGGTGTTGGTGGTACATCCCCTGTTTGCTGGGCGGCAGGTGCCAACGTTCCTCCAGAGGCGGAGGAAGAGGCCGAGGCGGCAGCAGCAGAATAGGCCGAGGCGGCAGCAGCAGAAGAGGTAGCAGGGGGAGCCTGAGTGACTTCCTTGGTTTTAAGGTGTTTACTCCACTGCAGTTCATGCTTTGCATGCAGGTGCCTGGTCATGCAGGTTGTGCTCAGGTTCAGAACGTTAATGCCTCGCTTCAGGCTCTGATGGCACAGCGTGCAAACCACTCGGGTCTTGTCGTCAGCACATTGTTTGAAGAAGTGCCATGCCAGGGAACTCCTTGAAGCTGCCTTTGGGGTGCTCGGTCCCAGATGGCGGCGGTCAGTAGCAGGCGGAGTCTCTTGGCGGCGGGTGTTCTGCTTTTGCCCACTGCTCCCTCTTTTGCTACGCTGTTGGCTCGGTCTCACCACTGCCTCTTCCTCCGAACTGTGAAAGTCAGTGGCACGACCTTCATTCCATGTGGGGTCTAGGACCTCATCGTCCCCTGCATCGTCTTCCACCCAGTCTTGATCCCTGACCTCCTGTTCAGTCTGCACACTGCAGAAAGACGCAGCAGTTGGCACCTGTGTTTCGTCATCATCAGAGACATGCTGAGGTGGTATTCCCATGTCCTCATCATCAGGAAACATAAGTGGTTGTGCGTCAGTGCATTCTATGTCTTTCACCGCTGGGGAAGGGCTAGGTGGATGCCCTTGGGAAACCCTGCCAGCGGAGTCTTCAAACAACATAAGAGACTGCTGCATAACTTGAGGCTGAGACAGTTTCCCTGGTATGCATGGGGGTGATGTGACAGACTGATGGGGTTGGTTTTCAGGCGCCATCTGTGCGCTTTCTGCAGAAGACTGGGTGGGAGATAATGTGAACGTGCTGGATCCACTGTCGGCCACCCAATTGACTAATGCCTGTACCTGCTCAGGCCTTACCATCCTTAGAACGGCATTGGGCCCCACCATATATCGCTGTAAATTCTGGCGGCTACTGGGACCTGAGGTAGTTGGTACACTAGGACGTGTGGATGTGGCAGAACGGCCACGTCCTCTCCCAGCACCAGAGGGTCCACTAACACCACCACGACCATGTCCACGTCCGCGTCCCTTACTAGATGTTTTTCTCATTGTTATGGTTCACCACAACAACAAATATATTATTTGGCCCAATGTATTGTATTCAAATTCAGCGGAATATAAATTTGAGGCCTAGTATTTAGGCGCTGGGTGACCGGTATGGATTTAGTGACAGAATTAGACTTGGAAATGCACAGAAGCGTGTGTGTGAAGTTATTCTGAATGACCCTATGTGCACCTTGAATATTATATACCCTTTTAGGGATAGATTTCAAATAGCTCTGATATAGCAGGAACCACTAAATTATGAAATTGCTAAATTGGGAATTGTACTTCAACCCAGAACAAAAAATGTGCTTTGACGGACACTAAATAACTTTCCCAGCTACAACAGGACAGCGGTAACGAGAGATTTAGCGGGATATAAATTTGAGGCCTAGTATTTAGGCGCTGGGTGACCGGTATGGATTTAGTGACAGAATTAGACTTGGAAATGCACAGAAGCGTGTGTGTGAAGTTATTCTGAATGACCCTATGTGCACCTTGAATATTATATACCCTTTTAGGGATAGATTTCAAATAGCTCTGATATAGCAGGAACCACTAAATTATGAAATTGCTAAATTGGGAATTGTACTTCAACCCAGAACAAAAAATGTGCTTTGACGGACACTAAATAACTTTCCCAGCTACAACAGGACAGCGGTAACGAGAGATTTAGCGGGATATAAATTTGAGGCCTAGTATTTAGGCGCTGGGTGACCGGTATGGATTTAGTGACAGAATTAGACTTGGAAATGCACAGAAGCGTGTGTGTGAAGTTATTCTGAATGACCCTATGTGCACCTTGAATATTATATACCCTTTTAGGGATAGATTTCAAATAGCTCTGATATAGCAGGAACCACTAAATTATGAAATTGCTAAATTGGGAATTGTACTTCAACCCAGAACAAAAAATGTGCTTTGACGGACACTAAATAACTTTCCCAGCTACAACAGGACAGCGGTAACGAGAGATTTAGCGGGATATAAATTTGAGGCCTAGTATTTAGGCGCTGGGTGACCGGTATGGATTTAGTGACAGAATTAGACTTGGAAATGCACAGTAGCGTGTGTGTGAAGTTATTCTGAATGACCCTATGTGCACCTTGAATATTATATACCCTTTTAGGGATAGATTTCAAATAGCTCTGATATAGCAGGAACCACTAAATTATGAAATTGCTAAATTGGGAATTGTACTTCAACCCAGAACAAAAAATGTGCTTTGACGGACACTAAATAACTTTCCCAGCTACAACAGGACAGCGGTAACGAGAGATTTAGCGGGATATAAATTTGAGGCCTAGTATTTAGGCGCTGGGTGACCGGTATGGATTTAGTGACAGAATTAGACTTGGAAATGCACAGAAGCGTGTGTGTGAAGTTATTCTGAATGACCCTATGTGCACCTTGAATATTATATACCCTTTTAGGGATAGATTTCAAATAGCTCTGATATAGCAGGAACCACTAAATTATGAAATTGCTAAATTGGGAATTGTACTTCAACCCAGAACAAAAAATGTGCTTTGACGGACACTAAATAACTTTCCCAGCTACAACAGGACAGCGGTAACGAGAGATTTAGCGGGATATAAATTTGAGGCCTAGTATTTAGGCGCTGGGTGACCGGTATGGATTTAGTGACAGAATTAGACTTGGAAATGCACAGTAGCGTGTGTGTGAAGTTATTCTGAATGACCCTATGTGCACCTTGAATATTATATACCCTTTTAGGGATAGATTTCAAATAGCTCTGATATAGCAGGAACCACTAAATTATGAAATTGCTAAATTGGGAATTGTACTTCAACCCAGAACAAAAAATGTGCTTTGACGGACACTAAATAATTTTCCCAGCTACAACAGGACAGCGGTAACGAGAGATTTAGCGGGATATAAATTTGAGGCCTAGTATTTAGGCGCTGGGTGACCGGTATGGATTTAGTGACAGAATTAGACTTGGAAATGCACAGAAGCGTGTGTGTGAAGTTATTCTGAATGACCCTATGTGCACCTTGAATATTATATACCCTTTTAGGGATAGATTTCAAATAGCTCTGATATAGCAGGAACCACTAAATTATGAAATTGCTAAATTGGGAATTGTACTTCAACCCAGAACAAAAAATGTGCTTTGACGGACACTAAATAACTTTCCCAGCTACAACAGGACAGCGGTAACGAGAGATTTAGCGGGATATAAATTTGAGGCCTAGTATTTAGGCGCTGGGTGACCGGTATGGATTTAGTGACAGAATTAGACTTGGAAATGCACAGAAGCGTGTGTGTGAAGTTATTCTGAATGACCCTATGTGCACCTTGAATATTATATACCCTTTTAGGGATAGATTTCAAATAGCTCTGATATAGCAGGAACTACTAAATTATGAAATTGCTAAATTGGGAATTGTACTTCAACCCAGAACAAAAAATGTGCTTTGACGGACACTAAATAACTTTCCCAGCCACAACAGGACAGCGGTAACGAGAGATTTAGCGGGATATAAATTTGAGGCCTAGTATTTAGGCGCTGGGTGACCGGTATGGATTTAGTGACAGAATTAGACTGGGATATGGCCAAAAAATAACCACACTATTGCTGGTTAAATGCACTTGTTGACGGGCGCAGCTTGCCCCTGATGTAGTATATGGCCAAAAAATGAACAGACTATTGCTGGTTAAATGCACTTGGTGTCACAGCTTGACCAACCACACTACTGAGGGTTAAATGCACTTGGTGACGGGCGCAGCTTGCCCCTGATGTAGTATATGGCCAAAAAATGAACAGACTATTGCTGGTTAAATGCACTTGGTGTGACAGCTTCACCCTGATGTAGGCTTTAGCCAAAAAACAACCACACCATTGAGGGTTAAATGCACTTGGTGACAGGCGCAGCTTGCCCCTGATTTAGTATATGGCCAAAAAATGAACAGACTATTGCTGGTTAAATGCACTTGGTGTGACAGCTTCACCCTGATGTAGGCTTTAGCCAAAAAACAACCACACCATTGAGGGTTAAATGCACTTGGTGACAGGCGCAGCTTGCCCCTGATTTAGTATATGGCCAAAAAATGAACAGACTATTGCTGGTTAAATGCACTTGGTGTGACAGCTTCACCCTGATGTAGGCTTTAGCCAAAAAACAACCACACCATTGAGGGTTAAATGCACTTGGTCGCAGCTTGGATGCACTTGGTCGCAGCACCGCACAAGACACAAAATGGCCGCCGATCACCCCATAAAAAAGTGACTGACAAACGGTCTGGGCAGCCTAAAAACAGTGAGTGAGCATTTGAGTATCAGCAGCTCAATGATGCACAGCTGCAGATCGATCGATTAATCAAGTGAAGTCCTTTGGAGGAGTTAATCTGCCTAATCTCGCCCTACTGTCGCATCCGCAACCTCTCCCTACGCTAATCAGAGCAGAGTGACGGGCGGCGCTATGTGACTCCAGCTTAAATAGAGGCTGGGTCACATGGTGCTCTGGCCAATCACAGCCATGCCAATAGTAGGCATGGCTGTGACGGCCTCTTGGGGCAAGTAGTATGACGCTTGTTGATTGGCTGCTTTGCAGCCTTTCAAAAAGCGCCAAGAAAGCGTCACAAAAGCGCCAAGAAAGCGACGAACACCGAACCCGAACCCGGACTTTTACGAAAATGTCCGGGTTCGGGTCCGTGTCACGGACACCCCAAAATTCGGTACGAACCCGAACTATACAGTTCGAGTTCGCTCATCCCTAGTGCTAAGTTGAAATCGCAATGCGATTAATATAACTCGAAGTAATCGCATGGCGATTTCAACTTAGCACCGCTATATTCCATATTAGGCTAGAATTAACGAATATGGAATATAGCAGCAACCATAGTAAAACAGGTCCAAGTTGTAATCGCAATTCGATTAATTCAAGTTATAATAATCAAATTGCGATTTCAACTTTTTTCGTATATTCTTAATATTGCTATAACTTTGTCTTTTAGAATATAATGAATATTCTAAAAGACGAAGTTAGAGCAATATTACGAATATTCTAAAAGACAAAGTTAGAGCAATGTTAGAGCAATGTTACGAAATTTCGTAAAATACACATATAGACTGTAATTTAGCTAATATACTGCTATAGTAATTTTTTTAACAGTGTACATATTTTACAAAACTTAAGTTCAGACGTATGATTATAGCACTATATTAGCTAAATTACAATCTATATGTGTATTTTACGAAATTTCGCAATATTGCTCTAACTTCGTCTTTTAGAATATTCGTTATATTCTAAAAGACGAAGTTAGAGCAATATTACGAAATTTTGTAAAATACCGTTGCCTTATACTATTAACCTGCTCACGACCGCCGTACGCAGGATTGCGTCTACTCGGTGGTCGTGCTCTTCTGGGTGGACGCGCCGGTGCGTCCTCTCGCGAGACGCGAGATTTCCGGGGAAGCCGGCCCGCGCATGCGCATCGCGGGCCGGCAAAATTCAAAGAACAAGTTCGTCATCAACCTGCCAGCCACGATCATTGGCTGGCAGGTTGATGATTTTCAAAAAAACAAATCAGCAGCCAGATAACCCATCATATTAGTAAATATGATGTGGTTATATGGCTGCTGTGCTCCTCTGCTCCTTCTTTTGGTCGGTTGGTTGCAGCAGAGGAGCAGAGGAGCACACATCACTGTGAGTACCCACCAACACCACACTTAGCCCCCAGATCACCTCCCAGCACCCAATTAACCCTTTGATCACCCCTTCTTGCCCCTGTCAATCACTAGTAAAAAGGAAAAAAGTGATCAGTGCAAACTGTCCCTTTTTATTTTCCACTGGTATTGACCGTTAGGTTTTAGGTATAGTTTAGGAAGGGTAGTTGAGCGGCACTCCTTTAGATAGTCGGCGGTGCTCAGTGGTAAGGGTGCATAACTTGATATCAAAGAACCACGGCACTCAATAGCTGCTTATGAATCAGTTGTTTTATTTTTATTTTTCTTTGTATATCTTTTTTCATTTTTATATATCCATCCAAAAAATTAGTAAGCCACTGGCCAACGTTTCGGTCTATTTGACCTTGTTCACGGCCTTCGTCTGCATAGTCATGGAGTTCTGGGATCAGAACTCCATGACTCAGAACTCCATGACTATGCAGACTAAGGCTGTGAACAAGGTCAAATAGACCGAAACGTTGGCCAGTGGCTTACTAATTTTTTGGATGGATATATAAAAATGAAAAAAGATATACAAAGAAAAATAAAAATAAAACAACTGATTCATAAGCAGCTATTGAGTGCCGTGGTTCTTTGATATCAAGTTAGGTATAGTTTAGGCCCCTTGGTTAGGTAGTTTAGCGATCAGTTAGCGCCCAGCCCACCGCACCGCAGTCCGTTATTTGCTGATTAGCGTATCGCTAATCAGCATTTGTACTTTTATAGTATCTGAACGTGATCAAAACTGATCACGGTCAGATCTATAATTGTATTAGTGTCACTTTAGTTCGCCCTCCACCCAAAACGCAGTGTTTGCCCGATCAGGCCTGATCGGTCGCCCACACGTGCGTTCGCCCACGCCCGCCCCACCGCAGTGACCAAAAATTATTATTTTTTGATCACTGCACATTCACTTTACAAGCACTGCGGCGATAAAAAAAATCAGTTTTGATATTTTTTATCAACCGCAGCGGCCTCCGGTACTTCGCTAGCCTCCCCTTTGTAAGACAGGCTTGCTTTTTTTTCTTGGGTAGTCTCAGGGAATACCCCTAAATTTAGTTGCCCAAATGTCTAACAGGGGGTATTCTTCTGAAGAGGCCTACAGGCTTCTGACCCAGTCGGATGAGGAATGGGAACCCTCATCTGACGAATCTAGCGGGTCAGAATACGAACCTGTAGAAAGCAGTGGCTCTCTGACCCAAAGTTCGGACGAGGAGGCTGAGGTCCCTGATAGCACCAGGCGTACCCGGCCCCGTGTCTCTAGACCGCAGGTTGCGCAGGATCCGCTTCAAGAGCAGCAGAGTGGGGATGGTGCTGTTGGATTACGTGGTGAGGCATACACCAGCAGCCCAGCCCTTCCTGGACCTAGTACCAGCACTGCCGTACAACATGGTGAAGTGGCGAGCACCAGAAGGGCAGTTGAAGCTGGTACGGTGGCACAAGCAGTAGTGACCCCGTCGCAGCCACCGCAAAGATGTGCCCGTAGAGCCCCTAGAATCCCTGAGGTGCTGGCAAACCCTGATTGGCAGTCCCCAACTTCAGCCGCACCTGTAGTTTTCCCTTTCACTGCCCAGTCTGGAGTTCGAGTTGAGACAGCTCAGATCGGTTCGGCCCTGGGATTTTTTGAGCTGTTCTTGACTGCAGAGCTCTTGGACTTAGTCGTGGCCGAAACAAATCGGTATGCCACACAATTTATATCCGCCAACCCAGGAAGCTCTTATGCCCAGTCTTTCCGGTTGAAACCAGTCCAAGTTTCCGAAATTAAAACTTTTCTGGGCCTCATCCTCAACATGGGTCTAACTAAAAAGCATGAATTGCGGTCATATTGGTCCACGAACCCAATTCATCACATGCCCATGTTCTCTGCTGCTATGTCCAGGACACGATTTGAGACCATCCTGCGTTTCCTGCACTTTAGTGATAACAGCACCTCCCGTCCCAGAGGCCACCCTGCTTTTGACCAGCTCCACAAAATTCGGCCCCTCATAGACCATTTCAACCTGAAATTTGTAGATTTGTATACCCCTGAGCAAAACATCTGCGTAGACGAGTCCCTAATACATTTTACCGGGCGCCTTGGCTTCAAACAATACATCCCAAGCAAGCACGCCCGGTATGGGGTCAAATTGTATAAGCTCTGTGAAAGGGCCACAGGCTATACCCACAAATTTCGGATCTATGAGGGAAAAGATCAGACCCTGGAGCCGGTCGGTTGCCCTGACTACCTGGGGAGCAGTGGGAAGACAGTCTGGGACTTGGTGTCACCCTTATTCGGCAAGGGGTACCATCTTTATGTGGACAATTTTTACACAAGTGTGGCCCTCTTTAGGCATTTGTTTCTAGAACGGATTGGCGCCTGTGGCACCGCGCGAACTATTCGCGCGGGCTTCCCCCAGAGGCTCGTTACCACCCGTCTTGCAAGGGGGCAGAGGGCCGTACTGTGTAACGAAGAACTGCTCGCGGTGAAATGGAGAGACAAGCGTGACGTTTACATGCTCTCCTCCATTCACGCAGACACGACAATCCAAATTGAGCGAGCAACCCGTGTCATTGAAAAGCCCCTCTCAGTCCACGACTATAACCTTCACATGGGAGGGGTGGACTTCAATGACCAGATGTTGGCTCCGTATTTAGTGTCCCGCAGAACCAGACGCTGGTATAAGAAGGTGTCTGTATATTTAATTCAATTGGCTCTGTATAATAGTTTTGTTCTCTACAGTAAGGCTGGGAGAACTGGATCCTTCCTCAAATTTCAGGAAGAGATCATCGCGAACCTCCTGTATCCAGGAGGTTCCGTGGCCCCATCCACCAGTGTAGTTAGCCATCTACACGAGCGACATTTCCCCAGTGTCGTTCCTGGTACCTCAAACCGACCGCCACCCCGAAAAAAATGTTGTGTCTGTAGCAGGAGTGGAATAAGGCGTGACACCCGCTATTTCAGTCCTGACTGTCCTGACCACCCTGCCCTATGCTTTGGAGAGTGTTTCCGGAAGTACCACTCACAGGTACACTATTAGCATAGGGATCATCTCACCAGGACAGGCACACAGGGCTATTAGGGCCCATTCACTCACACAGCTGCTGCAAACGTCTCCTTTCACCTGGGACAAAGTGCATAACGCACTTCACCACATCTTTGGGCGATTTGCGCTTTGCACATTGTCCCATGGGGAAGGAGAGGTTTGTTCTATAAAGGTAAAAAAAAAAAAAAAACACCAGTAAGCAAAAAAGTTAATGTTTAGTTCAAAAAGTTAAAGTTTATGTATTCTGTTCCAAATTATTGCGTTGTGGCCTAGTTTTTTCTTTTTTTTTTTTTTTTTACCTTCCAGGTGGACCAACCGATCTACTAGCTGCAGCACTGATGTGCATTCTGACAGAAGCATTGCGCTGCTGTCAGATTACACGCAAGTCGGTGTATATGGCGCTGCAAGACGAGATTTCTCCTCTGCAGTGACAGATACGTTTGCCAAGGCATACGAGCTGAGGAGGAGGCGGCGTTCCTATGCTTTGGCAAACACTTTGTATATATAAAAAAAAAATTAAATAAAAATCCCGGCAATGATTTATTCATCCACATCGATTGATGTGAATGGAGAAATCTGGTTTGCCAGGGCATACGAGCTAAGTGGGTATGGATGTTGGGCGGAGCTCCTATGTCCTGGCAGACGCATTTCCCCTCCTTTTTTTTTTTTTGGCAGAGATTTTTTCATCCACATTGATCGATGCGAATGAAGAAATCTGTGCCATTCATTTTTTTCTTTCAGCCCAGAGGCTGAACGGAAAAAAAAATCTCATTACCTGTATGCTCAATATAAGGAGAATAGCAGAAACTCCTAATGCTGGCCATACATGTAATGATTGCGGAGACCCTCAAATGCCAGGGCAGTACAAACACCCCACAACTGACCCCATTTTGGAAAGAAGACACCCCAAGGTATTCGCTGAGGGGCATATTGAGTCCATGAAAGATTTAAATTTTTGTCCTAAGTTAGCAGAAAGTGAGACTTTGTGAGAAAAAACAAAAAAAAATCAATTTCCGCTAACTTATGCCAAAAAAATACATTTCTATGAACTCGCCATGCCACTCATTGAATACCTTGGGGTGTCTTATTTCCAAAGTGGGGTCACATGTGGGGTATTTATACTGCCCTGGCTTTTTAGGGGACCTAAAGCGTGAGAAGAAGTCTTGGATCCAAATGTCTAAAAATGCCCTCCTAAAAGGAATTTGGGCACTTTTGCAGCCTAGATGCGCAAAAGTGTCACACATCTGGTATCGCCGTACTCAGGGGAAGCTGGGGAATGTGTTTTGGGGTGTCATTTTACATATACCCATGCTGGGTGAGATAAATATCTTGGTCAAATGCCAACTTTGTAAGAAAATGAGACTTTGTAAGAAAAAAAAAGAAAAAAGAAAAAATCATCATTTTCCGCTAACTTGTGACAAAAAATAAAAAATTCTAGGAACTCGCCATGCCCCTCACGGAATACCTTGGGGTGTCTTCTTTCCAAAATGGGGTCACTTGTGGCGTAGTTATACTGCCCTGGCAATTTAGGGGCCCAGATGTGTGAGAAGTACTTTGCGATCAAAATGTGTAAAAAATGGCCTGCAAAATCCGAAAGATGCACTTTGGAATATGTGCCCCTTTGCCCACCTTGGCTGCAAAAAAGTGTCACACATCTGGTATCGCCGTACTCAGGAAAAGTTGTGGAATGTGTTTTTGGGTATCATTTTACATATACCCATGCTGGGTGACAGAAATATCTTGGCAAAAGACAACTTTTCCCATTTTTTTATACAAAGTTGGCATTTGACCAAGATATTTATCTCACCCAGCATGGGTATATGTAAAATGACACCCCAAAACACATTCCCCAACTTCTCCTGAGTACGGCGATACCAGATGTGCCCAAATTCCTTTTAGAAGGGCATTTTTAGACATTTGGATCCCAGACTTCTTCTCACGCTTTAGGGCCCCTAAAAAGCCAGGGCAGTATAAATACCCCACATATGACCCCACTTTGGAAAGAAGACACCCCAAGGTATTCAATGAGGGGCCTGGCGAGTTCATAGAATTATTATTTTTTTGCATAAGTTAGCGGAAATTGTTTTTTTGTTTTTTTTTTCTCACAAAGTCTCACTTTCCGCTAACTTGGGACAAAAATTTAAATCTTTCATGGACTCAATATGCCCCTCAGAGAATACCTTGGGGTGTCTTCTTTCCAAAATGGGGTCATTTGTGGGGTGTTTGTACTGCCCTGGCATTTGAGGGTCTCCGCAATCATTACATGTATGGCCAGCATTAGGAGTTTCTGCTATTCTCCTTATATTGAGCATACAGGTAATGAGATTTTTTTTTTCCGTTCAGCCTCTGGGCTGAAATAAAAAAATGAACGGCACAGATTTCTTCATTCGCATCGATCAATGTGGATGAAAAAATCTCTGCCAAAAAAAAAAAGGAGGGGAAAGGCGTCTGCCAGGACATAGGAGCTCCGCCCAACATCCATACCCACTTAGCGCGTATGCCCTGGCAAACCAGATTTCTCCATTCACATCAATCGATGTGGATGAATAAATCATTGCCGGGATTTTTTATTTTTTTTTTTATATACAAAGTGTTTGCCAAAGCATAGGAACGCCGCCTCCTCCTCACCTCGTATGCCTTGGCAAACGTATCTTTTACTGCAGAGTAGAAATCTCGTCTTGCAGCGCTGCATACACCGACTTGCGTGTAATCTGACAGCAGCGCAATGCTTCTGTCAGAATGCACATCAGTGCTGCAGCTAGTCGATCGGTTGGTCCACCTGGAAGGTAAAAAAAAAAAAAGAAAAAACCAGGCGGCAACGCAATAATTTTATTAACTTTGGAACAGAACATATAAACTTTAACTTTTTGAACTAAACATTAACCTTTTTGCTTACTGGTGTTTTTTTTTTTTTTACCTTTATAGAACAAACCTCTCCTTCCCCATGGGTCAATGTGCAAAGCGCAAATCGCCCAAAGATGCGGCGAAGTGCGTTATGCACTTTGTCCCAGGTGAAAGGAGAGGTTTGCAGCAGCTGTGAGTGAATGGGCCCTAATAGCCCTGTGTGCCTGTCCTGGTGAGATGTGGTCCCTATGCTAGGTGTACCTGTGTGTGGTACTTCCGGAAACACTCCCCTAAGCATAGGGAAGGGTGGTCAGGACAGTCAGGACAGAAATAGCGGGTGTCACGCCTTATTCCACTCCTGCTACAGACACGACATCTTTTTCGGGGTGACGGTTTGGTTGAGGTACCGGCAACGACATTGGGGAAATGTCGCTCGTGTAGACGGCTAACTACACTGGTGGATGGGGCCACGGAACCTCCTGGGTACAGGAGGTTCTCGATGATCTCTTGCTGAAATTTGAGGAAGGATCCTGTTCTCCCAGCCTTACTGTAGAGAACAAAACTATTATACAGAGCCAATTGAATCAAATATACAGACACCTTCTTATACCAGCGTCTGGTTCTGAGGGACACTAAATACGGAGACAACATCTGGTCATTGAAGTCCACCCCTCCCATGTGAAGATTATAGTCGTGGACTTTTCAATGATACGGGTTGCTCGCTCAATTTGGATTGTCGTGTCTGCGTAAATGGAGGAGAGCATGTAAACGTCACGCTTGTCTCTCCATTTCACCGCAAGCAGTTCTTCGTTACACAATGCAGCCCTCTGCCCCCTTGCAAGACGGGTGGTAACGAGCCGTTGGGGGAAGCCCGTGCGACTAGTTCGCGCGGTGCCACAGGTGCCAATCTGTTCTAGAAACAAATGCCTAAAGAGGGCCACACTTGTGTAGAAATTGTCCACATAAAGATGGTACCCCTTGCCGAATAAGGGTGACACCATGTCCCAGACTGTCTTCCCACTGCTCCCCAGGTAGTCAGAGCAACCGACCAGCTCCAGGGTCTGATCTTTTCCCTCATAGACATGAAATTTGTGGGTATAGCCTGTGGCCCTTTCACAGAGCTTATACAATTTGACCCCATACCGGACGCGCTTGCTTGGGATGTATTGTTTGAAGCCAAGGCGCCCAGCAAAATGTATTAGGGACTCGTCTATGCAGATGTTTTGCTCAGGGGTATACAAATCTGCAAATTTCTGGTTGAAATGGTCTATGAGGGGCCGAATTTTGTGGAGCCGGTCAAAAGCTGGGCGGCCTCTGGGACGGGAGGTGGTGTTGTCGCTAAAGTGCAGGAAACGCAGGATGGTCTCAAATCGTGTCCTGGACATAGCAGCAGAGAACATGGGCATGTGATGAATTGGGTTCGTGGACCAATATGACCGCAATTCATGCTTTTTAGTTAGACCCATGTTGAGGAGAAGACCCAGAAAAGTTTTAATTTCGGAAACTTGGACTGGTTTCCACCGGAAAGGCTGGGCATAAAAGCCTCCCGGATTGGTGGTTATAAATTGTGTGGCATACCGATTTGTTTCGGCCATGACTAAGTCCAAGAGCTCCGCAGTCAAGAACAGCTCAAAAAATCCCAGGGCCGAACCGATCTGAGCTGTCTCAACCCGAACTCCAGACTGGGCGGTGAAAGGGGGAACTACAGGTGCGGCTGAAGTTGGGGACTGCCAATCAGGGTTTGCCAGCACCTCAGGGATTCTAGGGCCTCTACGGGCCCGTCTTTGCGGTGGCTGCGACGGGGTCACTACTGCTCGTGCCACCGTACCAGCTTGAACTGCCCTTCTGGTGCTCGCTTCACCATGTTGTACGGCAGTGCTGGTACTAGGTCCAGGAATGGCTGGGCTGCTGGTGTATGCCTCACCACGTAATCCGACAGCACCAGCCCCACTCTGCTGCTCTTGAAGCGGATCCTGCGCAACCTGTGGTCTAGCGACATGGGGCCGGGTACGCCTGGTGCTATCAGGGACCTCAGCCTCCTCGTCCAAACTTTGGGTCAGAGAGCCACTGCTTTCTACAGGTTCATATTCTGACCCGCTAGATTCATCAGATCAGGGTTCCCATTCCTCATCCGACTGGGTCAGAAGCCTGTAGGCCTCTTCAGAAGAATACCCCCTGTTTGAAATTTGGGCAACTAAATTTAGGGGGTATTCCCTGAGACTACCCAAGAAAAAAAGCAAGCCTGTCTTACAAATGGGAGGCTAGCGAAGTACCGGAGGCCGCTGCGGTTGATAAAAAATATCAAAACTGATTTTTTTATCGCCGCAGCGCGTGTAAAGTGAATGTGCAGTGACCAATATTTTTTGTCACTGCGGTGGGGCAGGCGTGGGTGAACGCACGTGTGGGCGACCGATCAGGCCTGATCGGGCAAACACTGCGTTTTGGGTGGAGGGCGAACTAAAGTGACACTAATACTATTATAGATCTGACCGTGATCAGTTTGGATCACTTCCAGATACTATAAAAGTACAAATGCTGATTAGCGATACGCTAATCAGCGAATAAGGGACTGCGGTGCGGTGGGCTGGGCGCTAACTGATCCCTAAACTACCTAACCAAGGGGCCTAAACTATCCTAAAACCTAACGGTCAATACCAGTGGGGAAAAAAAGTTACAGTTTACACTGATCACTTTTTTCCTTTCACTAGTGATTGACAGGGCGATCAAAGGGGTGATCAAAGGGTTAATTGGGGTGCAGAGGGTGATCTGGGGCTAGTGTGTGGTGTTTGGTGTACTCACTGTGAAGCCTGCTCCTCTGCTGGATCCAACCGACGAAAAGGACCAGCAGAGGAGCAGGGCAGCCATATAACAGATCATATTTACTAATATGATCTGCTATATGGCTTCTGATTGGATTTTAAAAAAATCAGCAACCTGCCAGCCGCGATCATTGGCTTGGCAGGTTGCTGACGAAATACTCCTTTAACTTTTGCCGGCCCGCGATGCGCATGCGCGGGCCGGCTCTGACCGAAATCTCGCGTCTCGCGAGATGACGCACGGATGCGTCCAGGAGGAATTAATCAACCACCTTCCGGGCGCATCCGTGCGTTAGGCGGTCCGGAGGTGGTTAACAGAGCGGCCGTTACAACGCTGTTCTGGCTGTGGATGCGGTGAGGACGGGCCCGAGAGTGGGTCTGGAGACAGCCGGATATTTAATGCTGTTGTTGGGGAGGTATTTATACAGCTACCCCTGTGATGCTAGTGAGGAAGGAAAGGTGAGAGGAGGGGAATATCTGGAGAAAAGGGGTGAAGAGCGGATTAAGGAGTGAAAAACTTGTGGATGCTTACAGAGTACTGGAGAGATATTTTAATATATATGCTCCTTCTGTGAATTCAAAGTCCCCTTTATAGTCTCCTGCTCCTTTAAATGTGTTTAACCCTCGCCTAACCCTCTGGACCCTCTGGACTAACAAGTTAACTAACTAACTGTATGCACAGTAACCCGCTTTTGTACCTGCCTCTTTGTTTCAACTTTTGAATACGGTTTTGCTGGCTTCTTTGCTTGTGGAAAATACAGAAGGATTATAGAGCCATCAAGGAACTACTCCCGATCTGCCTCTGTTTTAATCTCTGAGAATGTTAGTAATGGGAATGTAACAGTTCTTGGTAACTCCACCTCTCTGTTCTGGAATCAAGTTGATCAAGTGGATTGGGGTGGCCGGACTAACAGTGTGGACTAACTTATGCTGATAACATATTAACAGGGACAAATTACTAACAGTTTTAAAGAAAGCACAGGGGTGGGTGATAAGAAAGCTGTTAAACATCTGTCTGGTAAATTTATAAGAATTGTGGGGAAGGAAGAAGGAAGAAAGAAAAGAAAAAAAAAGGGCGTAAAAAGTTTAGTCTAAATATTTGTAGGAAGGGGATTGGGAGGAATAGTACAGGAGGTAAATAGGAAAGGTGGGTGGTTGAAAAGAAGAATAATATATAAAAAAGATAAGATGTCTCCAAAGAAAAAAGAGGAACAACGGGCCCCGAGCAGTGTTAGCGCCAGGAGATCGATAACAGGGCTAGAGACCGGGCAAAAACAGCACAGTTTAAGTAAATATCTGACTCCCAATTCCCCGGTCTCTACTCTTTTACAAATAGAAAAATGTATAGATACAGAGGCGCACAGCTTGACCCACGAGAATGTGACAGTAGCCATCACGGGAGACTTGCCCACCCCTGGTACAGCCTCAGAAATAGATGCGAAAACGATGAAAGATATACTATTAGCCGTATCTAGAACAGAAAATATTATGGGGACGATAGTGATACAGATCGGGGCAGTTCAAACTGATGTCAGTATAATACGAGCTGATATGGAGAAAATAAGAGAGCGATTACATGAGATGGAAAAAAGGATTCCTGCTTTGGAGTGTCTAGTAGGGAAGTTAGAGAAAGACCTCGCAAGTTTGAAAGAGACAAATAGTAAGATGGAACAAAAAATAATAAATCAGGAAGACAGATCAAGGAGAGCAAATATTCGATGTGTAGGGATTCCAGAAGGGGAGGAGGGGAACAACTCCACAGATTTTATGGAACGATGGTTAAAGGAGAATTGTAGGGGGGGCATTCGCTCTCCCATGTTCTCTATTGTGAGAGCACACAGGGTCCCTGGTAAAAAGAAGGTTCCAGGGGACTACCCCAGACACATGTTGGTGAAATGTTTATTGAGTAAAGACCGTGATGCAATATTATCGGATGCAAGAGTTTCTGATAAATACCAGATACACGGGGGAAAGATAAGATTATTTCCTGATTACTTGGCAGAGACAAACGCACGCAGGAAGGAGTTTATTAGCGTAAAAAAGAGATTTAGGGAGTTAGGGTTGAAGTATAGCTCACTCTTTCCTGCAAAGTTAAGGGTGGAACATAAAGGAAAGGTTGAAATTTTTCAGTCACCAATAGAGGTAAATCAATGGTTGGATAGGATTGACAATTGAGGGAGCGGTGCTATTGGAGAGGGAGGGGGACAGCCATCATGCAAAGTAATGGAGCGGCCTTGTCCGCTGTATAGTGGAAGGGGAGCTACCCAGCCGGGGGGTGGGAAAAGGGTGGTATGCTGGAGTGGAAAGAGAGAGAGGAGTGGGGTTCTTTTTTTTTTCTTCTCCCCCCCTCTGCTAGATGGTTAGGTTTGTCTCATTAAATGTAAGAGGTTTGCGAGAAAGAATAAAGAGATACGCTGTCTTTGAGTGGATCAGGAGGTTCTTGGCAGCCATCGTTTGCCTCCAGGAGACACACCTAGATAGAGACTCCCTCAAGTGGATAGAGAAGGGATGGATAGCAGCGGGATACCATTCGGTGTATACCACGTACTCTAGAGGGGTCTCAATTTTGGTACACAAAAAGATCAACTTTGAGTGTGTCGCATGTGAGGCGGACGACTGTGGCAGGTACCTCTTTTTATATTGCAATGTAGAGGGGGTCAAAATGGTAATTGCAAATATATATATTCCATCACCATATAAGTCAGATGTGTTATATGAGTTGCATAGATTTATGTTGAATAGACAGTAGGGATGAGCGAACCCGAACTATATAGTTTGGGTTCGTACCGAATTTTGGGGTGTCCGTGACACGGACCCGAACCCGAACATTTTAGTAAAAGTCCGGGTTCGGGTTCGGTGTTCGTTGCTTTCTTGGCACTTTTTAAAAGGCTGCAAAGCAGCCAATCAACAAGCGTCATACTACTTGCCCCAAGAGGCCGTCACAGCCATGCCTACTATTGGCATGGCTGTGATTGGCCAGTGCAGCATGTGACCCAGCCTCTATTTAAGCTGGAGTCACGTAGCGCCGCACGTCACTCTGCTCTGGTCAGTGTAGGGAGAGGTTGCAGCTGCGACTGTTAGGGCGAGATTAGGCAGTGATTAACTCCTCCAAAACACTTAAGTCAGTGATCGATCTACAGCTGTGGATCATTGAACTGCTGCTATTCAATTACTCACTGTTTTTAGGCTGCCCAGAGCGTTTTTCAGTCACTTTTTTCTGGGGTGATCGGCGGCCATTTCGTGTCTTGTGGTGCGGCAGCACAAGCTGCCACCAAGTCCATTTAACCATCAATAGTGTGGTTATTTTTTGGCTATATCCTACATCAGGGGCAAGCTGCCACCAAGTCCATTTAACCATCAATAGTGTGGTTATTTTTTTGCTATATCCTACATCAGGGGCAAGCTGTCACCAAGTCCATTTAACCATCAATAGTGTGGTTATTTTTTGTCTATATCCTACATCAGGGGCAAGCTGCCACCAAGTCCATTTAACCATCAATAGTGTGGTTATTTTTTGGCTATATCCTACATCAGGGGCAAGCTGCCACCAAGTCCATTTAACCATCAATAGTGTGGTTATTTTTTTGCTATATCCTACATCAGGGGCAAGCTGCCACCAAGTCCATTTAACCATCAATAGTGTGGTTATTTTTTGGCTATATCCTACATCAGGGGCAAGCTGCCACCAAGTCCATTTAACCATCAATAGTGTGGTTATTTTTTTGCTATATCCTACATCAGGGGCAAGCTGTCACCAAGTCCATTTAACCATCAATAGTGTGGTTATTTTTTGTCTATATCCTACATCAGGGGCAAGCTGCCACCAAGTCCATTTAACTATCAATAGTGTGGTTATTTTTTGGCTATATCCTACATCAGGGGCAAGCTGCCACCAAGTCCATTTAACCATCAATAGTGTGGTTATTTTTTTGCTATATCCTACATCAGGGGCAAGCTGTCACCAAAACCATATAACCATCAATAGTGTGGTTATTTTTTGTCTATATCCTTCATCAGGGGCAAGCTGCCACCAAGTCCATTTAACCATCAATAGTGTGGTTATTTTTTTGCTATATCCTACATCAGGGGCTTGGCTGTTCTTGCTATTTTATTTAGGGGTGAAATACAATTGCCAAAATAGCAGTACCTTAAATCTGGTGTTTCAGCTGTGGCCAGCCAATTGTAATACTGTCTGCTGTCTGGCAAAGGATATATTTTTGTTCTGGGTTGAAATACAATTCCCAACTTAGCAATTTCCTAAATTAGTGGTTTCTGCTGTATCAGATCTACTTTAAATCTATTCATTAAAAGGGTATATTAGATTCAAGGTGCTGATAGGGTCATTCTCAATAACTTCACACACACGCTACTGTGCATTTCCAAGTCTAATTCTGTCTGTAAACGTATACCTGTCATCCAGCGCCTAAATACTAGGCCTCAAATTTATATTCAGCTAAATCTGTGGTTATTGCTGTAGCTGGTCAAGTTATTTTGTGTCCGTAAAAGCACAGTTTTTGTTCTGGGTTGAAATACAATTCCCAACTTAGCAATTCTCTAAATTAGTGGTTTCTGCTGTATCAGGCCTACTTTAAATCTATCCCTAAAAGGGTATATTAGATTCAAGGTGCTGATAGGGTCATTCTCAATAGCTTCACACACACGCTACTGTGCATATCCAAGTCTAATTCTGTCTGTAAACGTATACCTGTCACCCAGCGCCTAAATAATAGGCCTCAAATTTATATTCAGCTAAATCTGTCATTACTGCTGTGCCTGTTTAAGTGTAATACGGTACCTAAATAGATAGCCAGATAGTGTTAGGTGTCTGTAAAAAAAGGCCTGAATTTGAATTCAATACATTGGGCCAAATAATATTTTTGTTATTGTGGTGAACGGTAACAATGAGGAAAACATCTAGTAAGGGACGCGGACGCGGACATGGTCGTGGTGGTGTTAGTGGACCCTCTGGTGCTGGGAGAGGACGTGGCCGTTCTGCCACAGCCACACATCCTAGTGTACCAACTACCTCAGGTCCCAGTAGCCGCCAGAATTTACAGCGATATTTGGTGGGGCCCAATGCCGTTCTAAGGATGGTAAGACCTGAGCAGGTACAGGCATTAGTCAATTGGGTGGCCGACAGTGGATCCAGCACGTTCACATTATCTCCCACCCAGTCTTCTGCAGAAAGCGCACAGATGGCGCCTGAAAACCAAGCCCATCAGTCTGTCACATCACCCCCATGCATACCAGGGAAACTGTCTGAGCCTCAAGTTATGCAGCAGTCTCTTATGCTGTTTGAAGACTGCTGGCAGGGTTTCCCAAGGGCATCCACCTAGCCCTTCCCCAGCGGTGGAAGACATAGAATGCACTGACGCACAACCACTTATGTTTCCTGATGATGAGGACATGGGAATGCCACCTCAGCACGTCTCTTATGATGACGAAACACAGGTGCCAACTGCTGGGTCTTTCTGCAGTGTGCAGACTGAACAGGAGGTCAGGGATCAAGACTGGGTGGAAGACGATGCAGGGGACGATGAGGTCCTAGACCCCACATGGAATGAAGGTCGTGCCACTGACTTTCACAGTTCGGAGGAAGAGGCAGTGGTGAGACCGAGCCAACAGCGTAGCAAAAGAGGAAGCAGTGGGCAAAAGCAGAACATCCGCTGCCAAGAGACTCCGCCTGCTACTGACCGCCGCCATCTGGGACCGAGCACCCCAAAGGCAGCTTCAAGGAGTTCCCTGGCATGGCACTTCTTCAAACAATGTGCTGACGACAAGACCCGAGTGGTTTGCACGCTGTGCCATCAGAGCCTGAAGCGAGGCATTAACATTCTGAACCTTAGCACAACCTGCATGACCAGGAACCAGCATGCAAAGCATGAACTGCAGTGGAGTAAACACCTTAAAAACAAGGAAGTCACTCAGGCTCCCCCTGCTACCTCTTCTGCTGCTGCCGCCTCGGCCTCTTCTGCTTCTGCCGCCTCGGCCTCTTCCTGCTCCTCTGGAGGAACATTGGCACCTGCCGCCCAGCAAACAGGGGATTTAGGCTGGTGGAAACAGACAGCTTCAAACAGCTCATGTCGCTTGCGGTCCCACAGTATGTTGTTCCCAGCCGGCACTACTTCTCCAAGAGAGCCGTGCCTTTCCTGCACAACTAAGTATCCAATAAAATCAAGTGTGCACTGCGCAACGCCATCTGTGGCAAGGTCCACCTAACCACAGATACGTGGACCAGCAAGCATGGCCAGGGACGCTATATCTCCCTAACTGCACAATGGGTAAATGTAGTGGCGGCTGGGCCCCAGGCGGAGAGCTGTTTGGCGCACATCCTTCTGCCGCCAAGGATCGCAGGGCAACATTCTTTGCCTCCTGTTGCCTCCTCCTCCTACTCGGCTTCCTCCTCCTCTTCTTCTACCTGCTCATCCAGTCAGCCACACACCTTCACCACCAACTTCAGCACAGCCCGGGGTAAACGTCAGCAGGCCATTCTGAAACTCATATGTTTGGGGGACAGGCCCCACACTGCACAGGAGTTGTGGTGGGGTATAGAACAACAGACCGACGAGTGGTTGCTGCCGGTGAGCCTCAAGCCCGGCCTGGTGGTGTGCGATAATGGGCGAAATCTCGTTGCAGCTCTGGGACTAGCCGGTTTGACGCACATCCCTTGCCTGGCGCATGTGCTGAATTTGGTGGTGCAGAAGTTCATTCACAACTACCCCGACATGTCAGAGCTGCTGCATAAAGTGCGGGCCGTCTGTTCGCGCTTCCGGCGTTCACATCCTGCCGCTGCTCGCCTGTCTGTGCTACAGAGTAACTTCGGCCTTCCCGCTCACCGCCTCATATGCGACGTGCCCACCAGGTGGAACTCCACCTTGCACATGCTGGACAGACTGTGCGAGCAGCAGCAGGCCATAGTGGAGTTTCAGCTGCAGCACGCACGGGTCAGTCGCACTGCGGAACAGCACCACTTCACCACCAATGACTGGGCCTCCATGCGAGACCTGTGTGCCCTGTTGCGCTGTTTCGAGTACTCCAACAACATGGCCAGTGGCGATGACGCCGTTATCAGCGTTACAATACCACTTCTATGTCTCCTTGAGAAAACACTTAGGGCGATGATGGAAGAGGAGGTGGCCCAGGAGGAGGAGGAGGAGGAGGAAGAGGGGTCATTTTTAGCACTTTCAGGCCAGTCTCTTCGAAGTGACTCAGAGGGAGGTTTTTTGCAACAGCAGAGGCCAGGTACAAATGTGGCCAGCCAGGGCCCACTACTGGAGGACGAGGAGGACGAGGATGAGGAGGAGGAGGATGAGGATGAAGCATAGTCACAGCGGGGTGGCACCCAACGCAGCTCGGGCCCATCACTGGTGCGTGGCTGGGGGGAAACGCAGGACGATGACGATACGCCTCCCACAGAGGACAGCTTGTCCTTACCTCTGGGCAGCCTGGCACACATGAGAGACTACATGCTGCAGTGCCTGCGCAACGACAGCAGAGCTGCCCACATTTTAACGTGTGTGGACTACTGGGTTGCCACCCTGCTAGATCCACGGTACAAAGACAATGTGCCCACCTTGCTATCTGCACTGGAGCGTGATAGGAAGATGCGCGAGTACAAGCGCACGTTGGTAGACGCGCTACTGAGAGCATTCCCAAATGTCACAGGGGAACAAGTGGAAGCCCAAGGCGAAGGCAGAGGAGGAGCAAGAGGTCGCCAAGGCAGCTGTGTCACGGCCAGCTCCTCTGAGGGCAGGGTTAGCATGGCAGAGATGTGGAAAACTTTTGTCAACACGCCACAGCTAACTGCACCACCACCTGATACGCAACATGTTAGCAGGAGGCAACATTTCACTAACATGGTGGAACAGTACGTGTGCACACCCCTCCATGTACTGACTGATGTTTCGGCCCCATTCAACTTCTGGGTCTCTAAATTGTCCACGTGGCCAGAGCTAGCCTTTTATGCCTTGGAGGTGCTGGCCTGCCCGGCGGCCAGCGTTTTGTCTGAACGTGTATTCAGCATGGCAGGGGGCGTCATTACAGACAAACGCACCCGCCTGTCTACAGCCAATGTGGACAAGCTGACGTTCATAAAAATGAACCAGGCATGGATCCCACAGGACCTGTCCATCCCTTGTGCAGATTAGACATTAACTACCTCCCCTTAAACATATATTATTGTACTCCAGGGCACTTCCTCATTCAATCCTATTTTTATTTTCATTTTACCATTATATTGCAGGGCAACCCAAAGTTGAATGAACATCTCCTCTGTCTGGGTGCCGGGGCCTAAATATATGCCAATGGACTGTTCCAATGTTGGGTGACATGAAGCATGATTCTCTGCTATGACATGAAGACTGATTCTCTGCTGACATGAAGCCTGAATCTCTGTTATGGGACCTCTCTCCTCTGCCTGGGTGCCAGGGCCTAAATATCTCACAATGGACTGTTCCAGTGTTGGGTGACGTGAAGCCTGATTCTCTGCTATGACATGAAGACTGATTCTGTGCTGACATGAAGCCTGAATCTCTGTTATGGGACCTCTCTCCTCTGCCTAGGTGCCGGGGCCTAAATATCTGACAATGGACTGTTCCAGTGTTGGGTGACGTGAAGCATGATTCTCTGCTATGACATGAAGACTGATTCTCTGCTGATATGAAGCCTGAATCTCTGTTATGGGACCTCTCTCCTCTGCCTGGGTGCCAGGGCCTAAATATCTCACAATGGACTGTTCCAGTGTTGGGTGACGTGAAGCCTGATTCTCTGCTATGACATGAAGACTGATTCTGTGCTGACATGAAGCCTGAATCTCTGTTATGGGACCTCTCTCCTCTGCCTAGGTGCCGGGGCCTAAATATCTGACAATGGACTGTTCCAGTGTTGGGTGACGTGAAGCATGATTCTCTGCTATGACATGAAGACTGATTCTCTGCTGACATGAAGCCTGAATCTCTGTTATGGGACCTCTCTCCTCTGCCTGGGTGCCGGGGCCTAAATATAAGACAATGGACTGTTCCAGTGTTGGGTGACGTGAAGCCTGATTCTCTGCTATCACATGAAGACTGATTCTCTGCTGACATGAAGCCTGAATCTCTGTTATGGGACCTCTCTCCTCTGCCTGGGTGCCGGGGCCTAAATATAAGACAATGGACTGTTCCAGTGTTGGGTGACGTGAAGCCTGATTCTCTGCTATGACATGAAGACTGATTCTCTGCTGACATGAAGCCAGATTCTCTGTTATGGGACCTCTCTCCTCTGCCTGGGTGCCGGGGCCTAAATATCTGACAATGGACGGTTACAGTCGTGGGTGACATGAAGCCTGATTCTCTGCTATGACATGCAGACTGATTCTCTGCTGACATGAAGCCTGAATCTCTGTTATGGGACCTCTCTCCTCTGCCTGGGTGCCGGGGTCTAAATATCTGACAATGGACTGTTCCAGTGTTGGGTGACGTGAAGCATGATTCTCTGCTATGACATGAAGACCGATTCTCTGCTGACATGAAGCCTGAATCTCTGTTATGGGACCTCTCTCCTCTGCCTGGGTGCCAGGGCCTAAATATCTCACAATGGACTGTTCCAGTGTTGGGTGACGTGAAGCCTGATTCTCTGCTATGACATGAAGACTGATTCTGTGCTGACATGAAGCCTGAATCTCTGTTATGGGACCTCTCTCCTCTGCCTGGGTGCCGGGGCCTAAATATCTGACAATGGACTGTTCCAGTGTTGGGTGACGTGAAGCATGATTCTCTGCTATGACATGAAGACTGATTCTCTGCTGACATGAAGCCTGAATCTCTGTTATGGGACCTCTCTCCTCTGCCTGGGTGCCGGGGCCTAAATATAAGACAATGGACTGTTCCAGTGTTGGGTGACGTGAAGCCTGATTCTCTGCTATGACATGAAGACTGATTCTCTGCTGACATGAAGCCTGAATCTCTGTTATGGGACCTCTCTCCTCTGCCTGGGTGCCGGGGTCTAAATATCTGTCAATGGACTGTTCCAGTGTTGGGTGACGTGAAGCATGATTCTCTGCTATGACATGAAGACTGATTCTCTGCTGACATGAAGCCAGATCCTCTGTTACGGGACCTCTCTCCTCTGCCTGGGTGCTGGGCCTAAATATCTGACAATGGACTGTTGCAGTGGTGGCTGACGTGAAGCCTGATTCTCTGCTATGACATGAAGACTGATTCTCTGGTGACATGAAGCCAGATTCTGTGTTATGGGACCTCTCTCCTCTGCCTGGGTGCCGGGGCCTAAATTTATGACAATGGACTGTTACAGTGGTGGGTGACGTGAAGCCTGATTCTCTGCTATGATATGAAGACTGATTCTCTGCTGACATGAAGCCAGATTCTGTGTTATGGGACCTCTGTCCTCTGACTGGGTGCCGGGGCCTTAATTTATGATAATGGACTGTTACAGTGGTGGGTGACGTGAAGCCTGTTTCTATGCTATGACATGAAGACTGATTCTCTGGTGACATGAAGCCAGATTCAGTGTTATGGGACCTCTCTCCTCTGCCTGGGTGCTGGGCCTAAATATCTGACAATGGACTGTTGCAGTGGTGGCTGACGTGAAGCCTGATTCTCTGCTATGACATGCAGACTGATTCTCTGCTGACATGAAGACAGATTCTGTTTTATGGGACCTCTCTCCTCTGCCTGGGTGCTGGGCCTAAATATCTGACAATGGACTGTTGCAGTGGTGGCTGACGTGAAGCCTGATTCTCTGCTATGACATGCAGACTGATTTTCTGGTGACATGAAGACAGATTCTGTGTTATGGGACCTCTCTCCTCTGCCTGGGTGCCAGGGCCTAAATATCTCACAATGGACTGTTCTAGTGTTGGGTGACGTGAAGCCTGATTCTCTGCTATGACATGAAGACTGATTCTCTGCTGACATGAAGCCTGAATCTCTGTTATGGGACCTCTCTCCTCTGCCTGGGTGCCGGGGTCTAAATATCTGACAATGGACTGTTCCAGTGTTGGGTGACGTGAAGCATGATTCTCTGCTATGACATGAAGACTGATTCTCTGCTGACATGAAGCCAGATCCTCTGTTACGGGACCTCTCTCCTCTGCCTGTGTGCTGGGCCTAAATATCTGACAATGGACTGTTGCAGTGGTGGCTGACGTGAAGCCTGATTCTCTGCTCTGACATGAAGACTGATTCTCTGGTGACATGAAGCCAGATTCTGTGTTATGGGACCTCTCTCCTCTGCCTGGGTGCCGGGGCCTAAATTTATGACAATGGACTGTTACAGTGGTGGGTGACGTGAAGCCTGATTCTCTGCTATGATATGAAGACTGATTCTCTGCTGACATGAAGCCAGATTCTGTGTTATGGGACCTCTGTCCTCTGACTGGGTGCCGGGGCCTTAATTTATGATAATGGACTGTTACAGTGGTGGGTGACGTGAAGCCTGTTTCTATGCTATGACATGAAGACTGATTCTCTGGTGACATGAAGCCAGATTCAGTGTTATGGGACCTCTCTCCTCTGCCTGGGTGCTGGGCCTAAATATCTGACAATGGACTGTTGCAGTGGTGGCTGACGTGAAGCCTGATTCTCTGCTATGACATGCAGACTGATTCTCTGCTGACATGAAGACAGATTCTGTTTTATGGGACCTCTCTCCTCTGCCTGGGTGCTGGGCCTAAATATCTGACAATGGACTGTTGCAGTGGTGGCTGACGTGAAGCCTGATTCTCTGCTATGACATGCAGACTGATTTTCTGGTGACATGAAGACAGATTCTGTGTTATGGGACCTCTCTCCTCTGCCTGGGTGCCAGGGCCTAAATATCTCACAATGGACTGTTCTAGTGTTGGGTGACGTGAAGCCTGATTCTCTGCTATGACATGAAGACTGATTCTCTGCTGACATGAAGCCTGAATCTCTGTTATGGGACCTCTCTCCTCTGCCTGGGTGCCGGGGTCTAAATATCTGACAATGGACTGTTCCAGTGTTGGGTGACGTGAAGCATGATTCTCTGCTATGACATGAAGACTGATTCTCTGCTGACATGAAGCCAGATCCTCTGTTACGGGACCTCTCTCCTCTGCCTGTGTGCTGGGCCTAAATATCTGACAATGGACTGTTGCAGTGGTGGCTGACGTGAAGCCTGATTCTCTGCTCTGACATGAAGACTGATTCTCTGGTGACATGAAGCCAGATTCTGTGTTATGGGACCTCTCTCCTCTGCCTGGGTGCCGGGGCCAAAATTTATGACAATGGACTGTTACAGTGATGGGTGACGTGAAGCCTGATTCTCTGCTATGATATGAAGACTGATTCTCTGCTGACATGAAGCCAGATTCTGTGCTATGGGACCTCTCTCCTCTGACTGGGTGCCGGGGCCTTAATTTATGATAATGGACTGTTACAGTGGTGGGTGACGTGAAGCCTGATTCTATGCTATGACATGAAGACTGATTCCCTGATGACATGAAGCCAGATTCAGTGTTATGGGACCTCTCTCCTCTGCCTGGGTGCTGGGCCTAAATATCTGACAATGGACTGTTGCAGTGGTGGCTGACGTGAAGCCTGATTCTCTGCTATGACATGCAGACTGATTCTCTGCTGACATGAAGACAGATTCTGTGTTATGGGACCTCTCTCCTCTGCCTGGGTGCTGGGCCTAAATATCTGACAATGGACTGTTGCAGTGGTGGCTGACGTGAAGCCTGATTCTCTGCTATGACATACAGACTGATTCTCTGCTGACATGAAGCCAGATTCTGTGTTATGGGACCTCTCTCCTCTGCCTGGGTGCCGGGGCCTAAATTTATGATAATGGACTGTTACAGTGGTGGGTGACGTGAAGCCTGATTCTCTGCTATGATATGAAGACTGATTATCTGCTGACATGAAGCCAGATTCTGTGTTATGGGACCTCTCTCCTCTGCCTGGGTGCCGGTGCCTAAATTTATGATAATGGACTGTTTCAGTGGTGGGTGACGTGAAGCCTGATTCTCTGCTATGATATGAAGACTGATTATCTGCTGACATGAAGCCAGATTCTGTGTTATGGGACCTCTCTCCTCTGCCTGGGTGCCGGGCCTAATTTTATGACAATGGACTGTTACAGTGGTGGGTGACGTGAAGCCTGATTCTATGCTATGACATGAAGACTGATTCTCTGGTGACATGAAGCCAGATTCTGTGTTATGGGACCTCTCTCCTCTGCCTGGGTGCTGGGCCTAAATATCTGACAATGGACTGTTGCAGTGGTGGCTAACGTGAAGCCTGATTCTCTGCTATGACATGCAGACTGATTCTCTGCTGACATGAAGACAGATTCTGTGTTATGGGACCTCTCTCCTCTGCCTGGGTGCTGGGCCTAAATATCTGACAATGGACTGTTGCAGTGGTGGCTGACGTGAAGCCTGATTCTCTGCTATGACATGCAGACTGATTTTCTGGTGACATGAAGACAGATTCTGTGTTATGGGACCTCTCTCCTCTGCCTGGGTGCCGGGGCCTAAATTTATGATAAGGGACTGTTACAGTGGTGGGTGACGTGAAGCCTGATTCTCTGCTATGATATGAAGACTGATTATCTGCTGACATGAAGCCAGATTCTGTGTTATGGGACCTCTCTCCTCTGCCTGGGTGCCGGTGCCTAAATTTATGATAATGGACTGTTTCAGTGGTGGGTGACGTGAAGCCTGATTCTCTGCTATGATATGAAGACTGATTATCTGCTGACATGAAGCCAGATTCTGTGTTATGGGACCTCTCTCCTCTGCCTGGGTGCCAGGGCCTAAATTTATGACAATGGACTGTTACAGTGGTGGGTGACGTGAAGCCTGATTCTATGCTATGACATGAAGACTGATTCTCTGGTGACATGAAGCCAGATTCTGTGTTATGGGACCTCTCTCCTCTGCCTGGGTGCTGGGTCTAAATATCTGACAATGGACTGTTACAGTGGTGGCTGACGTTAAGCCTGATTCTCTGCTATGACATGCAGACTGATTCTCTGCTGACATGAAGACAGATTCTGTGTTATGGGACCTCTCTCCTCTGCCTGGGTGCTGGGCCTAAATATCTGACAATGGACTGTTGCAGTGGTGGCTGACGTGAAGCCTGATTCTCTGCTATGACATGCAGACTGATTCTCTGCTGACATGAAGCCAGATTCTGTGTTATGGGACCTCTCTCCTCTGCCTGGGTGCCGGGGACTAAATTTATGACAATGGACTGTTACAGTGGTGGGTGACGTGAAGCCTGATTCTCTGCTATGATATGAAGACTGATCATCTGCTGACATGAAGCCAGATTCTGTGTTATGAGACCTCTCTCCTCTGCCTGGGTGCCAGGGCCTAAATTTATGACAATGGACTGTTACAGTGGTGGCTGACGTGAAGCCTGATTCTCTGCTATGACATGCAGACTGATTCTCTGGTGACATGAAGACAGATTCTCTGTTACGGGACCTCTCTCTTCTGCCTGGGTGCCGGGGCCTAAATATCTGAGAATGGACTGTTCCAGTCGTGAGTGACGTGAAGCCAGATTCTCTGCTATGGGACCTCTCTCCAATTGATATTGGTTAATTTTTATGTATTTTATTTTTATTTTTATTCATTTCCCTATCCACATTTGTTTGCAGGGGATTTACCTACATGTTGCTGCCTTTTGCAGCCCTCTAGCACTTTCCTGGGCTGTTTTACAGCCTTTTTAGTGCCAAAAAGTTCGGGTCCCCTTTGACTTCAATGGGGTTCGGGATGAACACCTGTTTGGTTCTCTGGTTATACCTAAGAGGTAAACTGTTCTCGGACACCCTACTCATTCGGGCAGAGAGACCTGTTAGTAGCTGTTGCTAAACTTTATGTCCTTTCATGCAGCCCCTTGTCTACTTTTGGTACCCTTAGAGCATATATATATATATATATATATATATATATATAAATACAGTTGCAAGGAAAAGTATGTGAACCCTTTGGAATGATATGGATTTCTGCACGAATTGGTCATCTAAGTCACAACAATAGACAATCACAGTCTGCTTAAACTAATAACACATAAAAATTTAAAAGTTACCATGCTTTTATTGAACACACCATGTAAACATTCACAGTGCAGGTGGAAAAAGTATGTGAACCCTTGTATTTAATAACTGGTTGAACCTCCTTTGGCAGCAATAACTTCAACCAAACGTTTCCTGTAGTTGCAGATCAGACGTGCACAACGGTCAGGAGTAATACTTGACCATTCCTCTTTACAGAACTGTTTCAGTTCAACAATAATCTTGGGATGTCTGGTGTGAATCACTTTCTTGAGCTCATGCCACAGCATCTCAATCGGGTTGAGGTCAGGACTCTGACTGGGCCACTCCAGAAGGCGTATTTTCTTCTATTTAAGCCATTCTGTTGTTGATTTACTTCTATGCTTTGGGTCGTTGTCCTGTTGCAACACCCATCTTCTGTTGAGCTTCAGCTGGTGGACAGATGGCCTTAAGTTCTCCTGCAAAATGTCTTGATAAACTTGGGAAATCATTTTTCCTTCGATGATAGCAATCCGTCCAGGCCCTGACGCAGCAAAGCAGCCCCAAACCATGATGCCCCTACCACCACACTTCACAGTTGGGATGAGATTTTGATGTTGGTATTCTGTGCCTCTATTTCTCCACACATAGTGTTGTGTGTTTCTTCCAAACAACTCAACTTTGGCTTCATCTGTCCACAGAATATTTTGCCAGTACTGCTGTGGAACATCCAGGTGCTCTTGTGCAAACTGTAAACATGCAGCAATGTTTTTTTTTGGACAGCAGTGGCTTCCTCTGTGGTATCCTCCCATGTAATCCATTCTTGTTCAGTGTTTTACTTATAAACAATTTGTCTTACCGTGGACTGATAAACAGCAAGGATTTTGGAGATACTTTTATTATAACCCTTTCCAGCTTTATGCAAGTCAACAATTCTTAATCGTAGGTCTTCTGAGAGCTCTTTTGTGCGAGGCATCATTCACATCAGGCAATGCTTTTTGTGAAAAGCAAACCCAGAACTGGTGTGTGTTTTTTATAGGACAGGGCAGCTGTAACCAACACCTCCAATCTCATCTCATTGATTGGACTCCAGTTGGCTGACACCTCACTGCGATTAGCTCTTGGAGATGTCATTAGTCTAGGGGTTCACATATTTTTTCCATCTGCACTGTTAATGTTTACATGGTGTGTTCAATAAAAACATGGTAACATTTAATTATTTGTGTGTTATTAGTTTAAGTAGACTGTAATTGTCTATTGCTGTGACTTAGATGAAGATCAGATCACATTTTATGACCAATTTGTGCAGAAATCCATATAATTCCAAGATGGTTTACATACTTTTTCTTGCAACTATATATATTTACCTCTACCCGGAGCACAAGTCGAGGACGACTTCCTTTTGAGTAAGGAGTAATGTAATGTCCCGGAGTGCCATTAGCACTCCTTGGCACCTTTCTACCACTTCCTATAGGCTAATATAAAGTGTCATCTAATGCAGTAGTGTATTTATCTTCACCGTGCATATTTATACATGTAAAGCTGTTATATTCATGTAATTACATGGTCCACCAGCAGATTGTGGCAACACTTGGCAGTGCTAGTTGCAGTGACTGGACTGGATTGTCCATTCTCTCTCTCTCCTCTAGAGGGAGACGGAGGGGGATGAGTTTAGTGTTTTAGAGTCTAGTCTATCCTACTCCCTCATGGGGAGAGGTTGTGTGAGGGGTCTTGTCTGACTTAACCCCTGCTAGTGGAAGGCAGCAGGCCTAATCCTGTCTGCACAGGTTCTGTTAGTCCTACGCCAGCCTTATCACTGGAGGTTGTGCACATCCAAGCGGACGTTAGCGCTTGAGGTACTCCAAAGCTAGGACAAGAGGTTCCTAGCATTGAAGTAAGAGACAGACTACAGACAGAAAAACTAAGTTTCAGCAGAAAAGGAAGAGCTCTTACTTAATCCAGCTAGCATAGCAGAGCTGAGATTGTTGTGGAGAAGTAATTGCCTTCTAGTATAAGCCAATACCTGCTGATGACCAAGATACTGTTTGTGGATTGTTTGGATTACCATTTATGCCAAGTAAAGCTGTGTTCAACATTACTACAAAGTCTGGACTCCATTTATTCTAAATATTCACCATCCAAGTTCTACTACCCCTTTTGTACTGCCTCGGACCACACCACGTCAGAGATCCAAGGATATCTAGGTAGGAACACCGTGACACATGTAAACAACATCTACAGAGATTATAGGCCACCCTGCACCATTCTGTCAAACCTGCCCTGGGTACCAGCATCACCATCTACAAAAGGGAGCCATGTGCTTCCGCTGCTTAACCGCAGCTGGTGTCACGTTTACTTGCTCTATAAGAGGGACATATTTCATAGAAACCTCCTAAGGGGCAAGGGATACCCCAGACGCTGTCAACCGCCCACTGCAAATCAAGAGGCGTCACAACAAGCCAGGGATTCTTTCACTTTAAGGGACCCCCGGTAGGAACACAGTCCATTGCATATCTGTCTCCAAAAGTGATTTATCTTTTACACTACATAGTGCTGAGCGTAGCTGAAAATATCTGAACCAGGACAAGTGACCCATAGTCTCCCTTTGTGCTAGCATCGAGAACGGAAGTATCTCTCCATTCTTCACTACCTGTGTAACATATAAAATATTATTTTTTTGCCAAAACTGGTCCTTGGCTAATTTTTCTAAGGTTTGTAATTGGAAATTATGCCAGAGAGGAGTACACTGGAGAGATCCTTTTATTCCCAGTCATCTTCTAATAGTGTCCCATGACTCAGATAGTAAAGTTTTAGCCTCGTTGTACTCCTGTTGGACATTAATCAAATGCCCAGATTCCATTAGTGTGAATATGTTGTTGTTATACGAATATCTCCTTCTAAAAGAAAAACAACCATACAATGTGATGGCATATAAAAAGATATATCTGTAGATACCAATATGTTGTACATGGGAAGAATACTACTAAGGTCTTTGCAAAAAGAAGGTCACACGGGCGAAATTTCCGCGCAACCGCACTGAATCCTGACCCATTCATTTCTATGGGGCTGTGCAGATGAGAAGTGATTTTCACGCATCACTTATGCGTTGCATGAAAATCGCAGCATGCTCTATATAGTGCGATTTTCACGCATGGTTGCTAAGATGACGGTCTATTCACTGTATTATTTTCCCTTATAACATGGTTATAAGGGAAAATAATAGCATTCTTTAATACAGAATGCTTAGTAGAAGGTCAATTGAGGGTTAAAATAAAAAAGAAAAAATTAAATCACCTCCTCCTCTTGATCGCGTAGTTGCCAATCTCTTCTTACTTCTTTAATCATGAGCTGCCGGCTAAAGGACCTGTGGTGACGTCACATCACATGGTACAATCACATGATGATCTCAGTGACGTCACCACAGGTCCTTTGACCGGTCCTGAAGAAAAAGCTGGAGATCGGCAGCTATGCGATCAATTGGAGGAGGTGAGTTAATTTATTTGAATTTTTTAACCCTCATTTGACCTTCTACTAAGCATTCTGTATTAAAGAATGCTATTATTTTCCCTTATAACCATGCTATAAGGGAAAATAATTACATCTACACACCACCGAACCCAAACCTGAACTTCAGTGAAGAAGTTCGGGTCTAGGTACCACATTCAGGTTTTTATCACGCGCGTGCAAAACACATTGCACCGATAAAAACTGAACAACGGAACGCAATCGCAGTCAAAACTGACTGCAATTGCGTACCCTCTCGCTCGGGTTTGCCGCAATGCACCCGAGACGCATCCGGTGCCAAAACGTGACGCCCGTGTGAACCCAGCCCTAAAGGGATTTATCCAAAATCTCTGGACACCTCATACAGGTTATGCTTACCCCGCTCACTGGCATCCATGTAGCTCCTGATGCCCGCACAGCAACCACTGAATCTCCCTGACGTGTGTATCAAAACATCCGATGCCAAGCAGGTGTGTGTGTGTGTGTCAGCCAATAGCATGCCGCAACGGGAACAAGACTCCCTAGCATTGCGGGTGACGCTCTGGAGGTGCATCACTATCTCAGCCTACTATTGTCTGCACCCCTTCTTTTCATAGAATGTTTTGATCCATGCAACGGGGAGCTGCAGCAGTGCCCGTGCTGGCATCAGGAGCTACGTGGGTGCCAGGGTGTGGGGTAAGTATAACCTGTATGAGGGACAGACATTTTGGAGGGAATTATAGGGGGTGGATATCCCCTTCAAATATATAGGGGCATCCCTAAACACTGTCCGAATGCTTGTGGATACCCCCTCATAGGCGAAACACTGACAGCATATATGGAGTCAGCCAGAGTGAATGCATGGTGCTCCTAGAAAGCAGAGAAGAGACTCCTAAGCGGCAATGTGAAAATACTGGCCTCCTGCCTCAGTTGTAGGCTGGTGGTTTACCAGTCAGGTGGAGACCCTGGCAGTGGGGAAAGGGCTGTATTATATAGTCCTGCTCTTACCATAATGCAGTTGAACCCAATACCTCAGCCATCTTAGGTTTTGGACATTAGAAAGGAGCTCCCTCTGGTATCCCATTTCAAACACCAGGACATGCTTGCAGGGTGCTGATGGGTTAGGATGCAAATTATAGGCCTAACAAAGGCTCTTAGGCTGACCACTGATATTTGCCTAATAGGTGGCATGTAAGTGTGATACAGACAGATAATAATAGTTTGGAATATCATATATTCCAGAGCATCACGTATTCGATAAAATTATTGAAATAAGAGTACATTGGTATATTGCTATTTTGTCACAGTTTTACAGAAACTTTGACAGAATTGTGATGTAGAAATGTCCTCTGAGCAGTATAGCCAGGAGTAAGGCAGCTTTACTAATAATATGGGGTATTTTAAGAGTTAGGGGAGAATTTATTAAAGACTGCATGTTATGCGAGTGTTTGATATCCCCGGTGGATGCGCTTAATTTATGGTGAGAAGTGGCAAGCCTTGTCAGAAATGATTGCGTCATCTGGTGGAGATTTCAGCTACTCCAGAAAACTGGTGTCATTGACCTTTGTGGCAGGGCCTATGGCCTCGACCTCCCTCCACCCCACCATAACATATTTATTGAAACAATAAAGTAAAAAACATTACAGACAAATGAAAGACACAATAGTATTTATTCTCTGTACTGTCTAGTAAATAACATTTATAAAGTTGTACATGAAAAAGTTGCCCTGTTAGTATAAAGGTGCACTGCTTGGTGGAGATCAGTGATAAAACAGGGACTGAGATGTTGTACAAAGATGGATGGTTCTTGGTATGAGTGTTGAAAGTCTAATCATAGAGCTGTTTTACACTGTGTCCTTCAAATATATAGTCCAGAGAGTTACGAGAGTTAGTAGAGATGGAGGAGAGGACTTGTTTGTCTCATATAACAACATGAAGCATGCCACCAGCCGGTGAATCTGACCCAGGGCCAGTGAAGTGCAGATATAGGGCTCCCTCTTCAGTGATATCCTTCAGGGAATCTGAAAGAGTCTTGCTGGATTAAGAACTGCTTTAATACTTCTTGACCTGTGGAAAGAGGAGCAAGTTACATCATGTGTGGTGAACACCCGAAAAAATATATCCTACACTAGAATTAATGTTTTTTTGTTACCTCGCCTCCCTAAAACAAGGCAAAAAACACAGATCAAAACTGTTTATGTTGCCCAAAATGATACATATTTAAATGATGTGTGAAAGTTTAGAGACATGAACTGGCGCCACCTCTTAAGTGAGCAGGGAATAGCTGCACCTTAAATACGCCAAAAAGTATATTTCTTAATAAATGACTCCCAAAATATCCAAAATTGGCTGCATCCTGAAGGAGTTAAAGAAATTATGCGACTGGATTTCTGGCTTTTCCCACATGAACGCTCCCACAAATACCATTACGGTATATATATATATATAAATGCATATCAAATAGCATTAGACACATACAGCAAATCCTTCCCAAATTCCCGCATACCTTGTCAGTTAGACCCACCGGCTGCATCAGTCTTTGGTGGGCTATAACACAGGATACAGTAGGTCACATTCCTCCTCCGTTTATACATGTATTATGTCCAGCAAACTCTGATAACTTTTTCTTGGGCCATGAATCAGTAATCAGTTTGAACATTTCTTCAGCAGGAGCTTTATGGCTGGTAAGTCTTTAGGGAGCACATACTTAGCCAGCGTTGTGCCCAGTCGAGGGTGTGGAACTAGACTGCTCAGGATTTTCCTGCCATACTTCCTGGCTTCTGGACACCTGTCCTGAACAGATTTGGCTACAGCTGGCATTACCCGATCAGTGATACCTTTTTTACCTGAAAGGAAGAACTCTGGGCCCATTCTGTCCACTAAACCTGCCAGATGTTTGACGGTGGTGGACCTCACAGTGCATTTCTTGTGGCTAAGTCCTTCCTCTATCAGGGCTATTAGAGCACAGCCTGGACTTACATTATCCACCATTGATGACAAAGCGCTGCATACTGCTTTACGAATAAAGGTGTTTGATTCTCCAGCCTTTTGCAATAATGCCCTCACAGTCTGGTGGAGGCTGCAGTCCATGTTTGCCTGCAGTTTGCTGAACATGAAGTCTAGGCACCTGATAGCAGCTAAAGACACTGCAGATCTTAGGTTGGTCACTTCTTGTATTACTGCTATTCTCAGTTCTTGTTTTCTTAGCAGAGCAGTTTCAGGATAGAAGGATATCAGGGACATGATGGTGTCAATCCCTCGGATCTTCTTTTTCCAGTCCTCATTTTCCAGTAATCTCAGGGCCTCAGCAACTGCCATAAGATTTTCTTTGCTATTTGCCTCCTGGTTTTGGACCACATGATGACTTGATGATGGTACTATAGTTGGTAATGTTAGTCTTTTCTTTGTCTCAGGTGCAGGAGGCTCATCATACTGGTTCTGCTGTACCTGGAAATTTGACAGTGATTTTGATGGATGTGCCTGAACAGAATTCTTCTCAATCTCTCTCTTTTTCTTGAGGTAGTCCATATTCTCTGCCACTGCTGCCATATACTGATCTCCTAGATTGATGTTCTTAGTGGCTTTTTTTGCTGTAGCTTTTTCTGGCGATCTTGGTGGTTCCGGGGTGATATTCCAACCCTTTGTTCTTCTACTGTAACCAGATGGTGGATATTTTTCAGGGTTTCTCAGTTGTGGATTGCTGATCAGCCTGGCCAGCACACTCTGAGCCGCCATATCCCTGCATTTAGTAAAGTTGTCATCTAGGCGGTATTTAGATGGTAAGTTTGGCTTCGTGCCATAACAGATGGAAGATGAGTCTAAGAGGTCAGAATCTGAACTACAGTCTGACTGCCACATCTTCCAAAAAACTCAAATACACTTGATGCGTACACCAATATCACTGCTGCTCTCTACGAGTAAAGTCAAGCAATGTACAGAACTCTGAGCGAGCCAGGTTCTAATTCAATATTCTCACAATGTGACATCTATGACATCAGCACCATGTTTAGAATGTCCAACTTAAAGGACCCACTGACTCAAAAATAGAAGCACATCTTCAATGTGGTTAACACAGAAATGCACATAATTCTCTTTATTGAATATGAATGTTACTTATTGTTATTAATTATGGTTAGGTTTACTATTTATTTGCATTAAAGCTATTGTTATCTGTTATCAGCAGCTTCGGACAGAGAGTAGTCTATATATATATATATATATATATATATATATATACAGTTGCAAGAAAAAGTATGTGAACCCTTTGGAATGATATGGATTTCTGCACAAATTGGTCATAAAATGTGATCTGATCTTCATCTAAGTCACAACAATAGACAATCACAGTCTGCTTAAACTAATAACACACAAAGAATTAAATGTTACCATGTTTTATTGAAAACACCATGTAAACATTTACAGTGCAGGTGGAAAAAGTATGTGAACCCTTGGATTTAATAACTGGTTGAACCTCCTTTGGCAGCAATAACTTCAGCCAAATGTTTCCTGTAGTTGCAGATCAGATGTGCACAACGGTCAGGAGTAATTCTTGACCATTCCTCTTTACAGAACTGTTTCAGTTCAGCAATATTCTTGGGATGTCTGGTGTTAATCGCTTTCTTGAGGTCATGCCACAGCATCTCAATCGGGTTGAGGTCAGGACTCTGACTGGGCCACTCCAGAAGGCGGATTTTCTTCTGTTTAAGCCATTCTGTTGTTGATTTACTTCTATGCTTTGGGTCGTTGTCCTGTTGTCCATTTTCTGTTGAACTTCAGCTGGTGGACAGATGGCCTTAAGTTCTTCTGCAAAATGTCTTGATAAACTTGGGAATTCATTTTTCCTTCGATGATAGAAATCCGTCCAGGCCCTGGCATAGCAAAGCAGCCCCAAACCATGATGCCCCCACCACCATACTACACAGTTGGGATGAGGTTTTGATGTCGGTGTGCTGTGCCTCTTTTTCTCCACACATAGTGTTGTGTGTTTCTTCCAAACAACTCAACTTTGGTTTCATCTGTCCACAGAATATTTTGCCAGTACTGCTGGGGAACATCCAGGTGCTCTTGTGCAAACTGTAAACGTGCAGCAATGTTTTTTAGGACAGCAGTGGCTTCCTCTGTGGTATCCTCCTATGAAATACATTCTTGTTTAGTGTTTGACGTATCGTAGTTTCGCTAACAGGGATGTTCGCATATGCCAGAGACTCCTTGCAAGTCTTTAGCTGACACTCTAGGAGTCTTCTTCACCTCATTGAGCAGTCTGCGCTGTGCTCTTGCAGTCATCTTTACAGGACGTCACTCCTAGGGAGAGTAGCAGCAGTGCTGAACTTTCTCCATTTATAGACAATTTATCTTACCGTGGACTGATCAACAGCAAGGCTTTTGGAGACACTTTTATAACCCTTTCCAGCTTTATGCAAGTCAACAATTCTTAATCGTAGGTCTTCTGTGAGCTCTTTTGTGCGAGGCATCATTCACATCAGGCAATGCTTCTTGTGAAAAGCAAACCCAGAACTGGTGTGTGTTTTTTATAGGGCAGTGCAGCTGTTACCAACACCTCCAATCGCCTCTCATTGATTGGACTCCAGTTGGCTGACACCTCACTTTAATTAGCTCTTGGAGATGTCATTAGTCTCGGGGTTCACATACTTTTCCCACCTGCACTGTGAATGTTTACATGGTGTGTTCAATAGAAAAATGGTAACATTTAATTCTTTGTGTGTTATTAGTTTAAGCAGACTGTGATTGTCTATTGTTGTGAGTTAGATGAAGATCAGATCACATTTTATAACCAATTTGTGCAGAAATCCATATCATTCCAAAGGGTTCACATACTTTTTCTTGCAACTGTATATATATAAAAATGACCGGATACACTGTAAATCTCTAATAATTTGCCATCACATATTTGTTAAGCAGACTTATCATACGAGTAATCATCCAGTCTACTTGTTAAACATTCTGTCCTGAACATCTTAAAAGGGTTGTCTCGCCTCTATAATAACCATGTGATCCAGGGATCAACAACCTTCGGCACTCCAGCTGCTGTGAAACTACAACTCCTAGCATGCACACTTACTTGGCTGCTATTGTAACTCCCATAGACATGAAAGGAGGATTCTAGGAGTTGTAGTTTCAGAATGGGTGGAGTGCCAAAGGTTGCTGATTTTTATCAACCGTCAAAATACTTAATTGGTAGTTGTATACAAAACACTATCACTGAAGCCAACTACCTAAAACATAGCTTTTATTAACAATATAGTAAAATCAAAAGGTTCCTCACATGGGGACTGACGTACATACAACAAGACAAACAGTAAGAAACCATTAAGGATCAGGTATGGGTATAGACGTTAACAACGGTGGACCGAGGGCGATACCCTATGGGCCCCTAGTGTATGCCTAGGGTATCCCTGGTCTAATCTTTGCCCAGAGATGCCCCCAGATGGTAGAAGCACTCTGTCCCCGTGCCTAAAACTACCTGTCCTTAAAGCGCCCTTACAACAATAAATTGGCCCACATGGATGCCTGGGTCATTCAATACAATAGATTAAATAATGTTGGTTATTAAATTACAGTCCTGGTCTCGACGCATTTCCCCTTCAATGGCAGGTTCGTCAGGAGACAAAAGAAAAAATGGACAATCTGGTAAGTCACTACCAATGTTCAGTGACCACACACCAACGATTTAGCAAAATCAAAATTAAACCAAACTAAAGTACTGGAGCACCCTCAAGGCAGTGCTCGGCTGTCAGAGAATTCACAACGGTAATACAGATATATAGATTACAACAAGCACAGAGTGAAGAACATAAATTGATACTCATCTATTGAAACACATCCGTTCTGGACAGCGGTCTGCAGCATGGGGTGCTCCAGGGGGCACTAAAATGAGGCTCCAACTTGTACACTGATCCCAAGGTTATTTAAAGCCCTAGGCAGGGCGGTCCCTAACTGATTACCACCAATCACAATACCCTTTGTGTGTCATGTGACCTAATGGTCCCCAGCTATTAACTAGGGGTATGTTATATGTGAGAGATATACATTAATCAAGGTGCCTCAAAGGTAGCAGTGGAAGATGTATTGGCGTCCATCGCTTATTACAGGAAGCATGCGCTTACCCTGGCCTGCTTAATTCCTCCAAATCCATGGATGGAACGCACCCTGAGACCTAAAGATGGCCGTGCGTTCCACCGTGGCAGAGCCAATCCAGACCGTCCACGTCATCATTGGGATGCGGCAGCTGGATCGCATGTGAGCTTGCGTTCCAGCGCGGCATCTCGTGGGCGTGGTTATGCGTTCCACCAGTCTTTTGCTATGGATCCGGTCCTCACACCAGCGATAGTGGATATAGAGGTAGTGATAACGTCCCAATTCAGGGACTAAGACGCCTTATGACTGTTTATAATCCAATGAAAGATAGTGAGGGGGTAATGTGGACCCATAAGTGGTATAATTATCCGCAAATAGTGATTCACAGTAAACATATACTGCAGCAAAGCCTATGAGGTGACTCACTCACTCTCCCCGTGTTACGGTTAGATAGATGAATGAGTCACTTTCTCCGTCATCGATACATAGGTCACTCTCTCAGTATATGTATGGTGACTGTGGTCAGCCACTCTCGCCCACAGGTATGGGACAGCTCACTCTTTCTGACCTTCCATGCAGGTGGTATAAGGAGTCTATATGTCAATACGTTCAGGTGAAAAACGCTACGGATGAATGCCAAAATTAATACTGATTGTACAGGTATCTCATTAACCCGAAGGGTGTCATATTGGCACCCCACAGGCTAGGGCTAGGGAGATTGTTACCTTGCAGACTAGGGTTAGGGATATCAGTGGTGCTGTATGTAATAGATATACATTATGTATCATTGGAAAGGTCCTAAAGATATAGAAAGTGACACTCGGGGGAAGACCCCCATGGACAGGAAGGCCGGGTATTTCACAGAAAACATGAGAACGTAAGCTGTTCATTTAAACCTCCTGGGAATTGTGAGCGGAACCGGAAAATCCACTCCGTCTCTTGCTGATTGCTGATCTGGTTGCTGATCCCTGATGTGATCACTTACTTGTAGTCCTAGGAAGGTTTCCATAATGTACATTAATTACCAAATGTGCCTCTGTCTCCATGTGTTCTTCATTTTACTGCCCCAAATAACATGCTCTTTTCTAAGGATTATGGCCAGTGCTGAAATTAAAGATGAGCGAATTGCTTTAAAATTGGATTCGGCCGGTTCGACAAATTTCCAGAAAAACGCATAGGGAGTGTGCTGGGGTAGTGAAATAATACTGTCAGTCCGTATGACATGCAGATGACAGGCGTCGCTATTAGAATCACACTGCGCATTTCACTTATTTGGGCAGTCACGGGGCCAAAACTCAGTGGCGTCTCTAGCTTTCAAATTTTAGGGGGGCACACTGGGGGCCAGGACAAAAGTAGCTATAACAACGATATATTTACACAAGTATGCTTAGAAATGCTGCGATACTTTACCCAATACCTAAAACCGCAACAGGGAAGAAAAGTCCAGTGCAGCTGTACTAGAGCGACAGCTTAAAGGGAGGCTGCCATGATAGGTTTTGGGGATGAGGGGACGTCAGGGGAAGTCGCAGGCTAGATGAGGGTAGTGAGAGGTTAAGTGGGGAGGAGGTTGGGTTAAGGAAAAGGGGTGGAGCTTTAGGGTTTTTAAGGGAGTGAAGCGGAAACCCAGGCGCCATTTTAGGTAGGAAAAGCTAGCTTACCTTAGCGATGGAGGCCCTCTTAGACAGGCTGAGGGAGACGGCAGAGACGCGCAGCCTGGAGTGGTTGGAGGCGCAGGTGTCGGGCCTGCTTGGTGGGGATGCAGCGGGCATGTCTAGTTCGGCGCCAAGGGACAGATGGGCGCGGCAGATATGGCACCGGCGCGACTTAGCCCGAGCGATACCCCACGGGCTCGGCGCCGGATTGGGAGCCCCTCCAGGGACCCTCCACGGCGGGGAGGCACGGCTAGAGCTCCAGCGTCAGTCTCCTGGCGCGGGAGAAATCCTGCAGTACGGCGTAGCTTAGAGCAGGGCAGGGGTTCCCACCCCCTGCCCTCCCCAGTGTGCAGTGGTGGATCGGGACCGGGACCTGCAGGATCCCCCCCCCCTTAGCAGGGGAGGGGAGGACTGCGCGGCGAGGGGGCGAGAGACGGTGCGGACATGAGGCTGGGCTGGCATCGGGTCGGCAGGTGCCCAGGCCTTGGGACACAGATGAAGACGCGGCAAGCACTGGCAGGCAGCAACGGGAGGAGGCTCTATCTTCACCATTGTCATGCGCACCCAGCACCGTGGAGGCTGAGGTGCGGGGATCTGGGTCAGCGGTGGTGTCGGCACAGGAGGATGTCTCGTCGCTGAGGACGGATCGGCTGGAGTCAGGAGTGATGGCTGCGGGGTTCACAGCACCCGGGCAGCTAAGTAAGACCTTTGTGGGACCTTCACATGCGGTAGTTAGCGCCCCTAGGGGGGTGGGGGCAGGGGGGAGCCACGGGGAATTGGTTGGGGGGCTGAGTCAGTTGCTGGGTAGCTTGGCAGGTTGGGTTACTGGTCTTGGGTGAGCAGAATTGTCTCCATTGCCCACTTGGGGGAGGGAGGGGCCCCTACGGTGCCGGTGAGGGTTGGGCCGGGGGTGCGGGGGAAAAGGCAGTATCGGTGCAGACCCAAGCGGGGGGCGATGAAAAGCGCCTGAAAGTAGATGACTCGGCGCAAGGGGAAGTATATGTATGCAGGGGCGTAGCGTGGGGGGTGGGGCAAAGGGGCCTTTGCCCCGGGCGCCAAATTGCAGGGGGCGCCAGGCAGCCGAAATTTCAATGAGGGCTATGGAAACCTATGGCTCCCGTCCCCTTCGTTGTGCCTCATAGGCTTCAGGCCACTAGGCCTGAAGCCTATAAGGCAGTAGAGCAATGCAGGACTCGGTCACGATAACCTCACTGTGACCTCCTGCGTCGGATCTCACGAGATGACGCAATGATGCGGCACAGGAAGGCACAGTGAGGCGTTCGTGACCGCCTGCGCTGGGACGCCACAAGCGGGAATGGAGAGAGGTAAGTATGTTTTTTTATGTTACCTTACCTAATTGCAGAGGCACTGGGAGCAGTATGGGGGGTGGTAGAGGAGAGGACTTGAGCAGAAAAGAGGCTAAGCTATTGAATGGCACAGTAATAAGAGGGTGGAGAGGCGGTCATTATATTAATAACAAAGAGGGGGACATTATATTAATAATAAACAGGGGGCCTTTATATTAATAATAAAGAGGGGGCCAGTGCATTAATAATAAAGAGGGGGCCAGTACATTAATAATAAAGAGGGGGCCAGTACATTATTATTATTAATGTAATTGCCCCTCTTTATTATTAATATAATGGCCCCCTCTTTATTATTAATGTAATTGCCCCTCTTTATTATTAATATAATGACCCTTTCTTTATTATTAATATTATGGCCCCCTCTTTATTATTAATGTACTGGCCCCCTCTTTATTATTAATATTATGGTTCCCTCTTTATTATTAATGTAATGGCCCCCTCTTTATTATTAATATAATGGCCCCCTCGTCGCCCCAGGATATACGTCCATGGGTAAGCTCAGGGATCGATGACGACCTCAGCGTCTCCATGCGTCTCTTCCAGTCAGCAGTCCGGTGCGGCGCGGGGAAGGGTAGGCGGAGCCTAGCGTCTTACATCAGACGCTCACATGCCTCTGCTGTAGGTCCTAACTACAGGTAGTCGTTAACTGCACGTTTCTGTTGGAGAAGCCTATCAAGCATATACAAGGTGCAGTTCCATCACGTCGGGCAGTTACAAATCAGACGTCTGATGGGCAGGTTGTGTCACCGCTGAACGTCAGCAAGGCGAGCCATGGCCGTGTAAGATCTTCTAAAAGGGCCAGAGATTTTTCTGGCCTGCCGCAAGAGGTCCTGGACCCCGGGCTATTTGGCAACGAATCGCTGCACGACTAAGTTCAGGACATGTGCCATGCATGGCACGTGTGTCATTTTGCCCTGTTTCAGCGTGCTCAGCAGATTGGTACCGTTGTCGCACACCACTTTACCAACTGTCAAATTGATCGGCCTGTGACCGCAAAGCAGAGAGGAGTGCAGGACCAGTGTGGCTCTTGGCTTCCAGGCACAACAGCCGCAGCACAGCATGGCAACGTCTCACCTGGCACATCGAATAGGTTCTGGGGAGTTTGGGGGGTGCAGCAGAAGATGCGGTATAATAGGAAAAGGAGGAGTAAGTCGAGGAGGAGAGGGAGGATGGAGTAGAAGGAGGAGAAGAAGAGGCAGGTCTGCATGCAATCGTGGTGGTAACACCAAATCCACATGGGTGCCACGGGTTGCATGCTTGACAGCCGTCAAAAGGTTCACCCAGTGGGCAGTAAAAGTTATGTACCTTCCCTGCCCATGTTTGGTAGATCATGTGTCTGTGGTCAGATGTATCTTGGCACCGACACTGTGTGCCAGAGATAAATTCACTTGCTGTTGAACGAGGCCATATAGCTCCGGGATGGCCTTCTGGGAGAAATATTTCCTTCCGGGGACCTTTCATTGCGATGTGCCAATGGCCTCAAACTTTCTAAAGGCCTCCGAGTCCACCAATTTATATTGCAGTAGTTGGCGGGCTAGCAGTTCCGACAAGCCAGCGGTCAGCCTTTGTGCAAGAGAGTTGGAAGATGGAGTGGAGGACAAATGGGAGGAGAGAGGATAAGGAGAAGAGGCAGGACGTGGAGCGTCTGGAGTGTGGTTTTGCCGGTTCTGATGGTGTTGCTCCCACTGGGCTTGGTGATGGAAGTCTAGGTGCCTTCTTAAGGTGGTCGTCAATAGGTAAGTGTTGGGCTTACCGCGACTTATGTGTTGACAGCAATGGCTGCAGATGGCAACACTATTGTCAGCAGCGGACACGTTAAAAAAGCCCACACTGCGGAGCCATGTGACGGCGTCCTGGGAGCACCAGATATGACCGTGCATGGTGGATGGCTTGTTCAGGTGCATCCTTTGTTTTAATTGCACAAACCTTCTGCAACTTCCAACTTAGGCTCCGGCCTGGTGCACCTGCCAGACTCCTAACACCCCCTGGAATGGCCTGCCTCTTCCTCTGCCTGTCATTTTCAAAATGACCCTGTGAAAAAAGTCCCTATAGAAGAGCAGTATTTGTGGAAGAAGGTATATCACACCCCTGCCTCAATCAGTTTTTTGGGGGGCAACTGGTATATCAAACCAGTAGAAATTATTTGTTCCAATAGCATTTATCACTCTGTGTAGCTCCGGTAACGCAACAAAACCGCAAGCAAATGTTGCACTACCAAAATGCACTATATAGAAAGTATATTACTGGTATATCACACCCCTGCTTCAATCAGTTTTTTCGGGAGGGGAGCAACTGGTATATCACACCAGTTGAAATTATTTGTTCCAATAGCCTTGGGCACTCTGTGTAGCTGCAGTAACAGCAAAATCGCAAACAAATGCTGCACTACCCAAATGCACTATAGAGAAAGTATATTATTTTTCCGTTTTGCGGTCCGTTTTTAGCGTTCCATATATGGAACCATTCATTTAAATGGTTCCGCCAAAAAAAAAACGGAATGTACTCCGTATGCATTCCGTTTACGTTTTTCTGTTTTTCCGTTCCGTTAAAAGATAGAACATGTCATATATTTAGTCGTAAAGCACGTTCCGCGGCTCCATTAAAGTCACCGGGTCAGTATAATACGGAATGCGTACGGAAGACCATCCGTATGTGTTCCGTATTTCGCGGATCCGTATGCTATGCCCTGCCCACCTAGCCATGTGTTTTGTGTTTATCAACTTTATCAGAGCACATGTGCAGGTGCTGAAACCTGCTCAAACCAGTTCGGCTTGTCAGGAAAGTCTGCCAAACATGGATGTGGCCAAGCTGCTGAGTTTAATTAAGGAGAGGCCCCAGCTATGGGACACCCGGACAGACAGCTACCACGACAAATTCCTAAAGGATCGTGGCTGGGAGGAGGTAACCCAGGAAATGTTGGCCATACATTGGGAGAGGGCCAATCCCACCAAACGGAAAAAATTTGGTAAGCCTACCCATGTGTATGTGTATTTCCTTGTGTATTTAATAAAAGTGTGTTATTCTCGATAATAACTTATTCCTTTACGTCCTACCAGCAGCACAGATGGGGTTAACTGCCCCTGTGAACTGGTAGGACCGGCGGAATTTTAATGAGCCCAAGAACCAATGAACGATCTTCAGCTCCCTGAAAGGGAGGAGATCACCCCCCAACCCACCGTGTTTTTTTCTGTCCTCTGGACAGGTGGACTGGCGTATCGCTCCCCCTCAGGGAGCTGAGAGTGCTAGGGGCTCTCTTTTTTTTTTTTCCTTGGAAAGGATCGCCCCGTTTTTGGCTCTCATTGCCTTTATTTTAGGCCTGATTGCGGCGATTTTTGTACCTGGGGTACCGTCGGGGAGTGGGGTGTCACCCTCCCCTCTTCTTTCAGTACAGTGCGGTGTCCCGTTTCTTCCTATCGCCACATGCGTGCGGCGCTATGGGCGCCGCCATCTTCCGGAAGTGACGCGCACTGTGTGCGCTACGTCACTTCCGGTTTTTTCGTAGTGCGGTGTGAGGTTCTAACCTCACCTCCTTTATTTAAACTGTTCCCCTATAAACATCCTGGGATCCAGGATTAACCGGGGGAGCCACTTACAGCAAGCTGTGCCAGTATAGGCTCTCTTATATCTCTGGGCTAGTTACGATCGAGGACCCGCCCGGGGGGCGGGGCTTTCTCCTTTTAAGCGCCCAGAGCCTGTCAGTCAGTGCTCTGGTTGCATCGCTTTGACAAGCTAGCTCCAGAGCTTCCCTGTGCCTTGAGATATTCTTGTAGTATTGCTTGGCTTGGGTTTGTTGTTCCTCTTTCAGCAGCTCTATTTCTTCTAGTGCTGGTGGGCCCCCTTAAGGTCTTGTTTCACCACCTCCAATTATTGTAGTGTTATGACCTGTTTTCTTTCTAATTACAGACTATGGCTTCCCCTAGGGATCCGGATCAGCGAAAGGCTGGGGCCAAGAGGAAGCATTTGGCGTGTTTCGAATGCAACACGCCCTTAGACGACGAGTGTCCCTACTCTAGATGTGAGAGTTGTCGCACGGCATCCACAGAACCCACGATGCAAGAAATGTTTCAGTGGACGAAGACATACGTGGGTGATTCCATTAAGGGAGTGGTGCGACTACTTAATGAGAGGTTACCAGGACCCTCTCAGACTCCCATGGATGTGGTCGCACCAGTCGCACTAGTCGAAAGACCTACCCCCTGTTCGGTGGGGTCTTCTTCTGAGGAAGAAGAAATTACTTCTTGCTTTTTCCCTCCAGAAAAGACGCAGAAGTTACTTAAGTCCATCAGGTAGGGGGACCAGGATGTTGACATGGGGGAGTCCTCCAATCCCGCCGGACGGACACAGCGTGTCTTTAGAGCGGATGATACCCTTCTCTCTGTGATGCGCACAGAGTGGCAAAAGCCTGAGAAAGGTCCAGTTCTCACCATAAAATTCAAACTCATGTACCCGATGGCTAAACCCTTGGTGGAATCGTGGGGTTCCGTTCCCAAGGTGGACATGGCTATAGCCAAGTTGTCCCGGCGCACTCTAGTTCCTGCAGACGATGGGTCTAGTCTGCAGGACCCTCTAGACCGGAGGGCAGAGTGCACCCTTAGAAGGAGTTATGCGGCGGCCGCTGCCTCCGCATCAACTTCAATTGCGGCCACTGAGGTAGCCACCTATTTACTCTCTAAGCTCAACCAGATCCAGACGGACGTGGACCAGAGCACGTCCAGAGATGATATCCTGGCAGCCTTCAAATCAGCCAATCTGGCTATGGACTTTCTAGTTGATTCCACCCAGATGCAGCTGAAGCTGGCCGCCAAAACTATGGCTCTAGTCTCGGCGGCCCGCAGACCACTTTGGCTGAAACCTTGGATCGCGGACAATGCGTCCAAGTTTAATCTTTGTGGGCTCCCCTTCGAACCGGACAGGCTATTCGGGTCTGAATTGGACAAGATAATGTAGGGGCTCTCCGATAAAAAGGGGAAGAGCCTCCGCCAGCAGCCCTTTCGGGGACGCCCCAGACAAGAGAAGAAAGACGGAGGTCGTCCAGGGCAGCAGTCTAGGCGCAGAGATTGGGGGGGGCCGTCTCGTAAATATTCGAGGCGCTCCCGTAAACCCACCAGGGAGGCAAAACCCTCCTGACTATGGGCCTTTTCGAGGCTCTTGGATAAGCCCTGCTGCCCCTGCAGTGTCTCCTCTAGATTTTCCCGTACCCCTCCCCCAGATTCCCGTGGGGGGCCGTCTCTCCCATTTCAAAGACTCTTGGAGTCGGTTGATTACAGACCCCTGGGTTCTGGACATAGTCTCAGTCGGGTACCGGGTAGACCTTATCTCTCTCCCCCCAGAGAGATTCATCGCCACACGAAACTTTGGTCGGCCAAACAAGTGGTCCTGGAATCTTACATTCAGTACTATATCTCCAAGGGAGCCCTAGAGGAGGTGCCGGCAGGGGAGAGAGGCCTAGGCATTTATTCACCAGTGTTCCTGGTTCCCAAGAAGACGGGAGATCTCCGGATGATCATCGACTTGAGATATCTCAATCGATTTATAAGGAAAACAAGGTTTCGCATGAAAACCATAAGGTCAGTCAGCCATATCCTCAACCTCGGGGATGTCATGGCTACTCTGGACCTCAAAGATGCGTATCTTCATATTCCGATCCATTCCGCTTCCCGGAAACTCCTCAGGATCGCGGTCCAGATTTCAGGGGTTCGCAGGCACTTTCAGTTCACTGCGCTTCCCTTCGGAATCTCGTCTGCCCCCCTTATCTTCACCAAGGTGGTGGTGTCGGTGGTGGCAGCTTTGAGACTGCAAGGACTGACTATTATTCCTTATCTGGACGATTGGCTTTTCATAGCCTCTTCAGTTCCGATCCTTACCCACCATCTTCAGATCGCAATCTCCTTTCTCCTCCGCCTGGGCTGGATTATCAACTGGCAGAAGTCGAATGTGAGCCCATCGACTTCAATCCATTATTTAGGATTCGTGGTCGACTCTGTGGTGATGTCCCTCCAGTTGACTTTAGAAAGGAGAGCACGGATCCAGGACCTGGCAAAAGTCCTTTACGTCCCTCGTCGAGTCTCTATCCGGACTCTTATGAATGAAGATGCTGGGGCTCATGTCAGCGGCTGCGGACGTAGTCCCTTGGGCGCTATGGCACCTCCGTCCTCTTCAGTCGGAGGTTTTACACCTATGGAACGGCAGCCTGGCGGGGCTAGATTCCCTGTGCTCCCTGTCCGGTCAAACCCGGAATTCCCTCAGATGGTGGTTTCGGCTGCCAGCAGGGAAGTCTATGACCCAACCAGCTTGGGTCATATTGACTACAGACGCGTCCCTTGTAGGCTGGGGCGCTCACCTGGACGGATCCCCAGTACAGGGATCTTGGTCCCCCCTGGAGCAGCGTCTTTCTTCCAATCTTCGCGAGATGCGAGCTATCCGGCTAGCCCTCCTTCACTTCGCCCCTCAGATTCGGGGCAAAGCGGTGAAAGTCCAGTCAGACAATATGACTGTGGTTCTCTATATAAACAAGCAGGGAGGCACAAGGTCATTGCCCCTTCTATCAGAGATCGGGGTGATCCTTCGGTGGGCAGAGTTGAACCTTTCCCATCTATCTGCCGTTCATATTCGAGGCTCCCTCAATATGATAGCGGACCGCTTAAGTCGAGGATTACCAACCATGGAGTGGTCTCTGCATCCAGAGATCTTCAGGCAGCTAGTTCACAGTTGGGGTATGCCAGAGGTGGATCTCATGGCAACCAGGTTCAACGCCAAGGTGCTGAGGTTCTGTTCCCTGTACAGGGAAGACAAACCCCTGGCGATAGATGCTCTGTCGATACCGTGGAGGTTCAGGCTGGCTTACATCTTCCCTCCGTTTTCCATGATACCGAGGGTATTGATGAAAATCCGTCAGGATCAGGCCTTGGTAATTGGTAATAGGCCATCATACCGTTTTGGCCCAGGAGATCCTGGTTTACCCAGCTCATTCAGATGAGTCGGGGACAATATTGGAGACTCCTCCCGGAGCAGACCCTGGTGTCGTGGGACACTCACCTCTGCCCAGATCTGCACAGGTTCAACCTGACAGCCTGGAGGTTGATCAGTCCCTTCCCAACATAGAAAGGATTTCCGAGTCGGTCCTGAGAACTTTGTCGCATTCCCGAGCAGAGTCTACAAAGAAGGCCTACTCCAGGATCATGAGAATCTTCGTGGCATGGTGTGATTTCAAACAGGTGGCGTCCGCAGATCCGCCCCTTCCTGCGATACTACAATTCCTTCAAGATGGATTAGACAGAGGCCTATCTCCAGCTACCTTGAAGGTACAGATTTGTGCCATCTTGGCCTGTCTCAACAGGCCACATTCTCGGGACCCACTCATTAAACGCTTCCTGAAGGGAGCTGAGAGACTAAAGCCTACTATACTGAAACCTATCCCCCAGTGGGATCTTTCAGTAGTGCTCAGGGGGCTAGCATCTCCCCCTTTCGAGCCTTTGGAGGAGGTAGACTTCAAATTTTTGACTTTAAAGATGGTCTTTCTTCTGGCTATAGCTTCAGCCAAAAGAATCTCTGAATTGCAGGCTTTCTCTGCAATTCATCCATACATTATTTTCTTACAGGATAGAGGGCTCCTGAAGTTTTTACCATACTTCAGGCCTAAGGTGCCTACCTTTCAAAACATCAACCAGGTAATCTCTTTACCAGTTTTGTTTACAGCCTCCTCCTCTGATACTCCAGCTAGAGATCCGCTGGATATTTCAAGATGCCTCCAGATCTATGTGGATAGATCCAGAGAGTTCAGGATAGATGAGAATCTCCTTATCCTGTTTGCCGGTAAGTCTAAAGGCCATAAAGCGTCTAAAGCCACCATTAGTCGCTGGATCAAGGAGGCCATTAGGGAAGCCTTTGTCTCCCAATCCTTAGATCCTCCCGAGTTTGTGAGAGCCCATTCTACTAGGGCGGTCTCCACCTCGGTTGCGGAAAGAAGCCTTCTCCCCTTAGAGTTGATCTGTAAGGCGGCCTCCTGGAGCTCTGAGTCAACCTTCATCTACCCCTTCAATCCATTCGGGGTAGCGCCATCCTGGTTTTCCGTTCACACCTGGTCCTCTTTTTGGTGAGTTTCAGATCATAGTTTCCCAGTCATGGCTATGTGCTGCCAATGCTGAGATTTCTCACTTGGCTTACAACCGCCTACTCATTGGTATACTGTTTGCGTATCTCTGTATGGCCAATGTTTCCTGTACTGAATTTTATGCACTACAGCCATAGTGGGTTTCTTCTATTGATCTTTACTCACCCTCTACACAAATCAATTTACTATATACTGTATTCATGGGTTGGTCATTGTACCACACAAAACTTTGTTTTCCCATGTCTACAGTAATATCATTGATAGATTACTTTATTTACATTTTGTGATCAGTGTGCTCGTCCAGGGTGGCGCTCGTTCTCTCTTCCCTGTTCCCTTACCCTGTCTTTGGCATCTATTACATGTGTGTTTCTTATTATGAATTCAATAAAAACTTGTATTTTTCTAATCATTTGTTTGGTACTCTAAGCTCCTTTCCTCTGTTTTCTGCCATTATACTCGGAGCTTGTACTGAGTTACCCCCTTTCAGGTACCCCCTAATATTAATTTAATAATAATGTAGGCATTGTCCTTGCTATTTAGGCTGGGGGTCATCTGGGGTCGTCTCTTTCTTTTTCTGATCTCCCATTATAGGATAGATGCTAGGATGGCAGAGTTTTCGGCTTTTGGGCATACAGTTCTTAGTTCTGCCAGGCATGAGGACCCTCCCTAGGGGTTTCGTCTTGCTATATCCCCATCTGTGCTGCTGGTAGGACGTAAGGGAATCGTTAATTTCTAACGATAATTTGTTTTCCCTTAGTCCTAACAGCAGCACACAAATATCCCACCCTAAATACATTATACTTGTTAAAAACACGGTGGGCTGGGGGGTGATCTCCTCCCTTTCAGGGAGCTGAAGATGGTTCATTGGTTCTTGGGCTCATTAAAATTCCGCCGGTCCTACCAGTCCACAGGGGCAGTTAACCCCATCTGAGCTGCTGTTAGGACTAAGGGAAAACAAATTATCGTTAGAAATTAACGATTATTAGATGCAGTGTATTTATCTGAATGTCTAGAAAGGAAGTAGGAATTCTGTTGGTAATGAAAGTCCGCTATGATGACGTAGGAATATGCACGAGTTGCAATCTGTATTAAGAACGCCACCTTTTCAAATACATTGTATATATTTTTTAACCCCATAGTGACTGTGTATAATGTTATTAATAATGAAACATATACGTCTGTAGCACTACGTTTGGGACCTATGAAGTTTCCCTAGTTTCGAACAACCCTGCTAGGCAGCAGTAGTGGCCATGTGTTGCGAGTATTTATAAAATAAACATGGCTGCCTATATTGTGCCTGGGAACACTTGAAGTATATTTTTTAATTGTGTGTGATTTTATTATCGAGTACAATGCTAAAGTGTGGTCACAGCCGATGGATGTAGGGTTTGTATTGAACCATATAGTTTGATACGTGTTTTTAAAAATTTCTTTTGAGTTTTTATATTCATTTTTTTGTATTTAATTTTGTTTTTATGCAGTACAACATGTCAAAACCAGATGGCAGTCCTGCAGGGACCAGTTTCGCCGTGAAATGGTGCAGGCCACTTTAAATAGTGGTGAGGGTGCGCTGCGGAAAAAGCCATATGTCTACACCTGCCAACTGAGTTTTCTGAAGCCTGTGCTGGATCTTCAACCGTGAATAAAATATAAATACTTTTATTTCCTGTATATGTTTTCATAAAATATAATTATATGTCTGGTGTTTGAATACTCTAACAATCTTGATATTTGGTACTACAGGACCGTGGACAGCCTGGACCAACAGAGGGATCCTGGTTTCACCAGCAGTGATTCAGAGCCACCAGTGGCTGGGCAGGACTCACCTCGTCCAGAGGATCCCCAGTCAGGGATTGAGCAGCAGCAGCAAGAGAAGGAGGAATCGTCGCCTCAGGAGGGAACTTCTGCATCATAGGTCTCCAGCCCCAAGGGCAGAAGAAGATCGGCGAGGAGGAGAAGGCAGACAAATACGAACCCCGATTTGGCTGCAAATACCCAAACATTGGTTCAGACCCAGGTGTTGGAATATCTAACAAAAAAACATCAGGAAGGACACGAAGAAAGAATCTTGAGTGGCTTTGCTCATCTAATAAAACATTTGCCATTATATAAGCAAACTCTATTTGCTGATATAATGACTTCTGTGGCCACCATTTTACAAACCAATGTGGATCCACATGAGTTGGTCTGCTGCATAGATAATTTGAAAACCCAAACCCAAACCCAACCTGGCCCCAGCATGCCACAGCCTCATCCTCGCCCCAGCTCTGCTTCGCAGCCACTTTTTTCTCCGGAGCCACCAATCATTCCCCTGCAAAATGTTCATGGACGCCCAAAAACATACCCACACCAAAGTCAAGGGTCTGACCCTCATACACAGGGACTGGGTCCTTATACAGGTGACCTATTCAACATATAATCTGTATTTTTTGCTAACTTTTTGTTTTGGTTATGTCGGCTGGATATTAAGCCATTGTTTGTGTTTAACATTTTGTGATGTTGCATAAAAATTATTAGAAACAAGTTAAAAGTCTCACATGTCTTAATATATTTCACATATTTTCAATTATTGCATACATGCTTTGGGTTTATTGGCAGGCAAACATATCAGATAGAAACTATGTGTTTTCTACATTCATACACATACCGACAAATAGGCCAGGGTGCATACGTTTGTAAAGGAATGGCCAAGCTGTGCCTCTACAGCTGTCGGAAAAATCTCAACTTCCACCATGGCCTGTTGTACGCTGATAGCTGGAGTTTGTGGGTCCATGGTGGTATTGCCATTTTGTCAACAGCTGCCGATCCACTGTAGCCCAATCCATGCTTTTATAGTCCAACTATGCTCAACATACTGGCCACAAGATGTATGTAATAAATAAATAAAAATACATGCAAATTTTAATGGCAAACATTTTTGACAAAACAAGGATAAACATTTAGAGAAAAAAGCTTTGGTGCCGCCGGTTGGTCCTGAAAACTCAGTTTATAGTCTCCAAAAGGAACAATCCCGCGGCCATTCATAGGCAAGTGTTGTAAGTGCTGGTATCCACAGAAAATGCAGGACCTTGGACGGCGTCAAATAAGTTATCTGCAAACGCCAAGAAAGAAAAAGAACTTAACAATGGTAACACACAATTATAGGCTACATATACTACATATTATAATAGGTAAGAAAAAAAGTATACACATGAGAGGTATTAGAGGGTTATTGTAGTGACCACAAAAAAACATAATCATGAACATGGTTAAACATGGAACATCCTTCAGTACATGATTTGTGATTGTTTGTTGAGCCAACAGTTTCACCCCAGCCCACAAGCCCACGTCAAGGGTCCTCTTTGTCTTGTGAGTCCCTACACTATCTACATAGAACCACACCCCACACCAACATAATATAACTAAACTAAAAAAAAAGAAGAAGATGACCAGAGTCCAGAAATGTCATAATCTGCTAAATTGTACGTTCATCTGCCACGGCAATGCACCCTCAGGACTTGAAAAATATTGCTCATAGAGGGCCCGGACTGCAAGGCCTGCAGATCCCGGTCGTCCATGAAGGGTCTGGTCCAACCCTCCAGATGAAGAAGTTGATCCAGGAGGCAAATCCTCAACTTCTGAGGGAGCATCATGAATCCTGACAAAGTTGTGCAGGATCACACACGCATGAATAACCAGGGTGGCATTGTCCGGCGACATCTGTATGGATGACAGTAATACTCTCTATTTGTGTGAGAGTATTCCAAACGCACATTCTACATAACGACGAGCTCGACTCAGCCGATAGTTAAACATACGTCTGCCGTCATCCAGGTTGCGTCTAGGGAAGGGTCGCATGACATGGGGTGTCAAAGCAAACCCTTCATCAGCCACAAAAACAAATGGAGCCGGTGGTTCTGCAGATCCTGGCAGCATTCTGGGCTCTGGTAGGGCAAGCTGGTTGGCACAAAGTTGGTCAAACATTCTAGAAGAACTGAAAATGCGCGCATCTGCAGTGCTCCCATAGGCCCCAATATCTACAATTATAAACTTGTACGTACTGTCGGCCAAGGCCATTAGCACAACAAAAAAAGAGTGAGGCGGCTTCTTAACACGTATGTGTTTGCCATCCAGTGCCCCAATAAAGTTTGGAAACTGCGCATTGACATGAAAACCCTCAGCAATTCGGATCCAATCCTCAGCTTTGGGCTCTAGCATCACCGTGCTCCGGAGTCGCTGCCAAATCACATCACATGTTTGACGAACAATCTCAGAAATCGTTAAGACTCCTAGCAGAAACTCAAAATGCAGAGAAGAAAATTAATTTCCGGTTGCCAAAAATCTGAAAAACAGAACCAACAATAGAACAACAGGTGAACACACACATATCCAATAACAAGTAGCTTTTAAAAAGAATATACTTATTTTATTCATAACACATTACACATAGACAACCACAAATTACAACTAAATCTCAACATTTCTATAACGTTATATTAGCCAGATTCTGCTATATGTTAAATGACACAAATATTACATACCTCATCGTAACGATGAGCCATTCCTCAGGACAAATGCAGAGCCTCATATTTGTGTCCTGGTGGGTGAGGCCAGGGCGCAGAGTCGCTAACAACAAGTTAAAACTGTTCACAGACATACGACAAAAACCATGAAATTTCTCAGGATGCTGTCGCAGGTCCATGTACAGCGTGTGGAAATGACCCTTCGTGCACCGCTGAGAGACAATTGGGTGAACCCAATGCCTCCTTCTCGGTTCCACGTTCACCATAGTAGGCTGATGTCCATGTTCCTGAGAAATCAGCCAGCACAAGAGAACCATTTCCTCCTCAGCCATGATGCAACAGAAAATTGTACTCAAAAACCAATGTCGCCAAAACACAGGATTCAAAGTACGCTCTCAATGTTGCACAAAGCTGAAGCTAATGGAGTCACAACGATCACATGACCAAGTTAAATAGGGGGAGTGAAAGGGGATGTGGCCAAAAATGATGATGTCAAGTTTTTTTTTACTTCCGTATATGATCCTTATAAAACGGATCAAATACGGAAACCATACGGATATGTTTCCTAGCACATACGGAATGGACACGGAACGTAAACGGAAACACAACGGAAACAAAAAACGGAACAACGGATCTGTGAAAAACGGACCGCAAATCACTAAAATGGCATACGTTCATGTGAAAGACACCTAAATCAGTTTTGTTCGGGGGGAAACTGGTATATCACACCAGTTGAAATGATTTGTTCCAATAGCGTTTGTCACTCTATGTAGCTGAGGTAATGCAGCAAAACCGCAAACAAATGCTGCACTACCCAAAAGCACTATATGGAAAGTATACTATTTGTATATAGCACCCCTGCCATAATCTTTTTTTTTTTTTTTTTTGGGGGGGGGGGGGGGGGGCAACTGGTATATCACACCAGTTGAAATTATTTGTTCTAATAGCGTTTTGTCACTCTGAAAGAATATCTGCACATTAGTTATCTGACAGCCTCTTTTGGTTTCACTTTGTCTGTGTGTTGCTGGTATGTCCACACCCCCTGTTCAGGTGTGGATCATGTGACCTTCACCTCTCCCTATTTTTTCTGACTTTACCCATCACTCCTTGCTCTGGATAGCTTAATTTGGTTTTTGAAAGAGCTGGAGTGTGGTTCGTGGTGAAGTCCTGTTCGTCCATCATCCATCAGCCTCAGAAGTTAAGTGTTCCGCTTGTTGTGTTTTGTATTCCCCCCACCTTTGTTGTTTACTAGGCCTCAGCGAGATGCTGGTTCCTTCACCAGAGAAGGAGCGGGTTGTCTCTGCCCGGTCATTACTATTAGGACAACTGAGGGCCACCAGGGTTTTCTAGGTTCCTGTGTATGGGCATCTCTACCATCGAGAGGTGCCCATACGGATAGGAGTTAGGGCCAGGAGCAGGGTTTTATAGGTGGTGACCCTTTTTCTTCCCTAGCGGTGAGGTCTAGTGTATTTTCCCTTCCTTCTTGTTGTCCTTTGGTGTTCTCCCCTACAACATTCATGACAGTGAGCTAAGGTAACACAGCAAAACCACAAAAAAATGCTGCACTGCCCAAATGCACTATATATTAAGTATATTATTGGTATATAACAGTCCTGCCTTAATCAGTTTTTTGGAGGGGCAACAGGTATATCACACCAGTAGAAATTATTTGTTCCAATAGGGTTTGTCACTTTGTGTAGCTTCTGTAACGCAGCAAAACTGCAAACAAATGCTGCACTTACCAAATGCACTTTATAGAAAGTATATTATTGGTATATCACACCCCTGTTTCAATCAGTTTTTTGGGGGTAACTATTATATCACACCAGTAGAAATTATTTCGGCACTCTGTGTAGCTGCGGTAACGCAGCAAAATAATAAACAAATGCTGCACTACCCAAATGCACTGTATAGAAAGTATATTATTTATATATAGCACCCCTGCTTTAATTCGTTTTTTTTGGGGGGGGGGAACTAGCATATCACACCAATAGAAACTATATGTTCCAAAAGCATTTGTCACTCTGTGTAGCTGCAGTGACGCAGCAAAACTGCAAACAAATGCTGCACTTCCCAAATGCACTATATAGAAAGTATATTATTGATATATCACACCCCTGCTACAAACAGTTATTTTGGGGGGTAACTAGAATATCACACCAGTAGAAATGATTTGTTTCAAAAGCATTTGTCACTCTGTGTAGCTGCAGTAACGCTGCAAAACTGCAAACAAATGCTGCAATACACAAATGCACTTTATAGAAAGTATATTATTGATATATCACACCCCTGCTTCAATCAGTTTGTTTGGGGGGCAACTGGTATATCACACCAGTAGAAATTATTTGTTCCAATAGCGTTTGGCACTCTGTGTAGCTGCACAATTGCTGCAGAACCAAACACAACTGCTGCACAATACAAATGCATTATAATATACTTTCTAAGTTAGAAAGTATATTATAAGAAGTCACGCCTATCGATAGCACACCTATACCAGTCCTTAAAAGGACTTTTGTGGCCCTATTAGATAGCGTTTGGTGTCCCTAACAGTCTGTCCCTGCTCCACACAGCAACCTCTTTCTACACTGGCAAAAGACTGAATGTAAAATGGCGGCCAGATCGGGATTATTTATAAGGTAGGGGGTATGTCCATGAGCTGAAATGTCTCAATTGGCTGTCCTGTAACACCTGATGGATGTGTCATGGGTCAAAGTTCTTCACAATGTAAAAGAATATGGTGCCGGCAGACATCTCCATAAGTTCACCCGTTCAGCAAACCGCGAATGAGCAAAGATCGCCGTGAAACGACCACCGGGTAAACCGCAAACCCATCTCTATGTACCATATCCCTCTCATTGTAAAAAATGCATTTACCATGTGGTATACATATTTTGCGGAATACCTTATTGTAAAATTGTCGTAGTCCTCTCTGGTTTCACCCCTGGTATACACCAATTAGCCTCACACCCCTCTTTCCTGTAAGTTATATGGTATTTTAGTGAGGAGCACATGTGCTGTGCCTATATACATATTTGACTAATTTACAGTTTCATAAAACGGTAACGTTTTAATAAAATGAACATTTTAATTAAAAGGTTGCCGTCCACCTCACCCACTTTATCCAACTTCTATGTCGGTAAAAGTGGAATAGGTGCTTCATAAATCTGATACCATATTTCTCAGTGTATTTAGAACTGGCAAAAAATATATTGGTAAATCTGAATCCCTTCTATTACAAAGCTGGCTGTCGGGCAGCCACCCCTAGGGGGAGCTCAGAGCACAGGAATTTACACAGTTACTATTCAGGAACTCAAATGGGGCTGCCTCTAGTGGTGGCTGCATGAAAATGTAATGTTTTCTTGCCGGGCAAAGGAGTTCAGCGTTGGGCCCCTTAGCAGTTGAGTGGTCTGCCTCCATTAGAGGGTGCGCTACTTGGGGAGCTACAATTTAGGGCAAGGACAAAACCTAATAGTTTTTTTTTTAAAGTTAAACACATAGAAAGAAAGATCAGGAATATTGATACAGAATGAAAAAATTAGAGGCACATTCTAGGGTACAGACATTTAGGCTGGATGCACACAAGAGGGGATTTACTATTGAAAATATGCCAAACTTGTGCAACAAAAACTGGCATACATGCTGCCAGGTGTATCCTTCAGAATCTGCTGACCATATACACATGTGCAACGGACCCACTAGTCCGCACCTGGGGTATCCCTTGCCCCTTAGGAGGTTTCTACGAAATATGTCCCTCTTATAGAGCAAGTAAACGTGACACCAGCTTCGGTTAAGCAGCTGAAGCACAAGGCTCCCTTTTGTAGATTGTAATGTTGGCACCCAGGGTAGGATTGACAGAGTGGTGCAGGGTGGCCTACAGTCTGTGGTGATGTTATATAAATTTGTCATGGTGTTCCTACCTGGATACTTGTGGATCCCAGAAGTGGTGTGGTCCGAAGCAGTGCAAAAAAGGGGTAGGTGAACTTGGATGGTGTAGAACAAAGTTGAGTCCAGACTTGGTAAACAGTTGCTTTTACTTGGCATAAATGGTATTCCCTACAGTTTCCAGACTTTATCTTGGTCATCAATAGGTTTCAGCAGGCAAATGGCAGAAAAATGCTGCTATCTGTAACTCACTCCTCTCTGCTGTATCCCTTCTGTAGCTCTCTCAACTCAGCTATGTCAGTAGTCAGTTTTTTACTGTAGGTAATCCTAGGAACCTCTTGGGCTTATATTTTTGTAGAGTATTTGATACTATGGATATTTATATATATGCATTCTGTGCATTATTATTATTATACATTTTTGCACATATGCACCCCTTTTTTTTTATCATATATAGCACTTTATTGTGTACCGTTGTTGCAGTATGCACTTTATTTATGATGTACCACTGTTTTTTAATTATGCACCTGTATCACGATTTGTTGGTTTCAGCTTTAGGTTAGGATGCTTTCAGCACCCTATTTTTGGTTTCTCAAAATTGGTAGTTTATATCATCATATGTTCAGTATGATTCTAAAAATTAAAGATAGCACTTATGTATTTGCCTATATTATGGATGAGGAATAGCACTGTGCACTTTATTTAAGATTAAGCAATTGATTATGATATATTCTGTAATGAAATTTACATATTTTTATATTATCACTATTTTAGGCGAATATCCATTTTATTATGCATTGTTATTATTATGTGATTTTAATGGTGATAAAGTGGCTTTTGTATAAATATGAAATCGATCTGGAATATGAATTTGTTGCTCATATTGTAGTCGTCTGTGACCGCTCCGCCCACCCGCCTTCTTCCGCCCTTCTCCTATTTGGCTAGGATGGAAGCAATGGCAATCTATGTTTTCACGCATTGATTGCCCTCTCTTGCGTTGGTCTCAGGGTAAGGGCGGAAGCTATATGATGTGGCGGTTCAGCGTTGGTCATGCGCCGCTTGCGTGATGACGTAATGCAACTTATATTACATGATTCCAGCTCACACTCTCTCTATTGGTATGGACTTAGTTTTTAAGTAATCATGTTCCCCTTGTTAACCACTTCTCCTGAGGAAGCGATCATATGCGAAACGCGCGTCGAGGAGCGCCACCACCTCTGCACCCACTATCTGTAGGTATGGTGTTCCTGAAGTTATTGAGGAGTCAGATAGAGGTTCCCACTTTACAGGTGAAGTGATGAGAGAGGTTATGCAAGCTTTAGGGGTGACCCAAGCCTTCTATACAGTGTACCAACCAAAAAGCAGTTGCCATGTTGAACGCTTGAACAGGAAAATAAAACTGAAAATTCAGAAAGCCATGCAGGAAACAGGTAAACCATGGACAGAGTATTTGGTTCTAGCCTTGTACTCAATAAGAACCACACCAAACAAGAAGACAGGGTTGTCCCCCTTTGGGGTATTGTTTGGTAGTGCCCCAAGGCTAGGATTGTATTTCCCTCAACAGTTTCAGTTGCAAGCTGACAGTATAGTCAGTTACATGAAGGTCCTCAATGAAAGGTTAGATCACACTCATAAACAAGTGTTTGATTCCATTCCAGATCCCGACTTAGTAGAAGGTATACAGAGTCTTGAGCCTGGAGATTGGGTGGTGATAAAGAGGCACGTGAGGAAAACCTTTGAGCCCAGATTTGATGGTCCCTTCCAAGTCCTGTTGAAAACTGCAACCTCCATAAAGGTGGAAGGAAAGCCTAACTGGATTCACGCCTCACATTGCAAGAAAGTGCCAAACCCTGAGGATGGAGATCCTAGCACTGCTACTCCTGGCTCTGAGCATCCAAGCTCTACATGTGAATCTAAAAAGTGACTGGAACAATGCCCTTATCAGGCATCATCAGGTCAAATGAAAGAATATGACAGATGCGGACAATTATAAAAACTGTTGGATCTGTACTCACATTCCTGTGAGTTCAAAGACTATGCCTAATTTAGCGATCCTGGTACCGTGGTTAGAGCTTGCTAACATAAACTGTAGAAACTTTTTATTTATTCGAAGTTCAGAGAATGAAAGTGTAACCATTACTGCAGTTCCTTATATACTCCTTTATCATGTAACCTATAATTATACTCTTCCTGGTGATCTATGTCTTGCTTGTGGAGTGGCAGCATATAAGTGGATTTCACCTGGAGCTTAAAGAACCTGTACTCTTATCCGACTGATTCCAGCCACATTTATACTGTCACATGATAAGCTTAATATAAATGCTGTGCCTAAACATACATTATATAAAAGAGATGCAGACAACAAACCCAGACCAAATGGAAAGCCTCTTGTAGTAGAGATGAGTATTGCAAATAAGTTCTTTAGTACTCTGTTTATTTACCCAATGATTATGCAGATGTGTGATAAGCTAGTAGTAGCAACAGATTATGTAGATGACCAATTATAGGATGTGTTAGGCCATGTAAACCAAACTAACCATGTACAATCTCAGTTAATCATAGTCACTAACCAGCATACTTTAGTTCTGGATTATCTAACTGCCAGGGAAGGAGGAATGTGTTAAGTGATAGGGCAAACCTGCTGTCATTATATACACTCACCTAAAGAATTACCGTATTTTTCGCCGTATAAGACACAAAAAAGTGGGGGAGAAATAGCAGTGCGTCTTATACGGCGAATGCTGCTGATTTTGCCGAGTTTTCAATGATACACCCGCCGCGATGCCGCGCGGCGGGTGTATCAGCTGTGAGGGAGGAGGGGCTGGGGGCCGGCATCTGCTTTTATAATGACAGCAGGGCCCGTGCAGTGACTGTATTCTACTACACGGGCCCAACTCACTGTATAAACGTATCTCTAATAGTTAATTGTTATGTATATAATCACATAATAGGCGCTGTGAATTACTTACAACTAGAGTTGAGCGAACACCTGGATGTTCGGGTTCGAGAAGTTCGGCCGAATTTCCCGGAAATGTTTGGGTTCGGGATCCGAACCCGATCCGAACTTCGTCCCGAACCCGAACCCCATTGAAGTCAATGGGGACCCGAACTTTTCGGCACTAAAAAGGCTGTAAAACAGCCCAGGAAAGGGCTAGAGGGCTGCAAAAGGCAGCAACATGTAGGTAAATCCCCTGCAAACAAATGTGGATAGGGAAATGAATAAAAATAAAAATAAAATAAATAAAAATTAACCAATATCAATTGGAGAGAGGTCCCATAACAGAGAATCTGGCTTCACGTCAGCCACCACTGCAACAGTCCATTGTCATATATTTAGGCCCAGCACACAGGCAGAGGAGAGAGGTCCCGTAACAGAGAATCTGTCTTCATGTCAGCAGAGAATAAGTTTGCATGTCATAGCAGAGAATCAGGCTTCACGTCAGCCACCACTGCAACAGTTCATTGTCATATATTTAGGCCCAGCACCCAGGCAGAGGAGAGAGGTCCCGTAACAGAGAATCTGTCTTCATGTCAGCAAGGAATCAGTCTGCATGTCATAGCATAGAATCAGGCTTCACGTCACCCACCACTGCAACAGTTCATTGTCAGATATTTAGGCCCAGCACACACACAGGCAGAGGAGAGAGGTCCCGTAACAGAGGATCTGGCTTCATGTCAGCAGAGAATCAGTCTGCATGTCATAGTAGAGAATCAGGCTTCACGTTAGCCACCACTGCAACAGTCTATTGTCATATATTTAGGCCCAGCACACAGGCAGAGGAGAGAGGTCCCGTAACAGAGAATCTGTCTTCATGTCAGCAGAGAATAAGTCTGCATGTCATAGCAGAGAATCAGGCTTCACGTCAGCCACCACTGCAACACTCCATTGTCATATATTTAGGCCCAGCACCCAGGCAGAGGAGAGAGGCCCGCACTTTATGCAGCAGCTCTGACATGTCGGGGTAGTTGTGAATGAACTTCTGCACCACCAAATTCAGCACATGCGCCAAGCAAGGGATGTGCGTCAAACCGGCTAGTCCCAGAGCTGCAACGAGATTTCGCCCATTATCGCACACCACCAGTCCGGGCTTGAGGCTCACTGGCAGCAACCACTCGTCGGTCTGTTGTTCTATACCCCACCACAACTCCTGTGCGGTGTGAGGCCTGTCCCCCAAACATATGAGTTTCAGAATGGCCTGCTAACGTTTACCCCGGGCTGTGCTGAAGTTGGTGGTGAAGGTGTGTGGCTGACTGGATGAGCAGGTGGAAGAAGAGGAGGAGGAAGCCGAGTAGGAAGAGGAGGCAAAGGAGGTAAAGAATGATGCCCTGCGATCCTTGGCGGCGGAAGGACGTGCGCCAAACAGCTCTCCGCCTGGGGCCCAGCCGCCACTACATTTACCCAGTGTGCAATTAGGAAGATATAGCGTCCCTGGCTGTGCTTACTGTTCCACGTATCTGTGGTTAGGTGGACCTTGCCACAGATGGCGTTGCGCAGAGCACACTTAATTTTATCCGATACTTGATTGTGCAGGGAGGGCGTGGCTCTCCTGGAGAAGTAGTGGTGGCTGGGAACGACGTACTGTGGGACAGCAAGCGACATGAGCTGTTTGAAGCTGTCTGTGTCCACCAGCCTAAATTACAGCATTTCATAGGCCAGTAGTTTAGAAATGCTGGCATTCAGGGCCAGGGATCGAGGGTGGCTAGGTGGGAATTTACACTTTCTCTCAAATGTTTGTGAGATGGAGAGCTGAACGCTGCCGTGTGACATGGTTGAGATGCTTGGTGACGGAGGTGGTGTTGGTGGTATATCCCCTGTTTGCTGGGCGGCAGGTGCCAACGTTCCTCCAGAGGCGAAGGAAGAGGCCAAGGCGGCAGCAGCAGAAGAGGCCGAGGCGGCAGCAGCTGAAGAGGCCGAGGCGGCAGCAGCAGAAGAGGTAGCAGGGGGAGCCTGAGTAACTTTCTTGTTTTTAAGGTGTTTACTCCACTGCAGTTCATGCTTTGCATGCAGGTGCCTGGTCATGCAGGTTGTGCTAAGGTTCAGAACGTTAATGCCTCGCTTCAGGCTCTGATGGCATAGCGTGCAAACCACTCGGGTCTTGTCGTCAGCACATTGTTTGAAGAAGTGCCATGCCAGGGAACTCCTTGAAGCTGCCTTTGGGGTGCTCGGTCCCAGATGGCGGCGATCAGTAGCAGGCGGAGTCTCTTGGCGGCGGGTGTTCTGCTTTTGCCCACTGCTCCCTCTTTTGCTACGCTGTTGGCTCGGTCTCACCACTGCCTCTTCCTCCGAACTGTGAAAGTCAGTGGCACGACCTTCATTCCATGTGGGGTCTAGGACCTCATCGTCCCCTGCATCGTCTTCCACCCAGTCTTGATCCCTAACTTCCTGTTCAGTCTGCAAACTGCAGAAAGACGCAGCAGTTGGCACCTGTGTTTCATCATCATCAGAGACATGCTGAGGTGGTATTCCCATGTCCTCATCATCAGGAAACATAAGTGGTTGTGCGTCAGTGCATTCTATGTCTTCCACCGCTGGGGAAGGGCTAGGTGGATGCCCTTGGGAAACCCTGCCAGCGGAGTCTTCAAACAGCATAAGAGACTGCTGCATAACTTGAGGCTCAGACAGTTTCCCTGGTATGCATGGGGGTGATGTGACAGACTGATGGGCTTGGTTTTCAGGCGCCATCTGTGCGCTTTCTGCAGAAGACTGGGTTGGAGATAATGTGAACGTGCTGGATCCACTGTCGGCCACCCAATTGACTAATGCCTGTACCTGCTCAGGCCTTACCATCCTTAGAACGGCATTGGGTCCCACCAAATATCGCTGTAAATTATGGCGGCTACTGGGACCTGAGGTAGTTGGTTCACTAGGACGTGTGGCTGTGGCAGAACGGCCACGTCCTCTCCCAGCACCAGAGGGTCCACTAACACCACCACGACCATGTTCGCGTCCTTTACTAGATGTTTTCCTCATTGTTATCGTTCACCACAACAGCAAAAATATTATTTGACCCAATGTATTGAATTCAAATTCAGGCCTTTTTTTAAAGACAACTAACACTATCTGGCTATCTATTTAGGTACCGTATTACACTAATACAGGCACAGCAGTAACCACAGATTTAGCTGACTATAAATTTGAGGCCTAGTATTTAGGTGCTGGGTGACAGGTATAGATTTACTGACAGAATTAGACTTGGAAATGCACAGTAGCGTGTGTGTGAAGTTATTCAGAATGACCCTATGTGCACCTTAAATCTGATATACCCTTTTAGGGATAAATTTAAAGTAGGCCTGATACAGCAGAAACCACTAAATTAGGAAATTGATAAATTGGGAATTGTATTTCAACCCAGAACAAAAACTGTGCTTTGACGGACACTAAATAACTTGACCAGCCACACCAGTAACAACAGATTTAGCTGGATATAAACTTGAGGCCTAGTATTTAGGCGCTGGGTGACAGGTATAGGTTTACTGACAGAATTTGACTTGGAACTGCACAGTAGCGTGTGTGCGAAGTTATTCAGAATCACCCTATGTGCACCTTGAATCTGATATACCCTTTTAGGGATAAATTTAAAATAGGCCTGATACAGCAGAAACCACTAAATTAGGAAATTGCTAAATTGGGAATTGTATTTCAACCCAGAACAAAAACTGTGCTTTGACGGACACTAAATAACTTGACCAGCCACACCAGTAACGACAGATTTAGCTGGATATAAACTTGAGGCCTAGTATTTAGGCGCTGGGTGACAGGTATAGGTTTACTGACAGAATTAGACTTGGAAATGCACAGTAGCGTGTGTGTGAAGTTATTCAGAATGACCCTATGTGCACCTTGAATCTGATATACCCTTTTAGGGATAAATGTAAAGAAGGCCTGATACAGCAGAAACCACTAAATTAGGAAATTGCTAAATTGGGAATTGTATTTCAACCCAGAACAAAAACTGTGCTTTGACGGACACTAAATAACTTAACGAGCCACACCAGTAACGACAGATTTAGCTGGATATAAACTTGAGGCCTAGTATTTAGGCGCTGGGTGACAGACATAGGTTTACTGACAGAATTAGACTTGGAAATGCACAGTAGCGTGTGTGTGAAGTTATTCAGAATGACCCTATGTGCACCTTGAATCTGATATACCCTTTTAGGGATAAATTTAAAGTAGGCCTGATACAGCAGAAACCACTAAATTAGGAAATTGCTAAATTGGGAATTGTATTTCAACCCAGAACAAAAACTGTGCTTTGACGGACACTAAATAACTTAACGAGCCACACCAGTAACGACAGATTTAGCTGGATATAAACTTGAGGCCTAGTATTTAGGCGCTGGGTGACAGGTATAGGTTTACTGACAGAATTAGACTTGGAAATGCACAGTAGCGTGTGTGTGAAGTTATTCAGAATGACCCTATGTGCACCTTGAATCTGATATACCCTTTTAGGGATAAATTTAAAGTAGGCCTGATACAGCAGAAACCACTAAATTAGGAAATTGCTAAATTGGGAATTGTATTTCAACCCAGAACAAAAACTGTGCTTTGACGGACACTAAATAACTTGACCAGCCACACCAGTAACGACAGATTTAGCTGGATATAAACTTGAGGCCTAGTATTTAGGCGCTGGGTGACAGGTATAGGTTTACTGACAGAATTAGACTTGGAAATGCACAGTAGCGTGTGTGTGAAGTTATTCAGAATGACCCTATGTGCACCTTGAATCTGATATACCCTTTTAGGGATAAATTTAAAGTAGGCCTGATACAGCAGAAACCACTAAATTAGGAAATTGCTAAATTGGGAATTGTATTTCAACCCAGAACAAAAACTGTGCTTTGACGGACACTAAATAACTTGACCAGCCACACCAGTAACGACAGATTTAGCTGACTATAAATTTGAGGCCTATTCTTTAGGCGCTGGGTGAGAGGTATAGGTTTACTGACAGAATTAGACTTGGAAATGCACAGTAGCGTGTGTGTGAAGTTATTCATAATGACCCTATGTGCACCTTGAATCTGATATACCCTTTTAGGGATAAATTTAAAGTAGGCCTGATACAGCAGAAACCACTAAATTAGGAAATTGCTAAATTGGGAATTGTATTTCAACCCAGAACAAAAACTGTGCTTTGACGGACACTAAATAACTTGACCAGCCACACCAGTAACGACAGATTTAGCTGGATATAAACTTGAGGCCTAGTATTTAGGCGCTGGGTGACAGGTATAGGTTTACTGACAGAATTAGACTTGGAAATGCACAGTAGCGTGTGTGTGAAGTTATTCATAATGACCCTATGTGCACCTTGAATCTGATATACCCTTTTAGGGATAAATTTAAAGTAGGCCTGATACAGCAGAAACCACTAAATTAGGAAATTGCTAAATTGGGAATTGTATTTCAACCCAGAACAAAAACTGTGCTTTGACGGACACTAAATAACTTGACCAGCCACACCAGTAACGACAGATTTAGCTGGATATAAACTTGAGGCCTAGTATTTAGGTGCTGGGTGACAGGTATAGGTTTACTGACAGAATTAGACTTGGAAATGCACAGTAGCGTGTGTGTGAAGTTATTCAGAATCACCCTATGTGCACCGTTAATCTGATATACCCTTTTAAAGATAAATTTAAAGTAGGCCTGAACAGCAGAAACCACTAAATTAGGAAATTGCTAAATTGGGAATTGTATTTCAACCCAGAACAAAAACTGTGCTTTGACGGACACTAAATAACTTGACCAGCCACACCAGTAACGACAGATTTAGCTGGATATAAACTTGAGGCCTAGTATTTAGGCGCTGGGTGACAGATATAGGTTTACTGACAGAATTAGACTTGGAAATGCACAGTAGCGTGTGTGTGAAGTTATTCAGAATGACCCTATGTGCACCTTGAATCTGATATACCCTTTTAGGGATAAATTTAAAGTAGGCCTGATACAGCAGAAACCACTAAATTAGGAAATTGCTAAATTGGGAATTGTATTTCAACCCAGAACAAAAACTGTGCTTTGACGGACACTAAATAACTTGACCAGCCACACCAGTAACGACAGATTTAGCTGACTATAAACTTGAGGCCTAGTATTTAGGCGCTGGGTGACAGGTATAGGTTTACTGACAGAATTAGACTTGTAAATGCACAGTAGCGTGTGTGTGAAGTTATTCAGAATCACCCTATGTGCACCTTGAATCTGATATACCCTTTTAAAGATAAATTTAAAGTAGGCCTGAACAGCAGAAACCACTAAATTAGGAAATTGCTAAATTGGGAATTGTATTTCAACCCAGAACAAAAACTGTGCTTTGACGGACACTAAATAACTTGACCAGCCACACCAGTAATGACAGATTTAGCTGGATATAAACTTGAGGCCTAGTATTTAGGCGCTGGGTGACAGGTATAGGTTTACTGACAGAATTAGACTTGGAAATGCACAGTAGCGTGTGTGTGAAGTTATTCAGAATGACCCTATGTGCACCTTGAATCTGATATACCCTTTTAGGGATAAATTTAAAGTAGGCCTGATACAGCAGAAACCACTAAATTAGGAAATTGCTAAATTGGGAATTGTATTTCAACCCAGAACAAAAACTGTGCTTTGACGGACACTAAATAACTTAACGAGCCACACCAGTAACGACAGATTTAGCTGGATATAAACTTGAGGCCTAGTATTTAGGCGCTGGGTGACAGATATAGGTTTACTGACAGAATTAGACTTGGAAATGCACAGTAGCGTGTGTGTGAAGTTATTCAGAATGACCCTATGTGCACCTTGAATCTGATATACCCTTTTAGGGATAAATTTAAAGTAGGCCTGATACAGCAGAAACCACTAAATTAGGAAATTGCTAAATTGGGAATTGTATTTCAACCCAGAACAAAAACTGTGCTTTGACGGACACTAAATAACTTAACGAGCCACACCAGTAACGACAGATTTAGCTGGATATAAACTTGAGGCCTAGTATTTAGGCGCTGGGTGACAGGTATAGGTTTACTGACAGAATTAGACTTGGAAATGCACAGTAGCGTGTGTGTGAAGTTATTCAGAATCACCCTATGTGCACCTTGAATCTGATATACCCTTTTAGGGATAAATTTAAAGTAGGCCTGATACAGCAGAAACCACTAAATTAGGAAATTGCTAAATTGGGAATTGTATTTCAACCCAGAACAAAAACTGTGCTTTGACGGACACTAAATAACTTGACCAGCCACACCAGTAACTACAGATTTAGCTGGATATAAACTTGAGGCCTAGTATTTAGGCGCTGGGTGACAGGTATAGGTTTACTGACAGAATTAGACTTGGAAATGCACAGTAGCGTGTGTGTGAAGTTATTCAGAATGACCCTATGTGCACCTTGAATCTGATATACCCTTTTAGGGATAAATTTAAAGTAGGCCTGATACAGCAGAAACCACTAAATTAGGAAATTGCTAAATTGGGAATTGTATTTCAACCCAGAACAAAAACTGTGCTTTGACGGACACTAAATAACTTGACCAGCCACACCAGTAACGACAGATTTAGCTGATAATAAATTTGAGGCCTATTCTTTAGGCGCTGGGTGACAGGTATAGGTTTACTGACAGAATTAGACTTGGAAATGCACAGTAGCGTGTGTGTGAAGTTATTCATAATGACCCTATGTGCACCTTGAATCTGATATACCCTTTTAGGGATAAATTTAAAGTAGGCCTGATACAGCAGAAACCACTAAATTAGGAAATTGCTAAATTGGGAATTGTATTTCAACCCAGAACAAAAACTGTGCTTTGACGGACACTAAATAACTTGACCAGCCACACCAGTAACGACAGATTTAGCTGGATATAAACTTGAGGCCTAGTATTTAGGCGCTGGGTGACAGGTATAGGTTTACTGACAGAATTAGACTTGGAAATGCACAGTAGCGTGTGTGTGAAGTTATTCAGAATCACCCTATGTGCACCTTGAATCTGATATACCCTTTTAAAGATAAATTTAAAGTAGGCCTGATACAGCAGAAACCACTAAATTATGAAATTGCTAAATTGGGAATTGTATTTCAACCCAGAACAAAAACTGTGCTTTGACGGACACTAAATAACTTGACCAGCCACACCAGTAACGACAGATTTAGCTGATTATAAATTTGAGGCCTATTATTTAGGCGCTGGGTGACAGGTATAGGTTTACTGACAGAATTAGACTTGGAAATGCACAGTAGCGTGTGTGTGAAGTTATTCATGAATGACCCTATGTGCACCTTGAAACTGATATACCCTTTTAGGGATAAATTTAAAGTAGGCCTGATACAGCAGAAACCACTAAATTAGGAAATTGCTAAATTGGGAATTGTATTTCAACCCAGAACAAAAACTGTGCTTTGACGGACACTAAATAACTTGACCAGCCACACCAGTAACGACAGATTTAGCTGGATATAAACTTGAGGCCTAGTATTTAGGCGCTGGGTGACAGGTATAGGTTTACTGACAGAATTAGACTTGGAAATGCACAGTAGCGTGTGTGTGAAGTTATTCATAATGACCCTATGTGCACCTTGAATCTGATATACCCTTTTAGGGATAAATTTAAAGTAGGCCTGATACAGCAGAAACCACTAAATTAGGAAATTGCTAAATTGGGAATTGTATTTCAACCCAGAACAAAAACTGTGCTTTGACGGACACTAAATAACTTGACCAGCCACACCAGTAACGACAGATTTAGCTGGATATAAACTTGAGGCCTAGTATTTAGGCGCTGGGTGACAGGTATAGGTTTACTGACAGAATTAGACTTGGAAATGCACAGTAGCGTGTGTGTGAAGTTATTCATAATGACCCTATGTGCACCTTGAATCTGATATACCCTTTTAGGGATAAATTTAAAGTAGGCCTGATACAGCAGAAACCACTAAATTAGGAAATTGCTAAATTGGGAATTGTATTTCAACCCAGAACAAAAACTGTGCTTTGACGGACACTAAATAACTTGACCAGCCACACCAGTAACGACAGATTTAGCTGGATATAAACTTGAGGCCTAGTATTTAGGCGCTGGGTGACAGGTATAGGTTTACTGACAGAATTAGACTTGGAAATGCACAGTAGCGTGTGTGTGAAGTTATTCAGAATCACCCTATGTGCACCTTGAATCTGATATACCCTTTTAAAGATAAATTTAAAGTAGGCCTGATACAGCAGAAACCACTAAATTATGAAATTGCTAAATTGGGAATTGTATTTCAACCCAGAACAAAAACTGTGCTTTGACGGACACTAAATAACTTGACCAGCCACACCAGTAACGACAGATTTAGCTGATTATAAATTTGAGGCCTATTCTTTAGGCGCTGGGTGACAGGTATAGGTTTACTGACAGAATTAGACTTGGAAATGCACAGTAGCGTGTGTGTGAAGTTATTCAGAATGACCCTATGTGCACCTTGAATCTGATATACCCTTTTAGGGATAAATTTAAAGTAGGCCTGATACAGCAGAAACCACTAAATTAGGAAATTGCTAAATTGGGAATTGTATTTCAACCCAGAACAAAAACTGTGCTTTGACGGACACTAAATAACTTGACCAGCCACACCAGTAACGACAGATTTAGCTGGATATAAACTTGAGGCCTAGTATTTAGGCGCTGGGTGACAGGTATAGGTTTACTGACAGAATTAGACTTGGAAATGCACAGTAGCGTGTGTGTGAAGTTATTCAGAATGACCCTATGTGCACCTTGAATCTGATATACCCTTTTAGGGATAAATTTAAAGTAGGCCTGATACAGCAGAAACCACTAAATTAGGAAATTGCTAAATTGGGAATTGTATTTCAACCCAGAACAAAAACTGTGCTTTGACGGACACTAAATAACTTGACCAGCCACACCAGTAACGACAGATTTAGCTGATATAAATTTGAGGCCTATTCTTTAGGCGCTGGGTGACAGGTATAGGTTTACTGACAGAATTAGACTTGGAAATGCACAGTAGCGTGTGTGTGAAGTTATTCAGAATGACCCTATGTGCACCTTGAATCTGATATACCCTTTTAGGGATAAATTTAAAGTAGGCCTGATACAGCAGAAACCACTAAATTAGGAAATTGCTAAATTGGGAATTGTATTTCAACCCAGAACAAAAACTGTGCTTTGACGGACACTAAATAACTTGACCAGCCACACCAGTAACGACAGATTTAGCTGGATATAAACTTGAGGCCTAGTATTTAGGCGCTGGGTGACAGGTATAGGTTTACTGACAGAATTTGACTTGGAAATGCACAGTAGCGTGTGTGTGAAGTTATTCAGAATCACCCTATGTGCACCTTGAATCTGATATACCCTTTTAGGGATAAATTTAAAGTAGGCCTGATACAGCAGAAACCACTAAATTAGGAAATTGCTAAATTGGGAATTGTATTTCAACCCAGAACAAAAACTGTGCTTTGACGGACACTAAATAACTTGACCAGCCACACCAGTAACGACAGATTTAGCTGACTATAAATTTGATGCCTATTCTTTAGGCGCTGGGTGACAGGTATAGGTTTACTGACAGAATTTTACTTGGAAATGCACAGTAGCGTGTGTGTGAAGTTATTCATAATGACCCTATGTGCAACTTGAATCTGATATACCCTTTTAGGGATAAATTTAAAGTAGGCCTGATACAGCAGAAACCACTAAATTAGGAAATTGCTAAATTGGGTATTGTATTTCAACCCAGAACAAAAACTGTGCTTTGACGGACACTAAATAACTTGACCAGCCACACCAGTAACGACAGATTTAGCTGGATATATACTTGAGGCCTAGTATTTAGGCGCTGGGTGACAGGTATAGGTTTACTAACAGAATTAGACTTGGAAATGCACAGTAGCGTGTGTGTGAAGTTATTCAGAATGACCCTATGTGCACCTTTAATCTGATATACCCTTTTAGGGATAAATTTAAAGTAGGCCTGATACAGCAGAAACCACTAAATTAGGAAATTGCTAAATTGGGAATTGTATTTCAACCCAGAACAAAAACTGTGCTTTGATGGACACTAAATAACTTGACCAGCCACACCAGTAACGACAGATTTAGCTGGATATAAACTTGAGGCCTAGTATTTAGGCGCTGGGTGACAGGTATAGGTTTACTGACAGAATTAAACTTGGAAATGCACTGTAGCGTGTGTGTGAAGTTATTCAGAATGACCCAATGTGCACCTTGAATCTGATATACCCTTTTAGGGATAAATTAAAAATAGGCCTGATACAGCAGAAACCACTAAATTTGGAAATTGCTAAATTGGGAATTGTATTTCAGCCCAGAACAAAAACTGTGCTTTGACGGACACTAAATAACTTGACCAGCCACACCAGTAACGACATATTTAGCTGACTATAAATTTGAGGCCTATTCTTTAGGCGCTGGGTGACAGGTATAGGTTTACTGATAGAATTTTACTTGGAAATGCACAGTAGCGTGTGTGTGAAGTTATTCATAATGACCCTATGTGCACCTTGAATCTGATATACCCTTTTAGGGATAAATTTAAAGTAGGCCTGATACAGCAGAAACCACTAAATTAGGAAATTGCTAAATTGGGAATTGTATTTCAACCCAGAACAAAAACTGTGCTTTGACGGACACTAAATAACTTGACCAGCCACACCAGTAACGACAGATTTAGCTGGATATAAACTTGAGGCCTAGTATTTAGGCGCTGGGTGACAGGTATAGGTTTACTGACAGAATTAGACTTGGAAATGCACAGTAGCGTGTGTGTGAAGTTATTCAGAATCACCCTATGTGCACCTTGAATCTGATATACCCTTTTAGGGATAAATTTAAAGTAGGCCTGATACAGCAGAAACCACTAAATTAGGAAATTGCTAAATTGGGAATTGTATTTCAACCCAGAACAAAAACTGTGCTTTGACGGACACTAAATAACTTGACCAGCCACACCAGTAACGACAGATTTAGCTGGATATAAACTTGAGGCCTAGTATTTAGGCGCTGGGTGACAGGTATACATTTACTGACAGAATTAGACTGGGATATGGCCAAAAAATGCTACCACACTATTGATGGTTAAATGCACTTGGTGTGACAGCTTGACCAACTACACTACTGAGGGTTAAATGCACTTGGTGACGGGCGCAGCTTGCCCCTGATGTAGTATATGGCCAAAAAATAAACAGACTATTGCTGGTTAAATGCACTTGGTGTGACAGCTTCACCCTGATGTAGGATTTAGCCAAAAAACAACCGCACCATTGAGGGTAAATGCACTTGGTGACAGCTTGCCCCTGATGTAGTATATGGCCAAAAAATAAACAGACTATTGCTGGTTAAATGCACTTGGTGTGACAGCTTCACCCTGATGTAGGATTTAGCCAAAAAACAACCACACCATTGAGGGTTAAATGCACTTGGTGACAGGCTCAGCTTGCCCCTTATGTAGTATATGGCCAAAAAATAACCAGACTATTGCTGGTTAAATGCACTTGGTGTGACAGCTTCACCCTGATGTAGGATTGAGCCAAAAAACAACCACACCATTGTGGGTTAAATGCACTTGGTGGCAGCTTGTGCTGGCGCACCACAAGACACAAAATGGCCGCCGATCACCCCAGAAAAATATGACTGAAAAACGCTCTGGGCAGCCTAAAACCAATGAGCAATTCAATAGCAGCAGTTCAATCATCCACAGCTGCAGATCGATCTCTGAATGAAGTCTTTTGGAGGAGTTAATCACTGCCTAATCTCGCCCTACTGTCGCAGCTGCAACCTCTCTCTACGCTAATCAGAGCAGAGTGACGGGCGGCGCTATATGACTCCAGCTTAAATAGAGGCTGGGTCACATGCTGCACTGGCCAATCACAGCCATGCCAATAGTAGGCATGACTGTGACGGCCTCTTGGGGCAAGTAGTATGACGCTTGTTGATTGGCTGCTTTGCAGCCTTTCAAAAAGCGCCAAGAAAGCGACGAACGCCGAACCCGAACCTGGACTTTTCCGGGTTCGCTCATCCCTACTTACAACTACAAGCGCTCGCCGCTCGGTAGGTAGCAGAGAGGAGGGAGGAGGCAGGCTGGGAGGACGGGAGCTGGCAGTGTGAGTCATACGTCACGTGCCTGCGACGCCCACTTTATAAATGAAGCAGGCGGCGTGGGCGCATGACGTATGACTCATGCTGCCAGCGCCTGTCCTCTCGGCTTGCCTTCTCCCTCCTCTCTGCTACCTACCGAGCGGCGAGCGCTTGTAGTTGTAAGTAATACACAGCGCTCATTATGCAATTATATTCATACCAATTAACTATTAGTGATACAATTATACAGTGAGCGGGGCCCGTGTAGTAGAATACAGTCACTGCACGGGCCCCGCTGTCATTATAAAAGCAGATGCCGGCCCCCAGCCCGTGTATTGAGGGTCATTCACTACAGGGACACTTATGGAGGGGATCTGTGGATGACACATAGCATAAGATGCTATATATGTGTCATCCACAGATCCCCCCCATAACTGTCATACACAGATCCTTATAACAGTGCCATCCAGAGAGCCCAATAAGAGCCACCCACAGATTCCCCATAAGTGTCACCCACAGATCCCCCATAAGTGTCACCCACAGATCCCCCATAAGTGTCACCCACAGATCCCCCATAAGTGTCACCCATAGATCCCCCATAACAGTGCCATCCACAGACCACAATTAGTTCAAAACCCACCAAAAGCACACCTTTTGGTTCAAAATATTTTTTTTCTTATTTTCCTCCTCAAAAACCTAGGTGCGTCTTATGGGCCGGTGCGTCTTATAGGGCAAAAAATACGTTATTAGGAACACCATACTAATACGGTGTTGGACCCCCTTTTGCCTTTAGAACTGCCTTAATTCTACATGGCATTGATTCAACAAGGTGCTGATAGCATTCTTTAGAAATGTTGGCCCATATTGATAGGATAGCATCTTGCAGTTGATGGAGATTTGAGGGATGCACATCCAGGGCACGAAGCTCCCGTTCCACCACATCCCAAAGATGCTCTATTGGGTTGAGATCTGGTGACTGTGGGGGCCATTTTAGTACAGTGAACTCATTGTCATGTTCAAGAAACCAATTTGAAATGATTCGAGCTTTGTGACATGGTACATTATCCTGCTGGAAGTAGCCATCAGAGGATGGGTACATGGTGGTCATGAAGGGATGGACATGGTCAGAAACAATGCTCAGGTAGCCCGTGGCCACGTGGCCAATTGGCACTAAGGCGCCTAAAGTGTGCCTAGAAAACATCCCCCACACCATTACATCACCACCATCAGCCTGCACAGTGGTAACAAGGCGTGATGGATACATGATCTCATTCTGTTTACGCCAAATTCGGACTCTACCCAGGGCCGGTGCAAGGATTTTTGCCAACACAAGCGAAGCTACATTTTGGCGCCCTGGTATCTTCTCTCTGCTTCAGACAATGGCTGGTTTAAGGACGATATTTTTCGCCCTCTAAGACGCACCTAGGTTTTAGAGGAGGATAATAAGAAAAAAATATTTTCCATTACACCTCAGGTCAGACCAGCAATCAGACCCCCAATGTTAATCAGACCTCAGATCAGAACCCCATTTCAGACATCATCCCCCAGCCATCAGACCCCCATGTCACATTTCTCCCCCTCCATGTCACATTTTTCCGCCCTCCACCAGGGTGCGCCTTAAGGCGACCGCTTGGTCTGCCTTATGGTAGCACCGGCCCTGACTCTACCATTTGAATGTCTCAACAGAAATTGAGACTCATCAGACCAGGCAACATTTTTCCAGTCTTCAACAGTCCAATTTTGGTGAGCTTGTGCAAATTGTAGCCTCTTTTTCCTATTTGTAGTGGAGATGAGTGGTACCCGGTGGGGTCTTCTGCTGTAGCCCATCTGCTTCAAGGTTGTGCGTGTTGTGGCTTCACAAATACTTTGCTGCATACCTCAGTTGTAACGAGTGGTTATTTCAGTCAACGTTGCTCTTCTATCAGCTTGAATCAGTCGGCCCATTCTCCTCTGATCTCTAGCATCAACAAGGCATTTTCGCCCACAGAACTGCCGCATACTGGATGTTTTTCCCTTTTCACACCATTCTGACATTCAGTTTGGAGTTCAGGAGATTGTCTTGACCAGGACCACAACCCTACATGCATTTAAGCAACTGCCATGTGATTGGTTGACTAGATAATCGCATTAATGAGAAATAGAACAGGTGTTCCTAATAATTATTTTAGGTGAGTGTAATATTCAAGACCAAGAAAAAATCCAGCTTCCAAGATGCAAAAGGTGAAATCTTTATTGTGCGTTTAAAATCCAATGCAAGACATCACAGGTTACAGTAATACGTTTCAGACCGCAAGTAAATCAGGGTCCTTCATCATGACATTGTGATTAAGCTAGCATTAATGTGCTTAAGTAAAGTGTGTAACAAAACCAGTAGTAGGAGAGATTATTAAAATGTATTGAGCTAATCCCTCATGCAGGTACGGATATGCAGAATCTAGGAAACCAGCAGCAAAGGGAAATGTCCGGCTGAAGTATGTGTACCTGTTGCCTGCAATGAGTGAATATCTAAAAATTGGGGAATTGTCAGGGATTGCACCCTCATTTTGTATCCTGGGTTCCATTTTGCTTTCTGGTTTATTTTAGGTCAGAATTGAGAATTGCTGAGCCTTGTGTATTCGAGACAAACAAAGTTAATTGCTTATTAGTTCTCAGAAGTATATCTGTCTGATGTTCTGGGAGTATAATTGGTACTAGGTACTTTTCAAGGAAAAAGTTTTTTGTAATCAAATATGCTTGACTTACAAACATCAAAAAGAAGGTATTATTATTATTATTAATCATGTGATGCTTACGCAGTGGAGTAGGGATCGCCATTAGAGTTGAGCGAACACCTGGATGTTCGGGTTCGAGAAGTTCGGCCGAACATCCCGGAAATGTTCGGGTTCGGGATCCGAACCCGATCCGAACTTCGTCCCGAACCCGAACCCCATTGAAGTCAATGGGGACCCGAACTTTTCGGCACTAAAAAGGCTGTAAAACAGCCCAGGAAAGAGCTAGAGGGCTGCAAAAGGCAGCAACATGTAGGTAAATCCCCTGCAAACAAATGTGGATAGGGAAATGAATTAAAATAAAAATTAAATAAATAAAAATTAACCAAAATCAATTGGAGAGAGGTTCCATAGCAGAGAATCTGGCTTCCCGTCACCCACCACTGGAACAGTCCATTCTCAGATATTTAGGCCCCGGCACCCAGGCAGAGGAGAGAGGTCCCGTAACAGAGAATCTGTCTTCATGTCAGCAGAGAATCAGTCTGCATGTCATAGCAGAGAATCAGGCTTCACGTCAGCCACCAGTGCAACAGTCCATTGTCATATATTTAGGCCCAGCACCCAGGCAGAGGAGAGAGGTCCCGTAACAGAGGATCTGTCTTCATGTCAGCAGAGAATTAGTCTGCATGTCATAGCAGAGAATCAGGCTTCACGTCAGCCACCACTGCAACAGTCCATTGGCATATATTTAGGCCCAGCACACACACAGGCAGAGGAGAGAGGTCCCGTAACAGAGAATCTGGCTTCATGTCAGCAGAGAATCAGTCTGCATGTCATAGCAGAGAATGAGGCTTCACGTCAGCCACCACTGCAACAGTCCATTGGCATATATTTAGGCCCAGCACCCAGGCAGAGGAGGGAGGTCCCGTAACAGAGAATCTGTCTTCATGTCAGCAGAGAATTAGTCTGCATGTCATAGCAGAGAATGAGGCTTCACGTCAGCCACCACTGCAACAGTCCATTGGCATATATTTAGGCCCAGCACCCAGGCAGAGGAGGGAGGTCCCGTAACAGAGAATCTGTCTTCATGTCAGCAGAGAATTAGTCTGCATGTCATAGCAGAGAATGAGGCTTCACGTCAGCCACCACTGCAACAGTCCATTGGCATATATTTAGGCCCAGCACCCAGGCAGAGGAGGGAGGTCCCGTAACAGAGAATCTGTCTTCATGTCAGCAGAGAATTAGTCTGCATGTCATAGCAGAGAATGAGGCTTCACGTCAGCCACCACTGCAACAGTCCATTGGCATATATTTAGGCCCAGCACACACACAGGCAGAGGAGAGAGGTCCCAGTAACAGAGAATCTGGCTTCATGTCAGCAGAGAATCAGTCTGCATGTCATAGCAGAGAATGAGGCTTCACGTCAGCCACCACTGCAACAGTCCATTGGCATATATTTAGGCCCAGCACCCAGGCAGAGGAGGGAGGTCCCGTAACAGAGAATCTGTCTTCATGTCAGCAGAGAATTAGTCTGCATGTCATAGCAGAGAATGAGGCTTCACGTCAGCCACCACTGCAACAGTCCATTGGCATATATTTAGGCCCAGCACCCAGGCAGAGGAGGGAGGTCCCGTAACAGAGAATCTGTCTTCATGTCAGCAGAGAATTAGTCTGCATGTCATAGCAGAGAATGAGGCTTCACGTCAGCCACCACTGCAACAGTCCATTGGCATATATTTAGGCCCAGCACACACACAGGCAGAGGAGAGAGGTCCCGTAACAGAGAATCTGGCTTCATGTCAGCAGAGAATCAGTCTGCATGTCATAGCAGAGAATGAGGCTTCACGTCAGCCACCACAGCAACAGTCCATTGGCATATATTTAGGCCCAGCACCCAGGCAGAGGAGGGAGGTCCCGTAACAGAGAATCTGTCTTCATGTCAGCAGAGAATTAGTCTGCATGTCATAGCAGAGAATGAGGCTTCACGTCAGCCACCACTGCAACAGTCCATTGGCATATATTTAGGCCCAGCACCCAGGCAGAGGAGGGAGGTCCCGTAACAGAGAATCTGTCTTCATGTCAGCAGAGAATTAGTCTGCATGTCATAGCAGAGAATGAGGCTTCACGTCAGCCACCACTGCAACAGTCCATTGGCATATATTTAGGCCCAGCACACACACAGGCAGAGGAGAGAGGTCCCGTAACAGAGAATCTGTCTTCATGTCAGCAGAGAATCAGTCTGCATGTCATAGCAGAGAATCAGGCTTCACGTCAGCCACCAGTGCAACAGTCCATTGTCATATATTTAGGCCCAGCACCCAGGCAGAGGAGAGAGGTCCCGTAACAGAGGATCTGTCTTCATGTCAGCAGAGAATTAGTCTGCATGTCATAGCAGAGAATCAGGCTTCACGTCAGCCACCACTGCAACAGTCCATTGGCATATATTTAGGCCCAGCACACACACAGGCAGAGGAGAGAGGTCCCGTAACAGAGAATCTGGCTTCATGTCAGCAGAGAATCAGTCTGCATGTCATAGCAGAGAATGAGGCTTCACGTCAGCCACCACTGCAACAGTCCATTGGCATATATTTAGGCCCAGCACCCAGGCAGAGGAGGGAGGTCCCGTAACAGAGAATCTGTCTTCATGTCAGCAGAGAATTAGTCTGCATGTCATAGCAGAGAATGAGGCTTCACGTCAGCCACCACTGCAACAGTCCATTGGCATATATTTAGGCCCAGCACACACACAGGCAGAGGAGAGAGGTCCCGTAACAGAGAATCTGGCTTCATGTCAGCAGAGAATCAGTCTGCATGTCATAGCAGAGAATGAGGCTTCACGTCAGCCACCACTGCAACAGTCCATTGTCATAAATTTAGGCCCAGCACCCAGGCAGAGGAGAGAGCTCCCGTAACAGACAATCTGGCTTCATGTCAGCAGAGAATTAGTCTGCATGTCATAGCAGAGAATCAGGCTTCATGTCAGCCACCACTGCAACAGTCCATTGGCATATATTTAGGCCTAGCACACAGGCAGAGGAGAGGTTCATTCAACTTTGGGTAGCATCGCAATATAATGGTAAAATGAAAATAAAAATAGGATTGAATGAGGAAGTGCCCTGGAGTCCAATAATATATGGTTATGGGGAGGTAGTTAATGTCTAATCTGGACAAGGGACGGACAGGTCCTGTGGGATCCATGCCTGGTTCATTTTTATGAACGTCAGCTTGTCCACATTGGCTGTAGACAGGCGGCTGCGTTTGTCTGTAATGACGCCCCCTGCCGTGCTGAATACACGTTCAGACAAAACGCTGGCTGCCGGGCAGGCCAGCACCTCCAAGGCATAAAAGGCTAGCTCTGGCCACGTGGACAATTTAGAGACCCAGAAGTTGAATGGGGCTGAACCATCAGTCAGTACGTGGAGGGGTGTGCACACGTACTGTTCCACCATGTTAGTGAAATGTTGCCTCCTGCTAACACGTTGCGTATCAGGTGGTGGTGCAGTTAGCTGTGGCGTGTTGACAAAAGTTTTCCACATCTCTGCCATGCTAACCCTGCCCTCAGAGGAGCTGGCCGTGACACAGCTGCCTTGGCGACCTCTTGCTCCTCCTCTGCCTTGGCCTTGGGCTTCCACTTGTTCCCCTGTGACATTTGGGAATGCTCTCAGTAGCGCGTCTACCAACGTGCGCTTGTACTCGCGCATCTTCCTATCACGCTCCAGTGCAGGAAGTAAGGTGGGCACATTGTCTTTGTAGCGTGGATCCAGCAGGGTGGCAACCCAGTAGTCCGCACAGGTTAAAATGTGGGCAACTCTGCTGTCGTTGCGCAGGCACTGCAGCATGTAGTCGCTCATGTGTGCCAGGCTGCCCAGGGATAAGGACAAGCTGTCCTCTGTGGGAGGCGTATCGTCATCGTCCTGCCTTTCCCCCCAGCCACGCACCAGTGATGGACCCGAGCTGCGTTGGGTGCCACCCCGCTGTGACCATGCTTCATCCTCATCCTCCTCCACCTCCTCCTCATCCTCGTCCTCCTCGTCCTCCAGTAGTGGGCCCTGGCTGGCCACATTTGTACCTGGCCTCTGCTGTTGCCAAAAACCTCCCTCTGAGTCACTTCGAAGAGACTGGCCTGAAAGTGCTAAAAATGACCCCTCTTCCTCCTCCTCCTCCTCCTCCTCCTGGGCCACCTCCTCTTCCATCATCGCCCTAAGTGTTTTCTCAAGGAGACATAGAAGTGGTATTGTAACGCTGATAACGGTGTCATCGCCACTGGCCATGTTGGTGGAGTACTCGAAACAGCGCAACAGGGCACACAGGTCTCGCATGGAGGCCCAGTCATTGGTGGTGAAGTGGTGCTGTTCTGTAGTGCGACTGACCCGTGCGTGCTGCAGCTGAAACTCCACTATGGCCTGCTGCTGCTCGCACAGTCTGTCCAGCATGTGCAAGGTGGAGTTCCACCTGGTGGGCACGTCGCATATGAGGCGGTGAGCGGGAAGGCCGAAGTTACGCTGTAGCGCAGACAGGCGAGCAGCAGCAGGATGTGAATGCCGGAAGCGCGAACAGACGGCCCGCACTTTATGCAGCAGCTCTGACATGTCGGGGTAGTTGTGAATGAACTTCTGCACCACCAAATTCAGCACATGCGCCAAGCAAGGGATGTGCGTCAAATTGGCTAGTCCCAGAGCTGCAACGAGATTTCGCCCATTATCACACACCACCAGGCCGGGCTTGAGGCTCACCGGCAGCAACCACTCGTCGGTCTGTTGTTCTATACCCCGCCACAACTCCTGTGCGGTGTGGGGCCTGTCCCCCAAACATATGAGTTTCAGAATGGCCTGCTGACGTTTACCCCGGGCTGTGCTGAAGTTGGTGGTGAAGGTGTGTGGCTGACTGGATGAGCAGGTGGAAGAAGAGGAGGAGGAAGCCGAGAAGGAGGAGGTGGCAACAGGAGGCAAAGAATGTTGCCCTGCGATCCTTGGCGGCGGAAGGACGTGCGCCAAACAGCTCTCCGCCTGGGGCCCAGCTGCCACTACATTTACCCAGTGTGCAGTTAGGGAGATATAGCGTCCCTGGCCGTGCTTACTGGTCCACGTATCTGTGGTTAGGTGGACCTTGCCACAGATAGCGTTGCGCAGTGCACACTTGATTTTATCGGATACTTGGTTGTGCAGGGAAGGCACGGCTCTCTTGGAGAAGTAGTGCCGGCTGGGAACAACATACTGTGGGACAGCAAGCGACATGAGCTGTTTGAAGCTGTCTGTGTCCACCAGCCTAAATGACAGCATTTCATAGGCCAGTAGTTTAGAAATGCTGGCATTCAGGGCCAGGGATCGAGGGTGGCTAGGTGGGAATTTACGCTTTCTATCAAATGTTTGTGAGATGGAGAGCTGAACGCTGGCGTGTGACATGGTTGAGACGCTTGGTGACGGAGGTGGTGGTGGTGGTGTTGGTGGTACATCCCCTGTTTGCTGGGCGGCAGGTGCCAACGTTCCTCCAGAGGCGGAGGAAGAGGCCGAGGCGGCAGCAGCAGAATAGGCCGAGGCGGCAGCAGCAGAAGAGGTAGCAGGGGGAGCCTGAGTGACTTCCTTGGTTTTAAGGTGTTTACTCCACTGCAGTTCATGCTTTGCATGCAGGTGCCTGGTCATGCAGGTTGTGCTCAGGTTCAGAACGTTAATGCCTCGCTTCAGGCTCTGATGGCACAGCGTGCAAACCACTCGGGTCTTGTCGTCAGCACATTGTTTGAAGAAGTGCCATGCCAGGGAACTCCTTGAAGCTGCCTTTGGGGTGCTCGGTCCCAGATGGCGGCGGTCAGTAGCAGGCGGAGTCTCTTGGCGGCGGGTGTTCTGCTTTTGCCCACTGCTCTCTCTTTTGCTACGCTGTTGGCTCGGTCTCACCACTGCCTCTTCCTCCGAACTGTGAAAGTCAGTGGCACGACCTTCATTCCATGTGGGGTCTAGGACCTCATCGTCCCCTGCATCGTCTTCCACCCAGTCTTGATCCCTGACCTCCTGTTCAGTCTGCACACTGCAGAAAGACGCAGCAGTTGGCACCTGTGTTTCGTCATCATCAGAGACATGCTGAGGTGGTATTCCCATGTCCTCATCATCAGGAAACATAAGTGGTTGTGCGTCAGTGCATTCTATGTCTTTCACCGCTGGGGAAGGGCTAGGTGGATGCCCTTGGGAAACCCTGCCAGCGGAGTCTTCAAACAGCATAAGAGACTGCTGCATAACTTGAGGCTGAGACAGTTTCCCTGGTATGCATGGGGGTGATGTGACAGACTGATGGGGTTGGTTTTCAGGCGCCATCTGTGCGCTTTCTGCAGAAGACTGGGTGGGAGATAATGTGAACGTGCTGGATCCACTGTCGGCCACCCAATTGACTAATGCCTGTACCTGCTCAGGCCTTACCATCCTTAGAACGGCATTGGGCCCCACCATATATCGCTGTAAATTCTGGCGGCTACTGGGACCTGAGGTAGTTGGTACACTAGGACGTGTGGATGTGGCAGAACGGCCACGTCCTCTCCCAGCACCAGAGGGTCCACTAACACCACCACGACCATGTCCACGTCCGCGTCCCTTACTAGATGTTTTTCTCATTGTTATGGTTCACCACAACAACAAATATATTATTTGGCCCAATGTATTGTATTCAAATTCAGCGGGATATAAATTTGAGGCCTAGTATTTAGGCGCTGGGTGACCGGTATGGATTTAGTGACAGAATTAGACTTGGAAATGCACAGAAGCGTGTGTGTGAAGTTATTCTGAATGACCCTATGTGCACCTTCAATATGATCTACCCTTTTAGGGATAGATTTCAAATAGCTCTGATATAGCAGAAACGACTAAATTATGAAATTGCTAAATTGGGAATTGTATTTCAACCCAGAACAAAAAATGTGCTTTGACGGACACTAAATAACTTTCCCAGCCACAACAGGACAGCGGTAACGAGAGATTTAGCGGGATATAAATTTGAGGCCTAGTATTTAGGCGCTGGGTGACAGGTATGGGTTTAGTGACAGAATTAGATTTGGAAATGCACAGTAGCGGGTGTGTGAAGTTATTCTGAATGACCCTATGTGCACCTTGAATATTATATACCCTTTTAGGGATAGATTTCAAATAGCTCTGATATAGCAGAAACCACTAAATTATAAAATTGCTAAATTGGGAATTGTATTTCAACCCAGAACAAGAAATGTGCTTGAACGGACACTAAATAACTCGCCCAGCTACAGCACTAAGGACAGATTTAGCGGGATATAAATTTGAGGCCTAGTATTTAGGCGCTGGGTGACAGGTATGGGTTTAGTGCCAGAATTAGACTTGGAAATACACAGTAGCGAGTGTGTGTGAAGTTATTCTGAATGACCCAATGTGCACCTTGAATATTATATACCCTTTTAGGGATAGATTTCAAATAGCTCTGATATAGCAGAAACCACTAAATTATGAAATTGCTAAATTGGGAATTGTATTTCAACCCAGAACAAGAAATGTGCTTGAACGGACACTAAATAACTCGCCCAGCTACAGCACTAGGGACAGATTTAGCGGGATATAAATTTGAGGCCTAGTATTTAGGCGCTGGGTGACAGGTATGGGTTTAGTGCCAGAATTAGACTTGGAAATACACAGTAGCGGGTGTGTGTGAAGTTATTCTGAATGACCCAATGTGCACCTTGAATATTATATACCCTTTTAGGGATAGATTTCAAATAGCTCTGATATAGCAGAAACCACTAAATTATGAAATTGCTAAATTGGGAATTGTATTTCAACCCAGAACAAGAAATGTGCTTGAACGGACACTAAATAACTCGCCCAGCTACAGCACTAAGGACAGATTTAGCGGGATATAAATTTGAGGCCTAGTATTTAGGCGCTGGGTGACAGGTATGGGTTTAGTGCCAGAATTAGACTTGGAAATACACAGTAGCGGGTGTGTGTGAAGTTATTCTGAATGACCCAATGTGCACCTTGAATATTATATACCCTTTTAGGGATAGATTTCAAATAGCTCTGATATAGCAGAAACCACTAAATTATGAAATTGCTAAATTGGGAATTGTATTTCAACCCAGAACAAGAAATGTGCTTGAACGGACACTAAATAACTCGCCCAGCTACAGCACTAAGGACAGATTTAGCTGGATATAAATTTGAGGCCTAGTATTTAGGCGCTGGGTGACAGGTATGGGTTTAGTGCCAGAATTAGACTTGGAAATACACAGTAGCGGGTGTGTGTGAAGTTATTCTGAATGACCCAATGTGCACCTTGAATATTATATACCCTTTTAGGGATAGATTTCAAATAGCTCTGATATAGCAGAAACCACTAAATTATGAAATTGCTAAATTGGGAATTGTATTTCAACCCAGAACAAGAAATGTGCTTGAACGGACACTAAATAACTCGCCCAGCTACAGCACTAGGGACAGATTTAGCGGGATATAAATTTGAGGCCTAGTATTTAGGCGCTGGGTGACAGGTATGGGTTTAGTGCCAGAATTAGACTTGGAAATACACAGTAGCGGGTGTGTGTGAAGTTATTCTGAATGACCCAATGTGCACCTTGAATATTATATACCCTTTTAGGGATAGATTTCAAATAGCTCTGATATAGCAGAAACGACTAAATTATGAAATTGCTAAATTGGGAATTGTATTTCAACCCAGAACAAAAAATGTGCTTTGACGGACACTAAATAACTTTCCCAGCCACAACAGGACAGCGGTAACGAGAGATTTAGCGGGATATAAATTTGAGGCCTAGTATTTAGGCGCTGGGTGACAGGTATGGGTTTAGTGACAGAATTAGATTTGGAAATGCACAGTAGCGGGTGTGTGAAGTTATTCTGAATGACCCTATGTGCACCTTGAATATTATATACCCTTTTAGGGATAGATTTCAAATAGCTCTGATATAGCAGAAACCACTAAATTATGAAATTGCTAAATTGGGAATTGTATTTCAACCCAGAACAAGAAATGTGCTTGAACGGACACTAAATAACTCGCCCAGCTACAGCACTAGGGACAGATTTAGCTGGATATAAATTTGAGGCCTAGTATTTAGGCGCTGGGTGACAGGTATGGGTTTAGTGACAGAATTAGACTTGGAAATACACAGTAGCGGGTGTGTGTGAAGTTATTCTGAATGACCCAATGTGCACCTTGAATATTATATACCCTTTTAGGGATAGATTTCAAATAGCTCTGATATAGCAGAAACCACTAAATTATGAAATTGCTAAATTGGGAATTGTATTTCAACCCAGAACAAGAAATGTGCTTGAACGGACACTAAATAACTCGCCCAGCTACAGCACTAAGGACAGATTTAGCTGGATATAAATTTGAGGCCTAGTATTTAGGCGCTGGGTGACAGGTATGGGTTTAGTGCCAGAATTAGACTTGGAAATACACAGTAGCGGGTGTGTGTGAAGTTATTCTGAATGACCCAATGTGCACCTTGAATATTATATACCCTTTTAGGGATAGATTTCAAATAGCTCTGATATAGCAGAAACCACTAAATTATGAAATTGCTAAATTGGGAATTGTATTTCAACCCAGAACAAGAAATGTGCTTGAACGGACACTAAATAACTCGCCCAGCTACAGCACTAAGGACAGATTTAGCGGGATATAAATTTGAGGCCTAGTATTTAGGCGCTGGGTGACAGGTATGGGTTTAGTGCCAGAATTAGACTTGGAAATACACAGTAGCGGGTGTGTGTGAAGTTATTCTGAATGACCCAATGTGCACCTTGAATATTATATACCCTTTTAGGGATAGATTTCAAATAGCTCTGATATAGCAGAAACCACTAAATTATGAAATTGCTAAATTGGGAATTGTATTTCAACCCAGAACAAGAAATGTGCTTGAACGGACACTAAATAACTCGCCCAGCTACAGCACTAAGGACAGATTTAGCGGGATATAAATTTGAGGCCTAGTATTTAGGCGCTGGGTGACCGGTATGGATTTAGTGACAGAATTAGACTGGGATATGGCCAAAAAATAAACAGACTATTGCTGGTTAAATGCACTTGGTGTGACAGCTTCACCCTGATGTAGGCTTTAGCCAAAAAACAACCACACCATTGAGGGTTAAATGCACTTGGTGACAGGCGCAGCTTGCCCCTGATTTAGTATATGGCCAAAAAATGAACAGACTATTGCTGGTTAAATGCACTTGGTGTGACAGCTTCACCCTGATGTAGGCTTTAGCCAAAAAACAACCACACCATTGAGGGTTAAATGCACTTGGTGACAGGCGCAGCTTGCCCCTGATTTTGTATATGGCCAAAAAATGAACAGACTATTGCTGGTTAAATGCACTTGGTGTGACAGCTTCACCCTGATGTAGGCTTTAGCCAAAAAACAACCACACCATTGAGGGTTAAATGCACTTGGTCGCAGCTTGTGCTGGCGCACCACAAGACACAAAATGGCCGCCGATCACCCCAGAAAAATGTGACTGACAAACGGTCTGGGCAGCCTAAAAACAGTGAGCAATTGAGGATCAGCAGCTCAATGATCCACAGCTGCAGATCGATCAGTTAATCAAGTCCTTTGGAGGAGTTAATCTGCCTAATCTCGCCCTACTGTCGCAGCCGCAACCTCTCCCTACGCTAATCAGAGCAGAGTGACGGGCGGCGCTATGTGACTCCAGCTTAAATAGAGGCTGGGTCACATGGTGCTCTGGCCAATCACAGCCATGCCAATAGTAGGCATGGCTGTGATGGCCTCTTGGGGCAAGTAGTATGACGCTTGTTGATTGGCTGCTTTGCAGCCTTTCAAAAAGCGCCAAGAAAGCGTCACAAAAGCGCGAAGAAAGCGACGAACACCGAACCCGGACTTTTACGAAAATGTCCGGGTTCGGGTCCGTGTCACGGACACCCCAAAATTCGGTACGAACCCGAACTATACAGTTCGAGTTCGCTCATCCCTAATCGCCATAGCAGCCATAGCAATGGCTATGGGGCCCTACGCCACTGGTGGCCCGGGCTGCTGGATGAGGATTTAAAAAAATTATAATTCAAGTGTCGATTGGCGAAGGGCGGTGCAATACGACTCCCCCCTTTATTGGTGGCAGCGGCAGTTCCGATCCGAGTCCCAGCAGTGTAATGCTGGGACTCCAATCGGTTACCATGGCAGCCAGGATGCCATGCCATGGTCAGTTACTCTGCAGCATACTTACATGCGCTGTGGCCGCCGGGCGCTCCTCCTTCTTGTAACTCGTCACAGGCCTGTGCGGCGCATTGCTATAAGCATAAGCAATGCGCCGCACAGACCTATAAGTTACAAGAAGCACCGGCGGCCACAGTGCATGTAAGTGTGCTGCAGAGTAACTGACCATGGCAGCCAGGACTTCAGTAGCGTTCTGGCTGCCATGGTAACTGTTCTGAGCCCCAGCATTACACTGCTGGGACTCCGATCGGTACTGCCGCTGCCACCAATGATGGGGGGGGGGGGGGCGCACCGCCCTCCAATGATTTAATACAGGGGAGTGGAAGAGTCCCACATATTTCTACCTTCTGTCTAATAAACATACACACCCCACGATATGTACTTCCACCTTCTTGTGTTACAGACCCCTGTACAATTTAAAAATCTTCTTTAATACTCAGACATTTAGATTTTTACTTTTCTTACACTAGCAAAATGTGTTGCCAGTGACCAACTGTCTGTGCTCAGTCCTTTTCGTAACCGTCACAAGTGCATTAGGAGCTGCGGATGCGGCGGCGAGGTCCGAGAGGTAGGTGGGGCCCAGTTATTTCTAGTCACGCCCCTTTGCTTACGTAAAATGATGATATCTGTGTTTTGCTTGAGTTCTAGAAAAAGGGAATTTATATTTTGTATCTGCCCAATAAAGATGAAAGAGAGATCATTTTGATACAACCTTGAGCCTGTGCAATTTATCTCTCCCAAGTATACTCGTATTTTTATCTAACTTGGACCCCAACAGATCATGGAAGTAGGGGTTTTGACTTAACACCATAAAATGTGACATCATAATGAAATCCAGGATACTATCATCTGTTGACCATACATTGTGACATCATAATGGAATCTGGGATACTACCATCTGCTGACCATACATTGTGACATCATAATGGAATCCGGGATACGATCATCTGCTGACCATACATTGTGATGTCATAATGGAATCCGGGATACTACCATCTGCTAGCCATACATTGTGACATCATAATGGAACCCTAGATACTATTATCTGCTAACCATACATTGTGACATCATAAAGCATTCCTGTATACTACCATCTGCTGACCATACATTGAGACATCATAATGCAATCCTGGAAACTATTATCTGCTAACCATACATTGTGCTATCTTAATGCATTCCCGTCTACTACCATCTGCTGACCATACATTGTGACATCATAATGGAATCTGGGATACTACCATCTGCTGACCATACATTGTGACTAGAGATGAGCGAACTTCTGTTTTAAGTTCGGCGTCTAAAGTTCGGGGGCGGGTTAGCGGAGAATCCCGATCTGGAACCGGATATGGATTCCGACTTCCGTTGTGGTCCGTGGTAGCGGAATCAATAATGGCCGATTATTGATTCCGCTACCACGGACCACAACGGAAGTCGGAATCCATATCCGGTTCCAGATCGGGATTCTCCGCTAACCCGCCCCCGAACTTTAGACGCCGAACTTAAAACAGAAGTTCGCTCATCTCTAATTGTGACATCATAATGGAATCCGGGATACGATCATCTGCTGACCATACATTGTGACATCATAATGGAATCCGGGATACGATCATCTGCTGACCATACATTGTGACATCATAATGGAATCCAGGATACTACCATCTGCTGACTATACATTGCGACATAGCAATGGAGTGCTGAATACTATTATCTTCTGACCATTCATTGTGACATCATAATGGAATCCAGGATACTATCAGCTGCTGACCATGAGTTGTGACATCATAATGGAATCCTGGATAATATTATCTGCTGACAATACATTGTGATATCTTAATGCATTCCCGTATACTACCATCTACCGACAATACATTGTGACATCATAACGGAATCTGGGATACTTTCATCTGCTGACCATGCATTGTGACATCATAATGGAATCCTGGATACTATTATCTGTTGACCATACATTGTGACATCATAATGGAATTCGGGATACTATAATCTGCTGACCATACATTGTGACGTCATCATGGAAATCGGGATACTACCATATGCTAGTCATACATTGTGACATCATAATAAAACCCTGGATACTACCATCTGCTGACCATACATTGTGACATCATAATGGAATCCGGGATACTACCATCTGCTGACCATACATTGTGACATCATAATGGAATCCGGAATACTATCATCTGCTGACCATACATTGTGACAACATAATGGAATCCTGGATACTACCATCTGCTGACCATACATTGTGACATCATAACGCATTCCCGTAAACTAACATCTGCTGGCCATACATTGTGACATCATAATGGAATACGGGATACTACCATCTGCTGACCATACATTGTGACTTCTTAATGGGATTTGGGATACTATCATCTGCTGACCATACATTATGACGTCATATTGGAATCCGGGATACTACCATCTGCTGACCATACATTGTGACATTATAATAGAACCCTAGATATTATTATCTGCTGACCATACATTGTGACATCATAATGGAATCCTGGATACTATTTTCTGCTGACCATACATTGTGATGTCATAATGTAATCCGGAATACTACCATCTGCTGACAATACATTGTGACATAATAATAGAATCCGGGATACTATTATCTGCTGACAATACATTGTGACATCATAATGCATTCCCGTATACTATCATCTGCTAACCATACATTGTGAAATCATAATGGTATCCGGGATACTACCATCTGCTGACCATACATTGTGACATCACAATGGAATCCGGGATACTATCATCTGCTGACCATACATTGTGACATCATAATGGATTCCGGGATACTACTATCTGATGACCATACATTGTGAAATCTTTATGGAATCCGGGATACCACCATCTGCTGAACATACATTGCGACATCATAATGCAATACGGGAAACTATCATCTGCTGAACATACATTGTGACATCATAATACAATCTGGCATACTACCATCTGCTGACTATACATTGTGAGATCATAATGGAATCCTGGATACTATTATTTGCTCAACATACATTGTGATATCATAATGGAATCCGGGATACTATCATCTACTGACCATACATCTTGACATCATAATGGAATCCTGGATACTATTATTTTCAGACCATACATTGTGACATCATAATGGAATCCGGGAAATTACCATCTGCCTACTATACTTTGTGAAGTCATAATGGAATCCGGGATACTACCATCTGATTACCATACATTGTGACATCATAATGGAATCCGGGATACTATTCTCTGCTGACCATACATTGTGACATCATAATGGAATCGGGATACTATTATCTGCTGACGATAAATTGTGACATCATAATGGAATCCAGGATTCTACAATCTGCTGACCATACATTGTGACATCATAATGGAATCCGGGATACTACCATCTGCTGACCATACATTGTGACATCATAATGGAATACGGGAAACTACCATCCGCCTACTTAGCTTTGTGACGTCATAATGGAATCCGGGATACTATTATCTGCTGACCATACATTGTGACATCATAATAGAATCGGGATACTATTATCTGCTGACGATAAATTGTGACATCATAATGGAATCCGGGATTCTACCATCTGCTGACCATACATTGTGACATCATAATGGAATACGGGAAACTACCATCTGCCTACTTAGCTTTGTGACGTCATAATGGAATCCGGGATACTAACATCTGATTACCATACATTGTGACATCATAATGGAATCCTTGATATTATTATTTGCTGACCTTACATTGTGACATCATTATGGAATCTGGGATACTATTATCTGCTTACCTTACATTGTGATGTAATAATGGAATCCGGGATACTATCATCTGCTGACCATATGTTGTGACGTCATAATGGAATCCTGGATATAACCATCTGCTAGCCATACATTGTGACATCATAATGGAATCCTGGATACTACCATATGCTGACCATACATTGTAACATCATAATGGAATCCGAGATACTTCTGTGACAAAACCCCTGTTTTAGGAATGTCCAGTCTCTTGTATTTCGTTGCTGTTCATGTAGTTTACCCTATTTCGCCCTTTAAATGTACACAAACCACCTGATCTGCCTGTGACGCAGTTATCGAACACAATGGACCATAGCGAACACAATGGATATTGCCCGTGACGCAATCCACAAACACAATGGATATTGCCTGTGTTACATTTAGCAAACACAATGGTCTTAGTCATCGACCGCATGGAACTATGCCCGGCCCACTTATCCAATTATCTCCAGGATAGAGAGGAGAGATTTTACTGTTTATGTGGGGTTGTGTAATATCTTACTCTATATTGATTGGTCACTGTATTTTGTGTGCCTATTACCCACAAGGGCCCCGTGGGAGTAACCCTTGCTGGAGGACTTGATAAAAGGCTGTGCTGTGGCCATCAATAAAGTTGATCGTTTTTACTGCCTTCCTGAAGTCCTGGATCCTGTTTGTGGGGGATTGAAAGCTATATATTTACAACAAAATCAATCAATATCACCGAGGTACGACTACCTAAAATTTAACCTTTATTTTGGTCAATTAAAAATGAAACTTCCCTAGAAGAGGGACAAATAATGCAACAAAACACAACAAAAAATACAGTACAATTTACACGTAAAAGAGCCGGATCGGACAAGCGGATCAATGTGAGAGGGAGAAAGGGGAGGAACGCATCAGGGCAACCCGTGCCATAACACTATCTGTCCCTATGTTGTCCCTTTACAACTCCTCAGCCCGGAGATGTGTCTTAATGGTAGGCACACTCCGTCCACGTACCTATGCTGTCTATCCTTATGACACCCTTAGTATACTATCCCATATGGATAGCCGGGTAATAGTATATATGATAGATATCAGTTGTACAATCACGTGTCCCGACGCGTTTCCCCCCTTCCTCTCATTGAAGGGGTTCATCAGGGGACAAAAACAAAAGTCAATCAAACACATAAAGTGTTCAACAGATATCCATGAAGATGGATCATTAATCTGGAGGCTACAACCCAAAACAAATTCACTGAAAATATAGGAGAAAATCCGCGCAAGGTTGCATTAATATAAACCAACTCTCAAACCGTGATAGATACACTTATCTGGTCCACTGGATAAGGATCCAAAGCTGCGGTCCTGGGTGAACGTCTAGGAAGGGCCTCCAGGGGACAAAATATGTTGTAGCTCCAATTTGTAATATGTTCCAACCTTCCCTAAATAGCCAGATGGGGCCGTCCCAATTAAAAAGGACCAATCAGGGGTGCTGGTGTCTATCACGTGCTCCTGTTGTGGGGAGTGGCCAGTTTAAGTTAAAGTGATCCTGTTAGGCATCCTCCTGTATTAGGAGGACGTCATCAGGTTAAGTATACCCCCCTCATATAGTAAAGGACAGCACCGGCTTAAAAATAACTCCATAGTAGCTATCTACATCATAGTTCGGCTGTCCAGATACTAGTGGAACGCACGCCGACGGGTAAAATGGCCGTGCGTTCCACCTTCAGCCAATGGCGACACGTCCTCCGTCATGCGTCACGATCCGGCTATCAAAAAGCTGGTGGAACGCATGCCGACAGATAAAATGGCCGTGCGTTCCACCTTCAGCCAATAGCGACACGTCCTCCGTCGTGCGTCACCGGAAGTAGGTAGATGGAGCGCACGTCACACAGAGATGGCCGTGCGCTCCATCCACAGCCAATGGGGGACCTCCGCCGCATAATCCAGCGGGGACATAGAGATGGCCGATACGTACCCCCCCTTCCCCAACCGCTGGCCTTACATAAACACAGTGCCAGTTTCCATTTAATTTACATGATAGCGGTCATAGGGGTATCCAGGGGACAGTTCTCAATTAACCCTTTTTACTCCCAAGATATGGGGGAGGGGCCAAGGGGCATAACACGATTGCAGCCTGGACTTATTAATAAAATAAATCCAATAACCAATCACTTTAACAGCAAAATGGTGCCAACTGCACCTATCACGTACTGGCCGCTTCGAATTTTAACAGGGCATCCTTATTTGTAGGCTACCACATATTATATAGAGGTGTATTGTCGGTCAATGCCATGTGAGTGATGCAAAACAGATGCTCAATTAGATGTAATGTGGGTAATAGATACATGTCACCCCTGAGATAAATATGAATGTGACACTTCATGTGTCGATAATAAATTCTATCCACTATAGTAGGATCAAGTGTATGGGAGTATAACGAGCGTTTCCAATGTCACCCGTGTGGCCCCAAAATTATGGGACTACAAAAAACATGTAAAAATAAGTTTTTCATTCAAACCTCCAGGGGACTGGGACCGCAACCGATGGATCCATTCGGCTTCCTTCTGTAGGATTTTGCGGTCCCAGTCTCCTCTCCTGGGGGATGGTCTGATGATTTCCAACGCCGCAAATTTGAGTGATTTAGGATCACCCCTATGGCATTCCCAGATGTGGTTAGCTACCGGGGTTTCTTTTCGCTTTTTAATATCATTGACATGCTCAAGAATACGTCTACGAAATTCTCTAAAGGTTTTTCCCACATAGTCGAGAGGGCATGTACACTGCGCCAAATAAATCACACCTTTACTCCTACAATTGCAAAAATCTCTGATGACATAATTAATCCCAGTTGCCGAGCAGATGTTGATTTTTGTGTTATTGATATAACTGCAGGCCATGCATGCCGCACATCGGAACATTCCCAATGGCTTACGATCCAGCCATGTGCCCTCAGGGGTTGGTCGTACGTAATGACTATGTACCAAGCGATCCCGAAGGCTTCTGCCCCGCCTAAAAGTAATGCTCGGGCGTATGGGAAGCACATCTGCAACACCAGGATCCATGAGAAGGATAGGCCAGTATTTAGTGATGATTTCTCTGACCTCCTTATTCATGGTGTCAAAGGTGGAGATAATCCTCATGATGTCACCATCTTTGCCATTTAGTTCCCTTGGTACCAGTAGTGTATCACGATCCCTGGAGACCGCACTCTGGAAAGCCTCCCGGAGTACGTGCTGTGGGTAACCCCTAGTTTTAAAACGTTCTTGTAATTTTCTTGACTCTTGAAAAAAGCTGTCATGATTAGAGCAATTTCTTTTCATACGTAGGTATTGCCCTCGTGGGATACCCCTTTTAAGGCTCATGGGGTGATGACTCTCCCAGTGGAGGAGGCTATTGGTGGCAGTGTCTTTCCTAAACGTGGAAGTGACCAGTCTATCACCTTTTTTAGTGATCCTAATATCCAAAAAGGTGAGAGACTCACGGTGGAACTCGGATGTAAACGAGAGACCTAAATCATTAGTATTGAGCGCCTTTACAAATAAAGCAAATTCCTCATCGTTACCGTTCCATATTATAAACACATCGTCGATATATCTTGTCCACAATGTGATCTTATCCACCCACCAGGTCTGTATGTCTGGAAAAACCACTTTATCCTCCCACCAGCCCAGGAAGAGATTGGCATACGACGGGGCACATGAACTCCCCATCGCTGTCCCCCTGAGCTGGTGAAAGACACGCGTATCGAAAAGAAAAAAATTGTGCGTCAGAATGAATTCCAAAAGCGTCAACACAAAGTCATTATGAGATCTATGCGAGACAGCTCTAGTCCTAAGGAAATCAGATACCGCCATCAGACCCCTGTCATGAGGAATACAACTGTATAGAGATTCTACATCTATGCTAGCCAATGAGCAAGATGTTTCGATAGTGATGGACTCAATCTTTCGTAAAAAGTCCATAGTATCTCGGGTGTATGAAGGCAAAGCAGACACAAAACCCTTAAGTACATGGTCGATGTAAATACCACTATAAATGGCCACTCCCCACAACAGGAGCACGTGATAGACACCAGCACCCCTGATTGGTCCTTTTTAATTGGGACGGCCCCATCTGGCTATTTAGGGAAGGTTGGAACATATTACAAATTGGAGCTACAACATATTTTGCCCCCTGGAGGCCCTTCCTAGACGTTCACCCAGGACCGCAGCTTTGGATCCTTATCCAGTGGACCAGATAAGTGTATCTATCACGGTTTGAGAGTTGGTTTATATTAATGCAACCTTGCGCGGATTTTCTCCTATATTTTCAGTGAATTTGTTTTGGGTTGTAGCCTCCAGATTAATGATCCATCTTCATGGATATCTGTTGAACACTTTATGTGTTTGATTGACTTTTGTTTTTGTCCCCTGGTGAACCCCTTCAATGAGAGGAAGGGGGGAAACGCGTCGGGACACGTGATTGTACAACTGATATCTATCATATATACTATTACCCGGCTATCCATATGGGATAGTATACTAAGGGTGTCATAAGGATAGACAGCATAGGTACGTGGACGGAATGTGCCTACCATTAAGACACATCTCCGGGCTGAGGAGTTGTAAAGGGACAACATAGGGACAGATAGTGTTATGGCACGGGTTGCCCTGATGCGTTCCTCCCCTTTCTCCCTCTCACATTGATCCGCTTGTCCGATCCGGCTCTTTTATGTGTAAATTGTACTGTGTTTTTTCTTGTGTTTTGTTGCATTATTTGTCCCTCTTCTAGGGAAGTTTCATTTTTAATTGACCAAAATAAAGGTTAAATTTTAGGTAGTCGTACCTCGGTGATATTGATTGATTTGTTTTACGACTACCCGATTTATTTAGATTTAGAGCTATACTATATATTTACAACACCTTTGGATTTACTTGGTTTTCGGGAGACGCTGTATGGACTTACTCAGTTGGAGTGTAAAATAACCGTAACACTGGTGGCAAGCAGCAGGATTTTCTCCTAAATGGACATATTGAACCGAAAGGAGTAAATGGCCCACAGATACGAACGACTCAAACAAACGACATTAAAGGAACAACTGGAAGCTCGTGGAATAGTGGCAAGTAACAAGCCGAAAGCCACAATAATTGCCGAATTGCTAGAGAGCGACAGAACCAGCCACGCTACCATGGACATGCCAGAAGAAACTGAATTTCAAAAGGACGTAAGATGGAGGCTTAGCATTTCGGGGCCCAACCCATCACAAGAGACAATCACCCAAATAATGGCGCAAGCAACGCAAGCACAAAGCCCAACAATACAAGCGACTGCAACCCAACAATGGGATGTAATGGCACTACACAGAGCTGCTAATAGACAGGCACGTAAGATTAATTATGCTGCATTTAAAGCCTTTACAGATTGCGAAATGGATATAGATATCTATTTGCAGGATTTCGAACGACAATGTGCATTGGAAAACCTGGAGAGAGATAGCTGGGCCGCAATATTGAGCAGTAAGCTATCAGGTCGAGCAGCGGAAGCCTACAGAGCGGTGCCAGATGAAGAGGTCAAGAACTATGACAAGGTAAAATAAATATTACTGGCCCGCTATGCCGTCACGCCAGAGGCATATAGGAAAAAGTTCAGGGCCTTCAGGAAAACGGGCAGAGAAACTTTTACTGAGTGGGCCTTCCTTATGCACCGCGCTGCCCGCAACTAGATGCAAGGGTGCCAGGCGTCCACGTTGGCAGAAGCCTTACAGTTGTTACTGCTGGAGCAGTTTTTTGATTTTTTTCCGCCAGATGTTAGAGACTGGGTTTGTGACCGCAGGCCTCGGATGGTAGAAGAGGCTGCTAGACTGGCTGATGAACACCACTATAGCAGGACTATGGAGAGTAGCAGAGCACCGATAGTCCAGCGTACCCCCACCTACACCCCAACATCTATGACACCGGCCAGGCCCAATGCGTTTCACACCGCACCAAGCAATCAAGGAGCACGGAGGCCACCACCAATGTGCTATGGGTGTAACCAAATAGGACATATCAAACCCAACTGCCCGCAGCGCACGTCTAACCAAGGGGGGCGACAACCAGCACCACTGCACAGAGCCGAAGCCCATTGCGTCCAGGAGGACTACAGTAAAGATACCCAAGGGAGTTATGCAGCGTATTCACCCCCAGAACCCACCGAGCAATGTTCCGTACTGCACGAGGTCCACCCCGTACAGGTCGCTGCTGGAGACAACCAGGCAAATCACCGCCAGTCTGTCCGCCAAAATGGACACAAGGCTAGGGGCCTGAGAGACAGCGGAGCCACCATCATCCTGGTCCAACCTCACTGGGTCAAGCCGTCCCAACACACTGGACGCACCGTAGCAGTCCGAGTAGCTGGAGGGGCCCTCCAAAGGATTACCAACAGCCCGGGTTCATATATGACCTGGGGTAGTACGGGAGCTAAATCACTGGTGGGGGGGATTATGGACTGACCTGGCCGGACGAAGTGCTGCTGGGGAATGGACTTGGTGATGTATCGTACCTCACAGTTTAGTTACGGCAGCCCGAGGAGCTTTACCGGTGACTACTCGGCAGCAGGAACCCACAACTAAGTGAAAGTGTATTGCGAACTACTTGACGAGAAACCCCAGGAAGAACAGGCATTAGCAACAGCCTTGCAATAACGACAAAGGTGTACGGTTCATACAGGATGATTCAGGGGATCAGACGGATGTACAAGGACCACCCAGTGACCAGAAAACAACTATAGTATCCCGCAAATACCAACGGAAACTGCTTTTGCTTATTAGCACGACATTCCCCCATAGCTGGACATTTAGGAATAAAGAAAACCAGAATAGATTGACCCAGACCTTCTTTTGCCCGGAATCACACAGGACATAGACCAGTACTGTAGGACCTGTGAGTATGTCAGTGGGTAGGAAAAAGAGGTGACCACCCCCGGGCTAAGCTACGACCCCTCCCCATAATAGGAGAACCCTTTTTCCGCATAGTGGTAGACAAAGTGGGACCCCTTAGCAAACCTAGTGCCACGGGCAAGAGGTATATCCTCACTATAGTAGATTATGCCACTAGGTACCTGGAGGCAGTGGCCCTCTCTAATATTCAGGCTGAGACAGTAGTAGAGGCCCTGGTCAAGGTCTTTACCAGGGTGGGAATTCCCCGGGAGATTGTGTCCGACCAAGGGACACAGTTCACGGCAGCCATTACCCAGCAGCTCTGGCAGAGCTGTGGGTAAAACCTATCCTGAGCTCTCCTTATCACCCCCAGATGAACTGCCTCTATGAACGATTCAATGGCACTCTGAAACAGATGCTAAAGACCTGCACAGAGACATGCCGAAAATGGGAAGCTTTCCTTTCCCACTTATTATTCGCGTACCGAGAAGTGCCCCAGGAGTCCACAGTCTTTTCTCCCTTTGAATTACTGTATGGGAGAAGGGTACAGGGACCCCTAGACCTGGTACGGGAACATTGGGAGGGAGACGTGGGAGAGGCAGGAACCCCTATTGTGCCCTACATTCTGGAGCTGAGGGACTGGCTGCAAGCCCTAACCGACGCGTTTCGGGAAAAATTTCAGTCAGCCCAAAAGCGTCAGAAACAGTGGTATGATAGGGGAGCAAGAGACCAAGCATTTGACCTCAACCAAAAAGTACTAGTCTTGAGGCCCACCCAAACAGACAAATTACAGGCCGCCTGGCAGGGTCTTTACAAGATAGCAACCAGGATCAGTGATACCACCTATGTGGTAGTGAGCAGTTCAAATAAACGGATCAGAAGATCCTTTCATGTGAATATGTTCAAGCCATACTTAGAAAGGGCCGAGGAGTAGATAGCGAGGGCATCCCCTTACCTGATATGCTAGCAGCCAGTCGCGTCGGGGTAGAACAAGTAAGTCTGGGAGACAACTTGAACCCCAAGGAAAGAGAGCAAGCCTCCCAATTGCTAAGGAAATTTAGCGATATGTTCTCTGCTGTTCCAGGGTACACAACACTGGCAGTCCACAGAGTGGAGACCCCAGGTCAGGTACCCCTCCGGCAGCAGCCATATCGCATTCCCAAGGCCGTTAAGGAGAGCATGCAGAAGACCCATTTCTCTTGTCGACTACCGGAGGCTCAATGAGCGGTCAGTCACCGATGCCTACCCCATGCCCAGGGTAGACGAATTGTTAGACCGGATGGCAAAAGGGAGTTACTTGACCACTATAGATCTGTACCAAGGGATATTGGCAGATCCCTTTGAAGCCAGAGGCCATCCCCAAGTCGGCCTTCGTCCCCCCCTTTTGGCCTGTTCAGAGGGTGACTAATCGGCTCTTAGAGGGTCTGTAGGACTTAGCATGTGCATATCTAGATGATATAGCCATCTTCAGTTGCACATGGGAGGCCCACCTAGAGCACGGGTCTGTGGTGCTCAAGAGAATCCAAACTGCCGGCCTAACCTTAAAACCAGACAAGTGTTATGTAGGGATGGCAGAGGTGCAGTTCCTAGGCCGCTGAGTGGGATCCGGGAAACAAAGGCCCAAATCTGCCAAAGTAGAGGCCATAACCCAGTGGCCCCAGCCCTGCACCAAAACACAAGTTATGGCATTTTTGGGGACCGCTGGGTATTACCGGAAGTTTGTACAGGATTACAGCACTATAGCTAAGCCCCAAAAAGTCTCTCCCCAAGCAAGTTGTATGGACCACAGAGTGTGCGGACTCATTTCAAAAGATAAAAATGGCCCGCAGCGAGGCACCTGTATTAGCTGCACCAGATCATTTAAAAAAAATTCTTGTTCATACAGATGCCTCAATGTTTGGATTGGGAGCCGTATTGAGTCAGGTCGGGGAGGAGGGCATGGAGCATCCAGTGGTGTACCTGAGCAGAAAAATGATACAAAGGGAAGTGAGTTATGCCACTGTGGAGAAGGAGTGCCTCTCCCTCGTTTGGGCACTCAAGAAACTACATCCTTATTTATACAGGCGCTCCTTCACTGTTATGACTGATCACAACCCCCTGATTTGGCTCAACCGGGTGGCAAGAGACAACCCCAGACTCTTGAGAGGGAGCCTGGCACTGCAGCCTTAAAATTTCACTGTGCAATAAAGACCAGGGAAACAGAATGCTAATGCAGATGGGTTGTCTCGCCAAACAGAACTGGACCCATTGCCAACTGCTTCTCGGGCATCCCCAAGCAAACCCGTTGGGGTCTAGCGGGGGGTGCAGTCCCATGTTCATGTAGTTAACCCTATTTCGTCATTTAAATGTACGCAAACCACCGCATCTGCTTGTGATGCAGTTAGCAAACACAATGGACATTAGCGAACACAATGGATATTGCCCATGATGCAAACCACAAACACAATGGATATTGCCTGTGATACATTTAGCAAACACAATGGTCTTAGTCATCGACCGCATGGAACTATGTCCGGCCACTTTATCCAATTATCTCACGGATAGAGAAGAGAGATTTTACTGTTTATGTGGGCCCCGTGGGATTAACCTTTGCTGGAGGACTTAATAAAAGTCTGAGCTGTGGTCATCAATAAATTTGATAGTTTTTACCCCCTTCCTGAAGTCCTGGATCCTGTTTGTGAAGGATTGGGAGATATATATTCCCAACACCTACGGATTTACATGGTTTTCGGGAGACGCTGTACGGATTTACTAAGCTGGAATGTTAAATATCCGTAAAAACTACCATCTGCTGACCATACATTGTAATGCCATAATGGAATCCGGGAAACTATCATCTGCTAGCCATACATTGTGACATCATAATGGAATCTTGGATACTCTTATCTGCTGACCATACATTGTGACATCATAATGGAATCTTGGATACTCTTATCTGCTGACCATACATTGTGACATCTTAATGGATTCCGGGATACTATCATCTGCTGACCATACATTGTGACGTCATAATGGAATCCTGGATACTACCATTTGCTGACAATACCTTGTGACATCGTAATGGAATCCGTGATACTATCAACTGCCGACCATACATTGTGACATCATAATGGAATCCAGGATACTATCATCTGCTGACCATACATTATGATGTCAAAATGGAATCCTGGATACTACCATCTGCTGACCATACATTGTGACATCATAATGGAATCCGGGATACTATCATCTGCTGACCATACATTGTGACGTCATAATGGTATCTGGGATACTACCATCTGCTGACCATACATTGTGACATCGTAATGGAATCCTAAATACTATTATCTGCTGAAAAACATTGTGACATCATAATGCATTCCTGTATACTACAATCTGCTGACCATACATTGTGACATCTTAATGGAATCCGGGATGCTACTGTGAAAAAAACCCTGTTTTAGGAATGTCCAGACTCTTGTATTTCGTCTGCTGTTCATGTAGTTAACCCTATTTTGCCCTTTAAATGTACACAAACCACCTCATCTGCCTGTGACGCAGTTACTGAACACAATGGACCTTAGCGAACACAATGGATATTGCCCATGAAACAATTCACAAACACAATGGATATTGCCTGTGATACATTTAGCAAACACAATGGTCTTAGTCATCGACCGCATGGAACTATATCCGGCCTTATACTATAGAACTATATACTATAGAACTATATGGAACTATATCCAATTATCTCCACGGTAGAGAGGAGAGATTTTACTGTTCATGTGGGAGTGTGTTATATCTTACTGTATATTGATTGGTCACTATATTTTGTGTGCCTGCTCCCCACTAGGGCCCCGTGGGAGTAACCCTTGCTGGAGGACTTGATAAAAGGCTGAGCTCTGGTCATCAATAAAGTTGATAGTTTTTACCCCCTTCCTGAAGTCCTGGATCCTGTTTGTGGGGGATTAGGAGCTATATATTCACAACACCTTCGGATTTATTTGGTTTTCGGGAGACACTCTGAAGGTGTGCCTGCGCCTGTCCGATCCTTCGGCTCCTGGGGCAACAGCGCTCTGATTATGTCACTGGGCTTGGCGCATGCCCAGTGACACTATTGAGGTTGTTGCCCTCAGGAGCCATAGGATCGGACAGGCACAGGCAGTCGGCGATACTGTGGCTGTGCGAGATTTCATGCGCAAGAAAGGATGAAGCATGGTTCGTATGTTGAATAAATTATATGACGTAGCGGTAGGGGCGGAGCCGTTCAGCTTGGCTGTGGGAGGAAATTTATTAATGAGGAGGCGCGCTGGGCTTGAAAATAAGGCGGGCTGGGCACTGCAGAGGGGCGTTACTGGGCTCTAGAGGAGAGAAATAACGCCCCTCTGGGCACCTTTTAGGTTCATTAGCATAACCGAAAAATTGCTTTGTTATCTAAATGACAAAATGAAAAAAAGAAAGAAGGTCTCTTGCTGGAAAGAAGGTAGTTTATTGCACATTGCAATGGTAACAGCTTAATATACTAAAACCTTATGACAGATTCCCTTTAATGATACTACTGTTAAAGTGAAAGAATTGCAAAACAGATATAATAAAACTTTATGCCATAAAAAGATTAACATATGGTGGAATAGGACAGCTCTAGACAATTATAAACATAAAAGAATTATCCCAAGAGGCTTGAGAATAAAAAAATTCCCTAACTTTGGATTAGAGGATGAGGACCTAAAAGGGAGATGGGAAGAGACAGCAAATAAGTGTTCATTTGAACTGATGGAAATCATTATGGATGCGAATAGTAGAAAGTTGGCAAATGTTCAGGAAGAGATTGCAGCTTTACAAATCCAAATCAGGGGAGAAGTTTCTGGGGATTGTCTCCAACATTTCAAAGAGGAGCCGACGTCCAGTTTTTTGATATGGGAAAAGGAAATGACAACTCAAAAAAGAAAAAAATTCCAGCGAGATGTAACGCATTATAATAATCAAAAAGTGTATAGATGGCAGCAGGGAACAGTAGAAAGATCAGCCCGGCCCCACACACAGTCATTTTCATCAATTGGATCTGTTTCAGAGGCAAGTTCCTTCAATGTGGAGGAATCTATCCCAAAAATGGGAAGGACAAGAGGGAATTGGCTAACTCGCAATCAAAATGGTAAACGTACAAATGATAATAAAATCAAAAACAGATTAATGAAGAAAGGGAAGAATGATATACCTCAGGTAATAAATCTCTCTGACATTTCATTAACAACTTATCAAATCAGTGTTTTACAAAGAAGTTTGAGCTTTTGCCCCTCAACTAATATGAATGTCTTTACAGCAATAAAAGACACACACCTTTTTTGCCAGAAAATTACTTCTAAGAAAACTACATAGTAAAAAAGTGAATGATTATAGGATTGAAACACAAGTGGAAAGAGAAGCTTTGGTAATATTAGAAGAATTGATTAAAGAAAATGAAGGGATTGGCAAAGAAAAGGTAGGCCCCTTACCTAAAGGGATTGTCAAAAATCACAAATATTCCCCCCTTTTAACATCTGCCCAGCTATAGATATCTTTGTTAAATTAGTTTGTGAAGATTTGGGTCACATGGAAAGAAATACTAAAATGAGAAATCTTAGCAAAGTAGAATTTAAAGCTATAGAAGAACTGAAGCAATTTAAGAGGGCAGTGATTAAACAAGCTGATAAACGTGGAAATATTGTGGTGTGGCCTACTGAGATGTAGGAATGGCAAGCGTTCAAATTATTGGGAGATAAAACATGTTATAGGGTTTTACCAAGTAATCCCCTCTTGTGTTTTCAGAATAAATCAAATTCTGGATATTGCGATTGAAAAAGGGATAATTTTAAAAAAAAGTAGGGAATGTTTACAGGTCCAACACTCTAGAATTGCGACATTTTACATTATTCCGAAGATTCGCAAAATCAGGATCCTCCAGGTCGTCCTATTGTGGCGGGTAATGATAGCCTAAGTGAGAATATTTGCAGTTTTTTTCTTACAACAGGTCATTAATTTGCCCTCTTTTGTACAGGATACAGACTGGAGGGGATACAAATGACAGATGAGATGCTTCTGGTCACAGCAGATGTAGAGTCTCTTTACACAAGTATACGACATGAAGACGTGCAACACCGGAATTCCTAAAAAGTAATAACCAAGAGCAGGCATTTAATGATTTCACCCCACAGCTGTTGGAGTTTATTCTATATCATTACTTTTTTGTCTTCAAGGACAAATATTATTTGCAAATACAAGGCGTGGTGATGGGGGCCACATGTGCCCCGCCGTATGCTAATTTATTTCTGGGTGCCTGGGAAAGGCATATTTTTCAGGATGGAACAACCAAATGTATTTAGAAAGTACATAACTGGATTCGTTACATTGACGATATCCTGTTTATTTCGGAGGGTACAATGGAAGATCTTAATGAATTCATGCGAATATTAAACAACAATATGCTGAATATTAAACTTACCTTCCAGGCAGGATGCAAATTGGAAAAACATGATTTTCATGCAGGACAATGCTCCATCACACGCGTCCAAGTACTTCACAGCGTGGCTGGCAAGAAAGGGTATAAAAGAAGAAAATCTAATGACATGGCCTCCTTGTTCACCTGATCTGAACCCCATTGAGAACCTGTGGTCCATCATCAAATGTGAGATTTACAAGGAGGGAAAACAGTACACCTCTCTGAACAGTGTCTGGGAGGCTGTGGTTGCTGCTGCACGCAATGTTGATGGTGAACAGATCAAAACACTGACAGAATCCATGGATGGCAGGCTTTTGAGTGTCCTTGCAAAGAAAGGTGGCTATATTGGTCACTGATTTGTTTTTGTTTTGTTTTTGAATGTCAGAAATGTATATTTGTGAATGTTGAGATGTTATATTGGTTTCACTGGTAAAAATAAATAATTGAAATGGGTATATATTTGTTTTTTGTTAAGTTGCCTAATAATTATGCACAGTAATAGTCACCTGCACACACAGATATCCCCCTAAAATAGCTAAAACTAAAAACAAACTAAAAACTGCTTCCAAAAATATTCAGCTTTGATATTAATGAGTTTTTTGGGTTCATTGAGAACATGGTTGTTGTTTAATAATAAAATGAATCCTCAAAAATACAACTTGCCTAATAATTCTGCATTCCCTGTAATACAAACCGGATTCCAAAAAAGTTGGGACACTATACAAATCGTGAATAAAAACTGAATGCAATGATGTGGAGGTGCCAACTTCTAATATTTTATTCAGAATAGCACATAAATCACGGAACAAAAGTCTAAACTGAGAAAATGTACAATTTTAAGGGAAAAATATGTTGAATCAGAATTTCATGGTGTCAACAAATCCCAAAAAAGTTGGGACAAGGCCATTTTCACCACTGTGTGGCATCTCCCCTTCTTCTTACAACACTCAACAAATGTCTGGGGACCGAGGAGACCAGTTTCTCAAGTTTAGAAATAGGAATGCTCTCCCATTTTTGTCTAATACAGGCCTCTAACTGTTCAATCGTCTTGGGCCTTCTTTGTTAAACCTTCCTCTTTATGATGCGCCAAATGTTCTCTATAGGTGAAAGATCTGGACTGCAGACTGGCCATTTCAGTACCCGGATCCTTCTCCTACGCAGCCATGATGTTGTGATTGATGCAGAATGTGGTCTGGCATTATCTTGTTGAAAAATGCAGGGTCTTCCCTGAAAGAGATGACATCTGGATGGGAGCATATGTTGTTCTAGAACCTGAATATATTTTTCTGCATTGATGGTGCCTTTCCAGACATGCAAGCTGCCCATGCCACACGCACTCATGCAACCCCATACCATCAGAGATGCAGGCTTCTGAACTGAGCGCTGATAACAACTTGTGTTGTCCTTGTCTTCTTTGGTCTGGATGACATGGCGTCCCAGATTTCCAAAAAGAACTTCGAATCGGGACTGGAACAGTCTTCCATTTTGCAACACTTCATTTTAAATGATCCCTGGCCCAGTGAAAACGCCTGAGCTTGTGGATCTTGCTTAGAAATGGCTTCTTTGCACTGTAGAGTTTCAGCTGGCAACGGCGGATGGCACGGTGGATTGTGTTCACTGACAATGGTTTCTGGAAGTATTCCTGAGCCCATTCTGTGATTTCCTTTACAGTAGCATTCCTGTTTGTGGTGCAGTGTCGTTTAAGGGCCCGGAGATCACGGGCATCCAGTATGGTTTTACGGCCTTGACCTTGCACAGAGATTGTTCCAGATTCTCTGAATCTTCGGATGATGTTATGCACAGTTGATGATGATAGATGCAAAGTCTTTGCAATTTTTCGCTGGGTAACACCTTTCTGATATTGCTCCACTATCTTTCTGTGCAACATTGTGGGAATTGGTGATCCTCTACCCATCTTGGCTTCCGAGAGACACTGCCACTCTGAGAAGCTCTTTTTATACCCAATCATGTTGCCAATTGACCTAATTAGTGTTAATTGGTCTTCCAGCTCTTCGTTGTGCTCAAATTTACTTTTTCCAGTCTCTTATTGCTACTTGTCCCAACTTTTTTGGGATTTGTTGACACCGTGAAAATTTGAATCAACGTATTTTTCCTTTAAAATGATACATTTACTCGGATTAAACGTTTGATCTGTCATCTACGTTCTATTACAAATAAAATATTGACATTTGCCATCTCCACATCATTGCATTCAGTTTTTATTCACAATTTGTTTAGTGTCCCAACTTTTTTGGAATCCAGTTTGTACTGCATTTACGGTGGAGTCTGAAAAATTAAAAGACAGATTTAAAAAAAGAGGTTACAGCAATAGACAGATAAAAAGAGGAGTCCAAATGGCCAAAGCACGTAAAAGGGAAAAATTATTATGCTCAAATGAAAAAATACTAATTAAATTCATCACTAATTTCAATAAGCAATGGGGTCAAATGTATGAGATTTTAAATAAACATTGGAGTGTTTTAACCACTTCAGGACCACAGGTTTATACCCCCTAGTGACCAGGCCCTTTTTTACAAATCTGGACTTCACAACTTTAACGGTTTATTGCTCGGTCATACAACTTGGCACCCAAATGAATTTTACCTTCTTTTCTTCTCACAAATACAGCTTTCTGTTGGTGGTATTTGATTGCTGCTGAGATTTTTCGTTTTTATGATATTAATCAAAATAGACCGCAATCTTCTCAAAAAAAGTGTATTTTTAACTCTTTCTGGTGAAATTGTTCAAATATAATTACATTTCTATACAAGTTTGTGTCAGAATTTATTGTGCTACATGTCTTTAATAAAAAAAAATCCAATAAGTGTATATTTATTGGTTTGCGCAAAAGTTATAGCGTTTACAAACTATGGTACAAAAATTAGAATTTCTGCATTTTGAAGCAGCTCTGACTTTCTGGACACCTGTCATGTTTCTTGAGGTGCTAGAATGCCAGGACAGTATAAATACCCCCAAAATGACCCCATTTTAGAAATAAGACACCCCAAAGTATTCGTGGAGGGGCATGATGAGTTCATGTATGATTTAATTTTTTTCACAAGTTAGCGGAAAATTACACTTTCTGAGGAAAAAAATTAAATAATAAAGTTTCCATTTCTGATAACTTCTGGCAAAAAACAAATAAAATCTCCCATGGACTCACTATGCCCCTCAGTGAATACCTTGGGGTGTCTACTTTCCGAAATAGGGTCATTTGTGGGGTGTGTTTACTGTTCTGGCATTTTGGGTGGGGCTAAATTGTGAGCAACCCTGTAAAACCTAAAGGTACTCGTTGGACTTTCGGCCCCTTTACGCACCTAGGCTGCAGAAAAGTGTCACACATGTGGTATCGCTGTACACATAAGAAGTAGGGAAATGTGTTTTGGGGTGTATTTTTACATATACCCATGCTGGGTGAGAGAAATATCACTGTAAATTGACAACTTTGTATAAAAAATGGAAAAAGTTATCATTTACAGAGATATTTCTCACACACAGGATGGGTATGTGTGAAAAGACACCCCAAAACACATTGCCCTCCTTTTCTGAGTACGGCGATACCACATGTGTGACACTTTTTTGCAGCCTAGGTGCGCAAAGGGGCCCAAATTCCAATGAGTACCTTTTAGGAGGGCATTTTTAGACATTTGGATTCCAGACTTCTTCTCACGCTTTAGGGCCCCAAAAATGCCAGGGCAGTATAAATACCCCACATGTGACCCCATTTTGGAAAGAAGACACCACAAGGTATTCCAAGAAGATTTATTTTTTGGGCACAAATTAGCGGAAATTGATTTTTAGATTTTTTTTCTCACAAAGTCTCCCTTTCCGCTAACTTGTGACAAAAAGTTTAATCTTTCATGGACTCAATATTCCCCTCAGCGAATACCTTGGGATGTCTTCTTTCCAAAATGGGGTCATTTGTGGGGTCTTTGTACTGCCCTGGCATTTGAGGGTCTCTGCAATCATTAGATGTATGGCCAGCATTAGGAGTTTCTGCTATTCTCCTTATATTTAGCATATGGGTAATGAGATATTTTTTTTTTCCGTTCAGCCTCTGGGCTGAAAGAAAAAATTAACGGCACAGATTTCTTCATTCACATCGATCAATGTGGATAAAAAAATCTCTGACAAAAAATGTGCCAAAAAAAAAAAAAAAGAGTGGAAAGGACATATGAAGTAAAGCTGTGATCGCTAATAAAGATCCAAAAATCTCAAAAGTGATCTTTATAGCACTGCAGCGATTCTACAGTGTTTTTGCAGTGATCATAATTTTTTTTTTTTTATCACTGCGATGGTGCGGACTGAATGCAAGTGTGCGCACAAGATCAGGCCTGATCAGGCCAACACTGCGTTTTTTGTAGGCCTAAGGTGACCCTAATGTACTGATATAAATCTAATTGCGATCAGTCTTGATCACTTACAGATACTATATAGTACTAGTGCTGATTAGCAACAACGATGACGCTAATCAGCGACTAATCAGTGACTGTGGTGTGGTGGGCTGGGCGCTAACTACCTAACAAGTAGCTAACTAACTGGCGGTGATAAGGGACCCTTAGGCCCCATTCACACGTCCAGAATTCTGTCCCACTCGGATCCGGAATTGCGGATCTGCACTTTCGGGTCCGCACTTCCGTTCCGCAAAAATATAGAACATGTCCTATTCTTGTCCGCAATTGCGGACAAGAATCTCAGAGAAGGAGGTGGATATGGAGTCCGAGGTTGAGGAGGCGGTGAATGTGGTGTTGTAGGTGGAGTCAGCAATGGAGGAGGAACAGGTAGCCAACAATGTTTTTAATTTTTTTTATTGGGTAGGTATTTTGGGACAAATAAATAAAAGAAACCAAAGAATCATTGCACTTGACTTGAGTACAAGAATGTATGTTTGATGGTGGTATAAATGTCTATTCTGCACAAGGTACAGACAAGTCTTGTGGGATTCAAGCCTGGTTCATTTTAATGAACGTGAGCTTGTCCACGTTGGCTGTGGACAGGCAGCTGCGTCTATCTGTAATAACGCCTCCTGCTGTGCTAAATACACGTTCAGAGAGTACACTGGCTGCAGGGCAGGCCAGCACCTCCAAGGCATACAGGGCAAGCTCTGGCCATGTGGACAATTTGGAGACCCAGAAGTTGAATGGGGCAGAACCATCAGTCAGTACGTGTAGTCGTGTGCACAGGTACTGTTCCACCATGTTGTTCAAATGCTGCCTCCTGCTAACACGCTCCATATCAGCAGTTGGGGCCGGTTGTTGCGGCGAGGTGACAAAGCTTTTCCACATGTCGGCCTTGCTAACCCTGCCTTCTGAGGTGCTGACACAGCTGCATTGGCGACCTCTTCCTCCTCCCCTGCCTTCGCCTTGTGCTTCCACTTGTCCCCTGGTGTCAGTCGGGAATGCTCTCAGGAGCGGGTCTACCAGTGTGCGCCTGTAGTCGCGCATCTTCCGATCACGCTCCAGTGAGGGAATTAAGGACGGCACATTGTCTTTGTAATGGGGATCCAGCAGGGTGGCTGCCCAGTAGTCAGCACACGTTAAGATGTGGACAACTCTGCAGTCGTTGTGCATGCACTGCAGCATGTAGTCGCTCATGTGTGCCAGGCTGCCCAGAGGAAAGGACAAGCTGTCCTCTGTGCCAGGCGTATCGTCAGCGTCCTCAGTATCCGCCCAGCCACACACCAGTGATGGGCCCGAACTGCGTTGGATGCCACCCCGCTGCGAACATGCTTTATCCCCATCCTCCTCCTCATCCTCCTCCTCCTCGTCCTCCAGTAGTGGGCCCTGGCTGGCCAAATTTGTACCTGGCCTCTGCTGTTGCAAAAATCCTCTTTCTGAGCCACTTCTAAAAGACTGGCCTGAAAGTGTTAGAGATGACCCCTCTCCCTCCTCCTTGTCCTGGGCCACATCCTCTTCCATCATCGCCCTAAGGCCCATTTTACACGGGCGTTGTGGGAAAATGTGCGGGTGCGTTGCGGGAACACCCACAATTTTTCCGCGTGAGTGCAAAACATTGCAATGCGTTTTGCACTTGCGTGAGAAAAATATTGCGCGTTTGGTACCCAAACCCGAACTTCTTCACAGAAGGTCAGGCTTGGAATCTGTGTTTTGTAGATTGTATTATTTTCCCTTATAACATGGTTATAAGGGAAAATAATAGCTTTCTGTATACAGAATGCATAGTAAAATAGCGCTGGAGGGGTTAAAAATAAATAAAAAAATTATTTAACTCACCTTAGTCCACTTGTTCGCGTAGCCGGCATCTCCTTCTGTCTTCATCTTAGCTGTCTGCAGCAACAGGACCTGTGGTAACCTCCGTTTTTCTAGGACCTGTGGTGACGTCACTCCGGTCATCACATGATACATCACCATGGTAAAAGATCATGTGACGGACCATGTGATGACTGTGACGTCACCAAAGGTCCTTGTTGCTACACACAGCTAAGATGAATACAGAAGGAAATGCCGGGCAGCGCCAGCAAGTGGATTAAGGTGAGTTAAAATTTTTTTTTTTTTTCCTTAACCCCTCCAGTGCTATTTTACTATGAATTCTGTATTCAGAATGCTATTATTTTCCCTTATAACCATCGTCTCCAAGCAACCGTGCGTGAAAATCGCACCCCATCCACACTTGCTTGCTGATGCTTGCGATTTTCACGCAACCCCATTCACTTCTATGGGCCCTGCGTTGCGTGAAAAACGCACAAAGAGGAGCATGCTGCGATTTTCACGCAACGCACAAGTGATGCGTGAAAATCACCGCTCATGTGAACAGCCCCATAGAAATGAATGGGTCGGTATTCAGTGCGGGTGCAATGCGTTCAACTCACGCATCGCATCCACTCGGAATAGTCGCCCGTGTGAAAGGGGCCTAAGTGTTTTCTCAAGGAGACTTAGAAGTGGTATTGTAACGCTGATAACAGCGTCATCGCCACTGGCCATGTTGGTGGAGTACTCAAAACAGCGCAACAGGGCACACAGGTCTCGCATGGAGGCCCAGTCATTGGTGGTGAAGTGGTGCTGTTCCGCAGTGCGACTCACCCGTGCGTGCTGCAGCTGAAACTCCACTATGGTCTGCTGCTGCTCGCACAGTCTCTACAGCATGTGCAAGGTGGAGTTCCACCTGGTGGGCACGTCGCATATGAGGCGGTGGGCGGGAAGGCTGAAGTTACACTGCAGCGCAGACAGGCGAGCAGCAGCAGGATGAGAACGCCGAAAGCGCGCACAGACGACCCACACTTTATGCAGCAGCTCAGACATGTCGGGGTAGTTGTGAACGAATTTCTGCACCACCAAATACAGCACATGCGCCAGGCAATGGATGTGCGTCAAATCGGCTAGTCCTAGAGCTGCAACAAAATTTTGCCCATTATCGCACACCACCAGGCCGGGCTTGAGGCTCGCTGACAGCAACCACTCGTCGGTCTGTTGTTCTATACCCCACCACAACTCCTGCGCGGTGTGGGGCCTGTCCCCCAAACACATCAGTTTCAGAATGGCCTGCTGACGTTTACCCCTGGCTGTGCTGAAGTTGGTGGTGAAGGTCTGTCGCTGACCAGATGAGGAGGTGGTAAAATAGGAGGAGGAAGCCGAGTAGGAAGAGGAGGCAACAGGAGGCAAAGAATGATGCCCTGCGATCCTTGGCGGCGGAATGAAGTGCGCCAAACAGCTCTCCACCTGGGGCCCAGCCGCCACTACATTTACCCAGTGTGCAGTTAGGAAGATATAGCGTCCCTGGCCGTGCTTACTGGTCCACGTATCTGTGGTTAGGTGGACCTTGCCACAGATGGCGTTGCGCAGTGCACACTTGATTTTATCCGATACTTGATTGTGCAGGGAGGGCATGGCTCTCCTGGAGAAGTAGTGGTGGCTGGGAACGACGTACTGTGGGACAGCAAGCGACATGAGCTGTTTGAAGCTGTCCGTCTCCACCAGCCTGAATGACAGCATTTCAAAGGCCAGCAGTTTAGAACTGCTGGCATTCATGGCAAGGTATCGAGGGTGTCTAGGTGGGAATTTAAGTTTTTTTTCAAAGGTTTGTGAGATGGAGAGCTGAACACTTCCGTGTGACATGGTGGAGATGTTTGGTGACGGAGGTGGTGTTGTTGGTGGCACATCCTCTGTTTGCTGGGCGGCAGGTGTCAACCTTCCTCCAGAGACGGAGGACGAGGCTGAGGCAGCAGCAGAAGAGGGAGCAGGAGGGGCCTGAGCCCTTTCTTGGTTTCGAAGGTGTTTACTCCACTGCAGCCCGTGTTTCGCATGTAGATGCCTGGTCATGCAGGTTGTGCTAAGGTTCAGAACGTTAATGCCTTGCTTCAGGCTCTGATGGCACAGCGTGCAAACCACTCGAGTCTTGTCGTCAGCACATTATGTAAAGAAATGCCATGCCAGGGAACTCCTTGAAGCTGCCTTTGGGTTCCTCGGTCCCTGGTGACGGTGGCCACTAGCAGGCGAACTGTTTTGGCAAAGGCTGCTCTGCTTTAGCACCCTGCTCCCGCTTTTGCTGCGCTGTTGGCTCCGTCTCACCACTGCCTCTTCCTCTGAACTCTGAAAGTCAGTGGCACGACCTTCATTCCATGTGGGATCTAGGACCTCATCGTCCCCTGCATCGTCTTCCACCCAGTCTTTCTCCCTGACCTCCTTTTGGGTCTGCACACTGCAGAAAGACGCAGCAGTTGGCATCTGTGTTTCGTCATCATCAGAGATGTGATGAGGTGGTATTCCCATGTCCTCATCAGGAAACATAAGTGGTTGTGCGTCAGTGCATTCTATGTCTTCCACCCCTGGGGAAGGGCTAGGTGGATGCTCTTGGGAAACCCTGCCAACAGAGTCTTCAAACAGCATAAGAGACTGCTGCATGACTTGAGGCTCAGACAGGTTCCCCGATATGCACAGGAGTGATGTGACAGACTGATGGGCATGGGTTTCAGGCGCCACCTGTGCGCTTTCTGCAGAAGACCGGGTGGGAGATAATGTGAACGTGCTGGATCCAATGTCGGCCACCCAATTGACTAGTGCCTGTACTTGCTCAGCCCTTACCATCCTTAGAACGGCATTAGGCCTGACCAAATATCGCTGTAGATTCTGGCGGCTACTGGGACCTGAGGTACTAGGTTCAGTAGGATGTGTAGCTGTGGCAGAACGGCCACGTCCTCTCCCTGCACCAGAAGCTCCACCAACACCACCACCACGAGCATGACCGCATCCCTTATTATATGTTTGCCTCATTGTTAGCGTTTACAAAGCAAAGTAAAAAGTGGTTAAGCCTGTTAAAAAAAATTAACCGCCAATAAAAACCCTGATTTAGGGTATTGCACTCAATATTTTTTTTACTCTATATGACAGCGGTATTTGTGGAATAAATGTGACACCCACTTATTAATGTGTAATCCCAGATGTGTAATATATATGAGGGTGGTTTCACCCCAGTAAGAAAAAAGCTGCATTTCTGGCCTTAATGTGACAATCACTTATGCATGTGTAATCACAGATGTGCAGTATATCAGAGGATTTTCACCCCAGTAAGAAAAAAGCTGTATTTCTGGCCTTAATGTGACAATCACTTATGCAAGTGTAATCACAGATGTGCAGTATATTAAAGGGTTTTTTCACCCTAACTAAAATGCTGTATTTCTGTCCTAAATGTGACAGTCACTTAATGCACGTGTAATCCCAGATGTGCAGTATATGAGAGGCTTTTTTCACCTCAGTAAACACTTTATTTCTGCCCTAAATTTGACAGTCACTTATGCACATGTAATCCCAGATTTGCAGTATATAAGAGGCTTTTTTCACCCCAGTATGCCAAAGCCATATTTATGGCCTAAATGTGACAGTCACTTATGTATGTGTAATCCCAGATGTGCAGTATGTAACCAAAAAGCTGTATTTCTGTCCTAAATGTGACAGTGACTTATGCACTTTTAATCACAGATGTGCAGTATATTACAGGCTTTTTTCACCTTAGTAACCAAAAAGCTATATTTCTGTCCTAAATGTGACAGTGACTTATGCACGTGTATTCACAGATATGCAGTATATTCAAGGCTTTTTTTCACCCTAACCAAAAAGCTGTATTTCTGTCCTAAATATGACAGTCACTTATGCTTGTCTAATGCCAGATGTGCAGTATATTAGAGGGTTTTTTCACCCCAGTATGCCAAAGCTGTATTTCTGGACTTGCAGATAGCCTATGCTGGTGCACTATCGTTGCATAAAATGGCTGCCGATTAGGTATTGCTATTGATGAAATGAAGAAACAAAAGTTAGTTTTCAGCAGTAGTTGGCTCAGGGCAGGCTTAAAAAAATTGTGCACTGCACCCACAAAACACTTTTTCTGTAGATCGCTGAGTACATGAACCAGTTCTTGATAAGATCGCTCCCTGATCTCTCCCTCACAGAAGCTGCAGCCTCTCCCTACACCAGTGCTTCTCAAATAGTGGGCTCCGTAAAGGGGGGCTCGTTTGACCTTGGCAAACACTGTCATATTGGATGTCCAGATCGGATTATCCGACTCACTCGCAAGCGGCGTCCCACACGGCGTCGGTTGCCTAGCAACTCTAAGGCTGGAGAGAGGGAGCAGCGCAGCGCGATCACTGGAGATTGTCCCAGCGCAGCCCCAGTAGCAGCCCGACGCGGAGGACCACATGACCGCCAACGCACGTGACACATGCAGAGGACCCGTGGAGACATACAGGAATCAATACGTCGGTTCCTAGTGCCACTCACAGAGGAGAAAGAGCAGGACGCCGGCATGTCATCAAGGCAGAGTCGCAAAGATACATCCGCAGCATCACCAGGTGGGAACACAAGAGCTGAAGCACAGAAAGAACATAAAGAGCAGGGGTCAAAGAAAGGAGGTAGGACAAACACAAAATCTGATAATATAACTGAAAAGGGGAAAAGAAATAGTAACCAGGGGATGGAGGAGGAAAAAGTATACGAACTAGAAGGCAGTACCCTGGATCAAAAGGAGGAGGGGGAAGGTGCAAAAAGACGCTCTGCAGCTAAACTAAGCCCTGAAGGTAACCCTGATAACAAAGGGCATAATAGCAGGAATGCAGGAGTGGAAGGGGTACAAAGCACACCGCAGGAGGATACCAATAATAAGGGTCAATATCCACTACAGGAGCCGCAAGTAGATACGACCCCCCCCCACCCCCCACCATACAATATTTCACTTCAGTGATATGCAGAGGTGTACTTATAACAATTTTATAGACAAATAATACTATTTACAGTCGCGCGGGGGGCGCAAAATGTTTTCTTCTTCCTATGGGGGGCATGACAGAAAATAATTGAGAAGCACTGCCCTACACTAATCCGAGCAGAGTGACAGGCGGAGCTACGTGACACCAGCTTAAATAGAGGCTGGGTCACATGCTGCAGTTGGCCAATCACAGCCATGCCAATAGTAGGCATGGCTGTGATGGCCTTTTGGGGCAAGTAGTATGACGCTTGTTGATTGGCTGCTTAGCTGTCACGGCTGAGGATGGGGAAAACCCTCAGCAGTGCGATGCCAGAAGATGTTAAGCGCTGCTTGGCCAGGACGACAGTATTCGGGAGCAGGTCACCTCCTATCGCGTCCCTAAACTGACCCTGACTCCTAATCATATGAGTCAACCCTGAAGGTGGGAGGACTCATACACCGGATGCCTTGTGGTCCCTGCTAGCCCTCAGGATTGCCCTGGAACAAGGAGCAGGGTAAGACGACCTGTTCCTCCTAGGCACGGAGGAACAGGAGTCTCACTAGCCAAGCTGCAAAGGGAATAGGACATAAACGGCCTATGGATATGGCAGGAGGATGAAAAGCACTTCCACACCTACCTGCCAAAGTCACACAGACTGGATCCCGTGCAATACAGCAAGTGTCCACACCCAAACACCAGTGGACACAGCACACACACAAACACACAGGAACCCAGATCCATAGGTGCATAACATAACAAGGAAAACATCAAGTGGACATCATATAAACTTAAGAATGACAATTAGTTTATGACCACAAGGGTGGCCCCCACTGGCAGATGTAAAAACCAGGAGGGTGTCTCCAGCAAAGCATGGCTGAAGCACCCCTCAGCTACTGATCTCCAACCAGACTTTATAGGGCCAAGTAGTCACACCCACATAGAGACACACCCAGTGTTCACACACACAGAAGGGAATTAACCCTTCCAACACCAGGGAAGGGAAGACAGCAACTTAAAGGGGAATACACACAAATAAAGCACCGTGCACACCAAATAAGGAAAGTGCACACATACAAACCAAGTTGCCAAGTGCAACCGCATGCAGATTGCAGCAAGCTGCCTAGCACCGCTCAGACTGCTCTGCTGCCAGATTCCCAATGTTGCCAGCGGCAACCACAAGTGAGGCGGCACACTAGCGGCCATCACCTGTGGTTGAACACCTAAATACAAACCGCAGGAAACAGCATGCGGTTCAAGAGTCACGACCATGACCGTGACATTAGCGGCCTTTCAAAAAGCGCCATAAAAATCGCTGAACACCGAACCCGAACCCAAACTTTTACGTAAATATTCGGGTTCGGGTCCGGAAAAACCTAAACTTCGGTATGAACCCGAACTTGACAGTTCGGGTTCGCTCAACTCTAGTCAGAAGTAATTCTTGACCATTCCTTTTTACAGAACTGTTTCAGTTCAGCAATATTCTTGGGATGTCTGGTGTGAATCGCTTTCTTGAGGTCATGCCACAGCATCTCAATCTGGGCCACTCCAGAAGGCTTATTTTCTTCTGTTTTAGCCATTCTGTTGTTAATTTACTTCTATGCTTTGGGTCGTTGTCCTGTTGCAACATCCATCTTCTGTTGAGCTTCAGCTGGTGGACAGATGGCCTTAAGTTCTCCTGCAAAATGTCTTGATAAACTTGGGAATTCATTTGTCCTTTAATAGCAATCCGTCCAGGCCCTGACACAGCAAATCAGCCACAAACCATGATGCCCCCAACACCATACTTCACAGTAGTGATGAGCAGGAGGTGCCATATTCGATTTCGCGATATTTCGCGAATATTCGATTGAATATTTGTGTTATATTCGTCAAAATCGAATATTCGTAATTTTTCCAATTATCGCGAATAATATGCCTTATGTACTATGTTACTATGTATTGCGATTTTTTTTCTTTTAATAGTATAAGGCAACGGTATTTTACGAAATTTCTTAATATTGCTCTAACTTCGTCTTTTAGAATATGACGAATATTCTAAAAGACGAAGTTAGAGCAATATTACGAAATTTCGTAAAATACACATATAGATTGTAATTTAGCTAATATAGTGCTATAATCATTTTTTTTCTCTATTTTTTTTTGCCTCTTCTAGTAGAAGATTCATACTTACCTGCTTGCTGCTGCGATGTCTGTGACCGGCCGGGAGCTCCTCCTACTGGTAAGTGACAGTTCTTTAGCAATGCGCCGCACAGACCTGTCACTTACCAGTAGGTGGAGCTCCCGGCCGGACACGAACATCGCAGCAGCAAGCAGGTAACTATGAATCTTCTACTATTGTACTATTGCTAAGTAACCATGGCAACCAGGACTGCAGTAGCGTCCTGGTTGCCATGGTTACCGATCGGAGCCCCAGCGATTAAACTGGGACTCCGATCGGAACTCCGCTGCCACCAATGATGGGGGGGGAGAGATGGGAGGCCGCACACTGGCCACCAATGTTGTTACTGCTATAAAGGGAGGGGGGCCGATGGGGGCGCACACTGTGCCACCAACGATTTATTACAATAGAGGGAGGGGGGGCGGCGATCGTGGGCGCACAATGTGCCACCAACGATTTATTACAATAGAGGGAGGGAGGGGGGGCGATGGTGGGCGCACACTGTGCCACCATCGATTTATTACAATAGAGGGAGGGGGGGCGATGGTGGGCGCACACTGTGCCACCAACAATTTATTACAATAGAGGGAGGGAGGGGGGGGCCGCACTGGCCACCAATGATATTCAAACTGGGGAGGGGGGGGGTCTGCCCCCTGCTGCCTGGCAGCCCTGAGCTCTTACAGGGGGATATGATAGTACAATTAACCCCTTCAGGTGCCGCACCTGAAGGGGTTAATTGTGCTGATCACGGCCCCCTGTAAGAGATCGGGTGCTGCCAGGCAGCAGGGGGCAGTCTTGTACACAGTTTGTAGTGTATTCTAACTAGAAGCGTCCCCATCACCATGGGAACGCTTCTGTGTTAGAATATACTGTCGGATATGAGTTTTCACGAAGTGAAAACTTAGATCTGAAAAAGCTTTTATGCAGACGGATCTTCGGATCCGTCTGTATGAAAGCAACCTACGGCCACGGATCACGGACACGGATGCCAATCTTGTGTGCATCCGTGTTCTTTCACGGACCCATTGACTTGAATGGGTCTGTGAACCGTTGTCCATCAAAAAAATAGGACAGGTCGTATTTTTTTGACGGACAGGAGACACGGATCACGGCCTCGGCTGCAAAACGGTGCATTTTACGATTTTTCCACGGACCCATTGAAAGTCAATGGGTCCGCGAAAAAAAACGGAAAACGGCACAACGGCCACGGATGCACACAACGGTCGTGTGCATGAGGCCTTAATTCTAGCCTAATATGGAATATAGCAGTGCTAAGTTGAAATCGCCATGCGATTACTTCGAGTTATATTAATCGCATTGCGATTTCAACTTAGCACTGTTATATTCCATATTAGGCTAGAATTAATGAATATGGAATATAGCAGTACTAAGTTGAAATCGCAATTCGATTAATTCAAGTTATAATAATCGAATTGTAATCGCATGGCGATTTCAACTTAGCACTGCTATATTCTAGCAATCATATAGGAAAGTTTACTATAGAGACAGCTAAGTTTAATTCGCTATGCGATTATATTACATAGCTTTTTTAAAATAAATAGAATAATTATAATACCTGATAATTATTATAATTATTCTATTTATAAAAAAAAAGCTAAGTAATATAATCGCATAGCGAATTAAACTTAGCTGTCTCTATAGTCAACTTTCCTATATGATTGCTAGAATTCGCAAAATTGATGAATAGGTAGCTAAAACGAAGATGGAGAATATCTTTGTTTTGTGGAATATGACGATAACATTCGTATATTCGTTTTGTGGAATATGACAAATACATTAGTCATATTCGCTAATTCTACCAAGCCATTGAAGCCAACCATAGTAAACCAGGTCCAAGTTGAAATCGCAATGCGATTAATATAACTCAAAGTAATCGCATGGCGATTTCAACTTAGTATTGCTATATTCCATGCTCATGGAGCGTCCCCATCACCATGGGAACGTCTCCATATACTAGAATGTACTGTCGGATTTGAGAATTACGTTGAAATCGCAATTCGATTATTTCAAGTTATAATCGAATTGAGAGTTCAACTTAGCACTGCTATATTCCATATTAGGCTAGAATTAACGAATATGGAATATAGCAGTGTTAAGTTGAAATCGCAATTCGATTATTATAACTTGAAATAATCGAATTGCGATTTCAACGTAATTCTCAAATCCGACAGTAGATTCTAGCATATGGAGACGTTCCCATGGTGATGGGGACGCTCCATGAGCACGGAAGTCGGCAGAAGCGGCAACAGGCACTGACTGGAGCATTAAAAAAAAAAAAATCGATTTCGCGAATATATAGCACTATATTCTAAATATTCGCGAAATCTCGAAATCGCGATATTCGTTAGCATATGCCAGAGACTTATGTAAGTCTTTTGCTGACACTCTAGGATTCTTCTTCACCTCATTGTGCAATCTGCGCTGTGCTCTTGCAGTCATCTTTACAGGACAGCCACTCCTAGGGAAAATAGCAGCAGTGCTGAACTTTCTCCATTTATAGACAATTTGTCTTACCGTGGACTGATGAACAGCAAGAATTTTGGAGATACTTTTATAACCCTTTCCAGCTTTATGCAAGTCAACAATTCTTAATCGTAGGTCCTCTGAGAGCTCTTCTGTATGATGCATCATTCACATCAGGCAATGCTTCTTGTGAAAAGCAAACCCAGAACTGGTGTGTGTTTTTTATAGGGCAGGGCAGCACCTCCAATCTCATCTCATTGATTGACCTCCAGTTGGTTGACACCTCACTCCAATTAGCTCTTGGAGATGTCATTAGTCTAGGGGTTCACATATTTTGTCCATCTGCACTAGTAATGTTTACATGGTGTGTTCAATAAAAACATGGTAACATTTAATTATTTGTGTGTTATTAGTTTAAGCAGACTGTGATTGTCTATTGTTGTGACTTAGATGAAGATCAGATCACATTTTATGACCAATTTGTGCAGAAATCCATATCATTCAAAAGGGTTCACATACTTTTTCTTGCAACTGTATATATATATATATATATATATATATATATATATATATAATACAGATAGTTAGTGGGAGATAGTCAGTGTAGGTTAGATAGTGATATCTGTTAGTGATAGTTATAGTGATAGATAGTTCTGCTGTCCATACATACATACATATATAGTGCTATAATGACGCAAGTTCACAACAATACTTAGTGCACCAATCACTAATAAGTAGTCAGACCTGTTAAAATGTGAAGTTGCACATATTGCGCCAGAATATTCGCTACATTAGTGCCAATTTCGCAATCGTTAATATATTGGAGCACTCTATCTGCATATAAAGCTATTTAAATGTTCTGCCGTGCCAACCATTTTCTCCAGTCCAAGGAAATTTCTAGCATACATGAAAAATGTAAGTGATTTCCTGCGAACCGGCACCCAAACCCAGAAGGGAGATGGGCAGGCCTGCTGGCTTGTCTGAAACAAACTCATGGTATTCTGGAAGTCCCTTGGGTAGGGACGTGCCCTCATCGCCCGATCCATACAACTAAAGACCTGGACCATCTCCACCATCCTAAAGAAAAACTGAACTGATCTTGGGAGCCTTGGCGTGGACTGTTCCTGAAGAGTAAGGGCCTTTTGGCTGATGTTTACGTTTTAACATGTTTTCTTGTTTGCAGGTTGCCCATGTTTTTAGCCTTCACCCAGAAGGTCATGTTCGTAAGGACTCCCCCCAGCAACATCATTATCTCCAAGTTGCGCTCAACAGAACCACCTACCTTTATTGTCATTTTTCGCCCTTTTTAGGTTATGTGGGAGCTTCTGCCAATTGTTCTCAAGATCTGTGCTGCTACATTATTGCCCATGAGGATTACAAATGACTCTACTACCCATGCGGATTACAAATGACTATGTGCCCTGGATGGATTACAACTAATGACATTGTTCCAATGGATTACCATTATTTACCTTGGATTGCAAAAATAACTCTTATTGCACTTAAAGTGATAGTGTAATGCACTTTGTCCTCAATAACAGAAGAAAGAGATTTTAATGTGATTATTTGCATTATTAAAAATGTGATCCATATATTTGCACTAACGTTTACAATTTCAGCAACGTTCAAGAAATGTGCCTATTGTATGCATTCTCTTACAGGTGCCGCAATATGTTTTATTATCCACTTATTGTCCAACCGCACTTACCATTGTCCGTACGCATCTTACCATATTAGCAATATGGTCAGCACCTTACTTTGTTGCTCACAATGGACTGCCTCTGAGTTTGGCTGGTACTTTCCAAATACATCCTTACTTTTTATTGCTCAATATTGTTTGCCTCTGTGTACAATTTGAACTAATGGTCCTTAAACCAAGTTGTACTGTGCTAAGTTACGCTAGTACATGTAGAACTAATGGTCTTAAGCCAAGTAGTTATGTTCCAAGCAAACTAAACACTGTTAGGGATAATCTGCTACAATTGTATCTGTCTGGAGTCGTAGGAGAAAATGTTCCTCCTTCTAAAGTACTGAACTGTTGGAGTGTTTCAGGTATGACTTGTGCACCAGGCTTAGGAAAAATATTGGCTACCTGTTCTAATTATCAAAGTCACATAGTGTAAAACATAATTTGACCTTGTTGCCGGAATGGAACACCGGATAAAGCCACCCTTCTATCTGCAGGGGCGTTTCATTGTATAGTGGTGGGTTGTTGGAGTAAAGTCACCCCCACGCTTTCTTTGGTGTTCATGGCCACAATACACAGAGTTTGTCAGTAATGATCACTTAGTGCACACCTGTTTGGTTCTCTGGTTATACCTAAGAGGTAAACTGTTCTCGGACACCCTACACCCTACTCATTCGGGCAGAGAGACCTGTTAGTAGCTGTTGCTAAACTTTATGTCCTTTCATGCAGCCCCTTGTCTACTTTTGGTACCCTTAGAGCATATATATATATATATATATATATATAAAGGTAGAAAGGTGTGGGCAGCACAGCTATCTGGACAGTACGGTCGGAGTGCCAGCGGCTGAGGAGGCGATCCACCTCCAGGGATATAAAGGAGAAAAATCCACAGCACATCCAAGTTGTAAAAAGTAAAAGACGGCTTTATTCACCAGACACCCAGCGTGTCTGGTGAATAAAGCCGTCTTTTACTTTTTACAACTTGGATGTGCTGTGGATTTTTCTCCTTTATATATATATATATATATATATATATATATATATACAGTTGCAAGGAAAAGTATGTGAACCCTTTGGAATGATATCACAATCTGCTTAAACTAATAACACATAAAAAAAAATTATGTTACCATGTTTTTATTGAACACACCATGTAAACATTCACAGTGCAGGTGGAAAAAGTATGTGAACCCTTAGCTTTAATAACTGGTTGAACCTCCTTTGGCAGCAATAACTTCAACCAAACGTTTCCTGTAGTTGCAGAACAGACGTGCACAACGGTCAGGAGTAATACTTGACCATTCCTCTTTACTGAACTGTTTCAGTTCAACAATAATCTTGGGATGTCTGGTGTGAATCACTTTCTTGAGCTCATGCCACAGCATCTCAATCGGGTTGAGGTCAGGACTCTGACTGGGCCACTCCAGAAGGCGTATTTTTTTCTGTTTAAGCCATTCTGTTGTTGATTTACTTCTATGCTTTGGGTCGTTGTCCTGTTGCAACACCCATCTTCTGTTGAGCTTCAGCTGGTGGACAGATGGCCTTAAGTTCTCCTGCAAAATGTCTTGATAAACTTGGGAAATCCTTGTTCCTTTGATGATAGCAATCCGTCCAGGCCCTGACGCAGCAAAGCAGCCCCAAACCATGATGCCCCTACCACCATACTTCACAGTTGGGATGAGGTTTTGATGTTGGTATTCTGTGCCTATATTTCTCCACACATAGTGTTGTGTGTTTCTTCCAAACAACTCAACTTTGGCTTCATCTGTCCACAGAATATTTTGCCAGTACTGTTGTGGAACATCCAGGTGCTCTTGTGCAAACTGTAAACATGCAGCATAGTTTTTTATTGGACAGCAGTTGCTTCCTCTGTGGTATCCTCCCATGAAATCCATTCTTGTTTAGTGTTTTACTTATAAACAATTTGTCTTACGGTGGACTGATAAACAGCAAGGATTTTGGAGATACTTTTATTATAACCCTTTCCAGCTTTATGCAAGTCAACAATTCTTAATCGTAGGTCTTCTGAGAGCTCTTTTGTGCGAGGCATCATTCACATCAGGCAATGCTTTTTGTGAAAAGCAAACCCAGAACTGGTGTGTGTTTTTTATAGGACAGGGCAGCTGTAACCAACAACTTCAATCTCATCCCATTAATTGGACTCCAGTTGGCTGACACCTCACTGCGATTAGCTCTTGAAGATGTCATTAGTCTAGGGGTTCACATATTTTTTCCATCTACACTGTTAATGTTTACATGGTGTGTTTAATAAAAACATGGTAACATTTAATTATGTGTGTGTTATTAGTTTAAGTAGACTGTAATTGTCTATTGTTGTGACTTAGATGAAGATCAGATCACATTTTATAACCAATTTGTGCAGAAATCCATATAATTCCAAGATGGTTTACATACTTTTTCTTGCAACTGTATATATATTTACCTCTACCCGGAGCACAAGTCGAGGACGACTTCCTTTTGAGTAAGGAGTAATGTAATGTCCCGGAGTGCCATTAGCACTCCTTGGCACCTTTCTACCACTTCCTATAGGCTAATATAAAGTGTCATCTAATGCAGTAGTGTATTTATTTTCACCGTGCATATTTATACATGTAAAGCTGTTATATTCATGTAATTACATGGTCCACCAGCAGATTGTGGCAACACTTGGCAGTGCTAGTTGCAGTGAATGGACTGGATTGTCCATTTTTTCTCTCCTCTAGAGGGAGACGGAGAGGGATGAGTTTAGTGTTTTAGAGTCTAGTCTATCCTACTCCCTCATAGAGAGAGGTTGTGTGAGGGGTCTTGTTTGACTTAACCCCTGCTAGTGGAAGGCAGCAGGCCTGATCCTGTCTGCACAGGTTCTGTTAGTCCTACGCCAGCCTTATCACTGGAGGTTGTGCACATCCAAGCGGAAGTTAGCGCTTGAGGTACTCCAAAGATAGGACAAGAGGTTCCTAGCATTGAAGTAAGAGACAGACTACAGACAGAAAAACTAAGTTTCAGCAGAAAAGTATGAGCTCTTACTTAATCCAGCTAGCATAGCAGAGCTGAGATTGTTGTGGAGAAGTAATTGCCTTCTAGTATAAGCCAATACCTGCTGATGACCAAGATACTGTTTGTGGATTGTTTGGATTACCATTTATGCCAAGTAAAGCTGTGTTCAACATTACTACAAAGTCTGGACTCCATTTATTCTAAATATTCACCATCCAAGTTCTACTACCCCTTTTGTACTGTCTCGGACCACACCACGTCAGAGATCCAAGGATATCTAGGTAGGAACACCGTGACACATGTAAACAACATCTACAGAGATTGTAGGCCACCCTGCACCACTCTGTCAAACCTGCACTAGGTACCAGCATCACCATCTACAAAAGGGAGCCATGTGCTTCCGCTGCTTAACCGCAGCTGGTGTCATGTTTACTCGCTCTATAAGAGGGACATATTTCGTAGAAACCTCCTAAGGGGCAAGGGATACCCCAGACGCTGTCAACCGCCCACTGCAAATCAAGTGGCGTCACAACAAGCCAGGGATTCTTTCACTTTAAGGGACCCCCGGTAGGAACACGGTCCATTGCATATCTGTCTCCAAAAGTGATTTATATTTTACACTACATAGTGCTGAGCGTAGCTGAAAATATCTGAACCAGGACAAGTTACCCATAGTCTCCCTTTGTGCTAGTATCGAGAACGGAAGTATCTCTCCATTCTTCACTACCTGTGTAACATATAAAATATTATTTTTTTGCCAAAACTGGTCCTTGGCTAATTTTTCTAAGGTTTGTAATTGGAAATTATGCCAGAGAGGAGAACACCGGAGAGATCCTTTTATTCCCAGCCATCTTCTAATAGTGTCCCATGACTCAGATAGTAACGTTTTAGCCTCTTTGTACTCCTGTTGGACATTAATCAAATGCCCAGATTCCATTAGTGTGAATATGTTGTTGTTATACGAATATCTCCTTCTAAAAGAAAAACAACCATACAATGTGATGGCATATAAAAAGATATATCTGTAGATACCAGTATGTTGTACATGGGAAGAATACTACTAAGGTCTTTGCAAAAAGAAGGTCACACGGGCGAAATTTCCGCACGGGTGCAATGCGTGAGGTGAACGCATTGCAACCGCACTGAATCCTGACCCATTCATTTCTATGGGGCTGTGCAGATGAGAAGTGATTTTCACGCATCACTTATGCGTTACATGAAAATCGCAGCATGCTCTATATAGTGCGATTTTCACTCATGGTTGCTAAGATGACGGTCTATTCACTGTATTATTTTCCCTTATAACATGGTTATAAGGGAAAATAATAGCATTCTTTAATACAGAATGCTTAGTAGAAGGTCAATTGAGGGTTAAAATAAATAAATAAATTAAATCACCTCCTCCTCTTGATCGCGTAGTTGCCAATCTCTTCTTACTTCTTTAATCATGAGCTGCCGGCTAAAGGACCTGTGGTGAAGTCACATCACATGGTACAATCACATGGTCCATCACCGTGGTCCATCACCTGAAGAAAAAGCTGGAGATCGGCAGCTACGCGATCAATTGGAGGAGGTGAGTTAATTTATTTTTATATTTTAACCCTTATTTGACCTTCTACTAAGCATTCTGTATTAAAGAATGCTATTATTTTCCCTTATAACCATGCTATAAGGGAAAATAATTACATCTACACACCACCGAACCCAAACCTGAACTTCAGTGAAGAAGTTCGGGTCTGGGTACCACATTCAGGTTTTTATCACGCGCGTGCAAAACACATTGCACCGATAAAAACTGAACAACGGAACACAATCGCAGTCAAAACTGACTGCAATTGCGTACCCTCTCGCTCGGGTTTGCCGCAATGCACCCGGGACGCATCCGGTGCCAAAACGTGACGCCCGTGTGAACCCAGCCCTAAAGGGATTTATCCAAAATCTCTGGGCACCTCATACAGGTTATGCTTACCCCGCTCACTGGCATCCATGTAGCCCCTGATGCCCGCACAGCCACCACTGAATCTCCCTGACGTGTGTATCAAAACATCCGATGCCAAGCGGGTGTGTGTGTGTGTGTCAGCCAATAGCATGCCGCAACGGGAACAAGCCTTCCTAGCATTGCGGGTGACGCTCTGGAGGTGCATCACTATCTCAGCCTACTATTGTCTGCACCCCTTCTTTTCATAGGATGTTTTGATCCATGCAACGGGGAGCTGCAGCAGTGCCCGTGCTGGCATCAGGAGCTACGTGGGTGCCAGGGTGTGGGGTAAGTATAACCTGTATGAGGGACAGACATTTTGGAGGGAATTATAGGGGGTGGATATCCCCTTTAAATATATAGGGGCATCCCTAAACACTGTCCGAATGCTTGTGGATACCCCCTCATTGGCGAAACACTGACAGCATATATGGAGTCAGCCAGAGTGAATGCATGGTGCTCCCAGAAAGCAGAGAAGAGACTCCTAAGCGGCAATGTGAAAATACTGGCCTCCTGCCTCAGTTGTAGGCTGGTGGTTTACCAGTCAGGTGGAGACCCTGGCAGTGGGGAAAGGGCTGTATTATATAGTCCTGCTCTTACCATAATGCAGTTGAACCCAATACCTCAGCCATCTTAGGTTTTGGACATTAGAAAGGAGCTCCCTCTGGTATCCCATTTCAAACACCAGGACATGCTTGCAGGGTGCTGATGGGTTAGGATGCAAATTATAGGCCTAACAAAGGCTCTTAGGCTGAATACTGATATTTGCCTAATAGGTGGCATGTAAGTGTGATACAGACAGATAATAACGGTTTGGAATAACATATATTCCAGAGCATCACGTATTCGATAAAATTATTGAAATAAGAGTACATTGGTATATTGCTATTTTGTCACAGTTTTACAGAAACTTTGACAGAATTGTGATGTAGAAATGTCCTCTGAGCAGTATAGCCAGGAGTAAGGCAGCTTTACTAATAATATGGGGTATTTTAAGAGTTAGGGGAGATATTATTAAAGACTGCATGTTATGCCAGTGTTTGATATCCCCGGTGGATGCGCTTAATTTATGGTGAGAAGCGGCAAGCCTTGTCAGAAATGATTGCGTCATCTGGTGGAGATTACAGCTACTCCAGAAAACTGGTGTCATTGACCTTTGTGGCAGGGCCTATGGCCTCGACCTCCCTCCACCCCACCATAACATATTTATTGAAACAATAAAGTAAAAAACATTACAGACAAATGAAAGACACAATAGTATTTATTTTCTGTACTGTCTAGTAAATAACATTTATAAAGTTGTACATGAAAAAGTTGCCCTGTTAGTATAAAGGTGCACTGCTTGGTGGAGATCAGTGATAAAACAGGGACTGAGATGTTGTACAAAGATGGATGGTTCTTGGTATGAGTGTTGAAAGTCTAATCATAGAGCTGTTTTACACTGTGTCCTTCAAATATATAGTCCAGAGAGTTACGAGAGTTAGTAGAGATGGAGGAGAGGACTTGTTTGTCTCATATAACAACATGAAGCATGCCACCAGCTGGTGAATCTGACCCAGGGCCAGTGAAGTGCAGATATAGGGCTCCCTCTTCAGTGATATCCTTCAGGGAATCTGAAAGAGTCTTGCTGGATTAAGAACTGCTTTAATACTTCTTGACCTGTGGAAAGAGGAGCAAGTTACATCATGTGTGGTGAACACCCGAAAAAATATATCCTACACTAGAATTAATGTTTTTTTGTTACCTCGCCTCCCTAAAACAAGGCAAAAAACACAGATCAAAACTTTTTATGTTGCCCAAAATGATACATATTTAAATGATGTGTGAAAGTTTAGAGAAGGGGAATGGAAGTCCAGTGAAGAGAGCCCAGGATCCTCAGAGTTGGAACTAAGCTGCAGGGAGGAGGTGAGTATGGATTCCTCCACAGGTACTGCTGGCTGGGGGCAAATGAAAAAAAAAATAATCAAGTACGACATCTTTAAATGGTGTCATTAAAAGTATAACTTGTAGCTCAAAAACATGCCCTTGTATGGTTCCGCCGGCTCTAAGACCATTTTCTATGACATGAACTGGCGCCACCTCTGCAAAGTTAAGTGAGCAGGGAATAGCTGCACCTTAAACACGCCAAAAAGTATATTTCTTAATAAATGACCCCCAAAATATCCAAAATTGGCTGCATCCTGAAGGAGTTAAAGAAATTATGCGACTGGATTTCTGGCTTTTCCCACATGAACGCTCCCACAAATACTATTACGGTATATATATATACAGACGTGGACAAAATTGTTGGTACCCTTTGGTCAATGAAAGAAAAAGTCACAATGGTCACAGAAATAACTTTAATCTGACAAAAGTAATAATAAATTAAAATTCTATAAATGTTAACCAATGAAAGTCAGACATTGTTTTTCAACCATGCTTCAACAGAATTATGTAAAAAAATAAACTCATGAAACAGGCATGGACAAAAATGATGGTACCCCTAACTTAATATTTTGTTGCGCAACCTTTTGAGGCAATCACTGCAATCAAACGCTTCCTGTAACTGTCAATGAGACATCTGCACCTCTCAGCAGGTATTTTGGCCCACTCCTCATGAGCAAACTGCTCCAGTTGTGTCCGGTTTGAAGGGTGCCTTTTCCAGACTGCATGTTTCAGCTCCTTCCAAAGATGCTCAATAGGATTGAGGTCAGGGCTCATAGAAGGCCACTTTAGAATAGTCCAATTTTTTCCTCTTAGCCATTCTTGGGTGTTTTTAGCGGTGTGTTTTGGGTCATTGTCCTGTTGCAAGACCCATGACCTGCGACTGAGACCAAGCTTTCTGACACTGGCTAGTACATTTCTCTCTAGAATTCCTTGATAGTCTTGAGATTTCATTGTACCCTGCACAGATTCAAGACACCCTGTGCCAGACGCAGCAAAGCAGCCCCAGAACATAACAGAGCCTCCTCCATGTTTCACAGTAGGGACAGTGTTCTTTTCTTGATATGCTTCATTTTTTCGTCTGTGAACATACAGCTGATGTGCCTTGGCAAAAACTTCGATTTTTGTCTCATCTGTCCACAGGACATTCTCCCAGAAGCTTTGTGGCTTGTCAACATGTAGTTTGGCATATTCCAGTCTTGCTTTTTTATGATTCGTTTTCAACAATGGTGTCCTCCTTGGTCGTCTCCCATGTAGTCCACTTTGGCTCAAACAACGACGGATGGTGCGATCTGACACTGATGTTCCTTGAGCATGAAGTTCACCTTGAATCTCTTTAGAAGTCTTTCTAGGCTCTTTTGTTACCATTCGGATTATCCGTCTCTTAGATTTGTCATCAATTTTCCTCCTGCGGCCACGTCCAGGGAGGTTGGCTACAGTCCCATGGATCTTAAACTTATGAATAATATGTGCAACTGTACTCACAGGAACATCTAGTTGCTTGGAGATGGTCTTATAGCCTTTACCTTTAACATGCTTGTCTATAATTTTCTTTCTGATCTCTTGAGACAGCTCTTTCCTTTGCTTCCTCTGGTCCATGTCGAGTGTGGTACACACCATATCACCAAACAACACAGTGATTACCTGGAGCCATATATATAGGCCCAATGGCTGATTACAAGGTTGTAGACACCTGTGATGCTAATTAGTGGACACACCTTGAATTAACATGTCCCTTTGGTCACATTATGTTCTGTGTTTTCTAGGGGTACCATCATTTTTGTCCATGCCTGTTTCATGAGTTTATTTTTTTACATAATTCTGTTGAAGCATGGTTGAAAAACAATGTCTGACTTTCATTGGTTAACATTTATAGAATTTTAATTTATTATTACTTTTGTCAGATTAAAGTTATTTCTGTGACCATTGTGACTTTTTCTTTCATTGACCAAAGGGTACCAACAATTTTGTCCACGTCTGTAAATGCATATCAAATAGCATTAGACACATACAGCAAATCCTTCCCAAATTCCCGCATACCTTGTCAGTTAGACCCACCGGCTGCATCAGTCTTTGGTGGGCTATAACACAGGATACAGTAGGTCACATTCCTCCTCCGTTTATACATGTATTATGTCCAGCAAACTCTGATAACTTTTTCTTGGGCCATGAATCAGTAATCAGTTTGAACATTTCTTCAGCAGGAGCTTTATGGCTGGTAAGTCTTTAGGGAGCACATACTTAGCCAGCGTTGTGCCCAGTCGAGGGTGTGGAACTAGACTGCTCAGGATTTTCCTGCCATACTTCCTGGCTTCTGGACACCTGTCCTGAACAGATTTGGCTACAGCTGGCATTACCCGATCAGTGATACCTTTTTTACCTGAAAGCAAGAACTCTGGGCCTATTCTGTCCACCAAACCTGCCAGATGTTTGACGGTGGTGGACCTCACAGTGCATTTCTTGTGGCTAAGTCCTTCCTCTGTCAGGGCTATTAGAGCACAGCCTGGACTTACATTATCCACCATTGATGATAAAGCGCTGCATACTGCTTTACGAATAAAGGTGTTTGATTCTCCAGCCTTTTGCAACAATGCCCTCACAGTCTGGTGGAGGCTGCAGTCCATGTTTGCCTGCAGTTTGCTGAACATGAAGTCTAGGCACCTGATAGCAGCTAAAGACACTGCAGATCTTAGGTTGGTCACTTCTTGTATTACTGCTATTCTCAGTTCTTGTATTCTTAGCCGAGCAGTTTCAGGATGGAAGGATATCAGGGACATGATTGTGTCAATCCCTCGGATCTTCTTTTTCCAGTCCTCATTTTCCAGTAATCTCAGGGCCTCAGCAACTGCCATAAGATTTTCTTTGCTACTTGCCTCCTGGTTTTGGACCACATGATGACTTGATGATGGTACTATAGTTGGTAATGTTAGTCTTTTCTTTGTCTCAGGTGCAGGAGGCTCATCATACTGGTTCTGCTGTGCCTGGAAATTTGACAGTGATTTTGATGGATGTGCCTGAACAGAATTCTTCTCAATCTCTCTCTTTTTCTTGAGGTAGTCCATGGTCTCTGCCACTGCTGCCATATACTGAACTCCTAGGAAGATGTTCTTAGGGGCTTTTTTTGCTGTAGCTTTTTCTGGCGATCTTGGTGGTTCCGGGGTGATATTCCAACCCTTTGTTCTTCTACTGTAACCAGATGGTGGAAATTTTTCAGGGTTTCTCAGTTGTGGATTGCTGATCAGCCTGGCCAGCACACTCTGAGCCGCCATATCCCTGCATTTAGTAAAGTTGTCATCTAGGCGGTATTTAGATGGTAAGTTTGGCTTCGTGCCATAACAGATGGAAGATGAGTCTAAGAGGTCAGAATCTGAACTACAGTCTGACTGCCACATCTTCCAAAAAACTAAAATACACTTGATGCGTACACCAATATCACTGCTGCTCTCTACGAGTAAAGTCAAGCAATGTACAGAACTCTGAGCGAGCCAGGTTCTAATACAATATTCTCACAATGTGACATCTATGACATCAGCACCATGTTTAGAATGTCCAACTTAAAGGACCACTGACTCAAAAATAGAAGCACATCTTCAATGTGGTTAACACAGAAATGCACATAATTCTCTTTATTGAATATGAATGTTACTTATTGTTATTAATTATGGTTAGGTTTACTATGTATTTGCATTAAAGCTATTGTTATCTGTTATCAGCAGCTTCAGACAGAGAGAAGTCTATATATATATAAATGACCGGATACACTGTAAATCTCCAGTGTAATTATTTGCCATCACATATTTGTTAAGCAGACTTATCATACGAGTAATCATCCAGTCTACTTGTTCAACATTCTGTCCTGAACATCTTAAAAGGGTTGTCTCGCCTCTATAATAACCATGTGATCCAGGGATCAACAACCTTCGCCACTCCAGCTGCTGTGAAACTACAACTCCTAGCATGCACACTTACTTGGCTGCTATTGTAACTCCCATAGACATGAAAGGAGGATTCTAGGAGTTATAGTTTCAGAATGGGTGGAGTGCCAAAGGTTGCTGATTTTTATCAACCGTCAAAATACTTAATTGGTAGTTGTATACAAAACACTATCACTGAAGCCAACTACCTAAAACATAGCTTTTATTAACAATATAGTAAAATCAAAAGGTTCCTCACATGGGGACTGACGTACATACAACAAGACAAACAGTAAGAAACCATTAAGGATCAGGTATGGGTATAGACGTTAACAACGGTGGACCGAGGGCGATACCCTATGGGCCCCTAGTGTATCCCTAGGGTATCCCTGGTCTAATCTTTGCCCAGAGATGCCCCCAGATGGTAGAAGCACTCTGTCCCCGTGCCTAAAACTACCTGTCCTTAAAGCGCCCTTACAACAATAAATTGGCCCACATGGATGCCTGGGTCATTCAATACAATAGATTAAATAATGTTGGTTATTAAATTACAGTCCTGGTCTCGACGCATTTCCCCTTCAATGGCAGGTTCGTCAGGAGACAAAAGAAAAAATGGACAATCTGGTAAGTCACTACCAATGTTCAGTGACCACACACCAACGATTTAGCAAAATCAAATCAAAATTAAACCAAACTAAAGTACTGGAGCACCCTCAAGGCAGTGCTCGGCTGTCAGAGAATTCACAACGGTAATACAGATATATAGATTACAACAAGCACAGAGTGAAGAAGATAAATTGATACTCATCTATTAAAACACATCCGTTCTGGACAGCGGTCTGCAGCATGGGGTGCTCCAGGGGGCACTAAAATGAGGCTCCAACTTGTACACTGATCCCAAGGTTATTTAAAGCCCTAGGCAGGTCCCTAACTGATTACAACCAATCACAATACCCTTTGTGTGTCATGTGACCTAATGGTCCCCGGCTATTAACTAGGGGTATGAGGGGTATGTTATATGTGAGAGATATACATTAATCAAGGTGCCACAAAGGTAGCAGTGGAAGATGTATTGGCGTCCATCGCTTATTACAGGAAGCATGCGCTTACCCTGGCCTGCTTAATTCCTCCAAATCCATGGGTGGAAAGCACCCTGAGACCTAAAGATGTCCGCGCACTCCACCGTGGCAGAGCCAATCCAGACCGTCCACGTCATCATTGGGATGCGGCAGCTGGATCGCACGTGAGCTTGCGTTCCAGCGCAGCATCTCGTGGGCGTGGTTATGCGTTCCACCAGTCTTTTGCTATGGATCCGGTCCTCACACCAGCGATAGTGGATATAGAGGTAGTGATAACGTCCCAATTCAGGGACTAAGACGCCTTATGACTGTTTATAATCCAATGAAAGATAGTGAGTGGGTAATGTGGACCCATAAGTGGTATAATTATCCGCAAATAGTGATTCACAGTAAACATATACTGCAGCAAAGCCTATAAGGTGACTCACTCACTCTCCCCGTGTTACGGTTAGATAGATGAATGAGTCACTTTCTCCGTCATCGATACATAGGTCACTCTCTCAGTATATGTATGGTGACTGTGGTCAGCCACTCTCGCCCACAGGTATGGGACAGCTCACTCTTTCTGACCTTCCATGCAGGTGGTATAAGGAGTCTATATGTCAATACTTTCAGGTGAAAAAAGCTACGGATGAATGCCAAAATTAATACTGATTGTACAGGTATCTCATTAACCCGAAGGGTGTCATATTGGCACCCCACAGGCTAGGGCTAGTGAGATTGCTACCTTGCAGACTAGGGTTAGGGATATCAGTGGTGCTGTATGTAATAGATATACATTATGTATCATTGGAAAGGTCCTAAAGATATAGAAAGTGACACTCGGGGCAAGACCCCCATGGACAGGAAGGCCGGGTATTTCACAGAAAACATGAGAACGTAAGCTGTTCATTTAAACCTCCTGGGAATTGCGAGCGGAACCAGAAAATCCACTCCGTCTCTTGCTGATTGCTGATCCTTGATGTAATCACTTACTTGTAGTCCTAGGAAGGTTTTCATAATGTACATTAATTACCAAATATGCCTCTGTCTCCATGTGTTCTTCATTTTACTGCCCCAAATAACATGCTCTTTTCTAAGGATTATGGCCAGTGCTGAAATTAAAGATGAGCGAATTTCTTTAAAATTCGATTCGGCCGGTTCGACAAATTTCCAGAAAAACGCATAGGGAGTGTGCTGGGGTAGTGAAATAATACTGTCAGTCCGTATGACATGCAGATGACAGGCGTCGCTATTAGAATCACACTGCACATTTCACTTATTTGGGCAGTCACGGGGCCAAAACTCAGTGGCGTCTCTAGCTTTCAAATTTTAGGGGGGCACACTGGGGGCCAGGACAAAAGTAGGTATAACAACGATATATTTACACAAGTATGCTTAGAAATGCTGCGATACTTTACCCAATACCTAAAACCGCAACAGGGAAGAAAAGTCCAGTGCAGCTGTACTAGAGCGACAGACTAAAGGGAGGCTGCCATGATAGGTTTTGGGGATGAGGGGACATCAGGGAAAGTCGCAGACTAGATGAGGGCAGTGAGAGGTTAAGTGGGGAAGAGGTTGGGTTAAGGAAAAGGGGTGGAGCTTTAGGGTTTTTAAGGGAGTGAAGCGGGAACCCAAAGCTAGCTTACCTTAGCGATGGAGGCCCTCTTAGACAGGCTGAGGGAGGCGGCAGAGACGCGCAGCCCGGAGTGGTTGGAGGCGCAGGTGTCGGGCCTGCTTGGTGGGGATGCAGCGGGCATGTCTAGTTCGGCGCCGAGGGAAGATGGGCGCCGCAGGTATGGCGCAGGCGCGACTTAGCCCAAGCGATACCTCATGGGCTCGGCGCCGGATTGGGAGCCCCTCCAGGGACCCTCCACGGCGGGGAGGCACGGCTAGAGCTCCAGCGTCAGACTCCTGGCGCGGGAGGAATCCTGCAGTACGGCGTAGCTTAGAGCAGGGCAGGAGGTCCCGCCCTCTGCCCTCCCCAGTGTGCAGCGGTGGATCGGGACCGGGACCTGCAGGACCCCCCCCCCCTTAGCAGGGGAGGACTGCACGGCGGGGGAGCGAGACACGGTGCGGACATGAGGCTGGGCTGGCATCAGGTCGGCAGGTGCCCAGGCCTTGGGACACAGATAAAGCACTGGCAGGCAGCAACGGGAGGAGGATCTATCTTCACCATTGTCATGCGCACCCAGCACCGTGGAGGCTGAGGTGCGGGGATCCGGGTCAGCGGTGGTGTCGGCACAGGAGGATGTCTCGTCGCTGAGAACGGATCGGCTGGAGTAAGGAGTGATGGCTGCGGAGTTCACAGCACCCGGGCAGCTAGGTAAGACCTTTGTGGGACCTTCACATGCGGTAGTTAGCGCCCCTAGGGGGGTGGGGGCAGGGGGGAGCCACGGGGAGTTGGTTGGGTGGCTGAGTCAGTTGCTGGGTAGCTTGGCAGGTAGGGTTGCTGGTCTTGGGGGAGCAGGATTGTCTCCATTGCCCACTTGGGGGGAGGGAGGGGCCCCTACGGTGCCGGTGAGGGTTGGGCCGGGGGTTTCTAGTGCGCAGGTGCGGGGGTAGAGGCAGTATCGGTGCAGACCCAAGCGGGAGGCGATGAAAAGCGGCTGAAAGTGGATGACTCGGCGCAAGGGGAAGTATATGTATGCAGAGGCGTAGCGTGGGAAGGGGGCGAAGGGGCCGTTGCCCCGGGCGCCAAATTGCAGGGGGCGCCAGGCAGCCGAAATTTCAATGAGGGCTACGGAAGCCTATGGCTCCCGTCCCCTCCATTATGCCTCCTAGGCTTCAGGCCACTAGGCCTGAAGCCTATAAGGCAGTAGAGCGATGCAGGACTCGGTCACGATAACCTCACTGTGACCTCCTGCGTCGGATCTCGCGAGATGACGCAATGATGCGGCACAGGAAGGCACAGTGAGGCGTTCGTGACCGCCTGCGCCGGGACGCCACAAGCGGGGATGGAGAGAGGTAAGTATGTTTTTTTTATGTTACCTTACCTAATTGCAGAGGCACTGGGGGCAGTATGGGGGGTGGTAGAGGAGAGGACTTGAGCAGAAAAGAGGCTACCCTATTGAATGGCACAGTAATAAGAGGGTGGAGAGGCGGTCATTATATTAATAACAAAGAGGGGGACATTATATTAATAATAAAGAGGGGGCCATTATATTAATAATAAAGAGGGGGCCAGTGCATTAATAATAAAGAGGGGGCCAGTACATTAATAATAAAGAGGGGGCCAGTACATTAATAATAAAGAGGGGGCCAGTACATTATTATTATTATTATTAATGTAATTGCCCCTCTTTATTATTAATATAATGGCCCCCTCTTTATTATTAATGTTATTGCCCCTCATTATTATTAATATAATGACCCTTTCTTTATTATTAATATTATGGCCCCCTCTTTATTATTAATGTACTGGCCCCCTCTTTATTATTAATATAATGATCCCCTCCTTATTATTAATGTAATGGCCCCCTCTTTATTATTAATATAATGGCCCCCTCGTCGCCCCAGGATATAAGTCCATGGGTAAGCTAAGGGATCGATGACGACCTCAGCGTCTCCATGCGTCTCTTCCAGTCAGCAGTCCGGTGCGGCGCGGGGAAGGGTTTGCGGAGCCTAGCGTCTTACATCAGACGCTCACATGCCTCTGCTGTAGGTCCTAACTACAGGTAGTCGTTAACTGCACGTTTCTGTTGAAGAAGCCTATCAAGCATATACAAGGTGCAGTTCCATCACGTCAGGCAGTTACAAATCAGGTTGTGTCACCGCTGAACGTCAGCAAGGCGAGCCATGGCCGTGTAAGATCTTCTAAAAGGGCCAGAGATTTTTCTGGCCTGCCGCAAGAGGTCCTGGACCCCGGGGTATTTGGCAACGAATCGCTGCACGACTAAGTTCAGGAGATGTGCCATGCATGGCACGTGTGTCATTTTGCCCTGTTTCAGCGTGCTCAACAGATTGGTACCGTTGTCGCACACCACTTTACCAACTGTCAAATTGATCGGCCTGTGACCGCAAATCAGAGAAGAGTGCAGGACCAGTGTGGCTCTTGGCTTCCAGGCACAACAGCCGCAGCACAGCATGGCAACGTCTCACCTGGCACATCGAATAGATTCTGGGGAGTTTGGGGGGTGCAGCAGAAGATGCGGTATAAGAGGAAAAGGAGGAGTAAGTCGAGGAGGAGAGGGAGGATGGAGTAGAAGGAGGAGAAGAAGAGGCAGGTCTGCATGCAATCGTGGTGGTAACACCAAATCCACATGGGTGCCACGGGTTGCATGCTTGACAGCCGTCAGAAGGTTCACCCAGTGGGCAGTAAAAGTTATGTACCTTCCCTGCCCATGTTTGGTAGATCATGTGTCTGTGGTCAGATGTATCTTGGCACCGACACTGTGTGCCAGAGATAAATTCACTTGCTGTTGAACGAGGCCATATAGCTCCGGGATGGCCTTCTGGGAGAAAGATTTCCTTCCGGGGACCTTTCATTGCGATGTGCCAATGGCCACAAACTTTCTAAAGGCCTCTGAGTCCACCAATTTATATTGCAGTAGTTGGCGGGCTAGCAGTTCCGACAAGCCAGCGGTCAGCCTTTGTGCAAGAGGGTTGGAAGATGGAGTGGAGGACAAATGGGAGGAGAGAGGATAAGGAGAAGAGGCAGGACGTGGAGCGTCTGGAGTGTGGTTTTGCCGGTTCTGATGGTGTTGCTCCCACTGGGCTTGGTGATGGAAGTCTAGGTGTCTTCTTAAGGTGGTCTCAAATAGGTAAGTGTTGGGCTTACCGCGACTTATGTGTTGACAGCACTGGCTGCAGATGGCAACACTATTGTCAGCAGCGGACACGTTAAAAAAGCCCACACTGCGGAGCCATGTGACGGCGTCTAGGGAGCACCAGATATGACCGTGCATGGTGGATGGCTTGTTCAGGTGCATCCTTTGTTTTAATTGCACAAACCTTCTGCAACTTCCAACTTAGGCTCCGGCCTGGTGCACCTGCCAGACTCCTAACACCCCCCAGAATGGCCTGCCTCTTCCTCTGCCTGTCATTTTCAAAATTACCCTGTGAAAATAGAAGAGCAGTATTTGTGGAAGAAGGTATATCACACCCCTGCCTCAATCAGTTTTTTTGGGGGCAACTGGTATATCAAACCAGTAGAAATTATTTGTTCCAATAGCATTTATCACTCTGTGTAGCTCCGGTAACGCAACAAAACCGCAAGCAAATATTGCACTACCAAAATGCACTATATAGAAAGTATATTATTGGTATATCACACCCCTGCTTCAATCAGTTTTTTCGGGAGGGGAGCAACTGGTATATCACACCAGTTGAAATTATTTGTTCCAATAGCATTCGGCACTCTGTGTAGCTGCAGTAACAGCAAAATCGCAAACAACTGCTGCACTACCCAAATGCACTATAGAGAAAGTATATTATTAGTATATAACACCTCTGCCTAAGGCCTCTTTCACACGAACGTTTTTTTTTTTTTCCGTTTTGCGGTCCGTTTTTAGCGTTCCGTATACGGAACCATTCATTTCAATGGTTCCGCCCAAAAAACTGAATGTACTCCGTATGCATTCCGTTTCCGTTTTTCTGTTTTTCCGTTCCGTTGAAAGATAGAACATGTCCTATATTTAGTCATAAATCACGTTCCGCGGCTCCATTTAAGTCAATGGGTCCGTATAATACGGAATGCATACGGAAGACCATCCGTATGTGTTCCGTATTTCGTGGATCCGTATGCTATGCCCTGCCCACCTAGCCATGTGTTTTGTGTTTATCAACTTTATCAGAGCACATGTGCGGGTGCTGAAACCTGCTCAAACCAGTTCGGCTTGTCAGGAAAGGCTGCCAAACATGGATGTGACCAAGCTGCTGAGTTTAATTAAGGAGAGGCCCCAGCTATGGGACTCCCGGACAGACAGCTACCACGACAAATTCCTAAAGGATCGTGGCTGGGAGGAGGTAACCCAGGAAATGTTTGCCATACATTGGGAGAGGGCCAATCCCACCAAACGGAAAAAATTAGGTAAGCCTACCCATGTGTATGTGTATTTCCTTGTGTTTTTTATAAAAGTGTGTTATTCTCTATAATAACTTATTATTAGATGCAGTGTATTTATCTGAATGTCTAGAAACGAAGTAGGAATTCTGTTGGTAATGAAAGTCCGCTATGATGACGTAGGAATATGCACGAGTTGCAATCTGTATTAAGAACGCCACCTTTTCAAATACATTGTATATATTTTTTAACCCCATAGTGACTGTGTATAATGTTATTAATAATGAAACATATACGTCTGTAGCACTACGTTTGGGCCCTGTGACGTTTCCCTAGTTTCGAACAACCCTGCTAGGCAGCAGTAGTGGCCATGTGTTGCGAGTATTTATAAAATAAACATGGCTGCCTATATTGTGTCTGGGAACACTTAAAGTATATTTTTTAATTGCGTGTGATTTTATTATCGAGTACAATGCTAAAGTGTGGTCACAGCCGATGGATGTAGTGTTTGTATTGAACCATATAGTTTGATATATGTGTTTTTAAAAATTCCTTTTGAGTTTTTATATTCATTTTTTTGTATTAAATTTTGTTTTTATGCAGTACAACGTGTCAAAACCAGATGGCAGTCCTGCAGGGACCAGTTTCGCCGTGAAATGGTGCAGGCCACTTTAAATAGTGGTGAGGGTGCGCTGCGGAAAAAGCCATATGTCTACACCCGCCAACTGAGTTTTCTGAAGCCTGTGCTGGATCTTCGGCCGTGAGTAAAATATAAATACTTTTATTTCCTGTATATGTTTTTATAAAATATAATTATATGTCTGGTGTTTGAATACTCTAACAATCTTGATATTTGGTACTACAGGACCGTGGACAGCCTGGACCAACAGAGGGATCCTGGTTTCACCAGCAGTGATTCAGAGCCACCAGTGGCTGTGCAGTACTCCCCTCGTCCAGAGGATCCCCAGTTTGGGATTGAGCAGCAGCAAGAGATGGAGGAATCATCGCCTCAGGAGGGACCTTCTGCACCACAGGTCTCCAGCCCCGAGGGCAGAAGAAGACCGGCGAAGAGGAGAAGGCAGACAAATACGAACCCCCGATTTGGCTGCAAATACCCAAACATTGGTTCAGACCCAGGTGTTGGAATATCTAACAAAAAAACATCAGGAAGGACACGAAGAAAGAATCTTGAGTGGCTTTGCTCATCTAATAAAACATTTGCCATTATATAAGCAAACTCTATTTGCTGATATAATGACCTCTGTGGCTACCATTTTACAAACCAATGTGGTCCATGTGCTGCATAGATAATTTTAAAAATCGAGCCTTTACTTTCAGGCCCAAACCCAACCTGGCCCCAGCATGCCACAGCCTCATCCTCGCCCCAGCTCTGCTTCGCAGCCACTTTTTTCTCCGGAGCCACCAATCATGCCCCGGCAAAATGTTCATGGACGCCCAACAACACACCAAAGTCGAGGGTCTGACCCTCATACACAGGGACTGGGTCCTTATACACGTGACCTATTCAACATATAATCTGTATTTTATGCTAACTTTTTGTTTTGGTTATGTCGGCTGAATATTAAGCCATTGTTTGTGTTTAACATTTTGTGATGTTGCATAAAAATTATTAGAAACAAGTTAAAAGTCTCACATGTCTTAATATATTTCACATATTTTCAATTATTGCATACATGCTTTGGGTTTATTGGCAGGCAAACATATCAGATAGAAACTATGTGTTTTCGACATTCATACACATACCGACAAATAGGCCAGGGTGCATACGTTTGTACAGGAATGGCCAAGCTGTGCCTCTACAGCTGTCGGAAAAATCTCAACTACCACCATGGCCTGTTGTACGCTGATAGCTGGAGTTTGTGGGGCCATGGTGGTATTGCCATTTTGTCAACAGCTGGCGATCCACTCTAGCCCAATCCATGCTTTCATAGTCCAACTATGCTCAACATACTAGCCACAAGATGTATGTATTTAAAAAAAAATAATCCATGCAAAATGTAATGGTAAACATTTTTGACAAAACAAGGATAAACATTTTGCGAAAAAAGCTTTGGTGCCGCCGGTTGGTCCTGAAAAATACGTTTATAGTCTCCAAAAGGAACAATCCCGCGGCCATTCATAGGCAAGTGTAAGTGCTGGTATCCACAGAAAATGCAGGACCTTGGACAGCGTCAAATAAGTTATCTGCAAGCGCCAAGAAAGAAAAAGAACTTAACGTTAATGGTAACACACAATTATAGGCTACATATACTACATATTATAATAGGTAAGAAAAAAAGTATACACATGAGAGGTATTAGAGGGTTATTGTAGTGACCACAAAAAAGCATAATCATGAACATGGTTAAACATGGAACATCCTTCAGTACATGATTTGTGATTGTTTGTTGAGCCAACAATTTCACCCCAGCCCACAAGCCCACGTCAAGGGTCCTCTTTGTCTTGTGAGTCCCTACACTATCTACATAGAACCACACCCCACACCAACATAATATAACTAAACTAAAAAATAATAAAAAAATAAGATGACCAGAGTCCAGAAATGTCATAATCTGCTAAGTTGTACGTTCATCTACCACGGCAATGCACCCTCAGGACTTGAAAAATATTGCTCATAGAGGGCCCGGACTGCAAGGCCTGCAGATCCCGGTCGTCCATGAAGGGTCTGGTCCAACCCTCCAGATGAAGAAGTTGATCCAGGAGGAAAATCCTCAACTTCTGAGGGAGCATCATGAATCCTGACAAAGTTGTGCAGGATCACACATGCTTGAATGACCTAGGGTGGCATTGTCCGGCGACATCTGTATGGATGACAGTAATACTCTCCTATTTGTGTGAGAGTATTCCAAACGCACATTCTACATAACGACGGGCTCGACTCAGCCGATTAGTTAAACATACGTCTGCTGTCATCCAGGTTGCGTCTAGGGGAAGGGTCGCATGACATGGGGTGTCAAAGCAAACCCTTCATTAGCCACAATAACAAATGGAGCCGGTGGTCCCGCAGAACCTGGCAGCATTCTGGGCTCTGGTAGGGCAAGCTGGTTGGCACGAAGTCGGTCACCCATTCTAGAAGGACTGAAAATGCGTGCATCTGCAGTGCTCCCATAGGCCCCAATATCTACAATTATAAACTTGTACGTACTGTCAGCCAAGGACATTAGCACAACAGAAAAATACTGTTTATAATTGAAATACCGGGACCCAGAGTGAGGAGGCTTCTTAACGCGTATGTGTTTGCCATCCAGTGCCCCAATACAGTTTGGAAACTGCACATTGACATGAAAACCCTCAGCAATTCGGATCCAATCCTCAGCTTTGGGCTCTGGCATCACCGTGCTCCGGAGTCGCTGCCAAATAACATCACATGTTTGACGAACAATCCCAGAAATCGTTAAGACTCAAAATGCAGAGAAGAGTAATGAATTTCCGGTTGCCAAAAATCTGAAAAACAGAACCAACAATAGAACAACAGGTGAACACACATATCCAATAACAAGTAGCTTTTAAACAGAATATACTTATTTTATTCATAACACATTACACATAGACAACCACAAATTACAACTAAATCCCAACATTTCTATAACGTTATATTAGCCAGAATCTGGTATATGTTAAATGACACCAATATTACATACCTCAACGTAACGATGAGCCGTTCCTCAGGAGAAATGCAGCGCCTCATATTTGTGTCCTGGTGGGTGAGGCCAGGGCGCAGAGTCGCTAACAACAAGTCAAAACTGTTCACAGACATACGACAAAACCCATGAAATTTCTCAGGATGCTGTCGCAGGTCCATGTACAGCGTGTGGAAATGACCCTTCCTGCACCGCTGAGAGACAATTGGGTGAACCCAATGCCTCCTTCTCGGTTCCACGTTCACCATAGTAGGCTGATGTCCATGTTCCTGAGAAGCACAAGAGAACCATTTACTCCTCAGCCATGATGCAACAGAAAATTGTACTAAAAAACCAATGTCGCCAAAACACAGGATTCAAAGTACGCTCTCAATGCTGCACAAAGCTGAAGCTAATGGAGTCACAACGATCACATGACCAAGTTAAATAGGAGGAGTGAAAGGGGATGTGGCCAAAAATGATGATGTCAAGTTTTTTTTTACTTCCGTATATGATCCTTATAAAACGGATCAAATACGGAAACCATACGGATATGTTTCCTAGCACATACGGAATGGACACGGAATGGACACGGAACGGAAATGGAAACACAACGGAAACAAAAAAATGGAACAACGGATCCGTGAAAAACGGACCGCAAATCACTAAAATGGCATACGTTCGTGTGAAAGACACCTAAATCAGGGAAACTGGTATATCACACCAGTAGAAATTATTTGTTTCAATAGTTTTTGGCACTCTGTGTAGCTGCGGCAATGCAGCAAAACCGCAAATAAATGCTGCACTACCTAAATGCACTATATAGAAAGTAAATAATTGGTATATCACACCCCTTCCACAATCACTTTCTTGGAGGAGGCAACTGGTTCATCACACATTGCAGCAAAACCGTGAACAAATGCTGCAATACCCAAAAGCACAATATAGAAAGTATATTATTTGTATATAACACCACTGGCTCAATCATTTTTTTGGAGGGGCAACTGGTATATCACACCAATTGAAATGATTTGTTCCAATAGCGTTTGTCACTCTGTGTAGCTGAGGTAATGCAGCAAAACCGCAAACAAATGCTGCACTACCCAAAAGCACTATATGGAAAGTATACTATTTGTATATAGCACCCCTGCCATAATCTGTTTTTCTTTTTTTTTTGGGGGGGGGGGGGGGGGGCAACTGGTATATCACACCAGTTGAAATTATTTGTTCTAATAGCGTTTTGTCACTCTGAAAGAATATCTGCACATTAGTTATCTGACAGCCTCTTTTGGTTTCACTTTGTCTGTGTGTTGCTGGTATCTCCACAACCCCTGTTCAGGTGTGGATCATGTGACCTTCACCTCTCCCTATTTATTCTGACTTTACCCATCACTCCTTGCTCTGGATAGCTTAATTTGGTTTTTGGAAGAGCTGGAGTGTGGTTTGTGGTGAAGTCCAGTTCGTCCATCATCCATCAGCCTCAGAAGTTAAGTGTTCCGCTTGTTGTGTTTTGTATTCCCCCACACCTTTGTTGTTTACTAGGCCTCAGCGAGACACTGGTTCCTTCACCAGAGAAGGAGCGGGTTGTCTCTGCCCGGTCATTACTATTAGGGCAACTGAGGGCCACCAGGGTTTTCTAGGTTCCTGTGTATGGGCAGCTCTACCATTGAGAGGTGCTCATACGGATAGGAGTTAGGGCCAGGAGCAGGGTTTTATAGGTGGTGACCCTCTTCCTTCCCTAGCGGTGAGGCCTGGTGTCTTTTCCCTTCCTTCTTGTTGTCCTTTGGTGTTCTCCCCTAAAACATCCATGACAGTATCCAGAGCAAATACCACCAATTTTTGTTATGATTTGTGCAGCTATGGATGCTATGCAGATTCAGAGTCCACAGGCTGCTGGTTCTGGTAATGGGTTCCAGGCCTGCCCTGAACCAAAGGTAGCTCTCCCGGACAGGTTTTCTGGGGGTAGTGACAATTTCATCCGGTTCAGGGAGTCATGTAAATTATACTTTAGGCTGCGTCAATGGGTGGGTATGATTATTTCATTGCTAAAAGAGGACACCCAATCTTGGGCTTTATCTCTACCGACCGGATCACCGTCCCTCCGGTCGGTAGATGAATTCTTCAGAGCCTTGGGTCTTATCTATGATGACCCGGATCAGATCTCTCAGGCTGAGACCAAGTTACGGGGTTTGCGGCAGGGAGAACGTTCTGTCGGAGACCTATTGCTCAGAATTTAGGAGATGGGCTATGGATACAAAGTGGAATGATTCTGCTCTCCGTAGCCAATTCTGCCAGGGTCTCTCTGAGAGACTGCAGGACACATTGGCTTTTCATGAAAATCCTGAGTCATTGGAAGCAGCTATGTCTCTTGCTGTACGTCTTGATAGACGCCTGAGGGAGATATCTAGGGGTCCTCACCTTCAGGACGTACTGTCCAATAAGGGTACTGCTTCCTTTGATACCTATTGTGGAGAGACACGGGCAGTTATGCCTTGTGATGAGCCTATGCAGTTAGGAGGAGCTACTCCTGGAACTATTGGCAAAAGCTTGGGTCATGTGAAAGGAGTCTGCTTTTGTTGTTGCAAGAAGGGACATTTGGTGAATATTTGTCCACACTTGCAGCATCAAGGTGTAAACAAAAAGAAAAAAAAAGTTTAATCCTCAAACTACTATTGGTAGTATGGGTGAGGAGCAAGAAAACCTACTTTTGTCTTTTACTGGTAGTACCCGTTTTTTCCTGTCTGCCGAGGTGGCGCTAGAGTCCAAAACTGTGGAATCAAAGCATTTATCGACAGTGGGGCAGGAGTTAACTTGATTGATGGACAGTTTGTACGCATTCACGGGTTGACTACTAATGCATTAGAGAATAGTATTTCTGCCTTTGCAATTGACTCAGCACCTCTCGCCCAAAAATGCCTGTCGCAGGTAGTAAATGACATTCATTTAAGAGTGGGTGATTTGCATCAGAAATCTATCTCCTGTTATGTGTTGGAGGGTCTGCCTGCTCCGTTGGTGTTGGGCTTACCATGGTTAGGCAAACATAACCCTAACATCAATTGGCAAGCAAGACAGATTCTCGATTGGAGTGATTTTTGCACGGACAACTGTCTTAATGCATCGTTCTCTATGGTTACCACTAAAACTGTACCCTCGTTCATTTCAGAATTTTCAGGAATCATCAGGAGTTGCCTCCACACCGGGAGTATGACTGTCCCGTCAATCTTATTCTCGGAGCTAAATTGCCCAAATCTCGGTTGTATAATCTTTCGGAATCCGAAAGAAAGGCTATGCGAGAATATATCACCGAGAGTTTGGCAAGGGGACATATTAGACCATCCAAGTTCCCAGTGGCTGCTGGATTTTTCTTTGTAAAGAAAAAGGATGGTACCCTGAGACATGTCTGGACTTCCGTGAGCTCAATCGTATTACCATCCGTGACCCTTACCCCCTTCCTTTGATTCCGGATTTGTTTAGTCAGATTGTCGGTGCCAAGGTGTTCTCTAAGTTGGATCTAAGGGGGGCATATAATCTGGTAAGGATCAAGGAGGGGGATGAGTGGAAGACCGCATTTAATACCCCTGAGGGTCATTTAGAAAACCTGGTCATGCCCTTTGGGTTAACCAATGCTCCTGCGGTTTTTCAACACTTTGTCAATGACATCTTTTTATCATCTGGTGGGGAGGTTTGTCGTTGTATACCTTGATGACATACTAATTTATTCACCTAATATGGAGACTCATCAGGATCATGTGAGACAGGTGTTACAAATCCTAAGAGAGAATAAGTTGTATGCTAAGATGGAAAAGTGTGTATTTGCTGTACAGGAAGTACAATTTCTGGGTTACCTGCTCTCATCCTCAGGCTTTGTATGGATCCCGAGAAAGTCTGTGTCGTGTTGGACTGGGATCAACCCGAAAATCTGAAAGCACTTATGTGGTTTTTGGGGTTTACCAACTACTACCGTAAATTTATTTTGAACTATTCATCAGTGGTTTAACCTTTACCAGACTACTAGGAAGGGTGCTGAAATTTCTATCTGGTCTGATGCGGCATTACAGGCCTTTTCTGCTGTGAAAGAATGTTTTGCTTCGGCCCCTAATCTGGTGCAACCGGACGTGTCTCAGCCATTTATTGTTGAGGTTGACGCATCTGAGGTTAGCGTAGGAGCAATATTGTCGCAGGGTCCTTCACCCAGTAAATGGTGCCCATGTGCATTTTTTTCTAAAAATCTCTGGACTGCTGAAAGGAAGTATGATGTGGGGAATAGGGAATTGCTGGCCATTAAGTTGGCGTTAGAGGAGTGGCGGCATTGGTTGGAAGGAGCAATTCATCCTATTATGGTAACAAGTATCTTGCCTATTTGAGGTCGGCTAAGTGACTGAACCCAAGGCAGGCCAGATGGTCATTGTTTTTCACCAGATTTAATTTCAGCGTCACTTATCACCCTGGGGTTAAGAACGTCAAGGCGGATGCTTTGTCACGTAGCTTTCCTGGGAGGGGGGGGGGGGGAGGGAAGGTGAGTCTAATGGCCCTAGTCCCATTTTATCTGAAGGGGTGGTTATATCCACTATTTATCCTGATCTCGAGGCCAGGGTGTTGGAGGCACAGGAGGATGCTCCGGACTCTTGTCCTCAGGGGAATTTGTTTGTTCCCTCCGAATTACATCACAAGGTGTTCGAGGAACATCAATGTACGATGCTTGCTGGGCACCCTGGGAGCAGATCGACTGTCGATCTCGTCTCTCGCAGATTCTGGTGGCCGGGGTTGCGCAAGTGTATTGAGGACTATGTGTCAGCTTGTTGTACCTGTGCACGTGCTAAGGTGACACATACTCGGCCTTCCGGATCTCTGCTTTCATTGTCCAGACCGTGGACCCATTTGTCCGTGGATTTTATTACGGATTTACTGAATTCTTCGGGAAAGACTGTGATTCTTGTGGTTGTCGATTGTTTTAGTAAAATGGCACACTTTATTGCATTACCTAGTCAACCCAATGCTAAAACTCTTGCACAGGTGTTTGTCGACAACATTGTGAAACTACATGGCATTCCCTCTGATGTGGTGTCCGATAGAGGGACTCAGTTTGTCTCCAGATTCTGGAGAGCGTTCTGTACTCTCCTGAGTGTACAATTGTCCTTCTCTTCGGCTTTTCATCCTCAGTCGAATGGACAGACGGAGCGCACTAATCAGAATCTGGAGACTTACTTGAGATGTTTTGCTTCAGAGAATCAGGAACAGTAGTCTTCATTTTTGTCGTTAGCTGAGTTTGCTATAAATAACCGTAGACAGGAATCCACTGATAAGTCGCCGTTTTTTGGTACATTTTCTGGTGCTCAGAATTCCGGCATTCCTGAGAAGGAATGATTTTCCTCTTCTTTGTCTTCTATTTGGCGGAAAATCCAAAATAACCTGGAAAAGATGGGCAACAGGTATAAGCGTGCGGCTGACAGGAGACGTATAAGTGGTCTGGACTTGAGAGTGGGTGATTCTGTGTGGCTGTCTACAAGAAACATTAAACTTAAGGTACCTTCTTGGAAGTTGGGCCATATAAGATCACTGCCATTGTTAACCCTGTAGCCTTCCTCAGGCATTGAAAATTACGTTTTTCATAAATCGTTGTTAAAGAAATGTGTTGAACCTGTTGAACCGTCCTCCTTGCCTCCCACTCCTGCAATGGTGGATGGCATTTTCGAATTTCAGATAAGCAGGATTGTGGACTCCCGAGTTCTCCGGAGATCCCTCCAGGTATCGTTCATTGGAGAGGGTACGGACCAGAGGAGAGGATGTGGGTTCCAGCGACTGATGTTAATGCTAGCGTTCTGGTGAGAGCATTCCACAGAGCTCATCCTGATAAGGTCGGTCCTGGGTGCCCGGAGGTCACCGTAGAAGGGGGGGTACTGTCACGCCAGTGACAGGTTTGAGAAGGTCTGAAAGAATATCTGCACATTAGTTATCTGACAGCCTCTTTTGGCTTCACTTTGTCTGTGTGTTGCTGGTATGTCCACACCCCCTGTTCAGGTGTGGATCATGTAACCGTCACCTCTCCCTATTTAGTCTGACTTTATCCATCACTCCTTGCTCTGGATAGCTTCATTTGGTTTTTGGAAGAGCTGGAGTGTGGTTCGTGGTGAAGTCCCGTTCGTCCATCATCCATCAGCCTCAGAAGTTAAGTGTTCCGCTTGTTGTGTTTTGTATTCCCCCCATCTTTGTTGTTTACTAGGCCTCAGCGAGATGCTGGTTCCTTCACCAGAGAAGGAGCGGGTTGTCTCTGCCCGGTCATTACTATTAGGACAACTGAGGGCCACCAGGGTTTTCTAGGTTCCTGTGTATGGGCATCTCTACCATCGAGAGGTGCCCATACGGATAGGAGTTAGGGCCAGGAGCAGGGTTTTATAGGTGGTGACCCTTTTCCTTCCCTAGCGGTGAGGTCTAGTGTATTTTCCCTTCCTTCTTGTTGTCCTTTGGTGTTCTCCCCTACAACATTCATGACAGTGAGCTGAGGTAACACAGCAAAACCACAAAAAATGCTGCACTACCCAAATGCACTATATATTAAGTATATTATTGGTATATAACACTTCTGCCTTAATCTGTTTTTTTTGAGGGGCAACAGGTATATCACACCAATAGAAATTATTTGTTCCAATAGGGTTTGGCACTCTGTGTAGTTGCGGTAACGCAGCAAAACTGATAAAAATGCTGCACTACCTAAATGTACTATATAGAAAGTATAGAATTGGTATGTCACACCCCTTCCGCAATCACTTTTTTGGGGGGGCAACTGGTATATCACACCAGTAGAAATTATTTGTTCCAATAGCGTTTGGCACTCTGTGTAGCTGCACAATTGCTGCAGAACCAAACACAACTGCTGCACAATACAAATGCATTATAATATACTTTCTAAGTTAGAAAGTATATTATAAGAAGTCACACCTATCGATAGCACACCTATACCAGTCCTTAAAAGAACTTTTGTGGCCCTATTAGATAGCGTTTGGTCTCCCTAACAGTCTGTCCCTGCTCCACACAGCAACCTCTTTCTACACTGGCAAAAGACTGAATGTAAAATGGCGGCCAGATTGGGTTTATTTATAAGGTAGGGGGTATGTCCATGTGCTGAAATGTCTCATTTGGCTGTCCTGTAACACCTGATGGATGTGTCATGGGTCAAAGTTCTTCACAATGTAAAAGAATTTGGTGCCGGCGGACATCTCCATAAGTTCACCTGTTCGGCAAACCGCAAATGAGCAAAGATTACCGTGAAATGACCATCGGGTAAACCGCAAACCCATCTCTATGTACCATATCCCTCTCATTGTAAAAAAGGCATTTACCATGTGGTATACATATTTTGCGGAATATCTTATTGTAAAATTGTCGTGGTCCTCTCTGGTTTCACCCCTGGTATACACCAATTAGCCTCACACCCCTCTTTCCTGTAAGTTATATGGTATTTTAGTGAGGAGCACATGTGCTGTGCCTATATACAGTATCATATGATTATATGTATTGGGCAGTGCAGGCTTGAAATTGCTTATATGGTATAAAGGGACACACAGGGGCGTACACAGATCTTATAGGGCCCTATAGCAAAACTTAGTATGGGCCCTTCTGCATCATGCAGTTTCCCAGTATGCATGTAATAATCACTACCCAGCAACGCAAAGAACCATGTCCCACATATTTGACTAATTTACAGTTTCATAAAACAGAAACGTTTTAACAAAAAAAAACATTTTAATTAAAAGGTTGCCGTCCACCTTACCCACTTTATCCAACTTCTATGTCGGTAAAAGTGGAATAGGTGCTTCATAAATCTGATACCATATTTCTCAGTGTATTTACAACTGGCAAAAAATATATTGGTAAATCTGAATCCCTTCTATTACAAAGCTGGCTGCCGGGCAGCCACCCCTAGGGGGAGCTCAGAGCACAGGAATTTACACAGTTACTATTCAGGAACTCAAATGGGGCTGCCTCTAGTGGTGGCTGCATGAAAATGTAATGTTTTCTTGCCGGGCAAAGGAGTTCAGCGTTGGGCCCCTTAGCAGTTGAGTGGTCTGCCTCCATTAGAGGGTGCCTAACTTGGGGAGCTACAATTTAGGGCAAGGACAAAACCTAATTTTTTTTTTTTTCTTTTAAGTTAAACACATTGTCACGGCTGGCGGTGGGGAAAACCCCCAGCCGTGCGGTGCAAGGAGATGGTAGGGTTACCCCTTGGCCGGGACCACAGAGTTAGGGAGCAGGTCACCTCCTATTGCGTCCCTAACGCTGACCCTGTCTCCTATCTGTATGAGCCGACCTTGGTGGTAGGAGGACTCATACGCTGGAACCTTAAAGTCCCTACGAGCCCTCAAGTCGGCCCTGTACTAGGGGATAGAGTGAGACGACCTGCTCCTCCTAGGCACGGGGGAGCAGGAGTCTCAACGGCCAAGCAACACAGGGGAATACAATAACAGACTTATGGCAGTGACAGGCAAATGGGACCAACACATCACTCACCTGCCACAGACAACAAACCCTGGATCCCATGTGCAGGTGCTGCAGTTCAGACACCAACGAACACAGCACACACCAGACATCCCACAGGAACCCAGGACCACAAGCTGCACTAACAAGAAAACCCCACACACACCTAGATAACACCGTGAAACATAAAAATTCACAACAGAGATTTTACTGACAAAGGTTTATGACCAGAAGGATGGTCCCCACCAGGCAGATGGAGGAGACAGGAGGCTGCTCCAGCCAGCATGGCTGAGAGCAACCTACTGAACCCAGCCAGGGACTGAGGCTTTATAGGCCAAGAGGCCACACCCAACGGTCAGAACACACCCAGTGACATCACACACACACTGGGAAGGGAATTAACCCTTCCAGCACCACAGAAGGGAAACTCACATAAAGGGGAAAGCACACAACCTCACTCACCTGTCTCCGACGGCAACGGCATGCGTGGCGACCGTGTCCTCCAGAACAGCCAACAGGCCGAGACAGTTCCACAGCATGCAAACATCACCAGACGTTGCCGCGGACAACCGCAGGTGAAGGGAGGAGTCCAGGTGCATACTAAACATCACCTTGTGCACAACAAACAAACAAGGAAGTGCACAATATCACACGTTGCCAAGGGCAACCGCACACATGCCTATTGTCCGCGGCAACCGCACCTGAGGCAAACAACTAAGTGCCCCCAGCTGCGGTTGACAACACCAAGCCGCGGGCAACCGCATGCGGCTCCCAAGGAGTCACGACCATGACCAAGGGTCGTGACACACATAGAAAGAAACATCAGGAATATTGATACAGAATGAAAAAATTTGAGGCACATTCTAGGGTACAGACATTTAGGCTGGATGCACACAAGAGGGGATTTACTATTGAAAATATGCCAAAGTTGTGCAACAAAAACTGGCATACATGCTGCCAGGTGTGTCCTTCAGAATCTGCTAACCATATACACATGTGCAACGGACCCACTAGTCCGCACCTGGGATATTCCCTACGAAATATGTCCCTCTTATAGAGCAAGTAAACGTGACACCAGCTTCGGTTAAGCAGCTGAAGCACAAGGCTCTCTTTTGTAGATTGTAATGTTGGCACCCAGGGTAGGATTGACAGAGTGGTGCAGGGTGGCCTACAGTCTATGTAAATGTTATATAAATTTGTCATGGTGTTCCTACCTGGATACTTGTGGATCCCAGAAGTGGTGTGGTCCGAAGCAGTGCAAAAAAGGGGTAGGTGAACTTGGATGGTGTAGAACAAAGTTGAGTCCAGACTTGGTAAACAGTTGCTTTTACTTGGCATAAATGGTATTCCCTACAGTTTCCAGACTTTATCTTGGTCATCAATAGGTTTCAGCAGGCAAATGGCAGAAAAATGCTGCTATCTGTAACTCACTCCTCTCTGCTGTATCCCTTCTGTAGCTCTCTCAACTCAGCTATGTCAGTAGTCAGTTATTTACTGTAGGTAATCCTAGGAACCTCTTGGGCTTATATTTTTGTAGAGTATTTGATACTATGGATATTTATATATTCATTCTGTGCATTATTATTATTATACATTTTTGCACATATGCACCCCTTTTTTTTAAATCATATATAGCACGTTATTGTGTATCGTTGTTGCAGTATGCACTTTATTTATGATGTACCACTGTTTTTTAATTATGCACCTGTATCACGATTTGTTGGTTTCAGCGTTAGGTTAGGATGCTTTCAGCACCCTATTTTTGGTTTCTCAAAATTGGTAGTTTATATCATCATATGTTCAGTATGATTCTAAAAATTAAAGATAGCACTTATGCATTTGCCTATATTATGGATGAGGAATAGCACTGTGCACTTTATTTAAGATTAAGCAATTGATTATGATATATTCTGTAATGAAATTTACATATTTTTATATTATCACTATTTTAGGCGAGTATCCATTTTATTATGCATTGTTATTATTATGTGATTTTAATGGTGATAAAGTGGCTTTTGTATAAATATGAAATCGATCTGGAATATGAATTTGTTGCTCATATTGTAGTCGTCTGTGACCGCTCCGCCCACCCGCCTTCTTCCGCCCTTCTCCTATTTGGCTAGGATGGAAGCAATGGCAATCTATGTTTGCACGCATTCATTGCCCTCTCTTGCGTTGGTCTCAGGGTGAGGGTGGAAGCTATATGATGTGGCGGTTCAGTGTTGGTCATGCGCCGCTTGCGTGATGACGTAATGCAACTTATATTACATGATTCCAGCTCACACTCTCTCTATTGGTATGGACTTAGTTTTTAAGTAATCATGTTCCCCTTGTTAACCACTTCTCCCGAGGAAGCGATCATACGCGAAACGCGCGTCGAGGAGCGCCACCACCTCTGCACCCACTATCTGCAGGTATGGTGTTCCTGAAGTTATTGAGTCAGATAGAGGTTCCCACTTTACAGGTGAAGTGATGCGAGAGGTTATGCAAGCTTTAGGGGTGACCCAAGCCTTCCATACAGTGTACCAACCAAAAAGCAGTTGCCATGTTGAACGCTTGAACAGCACAATAAAACTGAAAATTCAGAAAGCCATGCAGGAAACAGGTAAACCATGGACAGAGTATTTGGCTGTAGCCTTGTACTCAATAAGAACCACACCAAACAAGAAGACAGGGTTGTCTCCCTTTGGGGTACTGTTTGATAGTGCCCCAAGGCTAGGATTGTATTTCCCTCAACAGTTTTAGTTGCAGGCTGACAGTATAGTCAGTTACATGAAGGTCCTCAATGAAAGGTTAGATCACACTCATAAACAAGTGTTTGATTCCATTCCAGTTTCCAACTCAGTAGAAGGTATACAGAGTCTTGAGCCTGGAGATTGGGTGGTGATAAAGAGGCACGTGAGGAAAACCTTTGAGCCCAGATTTGATGGTCCCTTCCAAGTCCTGTTGAAAACTGCAACCTCCATAAAGGTGGAAGGAAAGCCTAACTGGATTCACGCCTCACATTGCAAGAAAGTGCCAAACCCTGAGGATGGAGATCCTAGCACTGCTACTCCTGGCTCTGAGCATCCAAGCTCTACATGTGAATCTAAAAAGTGACTGGAACAATGCCCTTATCAGGCATCATCAGGTCAAATGAAAGAATATGACAGATGCGGACAATTATAAAAACTGTTGGATCTGTACTCACATTCCTGTGAGTTCAAAGACTATGCCTAATTTAGCGATCCTGGTACCGTGGTTAGAGCTTGCTAACATAAACTGTAGAAACGTTTTATTTATTCGAAGTTCAGAGAATGAAAGTGTAACCATTACTGCAGTTTCTTATTTACTCCTTTATCATGTAACCTATAATTATACTCTTCCTGGTGATCTATGTTTTGCTTGTGGAGTGGCAGCATATAAGTGGATTTCACCTGGAGCTTAAAGAACCTGTACTCTTATCCGACTGATTCCAGCCACAGTTATACTGTCACATGATAAGCTTAATATAAATGCTGTGCCTAAACATACATTATATAAAAGAGATGCAGACAACAAACCCAGACCAAATGGAAAGCCTCTTGTAGTAGAGATGAGTATTGCAAATAAGTTCTTTAGTACTCTGTTTATTTACCCAATGATTATGCAGATGTGTGATAAGCTAGTAGTAGCAACAGATTATGTAGATGACCAATTATAGGATGTGTTAGGCCATGTAAACCAAACTAACCATGTACAATCTCAGTTAATCATAGTCACTAACCAGCATACTTTAGTTCTGGATTATCTAACTGCCAGGGAAGGAGGAATGTGTTAAGTGATAGGGCAAACCTGCTGTCATTATATACACTCACCTAAAGAATTACCGTATTTTTCGCCGTATAAGACACAAAAAAGTGGGGGGGAAATAGCAGTGCGTCTTATACGGCGAATGCTGCTGATTTTGCCGAGTTTTCAATGATACACCCGCCGCGATGCAGCGCTGCGGGTGTATCAGCTGTGAGGGAGGAGGGGCTGGGGGCCGGCATCTGCTTTTATAATGACAGCAGGGCCTGTGCAGTGACTGTATTCTACTACACGGGCCCCACTCACTGTATAAACGTATCTCTAATAGTTAATTGTTATGTATATAATCGCATAATGAGCGCTGTGAATTACTTACAACTACAAGTGCTCGCCGCTCGGTAGGTAGCAGAGAGGAAGGAGGAGGCAGGCTGGGAGGACGGGAGCTGGCAGTGTGAGTCATACGTCACACGCCTGCGACGCCCACTTTATAAATGAAGCAGGCGGCGTGGGCGCATGACGTATGACTCACGCTGCCAGCGCCTGTCCTCTCGGCTTGCCTTCTCCCTCCTCTCTGCTACCTACCGAGCGGCGAGCGCTTGTAGTTGTAAGTAATACACAGCGCTCATTATGCAATTATATACATACCAATTAACTATTAGTGATACGATTATACAGTGAGTGGGGCCTGTGTAGTAGAATACAGTCACTGCATGGGCCCCGCTGTCATTGTAAAAGCAGATGCCGGCCCCCAGCCCGTGTATTGAGGGTCATTCACTACAGGGACACTTATGGAGGGGATCTGTGGATGACACATAGCATAAGATGCTATATACAGTCATGTGAAAAAATTAGGACACCCTTTGAAAGCATGTGGTTTTTTGTAACATTTTTAATAAAAGGTTATTTCATCTCCGTTTCAACAATACAGAGAGATTAAAGTAATCCAACTAAACAAAGAAAACTGAAGAAAAGTCTTTTCAAGATCTTCTGTAAATGTCATTCTACAAAAATGCCTATTCTAACTGAGGAAAAAGATAGGACACCCTCACATGTATTCCCTCTTAAATTGGCTCAGATCTCACACAGGTATATCACACCAGGTGCACATAATTAGTAGATCGTTACTCTGCATGTTGAATGAGGCTTGCCCTATTTAAACCTCAGACATTTAGTTTGGTGTGCTCCTGACTGTTGAAGTGAGAGTGAGCACCATGGTGAGAGCAAAAGAGCTGTCAGAGGACTTCAGAAAAAAGATTGTAGCAGCCTATGAGTCTGGGAAGGGATTTAAAAAGATCTCAAAAGATTTTGAAATCAGCCATTCCACTGTCCGGAAGATAGTCTACAAGTGGAGGGCTTTCAAAACAACTGCCAACATGCCCAGGACTGGTCGCCCCAGCAAGTTCACCCCAAGAGCAGACCGCAAGATGCTAAAAGAGGTCTCCAAAAACCCTAAAGATGTCATCTCGAGAACTACAGCAGGCTCTGGCTACTGTTGATGTAGAAGTACATGCCTCTACAATCAGAAAGAGACTGTACAAGTTTAACTTGCATGGGAGGTGTGCAAGGAGGAAACCTTTGCTTTCCAAGAGAAACATCGAGGCCAGACTGACATTTGCCAGAGATAAAGTTGACAAAGACCAGGACTTCTGGAATAATGTTCTTTGGACAGATGAGTCCAAAATTGAATTATTTGGACACAACAGCAGAGGACATGTTTGGCGTAAACCAAACACAGCATTCCAAGAAAAGAACCTCATACCAACTGTGAAGCATGGAGGTGGAAGTGTCATGGTTTGGGGCTGCTTTGCTGCAGCAGGACCTGGTCAGCTCACCATCATAGAATCCACGATGAATTCTACTGTGTATCAGAAGGTGCTTGAAGAACATGTGAGACCATCAGTTAGAAAATTAAAGCTGAAGCGGAACTGGACCATGCAACATGACAATGACCCAAAACATACTAGTAAATCAACCAAAGATTGGCTGAAAAAGAAGAAATGGAGAGTCCTGGAATGGCCAAGTCAAAGTCCAGATTTGAATCCCATTGAGATGCTGTGGGGTGACTTGAAAAGGGCTGTACGTGCAAGAAACCCCTCAAACATCTCACAGCTGAAAAAGTTCTGCATTGAGGAGTGGGGTAAAATTTCCTCAGACCGATGTCGAAGACTGGTAGATGGCTACAAGAACCGTCTCACTGCAGTTATTTCAGCCAAAGGAGGTAACACTCGCTATTAGGGGCAAGGGTGTCCTATCTTTTTCCTCAGTTAGAATAGGCATTTTTGTAGAATGACATTTACAGAAGATCTTGAAAAGACTTTTCTTCAGTTTTCTTTGTTTAGTCGGATTACTTTAATCTCTCTGTATTGTTGAAACGGAGATGAAATAACCTTTTATTAAAAATGTTACAAAAAACCACATGCTTTCAAAGGGTGTCCTAATTTTTTCACATGACTGTATGTGTCATCCACAGATCCCCCCCATAACTGTCATACACAGATCCTCATATCAGTGCCATCCAGAGAGCCCAATAAGAGCCACCCACAGATCCCCCATAAGTGTCACCCACAGATCCCCCATAAGTGTCACACACAGATCCCCCATAAGTGTCACCCACAGATCCCCCATAACAGTGCCATCCACAGACCACAATTAGTTCAAAACCCACCAAAAGCACACCTTTTGGTTAAAAATATATTTTTTCTTATTTTCCTCCTAGATGCGTCTTATGGGCCGGTGCGTCTTATAGGGCAAAAAATACGCTATTAGGAACACCATACTAATACGGTGTTGGACCCCCTTTTGCCTTAAGAACTGCCTTAATTCTACGTGGCATTGATTCAACAAGGTGCTGATAGCATTCTTTAGAAATGTTGGCCCATATTGATAGGATAGCATCTTGCAGTTGATGGAGATTTGAGGGATGCACATCCAGGGCACGAAGCTCCCGTTCCACCACATCCCAAAGATGCTCTATTGGGTTGAGATCTGGTGACTGTGGGGGCCATTTTAGTACAGTGAACTCATTGTCATGTTCAAGAAACCAATTTGTAATGATTCGAGCTTTGTGACATGGTACATTATCCTGCTGGAAGTAGCCATCAGAGGATGGGTACATGGTGGTCATGAAGGGATGGACATGGTCAGAAACAATGCTCAGGTAGCCCGTGGCATTTAAAAGATGGCCAATTGGCACTAAGGCGCCTAAAGTGTGCCTAGAAAACATCCCCCACACCATTACATCACCACCACCAGCCTGCACAGTGGTAACAAGGCGTGATGGATACATGATCTCATTCTGTTTACGCCAAATTCGGACTCTACCATTTGAATGTCTCAACAGAAATTGAGACTCATCAGACCAGGCAACATTTTTCCAGTCTTCAACAGTCCAATTTTGGTGAGCTTGTGCAAATTGTAGCCTCTTTTTCCTATTTGTAGTGGAGATGAGTGGCACCCGGTGGGGTCTTCTGCTGTAGCCCATCTGCTTCAAGGTTGTGCGTGTTGTGGCTTCACAAATACTTTGCTGCATACCTCAGTTGTAACGAGTGGTTATTTCAGTCAACGTTGCTCTTCTATCAGCTTGAATCAGTCAGCCCATTCTCCTCTGATCTCTAGCATCAACATGGCATATTCGCCCACAGAACTGCCGCATACTGGATGTTTTTCCCTTTTCACACCATTCTGACATTCAGTTTGGAGTTCAGGAGATTGTCTTCACCAGGACCACAACCCTACATGCATTGAAGCAACTGCCATGTGATTGGTTGACTAGATAATCGTATTAATGATAAATAGAACAGGTGTTCCTAATAATTATTTTAGGTGAGTGTAATATTCAAGACCAAGAAAAAATCCAGCTTCCAAGATGCAAAAGGTGGAATCTTTATTGTGCCTTTAAAATCCAATGCAAGACATCACAGGTTACAGTAACGCATTTCAGACCGCAAGTAAATCAGGGTCCTTCATCATGACATTGTGATTAAGCTAGCATTAATGTGCTTGAGTAAAGTGTGTAACAAAACCAGTAGTAGGAGAGATTATTAAAATGTATTGAGCTAATCCCTCATGCAGGTACGTATATGCAGAATCTAGGAAACCAGCAGCAAAGGGAAATGTCCGGCTGAAGTATGTGTACCTGTTGCCTGCAATGAGTGAATATCTAAAAATGGGGGAATTGTCAGGGATTGCACCCTCATTTTTTATCCTGGGTTCCATTTTGCTTTCTGGTTTATTTTAGGTCAGAATTGAGAATTGCTGAGCCTTGTGTATTCGAGACAAACAAAGTTAATTGCTTATTAGTTCTCAGAAGTATATCTGCCTGATGTTCTGGGAGTATAATTGGTACTAGGTACTTTTCAAGGATAAAGTTTTTTGTAATCAAATATGCTTGACTTACAAACATCAAAAAGAAGGTATTATTATTATCATTAATCATGTGATGCTTACGCAGTGGAGTAGGGTTCGCCATAGCAGCCATAGCAATGGCTATGGGGCCCTACGCCACTGGTGGCCCGGGCTGCTGGATGAGGATTTAAAAAAATTATAATTCAAGTGTCGATTGGCGAAGCGCGGTGCAATACGACTCCCCCCTTTATTGGTGGCAGCGGCAGTTCCGATCCGAGTCCCAGCAGTGTAATGCTGGGACTCCAATCGGTTACCATGGCAGCCAGGATGCCATGCCATGGTCAGTTACTCTGCAGCATACTTACATGCGCTGTGGCCGCCAGGCGCTCCTCCTTCTTGTAACTCGTCACAGGCCTGTGCGGCGCATTGCTATAAGCATAAGCAATGCGCCGCACAGACCTATAAGTTGCAAGAAGGAGCGCCCAGCAGCCACAGTGCATGTAAGTGTGCTGCAGAGTAACTGACTTCAGTAGCGTCCTGGCTGCCATGGTAACTGTTCTGAGCCCCAGCATTACACTGCTGGGACTCAGATCGGTACTGTCGCTGCCACCAATGATGGGGGGGGGGGCGCACCGCCCTCCAATGATTTAATACAGGGGAGTGGAAGAGTCCCACATATTCCTACCTTCTGTCTAATAAACATACACACCCCACGATATGTACTTCCACCTTCTTGTGTTACAGACCCCTGTACAATTTAAAAATCTTCTTTAATACTCAGACATTTAGATTTTTACTTTTCTTACACTAGCAAAATGTGTTGCCAGTGACCAACTGTCTGTGCTCAGTCCTTTGCGTAACCGTCACAAGTGCATTAGGAGCTGCGGATGCGGCGGCGAGGTCCGAGAGGTAGGTGGGGCCCAGTTATTTCTAGCCACGCCCCTTTGCTTACGTAAAATGATGATATCTGTGTTTTGCTTGAGTTCTAGAAAAAGGGAATTCATATTTTGTATCTGCCCAATAAAGATGAAAGAGAGATCATTTTGATACAACCTTGAGCCTGTGCAATTTATCTCTCCCAAGTATACTCGTATTTTTATCTAACTTGGTCCCCAACAGATCATAGAAGTAGGGGTTTTGACTTAACACCATAAAATGTGACATCATAATGAAATCCAGGATACTATCATCTGCTGACCATACACTGTGATGTCATAATGGAATCCGGGATACTACCATCTGCTGACCATACATTGAGACATCATAATGCAATCCTGGAAACTATTATCTGCTAACCATACATTGTGCTATCTTTTTTTGTAAATTCTTTATTTAAGACTTTTTTCAATTTTTAACAACCCAAAGCATGATGGGCACTAGGATTGATAATGAATACAACATACTAATAAAGCATGAATACAATAAATGACAAATGACAAGTCAAAAATTACAAATCCTTACTCGGAAATACCACATAATCATGTGGAACAATAGAAAGCAAATGGAATCCAAAATCACTGAGTAGACGCGGAAAGGGGGGGACAGGGAAGGAAAGAGGAAGGGCGAAGGGAAGGGAAAAGGGAAAGGAGACAGCATTCCCGAACCTGCACTCTCACTCAGATGCTAGGAGTGTTTTTCCTTCCGCAGATTCATAGAAGTCCAACCAACGACTCCAGGTCTTGGTGAACTTTTTTTCAGTATGTCTCAATGATGAAGTGAGGTCCTCCATTCTCATAACCTCCTGAACTCTATTAATCCACATTGATAGGGAGGGAGCAGATGATTGCCTCCACAGACCAGGGATGCAGGCTCTGGCCGAGTTTACCAAGTGCCTTACCACAGACTTGTTGTAGGATGACAAAGGAATCTCGCACTGATAGAGCAGGAAGAAAGCAGGTGTCTTAGGGAGGGTATATGTAGTGAATTTAGAAGTAATTTCCCATACTGAGTTCCAAAATGTCGATAGAAGGGGACAAGACCAGAAGATATGTAGCAACGTACCCCTCTCAGAGCCGCAGCGCCAGCATAGGGGAGAGGTAGATGGGAATATGGAGTTAAGTCTAGTGGGGACTCTATACCAGCGTGACATGAGCTTGAAACCCGATTCCTGAATATTGCTGGCCATAGAAGTTTTGTGGATGCATGTGAAAAGTCTCAGCCGTTGGTCCGAAGAGAGCGTGATATCCAAGTCAGCTTCCCATTGTGAGACAAAATTGGGAGGAGGTTGGTCTGGGGGAGATATTAGTAAGCCATATGCGCGGTAGAGGGTACATCTAGTTACTCCAGACTGCTCACAGATGAACTCAAAGTCTGTCTTTTCACGAGCGTACGTAGACGCAGGAGGGAGTGTAGACATGAAGTGTGTAAGTTGTCTAGATTGCCAAGGATTAAGAGTAGACGTTCCTGATATCTCTGAGATCTGTTGAGGGGTAAGCCATTGGTTTGAGGCAGTCAGATGATGGGCCCTAAATTTGTTACATCTTATTAATTCCTTAAAGGGACCGCGCTCTAGTCCTGGAGGGAATTGAGGATTGCCCAGGATAGGGAACATAAGAGAGGGGGATGGAGAGATACCCGGGTGATTTTGAATGCTGGAAAAGGCTTTTAAGGAGGGGCCTATAGTCGGGTGCAGGCGTGCTTCCAATGGGGTCTGGGTAGACAACCAAGGGATGGCCGACAATGGAGCAATCAGAAAGGATTGCTCAACTGAGACCCATTGTTTGTAGGCTTGGTGACGACACCAATCTACTACCCTAAGAAGGTGTGAAGCCCTATGGTATGAGAGGAAGTCCGGGAGCCCAAGACCACCCTCAAGCTTGGGACGGAAGAGTATTGACCTTGCTATCCTGGATGGTTTACCTGCCCATATGAAATGTGTCAACATTTTCAGAAGAGTATGGAAGAAGAGTCTGGGGATGTGTATTGGCAAGGCTTGGAAGAAAAATAGAATTTTTGGCAGGACATTCATTTTAAAAATGGATATCCTTCCAAACCATGAGAACGTTCCAATATTCCACCTGTCTAGGTCTGATTTTATATTCCGGAGAAGAGGCGGGTAGTTGACCTGATATAATTCCGAGAGTGTGGGGGTAAGCAAGATCCCTAGATATTTTAGAGACGACGGAGCCCATTTAAACGGAAAGTTCTCCGAAATAGATTGGACCGTAGAAGCGGGAAGAGTTATGTTTAAAGCTTCAGATTTTTGATAATTAATTTTAAAGTTCGAAAGGTGAGCATATGTCTTTAGTTCCTGCAAGAGGTTCGGGAGCGTAACCCTGGGATTGGTGAGAAAGAACAGAAGATCATCAGCGTAAGCTGCAACCTTGTGCGATGTCTCACGAATCCGTAGCCCTGAAATATCGGGGTTCCCCCGTATATGACACAGAAGAGGCTCTAGACAAATCACGAAAATTAAAGGGGAAAGGGGACAGCCCTGTCTTGTTCCATTGCGAATAGACAGGGGCATGGAAAACTGGCCATTCACCTTAACCACTGCCGTGGGGTTGGAGTAAAGATTAGTAATACGGGCCAACATTTTATCCCCCATACCCACGCTACGTAGAGTTTCAAACATGAATTCCCAATTCACCCTATCGAACGCCTTTTCGGCATCGGTAGAGAGGAATAAAGTTGGGGTCTTAGAAGTGACGGCTTGATAGATCATGTTAATTGCTCTTGTAGTGCTATCACGGGCTTCCCTAAGGGGCAAGAAACCTGTTTGGTCTAGATGAATTATTTTTTGGAAATGTGGTAGAAGGCGAGTGGCAAGAATTTTAGAAAATAACTTCAGATCTACATTGATCAGGGAAATGGGACGGTAATTTTGGCAATGGGAGGGATCTTTCCCTTCCTTGGGTACTACTGTGATGTGAGCTCTAAGAGTGTCATTTGGAAGAGTGCGGGCCCTATCCAACGAGCCAAAGGCAGCTATAAAATGATCAGGCAAAATGTCCTTAAACTGCTTATAGTAGGAAAGCGTGAGTCCGTCCGGACCAGGAGCCTTCCCAGTTTGGGAGTTTTTAATAGCTGCCTGTAACTCATTTAATGATATGGGTGACTCCAATTCAGAAACCGCTTCTGGGGGGAGAGATGGTAAGCCCGCAGATTCAAGATAAGCTTTCACTGAGGGCTTGAATTCAGAGAGTCGTCCAGATTGTACAGGGTGTGATAATACGATCTAAATGCTTCTGTTATTTCCTTCGGGAGAGAAGTCTTTCTTCCGGAAGTAAGTGACACATGGGGGACAAAGGAGCGTAATTTGGTCTTTTGCAAAGCCCGTGCAAGGGTTCTACCTGGTTTGTTACCATGTTCATAGTAATGCCTATGGCATTTAGTTAAGGTCGCTTTGGCTTTTGAAAGACATAAAGAGCGCACCTGATCTCTCAGCTGGATAAGTTCCGCTCCCAGCTGCAAGTCCAGAGTCCGCTTATGCTGCTGTTCTATCTCGTGGATGCGAGACAGAAGAGTAGATATCTTTGCTGCTCTTTCCTTTTTCAAACGGGACCCTAGTTTAATAAAAGAGCCTCTGATAAAACATTTATGGGCTTCCCAAATGGTAAGGGGGTCGCTATCGGGAGTCACATTATTCACAAAATACTCGGTCAGGTCTCTCCGGACTTCAGTGATGACTTGGAGATCTTGGAGAAGTGAGTCATTTAATTGCCAATGCCAGGCTCTGGGTTGATGGGTCGGGAATGAGATGGATATAGAGACTAAGGCGTGGTCCGAGAAGGTAATGGGGTCAATCTCTGCTTTGGAGAGAAGGTCTAGATTAGCATGTTTCAGGAGGAAGTAGTCTAATCTGGAATAGGAGTTGTGGGGGTGGGAAAAGAATGAGTAGTCTCGGGATGTTGGATAGAGGATACGCCAGGTATCAGCGAGCTGGTGGGAGAACAAGAGCTCCTTAAATTTGGTAATGGCGGAAAGAGGGAAGGAAACTTGGCCCTTGGAGGAGTCCACGCGAGGATTCAGGACAGTGTTAAAGTCTCCTCCCAGAATCAAAAGACCCTCCGTGAACTCCTCCAAGGCCCTGAGGGTCTTAGACAAGAAACCCACCTGACCATTGTTAGGGGCATAGACTGAAGCCAATGTAACCTTATAACCGGCTAAGTTACCCTTTAAGAATAGATACCTGCCTGCCCCATCAGTGCGAGAGTCGATCAGATTCCACGAGATATTGTTGGAGACGAGAATGGAGACACCTTTTGTCTTGGTATCAGGATCAGTGCTATGGTAGGCATGCGGAAAACGTCTGTCTGAGAGCTTTGTAGTAGAAGAGGAACGGAAATGCGTTTCCTGGATGAACGCTACATGTGCACGTTTCTTCCAGAGAAGACGCAGTAAGGACGATCTTTTTTCCGGTAAGTTCAACCCCTGTACATTAAGGGAGACCAATAAAACATCAGACATGTTTCAACAATCAGAAAACAAGTAGCAACAAATTATCTCAGTGAGAGTGAGGAGTGCAGACAGCCGGGATAGGAGGAGGCAAGGATAGGGGACGAGGAAAGTGGGAAGGAGGGAAGGGGGAAATCTAGCCCTCAGCCGAGGGACAAACACCTAACTAGGTGTAAATAACTGCGAGTGTCCCGTCTCGTAGAGTTTACTAAGACAGGAATTCACAGTGCCCTAGTGGGGGAGGAGGAACAGATGGCGTCTTCTAAAGAAAAATTAAAACATAACACACGAAAAGCCATCCGTGACCAGAAACCAAACAAATATGAACATACTTGCATCTCAAAGACCCCTTCCCTAGAGATTAAGACATTTTGACATTTTGACTGGGGAGGATAGAGGAGGATAAAGATAGGAGTAGAAACTCCCCAGAGAGAGGGAGAGAAGTTAGCACAGGGGAAAGCCAAAAAGCACTTGAGAGGAAATATTAGGACTACCCTAAGACCCTATGAATCCATGACAAATGAAAGACATGGAGAGCAACTCAGTCGAGCCCCTTTCAATAATACAAACACAGAGTCCCAGTAGTAAAGGCCAACAACGGAGGATCAGCGAGGAGGTGGAGGAAGACGTCGTGGAGGTTGGTTTTGTGATCTGGAGCGATGGTCACGGTGCGAGCTGGAACGGCCTGGAGATGCCCGCCTCGGGGAGGTGGATGACCTTCTTTGCGGGAAATCCGGATCTTGTGGCAGCCCTTGTAGAAAAGGAGGCAATGTCCAGTCAGGAACTGTGAAGGGACGGACGTCGAGAAATCTGAACAGTTCCGGCAGATCAGCCGGAGAACGGACCTGCATTGTTTGGCCATTGGAGTACCGAACAATAATATGAAATGGATGACCCCATCGGTAGGATGCTCCTGCGTCTTTAATTGCATCTAGCAGGGGCCTAACCATTCTTCGCATCGATAAGTTTAGGTGAGATACATCAGGCAGGATAGTAATCGGTGTGTCTTCAAAGTAGAGCTCCTTCTTTTCCCAAGCTTTTCGTAGGATACGTTCTTTGATTGTGTAAAAATGAACCCGGCATATGACATCTCGTGGTCTCTCCCCATCACGATTTCTGGGTCCTGCGGTTCTGTGAACTCTATCAAGCTCAATCTTGGTATGAGGAGGATTGCCCAAGACTGAGTTAAAAATGTCGACCACGGTGGAGTATAGCTGGTCGTTGGGAATAAATTCTGGGATGTTACGTAGCTTAATATTATTCCGGCGACCTCTATTTTCCACATCGTCGAGGTGCAGAGAGAATTCCTGTATTTGAGAAGTATGTGCAGATAATATCTCTGAGTGGAAATGAACCACAGAGGCAGTATTTGCATAGCGATTTTCTAGCGAGGATAAGCGATCATCTAATTGATGGACGTCATCTCGGACCGCTTGTATGGCCTGAGCCTGCTTGTTCTCAATACGGGCCACCGGTGCCTCCAGATCAGATTTCGTCGGTAAAGCCCTTATCATTTCCCACAGTTCTGCCAGTGTGCGGTCAATGGAGGGTGGGGGTAAGGAGGACCCCTGTGGCTCTTCTGAGTGCTGCGGCAACGTAGAAAAGATGCCCGGTATACTCTGGCTGAGAGATTGGGAAGCTGGAATGGGCCCCATGTGACCCTGAGTGTGGATAGCGGATACCAAGGGTGGCTCCTTATCTCCCAGAGAACCCCTTGGGGAGCTGGTAGCAGGGGAGTTCACATAAGCAGCGTCCCTTTCCAGAAGCTGCCCAGGCCCAGTCGTATTTCGGCCTGCCGCGCAGGGAGAGGCAGTAGCAGCTCGCAGGCCCTCATTTTCAGTAGGCCTCAAAACGGCCTGAGTGACGGTACCTGCGTGATCCTGCTGAGGCGGTGCAGCTTGGCGCCCTGGAGGAGTCGGATAGGCATCCGGATTCAGCAAGGTAGGAGCCGTGCAATAGGTGGTTACACCGCCCGGGTGCCGCTCCTGTGTGTGGGTAGGCTCCGCTGCTGGCGCCATTGAGAACGGCTGTGCTGTTGGGCGCAGAGACGCTGGAGTCGCGGCCATTGCGGGTGAGTCACCGCCGTCCTGCTGGTTGAATCGGAGGAAGCGGCCGATAGAATGTTCAGGAGGGACCGTGGGCTGACTCTTCGATCGTCTCCCTTTAGTCATGGCCAGGAAAGGCTGGTAGGGAAGCGGTCTTTTTAGGTTTTCCTGAGGCTGGTCACGGAGCTCTCCTAACTCACGTCTTCACGCCGCCATGCCGAAGCCACGCCCCCCCACATTGTGCTATCTTAATGCATTCCCGTCTACTACCATCTGCTGACCATACATTGTGACATCATATTGGAATCTGGGATAGTACCATCTGCTGACCATACATTGTAAAATCATAATCAAATCCGGGATACGATCATCTGTTGACCATACATTGTGATGTTATAATGGAATCCGGGATACTACCATCTGCTAGCCATACATTGTGACATCATAATGGAATCCGGGATACGATCATCTGCTGACCATACATTGTGATGTCATAATGGAATCCGGGATACTACCATCTGCTAGCCATACATTGTGACATCATAATGGAACCCTAGATACTATTATCTGCTAACCATACATTGTGACATCATAAAGCATTCCTGTATACTACCATCTGCTGACCATACATTGTGACATCATAATGGAATCCGGGATACTACCATCTGCTGACCATACATTGTGACATCATAATGGAATCCAGGATACTATCATCTGCTGACCATACATTGTGACATCATAATGGAATCCTGGATACTACCATTTGCTGAAGATACATTGCGACATAGCAATGGAATGCTGAATACTATTATCTTCTGACCATTCATTGTGACATCATAATGGAATCCAGGATACTATCAGCTGCTGACCATGCGTTGTGACATCATAATGGAATCCTGGATAATATTATCTGCTGACAATACATTGTGATATCTTAATGCATTCCCGTATACTACCATCTACCGACAATACATTGTGACATCATAACGGAATCTGGGATACTATCATCTGCTGACCATGCATTGTGACATCATAATGGAATCCTGGATACTATTATCTGTTGACCATACATTGTGACATCATAATGGAATCAGGGATACTATAATCTGGTGACCATACATTGTGACGTCATCATGGAAATCGGGATACTACCATATGCTAGTCATACATTGTGACATCATAATAAAACCCTGGATACTACCATCTGCTGACCATACATTGTGACATCATAATGGAATCCGGGATACTACCATCTGCTGACCATACATTGTGACATCATAATGGAACCCTGGATACTAGTATCTGCTGACCATACATTGTGACATCATAATGCATTCCCGTAAACTAACATCTGCTGACTATACATTGTGACATCATAATGGAATTCGGGATACTACCATCTGATGAACATACATTGTGACATCATAATGGAATCTGGCATACTACCATCTGCTGACTATACATTGTGAGATCATAATGGAATCCTGGATACTATTATTTGCTCAACATACATTGTGACATCATAATTGAATCCGGGATACTATCATCTACTGACCATACATCTTGACATCATAATGGAATCCTGGATACTATTATTTTCTGACCATACATTGTGACATCATAATAGAATCAGGGATTCTACCATCTGCTGATTATACATTGTGACATCATAATGGAATCCGAGAAACTACCATCTGCCTACTATACTTTGTGACGTCATAATGGAATCCGGGATACTACCATCTGATTACCATACATTGTGACATCATAATGGAATCCGGGATACTATTATCTGCTGACCATACATTGTGACATCATAATGGAATCGGGATACTATTATCTGCTGACGATACATTGTGACATCATAATGGAATCCGGGATTCTACCATCTGCTGACCATACATTGTGACATCATAATGGAATACGGGAAACTACCATCTGCCTACTTAGCTTTGTGACGTCATAATGGAATCCGGGATACTAACATCTGATTACTATACATTGTGACATCATAATGGAATCCTTGATATTATTATTTTCTAACCTTACATTGTGACATCATAATGGAATCCGGGATACTATTATCTGCTTACCTTACATTATGATATAAGAATGGAATCCGGGATACTATCATCTGCTGACCATATGTTGTGACGTCATAATGGAATCCTGGATATAACCATCTGCTAGCCATACATTGTGACATCATAATGGAATCCTAGATACTACCATATGCTGACCATACATTGTGACATCATAATGGAATCCGAGATACTTCTGTGACAAAACCCCTGTTTTAGGAATGTCCAGTCTCTTGTATTTCGTTGCTGTTCATGTAGTTTACCCTATTTCGCCCTTTAAATGTACACAAACCATCTGATCTGCCTGTGACGCAGTTATCGAACACAATGGACCTTAGCGAACACAATGGATATTGCCGTGACGCAATCCACAAACACAATGGATATTGCCTGTGTTACAATTAGCAAACACAATGGTCTTAGTCATCGACCGCATGGAACTATGCCCGGCCCTCTTATCCAATTATCTCCAGGATAGAGAGGAGAGATTTTACTGTTTATGTGGGGTTGTGTAATATCTTACTCTATATTGATTGGTCACTGTATTATGTGTGCCTATTACCCACAAGGGCCCCGTGGGAGTAACCTTTGCTGGAGGACTTGATTAAAGGCTGTGCTGTGGCCATCAATAAAGTTGATCGTTTTTACTGCCTTCCTGAAGTCCTGGATCCTGTTTGTGGTGGATTGGAAGCTATATATTTACAACACCTTTGGATTTACTTGGTTTTCGGGAGACGCTGTATGGACTTACTCAGTTGGAGTGTAAAATAACCGTAACACTCGTGGCAAGTAGCAGGATTTTCTCCAAAATGGACATATTGAACCGAAAGGAGTAAATGGCCCACAGATACGAACGACTCAAACGAACGACATTAAAGGAACAACTGGAAGCTCGTGGAATAGTGGCAAGTAACAAGCCGAAAGCCACGATAATTGCCGAATTGCTAGAGAGCGACAGAACCAGCCACGCTACCATGGACATGCCAGAAGAAACTGAATTTCAAAAGGACGTAAGATGGAGGCTTAGCATTTCAGGGCCCAACCCATCACAAGAGACAATCACCCAAATAATGGCGCAAGCAACGCAAGCACAAAGCCCAACAATACAAGCGACTGCAACCCAACAATGGGATGTAATGGCACTACACAGAGCTGCTAATAGACAGGCACGTAAGATTAATTATGCTGCATTTAAAGCCTTTACAGATTGTGAAATAGATATAGATATCTATTTGCAGGATTTTGAACAACAATGTGCATTGGAAAACCTGGAGAGAGATAGCTGGGCCGCAGAGCGGTGCCAGATGAAGAGGTCAAGAACTATGACAAGGTAAAATAAATATTACTGGCCCGCTATGCCGTCACACCAGAGGCATATAGGAAAAAGTTCAGGGCCTTCAGGAAAATGGGCAGAGAAACTTTTACTGAGTGGGCCTTCCTTATGCACCGCGCTGCCCGCAACTAGATGCAAGGGTGCCAGGCGTCCACGTTGGCAGAAGCCTTAGGCCTCTTTCACACGGGCGTCATGTTTTTTGCCCGGATAAGAGGCGGGTGCGTTGCGGGAAAATGCACGATTTTTCCGCGCGAGTGCAAAACATTGTCATGCGTTTTGCACTCGCGTGAGAAAAATCGCGCATGTTTGGTACCCAGACCCGAACTTCTTCACAGAAGTTCGGGCTTGGGATTGATGTTCTGAAGATTGTATTATTTTCCCTTATAACATGGTAATAAGGGAAAATAATAGCATTCTGAATACAGAATGCTTAGTATAATAGTGCTGGAAGGGTTAAAAATAATAAAAAAAAGTTAACTCACCTTCTCCTCTTGTTAGCGTAGATCCCGGTCTGTTCTTTAGCTGTGGACTGAATGACCTGTGGTGACGTCAGATCACATGCTCCAATCACATGGTCCATCACCATGGTGATGGAGCATGTGATCTGACGTCATCAAAGGTCCTTTAGCCCACAGATAAAGAACAGACCGGCATCTACGCTAACAAGAGGAGAAGGTGAGTTAACTTTTTTTTATTATTTTTAACCCTTCCAGCACTATTATACTATGCATTCTGTATTCAGAATGCTATTATTTTCCCTTATAACCATGTTATAAGGGAAAATAATACAGTGAATAGACTTGCTTGCGGATGCATGCGATTTTCACGCAACCCCATTCATTTCTATAGGGCCTGCGTTACGTGAAAAACGCACAAAGAGGAGCATGCTGCGATTTTCACGCAACGCACAAGTGATGCGTGAAAATCACCGCTCGTGTGCACAGCCCCATAGAAATGAATGGGTCAGGATTCAGTGCGGGTGCAGTGCGTTCACCGCACGCATCGCACCCGCACGGAAAACTCGCCCGTGTGAAAGGGGCCTTACAGTTGTTACGGCTGGAGCAGTTTCTTGATTTTGTTCCGCCAGATTTTAGAGACTGGGTTCGTGACCGCAGGCCTCGGATGGTAGAAGAGGCTGCTAGACTGGCTGATGAACACCACTATAGCAGGACTATGGAGAGTAGCAGAGCACCGACAGTCCAGCGTACCCCCACCTACACCCCAACATCTATGACACCGGCCAGGCCCAATGCGTTTCACACCGCACCAAGCAATCAAGGAGCACGGAGGCCACCACCAATGTGCTATGGGTGTAACCAAATAGGACACATCAAACCCAACTGCCCGCAGCGCACGTCTAACCAAAGGGGGCGACAACCAGCACCACTGCACAGAGCCGAAGCCCATTGCGTCCAGGAGGACTACAGTAAAAATACCCAAGGGAGTTATGCAGCGTATTCACCCCCAGAACCCACCGAGCAATGTTCCGTACTGCACGAGGTCCACCCCGTACAGGTCGCTGGAGACAACCAGGCAAATCACCGCCAGTCCGTCCGCCAAAATGGACACAAGGCTAGGGGCCTGAGAGACAGCGGAGCCACCATCATCCTGGTCCAACCTCACTGGGTCAAGCCGTCCCAACACACTGGACGCACCGTAGCAGTCCGAGTAGCTGGAGGGGCCCTCCATAAGATATCAACAGCCCGGGTTCATATTGACTGGGGTATGGGAGCTAAATCACTGGAGGTTGGGATTATGGCTGACCTGTCGGCCGAAGTGCTGCTGGGGAATGACTTGGGATGTATGACCTCCCAGTTTGTTACGCCAGCCCAGGAGGGAGCTTTAATGGTGACTACTCGGCAGCAGACCCGGGCCACGGAGACTGCACATTCTCAGGAACCCCAGAAAGGAACTGATGTCCCGACCCTTGTCCTAAGCCTCACTATGTACTGGGACAACCCCCAAAGATTTTGAGAAGGAACAAAGGGAAGACCCTACACTAGCAAGTTACCGCAGAACCATAGAGAGGCCCCAGGTAGACACAGGCCAAGCCAGGCTTCAATGGGACAAAGGACGGTTATACAGGGTGACAGATGGGATCGTACAGGGGGCCAACCAAGTGACCAGAAAACAACTAATAGTATCCCGCAAATACCGAACTAGCTGGACATTTAGGAATAAAGAAAACCCAGAATAGATTGACTCAGACCTTCTTTTGGCCCTGAATGACACAGGACATAGACCAGTACTGTAGGACCTGCAAGGTATGTCAGCAGGTAGGGAAGAGGGGCTAAGCTACAACCCCTCCACATAATAGGAGAACCCTTTTTCCGCATAGCTGTAGACCTAGTGAGACCCCTTAGCAAACCTAGTGCCACGGGCAAGAGGTATATCTTCACTATAGTAGATTATGCCACTAGGTACCCGGAGGCAGTGGCCCTCTCTAATATTCAGGCTGAGACGGTAGTAGAGGCCCTGGTTAAGGTCTTTACCATGGTAGGATTTCCCCGGGAGATTGTGTCCGACCAAAGGACACAGTTCACGGCAGCCATTACCCAGCAGCTCTGGCAGAACTGTGGTGTAAAACCTATCCTGAGCTCTCCTTGTCACCCCCAGACAAATGGTCTCTGTGAACGATTCAATGGCATGCTGAAACAGATGCTAAATACCTTTACAGAGACATGCCGCAATTGGGAAGCTTTCCTTCCCTACTAATTATTCGCGTACCGGGAAGTGCACCCAGGAGTCCACCAGCTTTTCTCCCTTCAAATTACTGTATGGGAGAAGGGTATGGGGACCCCTAGACCTGGTACGGGAACATTGGGAGGGAGACGTGGGAGAGGCAGGAACCCCTATTGTCCCCTACATTCTGGAGCTGAGGGACTGGCTGCAAGCCCTAACCGACGCGTTTCGGGAAAACTTTCAGTCAGCCCAAAAGCGTCAGAAACAGTGGTATGATAGGGGAGCAAGAGACCAAGCATTTGACCTCAACCAAAAAGTACTAGTCTTGAGGCCCACCCAAACAGACAAATTACAGGCCGCCTGGCAGGGTCTTTGCAAGATAGCAGCCAGGATCAGTGATACCACCTATGTGGTAGTGAGCAGTTTAAATAAACGGATCAGAAGATCCTTTCATGTGAATATGTTCAAGCCATACTTAGAAAGGGCAGAGGAGAAGATATCGAGGGCATCCCCTTACCTGATATACTAGCAGCCAGTCGCGTCGGGGTAGAACAAGTAAGTCTGGGAGACAACTTGAACCCCAAGGAAAGAGAGCAAGCCTCCCAATTGCTAAGTAAATTTAGCGATATGTTCTCTGCTGTTCCAGGGTACACAACACTGGCAGTCCACAGAGTGGAGACCCCAGGTCAGGTACCCCTCCGGCAGAAGCCATATCGCATTCCCAAGGCCGTTAAGGAGAGCATGCAGAAGACCCGTTTCTCTTGTCGACTACTGGAGGCTCAATGAGCGGTCAGTCACCGATGCCTACCCCATGCCCAGGGTAGACGAATTGTTAGACCGGATGGCAAAAGGGAGTTACTTGACCACTATAGATCTGTGCCAAGGGATATTGGCAGATCCCTTTGAAGCCAGAGGCCATCCCCAAGTCGGCCTTCGTCCCCCCCTTTTGGCCTGTTCAGAGGGTGGCTAATCGGCTCTTAGAGGGACTGTAGGACTTTGCATGTGCATAGCTAGATGATATAGCCATCTTCAGTTGCACATGGGAGGCCCACCTAGAGCACGGGTCTGTGGTGCTCAAGAGAATCCAAACTGCCGGCCTAACCTTAAAACCAGACAAGTGTCATGTAGGGATGGCAGAGGTGCAGTTCCTAGGCCGCTGAGTGGGATCCGGGAAACAAAGGCCCAAATCCGCCAAAGTAGAGGCCATAACCCAATGGCCCCAGCCCTGCACCAAAACACAAGTTATGGCATTTTTGGGGACCGCTGGGTATTACCGGAAGTTTGTACAGGATTACAGCACTATAGCTAAGCCCCTCACAGACCTCACCAAAAAGTCTCTCCCCAAGCAAGTTGTATGGACCACAGAGTGTGCGGACTCATTTCAAAAGATAAAAATGGCCCGCAGCGAGGCACCTGTATTAGCTGCACCAGATCATTTAAAAAAAATTCTCGTTCATACAGATGCCTCAATGTTTGGATTGGGAGCCGTATTGAGTCAGGTCGGGGAGGAGGGCATGGAGCACCCAGTGGTGTACCTGAGCAGAAAAATGATACAAAGGGAAGTCAGTTATGCCACTGTGGAGAAGGAGTGCCTCTCCCTCGTTTGGGCACTCAAGAAACTACCCCCTTATTTATACAGGCGCTCCTTCACTGTTATGACTGATCACAACCCCCTGATTTGGCTTAATCGGGTGGCAAGAGACAACCCCAGACTCTTGAGATGGAGCCTGGCAATGCAGCCTTAAAATTTCACTGTGCAATAAAGACCAGGGAAACAGAATGCTAATGCAGACAGGTTGTCTCGCCAAACAGAACTGGACCCATTGCCAACTGCTTCTCGGGCATCCCCAAGCAAACTCGTTGGGGTCTAGCCGGGGGTGCAGTCCCATGTTCATGTAGTTAACCCTATTTCGTCATTTAAATGTACGTAAACCACCTCATCTGCTTGTGATGCAGTTAGCGAACACAATGGACATTAGCAAACACAATGGATATTGCCCATGACGCAAACAACAAACACAATGGATATTGCCTGTGATACATTTAGCAAACACAATGGTCTTAGTCATCGACCGCATGGAACTATGTCCGGCCACTTTATCCAATTATCTCACGGATAGAGAAGAGAGATTTTACTGTTCATGTGGACCCCCGTGGGATTAACCTTTGCTGGAGGACTTAATAAAAGTCTGAGCTGTGGTCATCAATAAATTTGATAGTTTTTACACCCTTCCTGAAGTCCTGGATCCTGTTTGTGAAGGATTGGGAGATATATATTCCCAACACCTACGGATTTACATGGTTTTCGGGAGACGCTGTACGGATTTACTAAGCTGGAATGTTAAATATCCGTAAAAACTACCATCTGCTGACCATACATTGTGATGTCATAATGGAATCCGGGAAACTATCATCTGCTAGCCATACATTGTGACATCATAATGGAATCTTGGATACTCTTATCTGCTGACCATACATTGTGACATCATAATGGAATCTTGGATAATCTTATCTGCTGACCATACATTGTGACATCTTAATGGATTCTGGGATACTATCATCTGCTGACCATACATTGTGACGTCATAATGGAATCCTGGATACTACCATTTGCTGACCATACATTGTGACATCGTAATGGAATCCGTGATACTATCAACTGCCGACCATACATTGTGACATCATAATGGAATCCAGGATACTATCATCTGCTGACCAAACATTATGACATCATAATGGAATCCTGGATACTACCATCTGCTGACCATACATTGTGACATCATAATGGAATCCGGGATACTATCATCTGCTGACCATACATTGTGACGTCATAATGGTATCTGGGATACTACCATCTGCTGACCATACATTGTGACATCGTAATGGAATCCTAAATACTATTATCTGCTGACAATACATTGTGACATCATAATGCATTCCTGTATACTACAATCTGCTGACCATACATTGTGACATCTTAATGGCATCCGGGATGCTACTGTGAAAAAAACCCTGTTTTAGGAATGTCCAGACTCTTGTATTTTGTCTGCTGTTCATGTAGTTAACCCTATTTCGCCCTTTAAATGTACACAAACCACCTCATCTGCCTGTGACGCAGTTAGTGAACACAATGGACCTTAGCGAACACAATGGATATTGCCCATGATACAATTCACAAACACAATGGATATTGCCTGTGATACATTTAGCAAACACAATGGTCTTAGTCATCGACCGCATGGAACTATATCCGGCACTATACTACAGATTAATGAAGAAAGGGAAGAATGATATACCTCAGGTAATAAATCTCTCTGACATTTCATTAACAACTTATCAAATCAGTGTTTTACAAAGAAGTTTGAGCTTTTGCCCCTCAACTAATATGAATGTCTTTACAGCAATAAAAGACACATACCTTTTTTGCCAGAAAATTGCTTCTAAGAAAACTACATACTAAAATAGTGAATGATGATTGGATTGACACACAAGTGGAAAGAGAAGCTTTGGTAATATTAGAAGAATTGATTAAAGAAAATGAAGGGATTGGCAAAGAAAAGGTAGGCCCCTTACCTAAAGGGATTGTCAAAAATCACAAATATTTCCACCTTTTAACATCTGCCCAGCTATAGATATCTTTGTTAAATTAGTTTGTGAAGATTTGGGTCACATGGAAAGAAATACTAAAATGAGAAATCTTTACAAAGTAGAATTTAAAGCTATAGAAGAACTGAAGCAAATTAAGAGGGCAGTGATTAAACAAGCTGATAAACGTGGAAATATTGTGGTGTGGCCTACTGAGATGTAGGAATGGCAAGCGTTCAAATTATTGAGAGATAAAACATGTTATAGGGTTTTACCAAGTAATCCCCTCTTGTGTTTTCAGAATAAATCAAATTCTGGATATTGCGATGGAAAAAGGGATAATTTAAAAAAAAAGTAGGGAATGTTTACAGGTCCAACACTCTAGAATTGCAACATTTTACATTATTCCGAAGATTCGCAAAATCAGGATCCTCCAGGTCGTCCTATTGTGGCGGGTAATGATAGCCTAAGTGAGAATATTTGCAGTTTTTTTCTTACAACAGGTCATTAATTTGCCCTCTTTTGTACAGGATACAGACTGGAGGGGATACAAATGACAGATGAGATGCTTCTGGTCACAGCAGATGTAGAGTCTCTTTACACAAGTATACGACATGAAGACGTGCAACACCGGAATTCCTAAAAAGTAATAACCAAGAGCAGGCATTTAATGATTTCACCCCACAGCTGTTGGAGTTTATTCTATATCATTTCTTTTTTGTCTTCAAGGACAAATATTATTTGCAAATACAAGGCGTGGTGATGGGGGCCACATGTGCCCCGCCGTATGCTAATTTATTTCTGGGTGCCTGGGAAAGGCATATTTTTCAGGATGGAACAACCAAATGTATTTAGAAAGTACATAACTGGATTCGTTACATTGACGATATCCTGTTTATTTCGGAGGGTACAATGGAAGATCTTAATGAATTCATGCGAATATTAAACAACAATATGCTGAATATTAAACTTACCTTCCAGGCAGGATGCAAATTGGACTTTCTTGACCTGAAAATGGAAGTTGATAAGGATGGGAAACTGCAGACAGATATCTATAGAAAGAGGACGGCAGTCAATTCTATTTTGCATGAAAGTTCAGCGCATCCTAGATCGACATTGAATGGAATCCCTAAAGGTCAGTTTGTGAGACTTAAAAGAATCTGCACAACTAATACAAACCGGATTCCCAAAAAGTTGGGACACTATACAAATCGTGAATAAAAACTGAATGCAATGATGTGGAGGTGCCAACTTCTAATATTTTATTCAGAATAGAACATAAATCACGGAACAAAAGTCTAAACTGATAAAATGTACCATTTTAAGGGAAAAATATGTTGAATCAGAATTTCATGGTGTCAACAAATCCCCAAAAAGTTGGGACAAGGCCATTTTCACCACTGTGTGGCATCTCCCCTTCTTCTTACAACACTCAACAGATGTCTGGGGACCGAGGAGATTCGTTTCTCAAGTTTAGAAATAGGAATGCTCTCCCATTCTTGTCTAATACAGGCCTCTAACTGTTCAATCGTCTTGGGCCTTCTTTGTTAAACCTTCCTCTTTATGATGCGCCAAATGTTCTCTATAGGTGAAAGATCTGGACAGCAGACTGGCCATTTCAGTACCCGGATCCTTCTCCTACGCAGCCATGATGTTGTGATTGATGCAGAATGTGGTCTGGCATTATCTTGTTGAAAAATGCAGGGTCTTCCCTGAAAGAGATGACGTCTGGATGGGAGCATATGTTGTTCTAGAACCTGAATATATTTTTCTGCATTGATGGTGCCTTTCCAGACATGCAAGCTGCCCATGCCACACGCACTCATGCAACCCCATACCATCAGAGATGCAGGCTTCTGAACTGAGTGTTGATAACAACTTGGGTTGTCCTTGTCCTCTTTGGTCCGGATGACATGGCGTCCCAGATTTCCAAAAAGAACTTTGAATCGTGACTCGTGTAACCACAGAACAGTCTTCCATTTTGCAACACTTCATTTTAAATGATCCCTGACCCAGTGAAAACGCCTGAGCTTGTGGATCTTGCTTAGAAATGGCTTCTTTGCACTGTAGAGTTTCAGCTGGCAACGGCGGATGGCACGGTGGATTGTGTTCACTGACAATGGTTTCTGGAAGTATTACTGAGCCCATTCTGTGATTTCCTTTACAGTAGCATTCCTGTTTGTGGTGCAGTGTCGTTTAAGGGCCCGGAGATCACGGGCATCCAGTATGGTTTTACGGCCTTGACCATGGACAGAGATTGTTCCAGATTCTCTGAATCTTCGGATGATGTTATGCACAGTTGATGATGATAGATGCAAAGTCTTTGCAATTTTTCGCTGGGTAACACCTTTCTGATATTGCTCCACTATCTTTCTGTGCAACATTGTGGGAATTGGTGATCCTCTACCCATCTTGGCTTCCGAGAGACACTGCCACTCTGAGAAGCTCTTTTTATACCCAATCATGTTGCCAATTGACCTAATTAGTGTTAATTGGTCTTCCAGCTCTTCGTTGTGCTCAAATTTACTTTTTCCAGTCTCTTATTGCTACTTGTCCCAACTTTTTTGGGATTTGTTGACACCGTGAAAATTTGAATCAACGTATTTTTCCTTTAAAATGATACATTTACTCGGATTAAACGTTTGATCTGTCATCTACGTTCTATTACAAATAAAATATTGACATTTGCCATCTCCACATCATTGCATTCAGTTTTTATTCACAATTTGTTTAGTGTCCCAACTTTTTTGGAATCCAGTTTGTACTGCATTTACGGTGGAGTCTGAAAAATTAAAAGACAGATTTAAAAAAAGAGGTTACAGCAATAGACAGATAAAAAGAGGAGTCCAAATGGCCAATGCCCGTAAAAGGGAAAAATTATTATGCTCAAATGAAAAAATGCTAATTAAATTCATTACTAATTTCAATAAGCAATGGGGTCAAATGTATGAGATTTTAAATAAACATTGAAGTGTTTTAACCACTTCAGGACCACAGGTTTATACCCCCTAGTGACCAGGCCCTTTTTTTACAAATCTGGACTTCACAACTTTAACGGTTTATTGCTCGGTCATACAACTTGGCACCCAAATGAATTTTACCTTCTTTTCTTCTCACAAATACAGCTTTCTGTTGGTGGTATTTGATTGCTGCTCAGATTTTTCGTTTTTATGATATTAATCAAAATAGACCGCAATCTTCTCAAAAAAAGTATATTTTTAACTTTTTCTGGTGAAATTGTTCAAATATAATTACATTTCTATACAAGTTTGTGTCAGAATTTATCGTGCTACATGTCTTTGATAAAAAAAAATCCAATAAGTGCATATTTATTGGTTTGCGCAAAAGTTATAGCGTTTACAAACTATGGTACAAAAATTTGAATTTCCGCATTTCGAAGCAGCTCTGACTTTCTGAGCACCTGTCATGTTTCTTGAGGTGCTAGAATGCCAGGACAGTATAAATACCCCCAAAATGACCCCATTTTAGAAATAAGACACCCCAAAGTATTCGTTGAGGGGCATGATGAGTTCATGTATGATTTAATTTTTTTTTCACAAGTTAGCGGAAAATTACACTTTCTGAGGAAAAAAATTAAATAATAAAGTTTCCATTTCTGCTAAATTCTGGCAAAAAACTAATAAAATCTCCCACGGACTCACTATGCCCCTCAGTGAATACCTTGGGGTGTCTACTTTCCGAAATAGGGTCATGTGTGGGGTGTGTTTACTGTTCTGGCATTTTGGGTGGGGCTAAATTGTAAGCAACCCTGTAAAATCTAAAGGTACTCGTTGGATTTTCGGCCCCTTTACGCACCTAGGCTGCAGAAAAATGTCACACATGTGTTATCGCTGTACTCATAAGAAGTAGGGAAATGTGTTTTGGGGTGTATTTTTACATATACCCATGCTGGGTGAGAGAAATATCTCTGTAAATTGACAACTTTGTATAAAAAAAATGGAAAAAGTTGTCATTTACAGAGATATTTCTCACACACAGGATGGGTATGTGTGAAAAGACACCCCAAAACACATTGCCCTACTTTTCCTGAGTACGGCGATACCACATGTGTGACACTTTTTTGCAGCCTAGGTGCGCAAAGGGGCCCAAATTCCAATGAGTACCTTTTAGGAGGGCATTTTTAGACATTTGGATTCCAGACTTCTTCTCACGCTTTAGGGCCCCTAAAATGCCAGGGAAGTATAAATACCCCACATGTGACCCTATTTTTTGGGCACAAATTAGCGAAAATTGATTTTTAGTTTTTTTTTTCTCACAAAGTCTCCCTTTCCGCTAACTTGTGACAAAAAGTTCAATCTTTCATGGACTCAATATGCCCCTCAGCGAATACCTTGGGATGTCTTCTTTCCAAAATGGGGTCATTTGTGGGGTCTTTGTACTGCCCTGGCATTTGATGGTCTCTGCAATCATTAGATGTATGGCCAGCATTAGGAGTTTCTGCTATTCTCCTTATATTTAGCATACGGGTAATGAGATATTTTTTTTTTCCGTTCAGCCTCTGGGCTGAAAGAAAAAATTAACGGCACAGATTTCTTCATTCGCATCGATCAATGTGGATGAAAAAATCTCTGACAAAAAATGTGCAAAAAAAAATAGGTGAAGGGACATATGAGTGCTTGCGAAGTAAAGCTGCGATCGCTAATAAAGATCGAAAAATCTCAAAAGTGATCTTTATAGCACCGCAGCGATTCTACAGTGTTTTTGCAGTGATCATAAAAAACAATTTTATCACTGCGGTGGGGCGGACTGAATGCAAGTGTGCGCACAAGATCAGGCCTGATCAGGCCAACACTGCGTTTTTTGCAGAGCCTAAGGTGACCCTAATGTACTGATATAGATCTGATTGCCATCAGCCTTGATCACTTACTGATACTATATAGTACTAGTGCTGATTAGCAACAACGATGACTCTAATCAGCGACTAATCAGTGACTGTGGTGTGATGGGCTGGGCGCTAACTACCTAACAAGTAGCTAACTAACTGGCGGTGATTAGGCCCCATTTACACGTCCAGAATTCTGTCCCGGTCGGATCCGGAATTGCGGATCTGCAGTTTTGGTTCCGCACTTCCGTTCCGCAAAAATATAGAACATGTCCTATTCTTGTCCGCAATTGCGGACAAGAATCTCAGAGAAGGAGGTGGATATGGAGTCCGAGGTTGAGGAGGCGGTGAATGTGGTGTTGTAGGTGGAGGCAGCAATGGAGGAGGAACAGGTAGCCAACAATGTTTTTAATATTTTTTATTGGGTAGGTATTTTGGGACAAATAAAAAAGAAACCAAAGAATCATTGTACTTGACTTGAGTACAAGAATGTATGTTTGATGGTGGTATAAATGTCTATTCTGCACAAAGTACAGACAAGTCTTGTGGGATTCAAGCCTGGTTCATTTTAATGAACGTGAGCTTGTCCACGTTGGCTGTGGACAGGCAGCTGCGTCTATCTGTAATAACGCCTCCTGCCGTGCTAAATACACGTTCAGAGAGTACACTGGCTGCAGGGCAGGCCAGCACCTCCAAGGCATAAAGGGCAAGCTCTGGCCATGTGGACAATTTGGAGACCCAGAAGTTGAATGGGGCAGAACCATCAGTCAGTACGTGTAGTCGTGTGCAAAGGTACCGTTCCATCATGTTGCTCAAATACTGACTCCTGCTAACACGCTCCATATCAGCAGTTGGGGCCGGTTGTTGCGGCGAGGTGACAAAGCTTTTCCACATGTCGGCCTTGCTAATCCTGCCTTCTGAGGTGCTGGCGCTGACACAGCTGCATTGGCGACCTCTTCCTCCTCCCCTGCCTTCGCCTTGTGCTTCCACTTGTCCCCCGGCGTCAGTCGGGAATGCTCTCAGGAGCGGGTCTACCAGTGTGCTCCTGTAGTCGCGCATCTTCCGATCACGCTCCAGTGAGGGAATTAAGGACGGCACATTGTCTTTGTAATGGGGATCCAGCAGGGTGGCTACCCAGTAGTCAGCACACGTTAAGATGTGGACAACTCTGCAGTCGTTGTGCATGCACTGCAGCATGTAGTCGCTCATGTGTGCCAGGCTGCCCAGAGATAAGGTCAAGCTGTCCTCTGTGGGAGGCGTATCGTCAGCGTCCTCCGTATCCGCCCAGCCACGCACCAGTGATGGGCCCGAACTGCGTTGGATGCCACCCCGCTGTGAACATGCTTTATGCCCATCCTCCTCCTCCTCCTCATCCTCCTCCTCCTCATCCTCCAGTAGTGGGCCCTGGCTGGCCAAATTTGTACCTGGCCTTTGCTGTTGCAAAAATCCTCTTTCTGAGCCACTTCTAAAAGACTGGCCTAAAAAGTTTTAGAGATGACCCCTCTTCCTCCTCCTTGTCCTGGGCCACATCCTCTTCCATCATCGCCCTAAGGCCCCTTTTACACGGGCGTTGTGGGAAAATGTGCGGGGCGTTGCGGGAACACCCGCGATTTTTCTGCGCGAGTGCAAAACATTGTAATGCGTTTTGCACTTGCGTGAGAAAAATATTGCGCGTTTGGTACCCAAAGCCGAACTTCTTCACAGAAGTTCAGGCTTGGAATCGGTGTTTTGTAGATTGTATTATTTTCCCTTATAACATGGTTATAAGGGAAAATAATAGCATTCTGAATACAGAATGCATAGTAAAATAGTGCTGGAGGGGTTAAAAATAAATAAAAAAATTATTTAACTCACCTTAGTCCACTTGTTTGCGTAGCCGGCATGTCCTTCTGTCTTCATCTTAGCTGTCTGCAGCAACAGGACCTGTGGTAACCTCCGTTTTTCTAGGACCTGTGGTGACGTCACTCCAGTCATCACATGATCCATCACCATGGTAAAAGATCATGTGATGGATCATGTGATGACTGTGACGTCACCAAAGGTGCTACACACAGCTAAAATGAAGACGAAGGAGATGCCGGGCAGCGCGAGCAAGTGGATTAAGGTGAGTTAAATAATTTTTTATTTTTTATTAACCCCTATAGCGCTATTTTACTATGAATTCTGTATTCAGAATGCTATTATTTTCCCTTATAACCATGTTATAAGGGAAAATAATAATGATCGGGTCTCCATCCCGATTGTCTCCAAGCAACCGTGCATGAAAATCGCACCGAATCCGCACTTGCTTGCGGATGCTTGCAATTTTCACGCAACCCCATTCACTTCTATGGGGCCTGCGTTGCGTGAAAAACGCACAAAGAGGAGCATGCTGCGATTTTCACGCAACGCACAAGTGATGCGTGAAAATCAACGCTCATGTGAACAGCCCCATAGAAATGAATGGGTCGGTATTCAGTGCGGGTGCAATGCGTTCACGCATCGCATACGCTCGGAATAGTCGCCCGTGTGAAAGGAGCCTAAGTGTTTTCTCAAGGAGACTTAGAAGTGGTATTGTAACGCTGATAACAGCGTCATCGCCACTGGCCATGTTGGTGGAGTACTCAAAACAGCGCAACAGGGCACACAGGTCTCGCATGGAGGCCCAGTCATTGGTGGTGCAGTGGTGCTGTTCCGCAGTGCGACTCACCCGTGCGTGCTGCAGCTGAAACTCCACTATGGTCTGCTGCTGCTCGCACAGTCTCTACAGCATGTGCAAGGTGGAGTTCCACCTGGTGGGCACGTCGCATATGAGGCGGTGGGCGGGAAGGCTGAAGTTACACTGCAGCGCTGACAGGCGAGCAGCAGCAGGATGAGAACGCCGAAAGCGCGCACAGACGACCCACACTTTATGCAGCAGCTCAGACATGTCGGGGTAGTTGTGAATGAATTTCTGCACCACCAAATTCAGCACATGCGCCAGGCAATGGATGTGCATCAAATCAGCTAGTCCTAGAGCTGCAACGAGATTTCGCCCATTATCGCACACCACCAGGCCGGGCTTGAGGCTCGCTGGCAGCAACCACTCGTCGGTCTGTTGTTCTATACCCCACCACAACTCCTGCGCGGTGTGGGGCCTGTCCCCCAAACACATCAGTTTCAGAATGGCCTGCTGACATTTACCCCTGGCTGTGCTGAAGTTGGTGGTGAAGGTCTGTCGCTGACCAGATGAGGAGGTGGTAGAAGAGGAGGAGGAAGCCGAGTAGGAAGAGGAGGCAACAGGAGGCAAAGAATGATGCCCTGCGATCCTTGGCGGCGGAAGGACGTGCGCCAAACAGCTCTCCGCCTGGGGCCCAGCCGCCACTACATTTACCCAGTGTGCAGTTAGGAAGATATAGCGTCCCTGGCCCTGCTTACTGGTCCACGTATCTGTGGTTAGGTGGACCTTGCCACAGATGGCGTTGCGCAGTGCACACTTGATTTTATCCGATACTTGATTGTACAGGGAGGGCGTGGCTCTCCTGGAGAAGTAGTGGTGGCTGGGAACGACGTACTGTGGGACAGCAAGCGACATGAGCTGTTTGAAGCTGTCCGTCTCCACCAGCCTGAATGACAGCATTTCAAAGGCCAGCAGTTTAGAAATGCTGGCATTCAGGGCAAGGGATCGAGGGTGTCTAGGTGGGAATTTAAGTTTTTTTTCAAAGGTTTGTGAGATGGAGAGCTGAACACTTCCGTGTGACATGGTGGAGATGTTTGGTGACGGAGGTGGTGTTGTTGGTGGCACATCCTCTGTTTGCTGGGCGGCTGGTGCCAACGTTCCTCCAGAGGCGGAGGAAGAGGCTGAGGCAGCAGCAGAAGAGGGAGCAGGAGGGGCCTGAGCCCTTTCTTGGTTTCGAAGGTGCTTACTCCACTGCAGCCCGTGTTTCGCATGTAGCTGCCTGGTCATGCAGGTTGTGCTAAGGTTCAGAACGTTAATGCCTTGCACAGCGTGCAAACCACTCGGGTCTTGTCGTCAGCACATTATGTAAAGAAGTGCCATGCCAGGGAACTCCTTGAAGCTGCCTTTGGGGTGCTCGGTCCCTGGTGAAGGTGGCCAGTAGCAGGCAAACTGTTTTGGCAAAGGCTGCTCTGCTTTAGCACCCTGCTCCCGCTTTTGCTGCGCTCTTCCTCTGAACTCTGAAAGTCAGTGGCACGACCTTCATTCCATGTGGGATCTAGGACCTCATCGTCCCCTGCATCGTCTTCCACCCAGTCTTCGTCCCTGACCTCCTTTTGGGTCTGCACACTGCAGAAAGACGCAGCAGTTGGCATCTGTGTTTCATCATCATCAGAGATGTGATGAGGTGGTATTCCCATGTCCTCATCAGGAAACATAAGTGGTTGTGCGTCAGTGCATTCTATGTCTTCCACCCCTGGTGAAGGGCTAGGTGGATGCCCTTGGGAAACCCTGCCAACAGAGTCTTCAAACAGCATAAGAGACTGCTGCATGACTTGAGGCTCAGATAGGTTCCCCGATATGCACAGGAGTGATGTGACAGACTGATGGGCATAGGTTTCAGGCGCCACCTGTGCGCTTTCTGCAGAAGACCGGGTGGGAGATAATGTGAACGTGCTGGATCCACTGTCGGCCACCCAATTGACTAGTGCCTGTACTTGCTCAGGCCTTACCATCCTTAGAACGGCATTAGGCCCGACCAAATATCGCTGTAGATTCTGGCGGCTACTGGGACCTGAGGTACTAGGTTCAGTAGGATGTGTAGCTGTGGCAGAACGGCCACGTCCTCTCCCTGCACCAGAGGCTCCACCAACACCACGAGCATGACCGCGTCCCTTATTATATGTTTGCCTCATAGTTAGCGTTTACAAAGCAAAGTAAAAAGTGGTTAAACCTGTTAAAAAAAATTAACCGCCAATAAAAACCCTGATTTAGGGTATTGCACTCAATTTTTTATTTTTTTTACTCTATATGACAGCGGTATTTGTGGCCTAAATGTGACACCCACTTATGCATGTGTAATCCCAGATGTGCAGTATATCAGAGGATTTTTCACCCCAGTAAGAAAAAAGCTGTATTTCTGGCCTTAATGTGACAATCACTTATGCAAGTGTAATCACAGATGTGCAGTATATTAGAGGGTTTTTTCACCCTAACTAAAATGCTGTATTTCTGTCCTAAATGTGACAGTCACTTATGCACGTGTAATCCCAGATGTGCAGTATATGAGAGGCTTTTTTCACCCCAGTAAACAAAAACCTGTATTTCTGTCCTAAATTTGACAGTCACTTATGCACATGTAATCCCAGATTTGCAGTATATAAGAGGCTTTTTTCACCCCAGTATGCCAAAGCCGTATTTATGGCCTAAATGTGACAGTCACTTATGTATGTGTAATCCCAGATGTGCAGTATGTAACCAAAAAGCTGTATTTCTGTCCTAAATGTGACAGTGACTGTGCCGGCATACATACATAATTCCTCTGGGTAGCTTCTGGCATATGTAAAAAAAAACGGTGAACTCTCATCTTCCTGAAGCCTGGGTCGCCTATGATATAGATGGACACTTTTATTACCACTACTCTTTGAGGCCAGCTATAAAAAGGTCATAAAGGTTATACCAGGCCCAGCTCATCCTGTCCTGTAAGATAAGACCAGCTCGCTGTCAAGCCTGGCTGGAGCGTGACGTCATTAATTTCCAGGTCTGGTTTGAGGAGAGCTAATAGCCCTTAATTAGCTCTGGGCATAAAACCAGTCCACTTTCATATTTCATTTATGAATCAACTTATGCCCTTTCTCTGACCAGATCCAGGCTCTACAGAGTATTGTGGTTAATTGGGTATCAAATATGACTAGAGGATGTGATTCTGTAGCTGACCTATGGGTGGTAGAAGAACTACTGGTCCCAGCATTACCGTGTGTGGTCTCATTCTGTAGGTAAATAAATAAGGATCGCAAATATGTATTCTGTATAAAAATATGCTGATGTATCAAGGAGATACGGGCTTAAAGGGGCGCGGCTAAGCTCTGTTCACTTGAATGGAGCTTAGCCGCGCCCACTCTAGTTGATACAAGTCGGGACGTCAGTGGGCGGGCGGCCCGGCGGTAAACAGTGAGAAGGCCGCGGTGCTGCTGGAGCGCCGCTGCCTTCTCAAACAGCTGATCAGCGGGGGTCCCGGGTGTCAGACCCCCGCCGATCAGAAGCTGATGATCTATCCAGAGGATAGATCATCAGTTAAATGAAAGTGAAGAACCCCTTTAAGTATAATCCTCATTGTAGGAACTGAACTTTGATGGGGTCATAAAACACTTGGGGGCCATCCCTAAGCTTCACAGTCACTCTGCTGCCATTGGCTGACAGGAGTAAGTCTCCTGCCCATGGGAGAGTTCATAAAAATCCGTGCACAAGGACGGAGGAGAGAGACCCATGGAACATCACCAGACACTTAATTGGACATTGACGGCATATCCCTGTATAAGAAGAACTTTGAGGGTCTCCCCTGATACATACTGAAAAGGGGTTTGCAAGGATTCAAAAAGGACATATGAACAACCATCTGAAACCCTCCAGAGAAACTAAGTATTCTTTCATCTTTTTCCCTTTCATTTGAACTGTCGTGATTATTTATATTGTTATTATTATTCTGTAGATTTATAGTCATTTTCATTAGACTTGTATGCACTGCTTTTTACCGCTTATTAAAGATGATAAAATCTAAATAGCCAAGTCTTCCATATTCTAAGCTGCTGAACAACGTACCTTGCCTTTGAAGAGACGTTACCAGGTAGTTAGTTAAATTGCATTTAGGAATTGTAGCTGGGGGTGATTGACTGCGGTTGGTCAGTAAGTGATATCCGGTTCATCCACTGATCTGTGTGATAGTGAATGACCCGGATAGTCGGCTCGTGGACCGGGAACCCACGTGGTGGCAGTTACCGAAGTGTAGTGGGGGGTGTTAGCCGAATGGTAATACCCCGGTCACGTGAGGTCTCTGTGTGTGCGCAGACTCCGTCACAGACCACTACGTCACAGCTGTGGGATCCGGAGCGGTCGGTTCCATAGTTCGTGACAGTGACTTATGCACTTTTAATCACAGATGTGCAGTATATTACAGGCTTTTTTCACCTTAGTAACCAAAAAGCTGTATTTCTGTCCTAAATGTGACAGTGACTTATGCACGTGTATTCACAGATATGCAGTATATTCAAGGCTTTTTTCACCCTAACCAAAAAGCTGTATTTCTGTCCTAAATATGACAGTCACTTATGCTTGTCTAATCCCAGATGTGCAGTATATTAGAGGTTTTTTTCACCCCAGTATGCCAAAGCTGTATTTCTGGACTTGCAGATAACCTATGCTGGTGCACTATCGTTGCATAAAATGGCTGCCGATTAGGTATTTGTAACGGACCGTTTCAGCAGACAAGGGGTTAAAATCCGTTTAGGCGACAGGCACAGCTCCTGCAGAACACCAAACTCCCGAACTGGATACAAAATAGCACTCCAAACTGGAACCTCGCGAATAGCTGCTGGCAGACAAACAGGAAAAGCGTACAGTCAGCTTACACTCCTGGCAATCAGTCTCCAACAGCATACAGGGAATCCCCCCAATAACGAGACAAGGCTCCGTGTTGAGGGTCAGCAGTGGTCTGATGTGCTGGCACACCCAGCCTGGTTTTTATTACAGTTGTTGCAAATACAGGTCCGCCCACAGGGTTTTGAAATACAACCAATCAGTAATTTACAACACATACAATGTAAATACAGCAACTAATCGTTCACGCCCCCAGAGGACCAGAAGGGAGACTGCGACACAGGACAGATACAACATATCCCCACAATGCATCATGGTTTCCTCCTCTCTGTCCCGGAGACAACCGAAGGCAATCCAATTATCTCTCAGGACAAAGGGAGATCACCAATACACATGTGGAGACAGCAGGACAGACATCACCATTTAAACACACAATGGCACACCCCCACAGCAAACACAGACATTTAATTGGGTACCCTCACATAACATACAATTTAACCAAACACATAATAACATAAAATACAATTCCACAGAGAGATTTAAGCTGTGCGGCCGGTCTGTCTTCTCCTTTAAAGTTACTATGGGCCATAATCCTGAGGCAAGAGGCTTTTAAACAGCCCTCTCCAAAACCCAGTGGCGAGGTTGGTTTCGCCACAGTATTGATATTGATGAAATGAAGAAACAAAAGTTAGTTTTCAGCAGTAGTTGGCTCAGGGCAGGCTTAAAAAAATGTTTTCTTCTTCCTAGGGGGGCATGACAGAAAATAATTGAGAAGCACTGCCCTACACTTATCCGAGCAGAGTGACGGGCGGCGCTACGTGACTCCAGCTTAAATAGAGGCTGGGTCACATGCTGCAGTTGGCCAATCACAGCCATGCCAATAGTAGGCATGGCTGTAATGGCCTTTTGGGGCAAGTAGTATGACGCTTGTTGATTGGCTGCTTAGCTGTCACGGCTGAGGATGGGGAAAACCCTCAGCCGTGCGATGCCAGAAGATGTTAAGCGCTGCTTGGCCAGGATGACAGTATTAGGGAGCAGGTCACCTCCTATCGCGTCCCTAAACTGACCCTGACGCCTAATCATATGAGTCAACCCTGAAGGTGGGAGGACTCATACACCGGATGACTTGTGGTCCCTGCTAGCCCCCAGGATTGCCCTGGAACAAGAAGCAGGGTAAGACGACCTGTTCCTCCTAGGCACGGAGGAACAGGAGTCTCACTAGCCAAGCTGCAAAGGGAATAGGACATAAACGGCCTATGGATATGGCAGGAGGATGAAAAGCACTTCCACACCTACCTGCCACAGACACACAGACTGGATCCCGTGCAATGCAGCAAGTGTCCACACCCAAACACCAGTGGACACAGCACACACACAAACACACAGGAACCCAGATCCATAGGTGCATAACATAACAAGGAAAACATCAAGTGGACATCACATAAACTTAAGAATTACAGTTAGTTTATGACCACAAGGGTGGCCCCCACTGGCAGATGTAAAAACCAGGAGGGTGTCTCCAGCAAAGCATGGCTGAAGCACCCCTCAGCTACTGATCTCCAACCAGACTTTATAGGGCCAAGTAGTCACACCCACATAGAGACACAGCCAGTGTTCACACACACAGAAGGGAATTAACCCTTCCAACACCAGGGAAGGGAAGACAGCAACTTAAAGGGGAATACACACAAATAAAGCCCCGTGCACACCAAATAAGGAAAGTGCACACATACAAACCAAGTTGCCAAGTGCAACCGCATGCAGATTGCAGCAAGCTGCCTAGCACCGCTCAGACTGCTCTGCTGCCAGATACCCAATGTTGCCAGCGGCAACCACAAGTGAGGCCGCACACTAGCGGCCTTCACCTGTGGTTGAACACCTAAATACAAACCGCAGGAAACAGCATGCGGTTCAAGAGTCACGACCATGACCATGGCCGTAACATTAGCGGCCTTTCAAAAAGCGCCATAAAAATCGCCAAACACCGAACCCGAACCCAAACTTTTACGCAAATATTCGGGTTCGGGTCCGGAAAAACCTAAAGTTCGGTATGAACCCGAACTTTACAGTTCGGGTTCGCTCAACTCTAGTCAGAAGTAATTCTTGACCATTCCTTTTTACAGAACTGTTTCAGTTCAGCAATATTCTTGGGATGTCTGGTGTGAATCGCTTTCTTGAGGTCATGCCACAGCATCTCAATCGGGTTGAGGTCAGCACTCTGACTGGGCCACTCCAGAATTCTTATTTTCTTCTGTTTGAGCCATTCTGTTGTTAATTTACTTCTATGCTTTGGGTCGTTGTCCTGTTGCAACATCCATCTTCTGTTGAGCTTCAGCTGGTGGACAGATGGCCTTAAGTTCTCCTGCAAAATGTCTTGGGAATTCATTTGTCCTTTGATAGCAATCCATCCAGGCCCTGACACAGCAAATCAGCCACAAACCATGATGCCCCCACCACCATACTTCACAGTAGTGATGAGCGGGAGGTGCCATATTCGATTTCGCGATATTTCGCGAATATTCGATTGAATATTCGTGTTTTATTCGTCAAAATCGAATATTCGTAATTTTTCCAATTATCGCGAATAATATGCCTTAATAATATGCCTTATGTACTATGTTACTATGTATTGCGATTTTTTTTCTTTTAATAGTATAAGGCAACGGTATTTTACGAAATTTCTTAATATTGCTCTAACTTCTTCTTTTAGAATATGACGAATATTCTAAAAGACGAATTTAGAGCAATATTACGAAATTTCGTAAAATACACATATAGATTGTAATTTAGCTAATATAGTGCTATAATCATTTTTTTTTCTCTAATTTTTTTTGCCTCTTCTGAACTTAAGTTTTGTAAAATATGTACACTGTTAAAAAAATTACTATAGCAGTATATTAGCTAAATTACAGTCTATATGTGTATTTTACGAAATTTCGTAACATTGCTCTAACTTCTTCTTTTAGAATATTCGTCATATTCTAAAAGACGAAGTTAGAGCAATATTACGAATATTCTAAAAGACGAAGTTATAGCAATATTAAGAATATACGTAAAAAGTTGAAATCGCAATTCGATTATTATAACTTGAATTAATCGAATTGCAATTACAACTTGGACCTGTTTTACTATAGTTGCTGCTATATTCCATATTCGTTAGGCCTCATGCACACAACAGTTTTTTTTCATGGTCCGCAAAAACGGGGTCCGTGGGTCCGTGATCCGTGACCGTTTTTTTTTGTCCATGGGTCTTCCTTGATTTTTGGAGGATCCACGGACATGAATTACATCCGTGCGGAGCCAAACGGATCCGTCCTGAATTACAATGCAAGTCAATGGGGACGGATCCGTTTGACGTTGACACAATATGGTGCAATTGCAAACGGATCCGTCCCCATTGACTTTCAATGTAAAGTCAGGAGTCCCTTTACTTTCACACTTGCATTCATATAATGCAGACGGTGGCACCGTTCAGAGCGGCTCCGTCTGCATTATATTGTTAAAACATTTCTAAGTGTGAAAGTAGCCTCAGACGGATCCGTCCAGACTTTACATTGAAAGTCAATGGGGGACGGATCCGTTTGAAAATTGAGCCACAGTGTGTCATCTTCAAACGGATCCGTCCCCATTGACTTACATTGTAAGTCTGGACGGATCCGCTTGCCTCCGCACGGCCAGACGGACACCCGAACATAACTTGAAGCGTCCCCATCACCATGGGAACGCCTCTATGTTAGAATATAATGTCGGATATAAGCTACATCGTGAAACTCAAATCCGACAGTATATTCTAACACAGAGACGTTCCCATGGTGATGGGGATGCTTCAGGTTAGAATATACTGAAAAACTGTGTACATGACTGCCCCCTGCTGCCTGGCAGCACCCGATCTCTTACAAGGGGCCGTGATCAGCACAATTAACTCCTCAGGTGCCGCACCTGAAGGGTTAATTGTACTATCATATCCCCCTGTAAGAGATCAGGGCTGCCAGGCAGCAGGGGGCAGACCCCCCCAGTTTGAATTTCATTGGTGGCCAGTGCGGCCCCCCCCCTCCCTTCCTCTATTGTAATAAATCGTTGGTGGCACAGTGTGCGCCCACCATTGCCCCCCCCCTCGCGCCCTCTATTGTAATAAATTGTTCGTGGCACAGTGTGCGCCCCCCATCGCCCCCCCTCCCTCCCTCTATTGTAATAAATCATTGGTGGCACAGTGTGCACCCACCATTGCCCCCCCTCCCTCCCTCTATTGTAATAAATAGTTGGTGGCACAGTGTGCGCCCACCATCGCCCCCCCTCCCTTTATTGTAATAAATCGTTGGTGGCACAGTGTGCGCCCACCATCGGCCCCCCTCCCTCTATAGCAGTAACAACATTGGTGGCAGTGTGCGCCCTCCCCCCCCGATCATTAATGGCAGCGTAGTTCCGATCGGAGTCCCAGTTTAATCGCTGGGGCTCCGATCGGTAACCATGGCAACCAGGAAGCTACTGCAGCCCTGGTTGCCATGGTTACTTAGCAATAGTACAATAGTAGAAGATTCATACTTACCTGCTTGCTGCTGCGATGTCTGTGACCGGCCGGGAGCTCCTCCTACTGGTAAGTGACAGTTCTTTAGCAATGCGCCGCACAGACCTGTCACTTACCAGTAGGTTAGGCTCCTGGCCGGACACGAACATCGCAGCAGCAAGCAGGTAACTATGAATCTTCTACTATTGTACTATTGCTAAGTAACCATGGCAACCAGGACTGCAGTAGCGTCCTGGTTGCCATGGTTACCGATCGGAGCCCCAGCGATTAAACTGGGACTCCGATCGGAACTCCGCTGTCACCAATGATGGGGGGGGAGATGGGAGGCCGCACACTGGCCACCAATGTTGTTACTGCTATAAAGGGAGGGGGGCCGATGGGGGGCGCACACTGTGCTACCAACGATTTATTACAATAGAGGGAGGGAGGGTGGCGGTGATGGTGGGCGCACACTGTGCCACCAACGATTTATTACAATAGAGGGAGGGAGGGAGGGAAAGGGGGCGATGGTGGGCGCACACTGTGCCACCATCGATTTATTACAATAGAGGGAGGGGGGGGCGATGGTGGGCGCACACTGTGCCACCAACGATTTATTACAATAGAGGGAGGGAGAGGGGGGGGCCGCACTGGCCACCAATGATATTCAAACTGGGGAGGGGGGGTCTGCCCCCTGCTGCCTGGCAGCCCTGAGCTTTTACAGGGGGATATGATAGTACAATTAACCCCTTCAGGTGCCGCACCTGAAGGGGTTAATTGTGCTGATCACGGCCCCCTGTAAGAGATCGGGTGCTGCCAGGCAGCAGGGGGCAGTCTTGTACACAGTTTGTAGTGTATTCTAACTATCACCATGGGAACGCTTCTGTGTTAGAATATACTGTCGGATATGAGTTTTCACGAAGTGAAAACTTAGATCTGAAAAAGCTTTTATGCAGACGGATCTTCGGATCCGTCTGTATGAAAGCAACCTACGGCCACGGATCACGGACACGGATGCCAATCTTGTGTGCATCCGTGTTCTTTCACGGACCCATTGACTTGAATGGGTCCGTGAACCGTTGTCCGTCAAAAAAATAGGACAGGTCATATCTTTTTGACAGACAGGATACACGGATCACGGCCTCGGCTGCAAAACGGTGCATTTTCCGATTTTTCCACGGACCCATTGAAAGTCAATGGGTCCGCGAAAAAAAACGGAAAACGGCACAACGGCCACGGATGCACACAACGGTCGTGTGCATGAGGTCTTAATTCTAGCCTAATATGGAATATAGCAGTGCTAAGTTGAAATCGCCATGCGATTACTTCGAGTTATATTAATCGCATTGCGATTTCAACTTAGCACTGCTATATTCCATTTTAGGCTAGAATTAATGAATATGGAATATAGCAGTACTAAGTTGAAATCGCAATTCGATTAATTCAAGTTATAATAATCGAATTGCGATTTCAACTTAAGCACTGCTATATTCCATATTCGTTAATTCTAGCCTAATATGGAATATAGCAGTGCTAAGTTGAAATTGCAATTCGATTAATATAACTCAAAGTAATTGCATGGCGATTTCAACTTAGCACTGCTATATTCTAGCAATCATATAGGAAAGTTTACTATAGAGACAGCTAAGTTTAATTCGCTATGCGATTATATTACATAGCTTTTTTAAAATAAATAGAATAATTATAATACCTGATAATTATTATAATTATTCTATTTATAAAAAAAAAAAGCTAAGTAATATAATCGCATAGCGAATTAAACTTAGCTGTCTCTATAGTCAACTTTCCTATATGATTGCTAGAATTCGCAAAATTGATGAATAGGTAGCTAAAACGAAGGTGGAGAATATCTTCGTTTTGTGGAATATGACGAATACATTCGTATATTCGTTTTGTGGAATATGACAAATACATTCGTCATATTCGCTAATTCTACCAAGCCATTGAAGCCAACCATAGCAAACCAGGTCCAAGTTGAAATCGCAATGCGATTAATATAACTCGAAGTAATCGCATGGCGATTTCAACTTAGTAATGCTATATTCCATGCTCATGGAGCGTCCCCATCACCATGGGAACGTCTCCATATACTAGAATGTACTGTCGGATTTGAGAATTAAGTTGAAATCGCAATTCGATTATTTCAAGTTATAATCGAATTGAGAGTTCAACTTAGCACTGCTATATTAGGCTAGAATTAACGAATATGGAATATAGCAGTGTTAAGTTGAAATCGCAATTCGATTATTATAACTTGAAATAATCGAATTGCGATTTCAACGTAATTCTCAAATCCGACAGTACATTCTAGCATATGGAGACGTTCCCATGGTGATGGGGACGCTCCATGAGCACAGAAGTCGGCAGAAGCGGCAACAGGCACTGACTGGAGCATTAAAAAAAATAAAATTTGATTTCGCGAATATATAGCACTATATTCTAAATATTCGCGAAATCTCGAAGTGTTGTGTGTTTCTTCCAAACAACTCAACTTTGGTTTCAGCTGTCCACAGAATATTTTGCCAGTACTGCTGTGGAATTTCCAGGTGCTGTTGTGCAAACTGTAAACGTGCAGCAATGTTTTTTTGGACAACAGTGGCTTCCTCCGTGGTATCCTCCCATGAAATCCATTCTTGTTTAGTGTTTTAAGTATCGTAGATTCGTTAGCATATGCCAGAGACTTATGTAAGTCTTTAGCTGACACTCTAGGATTCTTCTTCACCTCATTGTGCAATCTGCGCTGTGCTTTTGCAGTCATCTTTACAGGACGGCCACTCCTAGGGAAAGTAGCAGCAGTGCTTCTTGTGAAAAGCAAACCCAGAACTGGTGTGTGTTTTTTATAGGGCAGGGCAGCACCTCCAATCTCATCTCATTGATTGACCTCCAGTTGGTTGACACCTCACTCCAATTAGCTCTTGGAGATGTCATTAGTCTAGGGGTTCACATATTTTGTCCATCTGCACTGTTAATGTTTACATGGTGTGTTCAATAAAAACATGGTAACATTTACTTCTTTGTGTGTTACTAGTTTTAGCAGACTGTGATTGTCTATTGTTGTGACTTAGATGAAGATCAGATCACATTTTATGACCAATTTGTGCAGAAATCCATATCATTTAAAAGGGTTCACATACTTTTTCTTGCAACTGTATATATATATATATGATACAGATACAGACGTGGACAAAATTGTTGGTACCCTTTGGTCAATGAAAGAAAAAGTCACAATGGTCACAGAAATAACTTTAATCTGACAAAAGTAATAATAAATTAAAATTCTATAAATGTTAACCAATGAAAGTCAGACATTGTTTTTCAACCATGCTTCAACAGAATTATGTAAAAAAATAAACTCATGAAACAGGCATGGACAAAAATGATGGTACCCCTAGAAAACACAGAACATAATGTGACCAAAGGGACATGTTAATTCAAGGTGTGTCCACTAATTAGCATCACAGGTGTCTACAACCTTGTAATCAGCCATTGGGCCTATATATATGGCTCCAGGTAATCACTGTGTTGTTTGGTGATATGGTGTGTACCACACTCGACATGGACCAGAGGAAGCAAAGGAAAGAGCTGTCTCAAGAGATCAGAAAGAAAATTATAGACAAGCATGTTAAAGGTAAAGGCTATAAGACCATCTCCAAGCAACTAGATGTTCCTGTGAGTACAGTTGCACATATTATTCATAAGTTTAAGATCCATGGGACTGTAGCCAACCTCCCTGGACGTGGCCGCAGGAGGAAAATTGATGACAAATCTAAGAGACGGATAATCCGAATGGTAACAAAAGAGCCTAGAAAGACTTCTAAAGAGATTCAAGGTGAACTTCATGCTCAAGGAACATCAGTGTCAGATCGCACCATCCGTCGTTGTTTGAGCCAAAGTGGACTACATGGGAGACGACCAAGGAGGACACCATTGTTGAAAACGAATCATAAAAAAGCAAGACTGGAATATGCCAAACTACATGTTGACAAGCCACAAAGCTTCTGGGAGAATGTCCTGTGGACAGATGAGACAAAAATCGAAGTTTTTGCCAAGGCACATCAGCTGTATGTTCACAGACGAAAAAATGAAGCATATCAAGAAAAGAACACTGTCCCTACTGTGAAACATGGAGGAGGCTCTGTTATGTTCTGGGGCTGCTTTGCTGCGTCTGGCACAGGGTGTCTTGAATCTGTGCAGGGTACAATGAAATCTCAAGACTATCAAGGAATTCTAGAGAGAAATGTACTAGCCAGTGTCAGAAAGCTTGGTCTCAGTCGCAGGTCATGGGTCTTGCAACAGGACAATGACCCAAAACACACCGCTAAAAACACCCAAGAATGGCTAAGAGGAAAAAATTGGACTATTCTAAAGTGGCCTTCTATGAGCCCTGACCTCAATCCTATTGAGCATCTTTGGAAGGAGCTGAAACATGCAGTCTGGAAAAGGCACCCTTCAAACCGGACACAACTGGAGCAGTTTGCTCATGAGGAGTGGGCCAAAATACCTGCTGAGAGGTGCAGATGTCTCATTGACAGTTACAGGAAGCGTTTGATTGCAGTGATTGCCTCAAAAGGTTGCGCAACAAAATATTAAGTTAGGGGTACCATCATTTTTGTCCATGCCTGTTTCATGAGTTTATTTTTTTACATAATTCTGTTGAAGCATGGTTGAAAAACAATGTCTGACTTTCATTGGTTAACATTTATAGAATTTTAATTTATTATTACTTTTGTCAGATTAAAGTTATTTCTGTGACCATTGTGACTTTTTCTTTCATTGACCAAAGGGTACCAACAATTTTGTCCACGTCTGTAGTTAGTGGGAGATAGTCAGTGTTGGTTAGATAGCGATATCTGATAGTGATAGTTATAGTGATAGATAGTTCTGCTGTCCATACATACATAGTGCTATAATGACGCAAGTTCACAACAATACTTAGTGCACCAATCACTAATAAGTAGTCAGACCTGTTAAAATGTGAAGTTGCACATATTGCGCCAGAATATTCGCTACATTAGTGCCAATTTCGCAATCGTTAATATATTGGAGCACTCTATCTGCATATAAAGCTATTTAAATGTTCTGCCGTGCCAACCATTTTCTCCAGTCCAAGGAAATTTCTAGCATACATGAAAAATGTAGCTATAGTGACCCACGCCTGTATTTCACGTGCATTACGCGAATATTACATTGCCAATTTTTCACAATCAAGCAAATAATCTAGAATTCGCCAATTCGTGAATATGTGGCGAATATTCTACAAAATATTTGCGAAATATCGTGAATTCGAATATTGCCCCCGCCACTCATTACTAGTCAGCCACAAGAAAGTTCTTAAGAACGAGAAGTATTACTATGATCCGGCTGGGAAAAGGTCGGGTTAGCCTTGGGGTCCGCCGCCCACTTCAGCAAGACGGCGAGGGAAGGTCCTCTCCTTCTCCAAGGAGAAGAACTGCGGCTTTGTCCAGGATGAAGAAACCGGCCAGGAGTACTTTGTGCATCGGAAGTCTCTAAGAGGACCGTAGGCGTAGGGCCCTGCAAATCCTTCATGCCGAGGAGACGGGCATAAAGGGCATCCCACGCGGTCCGTATGCCACTGGGGTGGCCCGCCTTCCGCCAGGGGATGGGAACAAGGAAGAGGAGCTCAAGATGATAAAGATGGGACCTGCCGCTTCAGCACCGTCAGTTAGGATAGAGGCTGCCCGTGATCTGTCTCCGTGCACTCTGCAAGTGGGCTCTCAGTCCACTACCCAGTTTCAGGGGCCTTTGGTCGTGTGGCAACCCGCAACCATTGTCCTGCCATCGTCAGCACCCTTCATTGCCTGGGCTGAGCGCTACGCACCAACTCCTGAATTCAAGGCCTGGGAAGCCACCATGGAGGAGACGCGCATGGATGCAGTATATCAGCAGCTAGACAAGACCGTGATTTCCTGCGAACCGGCACCCAAACCCAGAAGGGAGATGGGCAGGCCTGCTGGCTTGTCTGAAACAGACTCATGGTATTCTGGAAGTCCCTTGGGTAGGGACGTGCCCTCATCGCCCGATCCATACAACTAAAGAGCTGGACCATCTCCACCATCCTAAAGAAAAACTGAACTGATCTTGGGAGCCTTGGCGTGGACTGTTCTTGAAGGGTAAGGGCCTTTTGGCTGATGTTTACGTTTTAACATGTTTTCTTGTTTGCAGGTTGCCCATGTTTTTAGCCTTCACCCAGAAGGTCATGTTCGTAAGGACTCCCCCCAGCAACATCATTATCTCCAAGTTGCGCTCAACAGAACCACTTACCTTTATTGTCATTTTTCCCCCTTTTTAGGTTATGTGGGAGCTTCTGCCAATTGTTCTCAAGATCTGTGCTGCTACATTATTGCCCATGAGGATTACAAATGACTCTACTACCCATGCGGATTACAAATGACTATGTGCCCTGGATGGATTACAACTAATGACATTGTTCCAATGGATTACCATTATTTACCTTGGATTGCAAAAATAACTCTTATTGCACTTAAAGTGATAGTGTAATGCACTTTGTCCTCAATAACAGAAGAAAGAGACTTTAATGTGATTATTTGCATTATTAAAAATGTGATCCATATATTTGCACTAACGTTTACATTTTCAGCAACGTTCAAGAAATGTGCCTATTGTATGCATTCTCTTACAGCTGCCGCAATATGTTTTATTATACACTTATTGTCCAACCGCACTTACCATTGTCCGTACGCATCTTACCATATTAGCAATATGGTCAGCACCTTACTTTGTTGCTCACAATGGACTGCCTCTGAGTTTGGCTGGTACTTTCCAAATACATCCTTACTTTTTATTGCTCAATATTGTTTGCCTCTGTGTACAATTTGAACTAATGGTCCTTAAACCAAGTTGTACTGTGCTAAGTTACGCTAGTACATGTAGAACTAATGGTCTTAAGCCAAGTAGTTATGTTCCAAGCAAACTAAACACTGTTAGGGGTAATCTGCTACAATTGTATCTGTCTGGAGTCGTAGGAGAAAATGTTCTTCCTTCTAAAGTACTGAATTGTTGGAGTGTTTCAGGTATGACTTGTGCACCAGGCTTAGGAAAAATATTTGCTACCTGTTCTAATTATCAAAGCCACATAGTGTAAAACATAATTTGACCTTGTTGCCGGAAAAGAACACCGGATAAAGCCACCCTTCTATCTGCAGGGGCGTTTCATTGTATAGTGGTGGGTTGTTGGAGTAAAGTCACCCCCACGCTTTCTTTGGTGTTCATGGCCACAATACACAGAGTTTGTCAGTAATGATCGCTTAGTGCACACCTGTTTGGTTCTCTGGTTATACCTAAGAATTAAACTGTTCTCGGACACCCTACTCATTGGGGCAGAGAGACCTCTTAGTAGCTGTTGCTAAACTTTATGTCCTTTCATGCAGCCCCTTGTCTACTTTTGGTACCCTTAGAGCATATATATATAAATATATATAAATATATATAAATATATATATATATATATACAGTTGCAAGGAAAAGTATGTGAACCCTTTGGAATGATATGGATTTCTGCACAAATTGGTCATCTAAGTCACAACAATAGACAATCACAGTCTGCTTAAAATAATAACACATAAAAAATTTAATGTTACCATGTTTTGATTGAACACACCATGTAAACATTCACAGTGCACGTGGAAAAAGTATGTGAACCCTTAGATTTAATAACTGGTTGAACCTCCTTTGGCAGCAATAACTTCAACCAAACGTTTCCTGTAGTTGCAGATCAGACGTGCACAACGGTCAGGAGTAATACTTGACCATTCCTCTTTACAGAACTGTTTCAGTTCAACAATAATCTTGGGATGTCTGGTGTGAATCACTTTCTTGAGCTCATGCCACAGCATCTCAATCGGGTTGAGGTCAGGACTCTTACTGGGCCACTCCAGAAGGCGTATTTTTTTCTGTTTAAGCCATTCTGTTGTTGATTTACTTCTATGCTTTGGGTCGTTGTCCTGTTGCAACACCCATCTTCTGTTGAGCTTCAGCTGGTGGACAGATGGCCTTAAGTTCTCCTGCAAAATGTCTTGATAAACTTGGGAAATCATTTTTCCTTCGATGATAGCAATCCATCCAGGCCCTGACGCAGCAAAGCAGCCCCAAACCATGATGCCCCCACCACCATACTTCACAGTTGGGATGAGGTTTTGATGTTGGTATTCTGTGCCTCTATTTCTCCACACATAGTGTTGTGTGTTTCTTCCAAACAACTCAACTTTGGCTTCATCTGTCCACAGAATATTTTGCCAGTACTGTTGTGGAACATCCAGGAGCTCTTGCGCAAACTGTAAACCTGCAGCATAGTTTTTTATTGGACAGCAGTGGCTTCCTCTGTGGTATCCTCCCATGAAATCCATTCTTGTTTAGTGTTTTACTTATAAACAATTTGTCTTACCGTGGACTGATAAACAGCAAGGATTTTGGAGATACTTTTATTATAACCCTTTCCAGCTTCATGCAAGTCAACAATTCTTAATCGTAGGTTTTCTGAGAGCTCTTTTGTGCGAGGCATCATTCACATCAGGCAATGCTTTTTGTGAAAAGCAAACCCAGAACTGGTGTGTGTTTTTTATAGGACAGGGCAGCTGTAACCAACTTCAATCTCATCCCATTTATTGGACTCCAGTTGGCTGACACCTCACTGCGATTAGCTCTTGAAGATGTCATTAGTCTAGGGGTTCACATATTTTTTCCATCTGCACTGTTAATGTTTACATGGTGTGTTCAATAAAAACATGGCAACATTTAATTATGTGTGTGTTATTAGTTTAAGTAGACTGTAATTGTCTATTGTTGTGACTTAGATGAAGATCAGATCACATTTTATCACCAATTTGTGCAGAAATCCATATAATTCCAAGAGGGTTTACATACTTTTTCTTGCAACTGTATATATATTTACCTCTACCCGGAGCACAAGTCGAGGACGACTTCCTTTTGAGTAAGGAGTAATGTAATTTCCCGTAGTGCCATTAGCACTCCTTGGCACCTTTCTACCACTTCCTATAGGCTAATATAAAGTGTCATCTAATGCAGTAGTGTATTTATCTTCACCGTGCATATTTATACATGTAAAGCTGTTATATTCATGTAATTACATGGTCCACCAGCAGATTGTGGCAACACTTGGCAGTGCTAGTTGCAGTGAAAGGACTGGATTGTCCATTCTCTCTCTCCTCTAGAGGGAGACGGAGAGGGATGAGTTTAGTGTTTTAGAGTCTAGTCTATCCTACTCCCTCATAGAGAGAGGTTGTGTGAGGGGTCTTGTCTGACTTAACCCCTGCTAGTGGAAGGCAGCAGGCCTGATCCTGTCTGCACAGGTTCTGTTAGTCCTACGCCAGCCTTATCACTGGAGGTTGTGCACATCCAATCGGAAGTTAGCGCTTGAGGTACTCCAAAGCTAGGACAAGAGGTTCCTAGCATTGAAGTAAGAGACAGACTACAGACAGAAAAACTAAGTTTCAGCAGAAAAGGAAGAGCTCTTACTTAATCCAGCTAGCATAGCAGAGCTGAGATTGTTGTGGAGAAGTAATTGCCTTCTAGTATAAGCCAATACCTGCTGATGACCAAGATACTGTTTGTGGATTGTTTGGATTACCATTTATGCCAAGTAAAGCTGTGTTCAACATTACTACAAAGTCTGGACTCCATTTATTCTAAATATTCACCATCCAAGCTTTACTACCCCTTTTGTACTGCCTCGGACCACACCACGTCAGAGATCCAAGGATATCTAGGTAGGAACACCGTGACACATGTAAACAACATCTACAGAGATTGTAGGCCACCCTGCACCACTCTGTCAAACCTGCCCTAGGTACCAGCATCACCATCTACAAAAGGGAGCCATGTGCTTCCGCTGCTTAACCGCAGCTGGTGTCACGTTTACTCGCTCTATAAGAGGGACATATTTCGTAGAAACCTCCTAAGGGGCAAGGGATACCCCAGACGCTGTCAACCGCCCACTGCAAATCAAGTGGCGTCACAACAAGCCAGGGATTCTTTCACTTTAAGGGACCCCCGGTAGGAACACGGCCCATTGCATATCTGTCTCCAAAAGTTATTTATATTTTACACTACATAGTGCTGAGCGTAGCTGAAAATATCTGAACCAGGACAAGTTACCCATAGTCTCCCTTTGTGCTAGCATCGAGAACGGAAGTATCTCTCCATTCTTCACTACCTGTGTAACATATAAAATATTATTTTTTTGCCAAAACTGGTCCTTGGCTAATTTTTCTAAGGTTTGTAATTGGAAATTATGCCAGAGAGGAGAACACTGGAGAGATCCTTTTATTCCCAGCCATCTTCTAATAGTGTCCCATGACTCAGATAGTAACGTTTTAGCCTCTTTGTACTCCTGTTGGACATTAATCAAATGCCCAGATTCCAATAGTGTGAATATGTTGTTGTTATATGAATATCTCCTTCTAAAAGAAAAACAACCATACAATGTGATGGCATATAAAAAGATATATCTGTAGATACCAGTATGTTGTACATGGGAAGAATACTACTAAGGTCTTTGCAAAAAGAAGGTCACACGGGCGAAATTTCCGCGCGGGTGCAATGCGTGAGGTGAACGCATTGCAACCGCACTGAATCCTGACCCTTTCATTTCTATGGGGCTGTGCAGATGAGAAGTGATTTTCACGCATCACTTATGCGTTGCATGAAAATCGCAGCATGCTCTATATAGTGCGATTTTCACGCATGGTTGCTAAGATGACGGTCTATTCACTGTATTATTTTCCCTTATAACATGGTTATAAGGGAAAATAATAGCATTCTTTAAAACAGAATGCTTAGTAGAAGGTCAATTGAGGGTTAAAATAAATAAATAAATTAAATCACCTCCTCCTCTTGATCGCGTAGTTGCCAATCTCTTCTTACTTCTTTAATCATGAGCTGCCGGCTAAAGGACCTGTGGTGAAGTCACATCACATGGTACAATCACATGGTCCATCACCGTGGTCCATCACCTGAAGAAAAAGCTGGAGATCGGCAGCTACGCGATCAATTGGAGGAGGTGAGTTAATTTATTTTTATTTTTTAACCCTCATTTGACCTTCTACTAAGCACTCTGTATTAAAGAATGCTATTATTTTCCCTTATAACCATGCTATAAGGGAAAATAATTACATCTACACACCACCGAACCCAAACCTGAACTTCAGTGAAGAAGTTCGGGTCTGGGTACCACATTCAGGTTTTTATCACGCGCGTGCAAAACACATTGCACCGATTAAAACTGACCAACGGAACGCAATCGCAGTCAAAACTGACTGCAATTGCGTAGCCTCTCGCTCGGGTTTGCCGCAATGCACCCGGGACGCATCCGGTGCCAAAACGTGACGCCCGTGTGAACCCAGCCCTAAAGGGATTTATCCAAAATCTCTGGGCACCTCATACAGGTTATGCTTACCCCGCTCACTGGCATCCATGTAGCTCCTGATGCCCGCACAGCCACCACTGAATCTCCCTGACGTGTGTATCAAAACATCCGATGCCAAGCGGGTGTGTGTGTGTGTGTGTCAGCCAATAGCATGCCGCAACGGGAACAAGCCTTCCTAGCATTGCGGGTGACGCTCTGGAGGTGCATCACTATCTCAGCCTACTATTGTCTGCACCCCTTCTTTTCATAGGATGTTTTGATCCATGCAACGGGGAGCTGCAGCAGTGCCCGTGCGGGCATCAAGAGCTACGTGGGTGCCAGGGTGTAGGGTAAGTATAACCTGTATGAGGGACAGACATTTTGGAGGGAATTATAGGGGGTGGATATCCCCTTTAAATATATAGGGGCATCCCTGAACACTGTCCGAATGCTTGTGGATACCCCCTCATTGGCGAAACACTGACAGCATATATGGAGTCAGCCAGAGTGAATGCATGGTGCTCCTAGAAAGCAGAGAAGAGACTCCTAAGCGGCAATGTGAAAATACTGGCCTCCTGCCTCAGTTGTAGGCTGGTGGTTTACCAGTCAGGTGGAGACCCTGGCAGTGGGGAAAGGGCTGTATTATATATAGTGTTGAGCGGCATGTCCCATATTCGAATTCGCGAAATTTCGCGAATATTCGAAAGAATATTCGTAAAATATTCGCGAATATTCGAATTCGTTATTATTTCGCATATGTGATAATTCGAATTTTCGCATCGCATAATACATATTATGCGATACATTTAACACTAAGGCTAGGTCTACACGACGACATTTGTCGCGTGACATTTTGTTGCACTAATGTCGCGCGACAATTTTTATAATGGCAGTCTATGGTGTCGCACTGCAACATGCGACATGCTGCGACTGCGACGTGACAGTCGCAGAAAATCCATTCGAGATGGATTTTTCTGCGACTGTCGCGTCGTAGTCGCAGCATGTCGCATGTTGCAGTGCGACACCATAGACTGCCATTATAAAAATTGTCGCGTGACATTAGTGCAACAAAATGTTGCGCAACAAATGTTGCGCCCTATCTGTCGCGCAACTTTTTGTCGCGCAACAAATGTCGTCGTGTAGACCTAGCCTAACCCGACAAGCATCACTTCACTGTGTTGTCAAAATATACCATCGGATCTAAGTTTTCCATACGTTAGTGAAAACTCAGTTCCGATGGTATATTTTAACTAACTAGGGTTAATAGCATTTTTCAAAAATTCGCCTATTAGCTGGCTGTTAGATAATTCGCCTATTCGCTATATTCGTTTATTCGCTACATAACCACCTAAAATATGAAGTGTGATGAGATTGTTCGCGCGCACGTGCGCGCGCATTATAGGCGTGGTTTATCGCGAGTACGTCAGGGTCAATCAATAGCATTTTTCAAATATTCGCCCAACCGCTGCCTGTTAGATAATTTGCCTATTCGATATATTCGCTTATTCTCTCTATTCGTTTATTCTCTACATACACCACCTAAGTCAGTGTGTTGAGATTGTGCGCGCGCATCATAGGCGTGGTTTATCGCGAGTACGTCAACTCCATTTTAAGAGTGAATCTTCAACTCCTGACAAGAGAAAATGGTGGGCACAAGATTCCATGACGAAGAGGATGAACTGCTGCTAACCGTAAGTACAACACTTCATGTCATAACATTTTGAATGCTTGTTCGCACCATATCTGTATAGTATAGTAATTATTAAGCAATAGTATGTTTACATATTCGCGCATGCGCAGTTATGCGCATATATATGCGCACTAAATATAACTTTATTTTTAATCATGTCTGATTAGATAATCATCATTATTGTAATAAGTATTGTTTTGACATCACAGCACTTTGTAAGAAGTATGTATGTATGTATGGACAGCAAAGAAATATCATGCACATTGCATATACATTTTCCTGCCACACACTGCATATCACACACAAACACATAGTGCCAGATTTATGATCATCCCTTTTTATGGTAGCAGTTTATCCGTCAGTAAGCAGCTTTACAAAATTCGCACGTCCTTACGAAAAAGTCGCATGTTCTATTAAAAACTCTCATAAGGCCTCTTTCACACTTGCGTTGTCCGGATCCGGCGTGTACTCCACTTGCCGCAATTACACGCCGGATCTGGAAAAACGCAAGTGTACTGAAAGCATTTGAAGACGGATCCGTCTTCAAAATGCTTTCAGTGTTACTATGGCAGCCAGGACGCTATTAAAGTCCTGGTTGCCATAGTAGTAGTGGGGAGCGGGGAGCGGTATACTTACAGTCCGTGCGGCTCCCCGGGCGCTCCAGAATGACGTCAGAGCGCTCCATGCGCATGGATCATGTGATCCATGCGATCACGTCATCCATGCGCTTGGGGCGCCCTGACGTCACTCTGGAGCGCCCCGGGAGCCGCACGGATGGTAAGTATGCTGCTCCCCGCTCCCCACTACACTTTACCATGGCTGCCAGGACTTTAGCGTCCCGGCAGCCATGGTAACCATTGAGAAAAAGCTAAACGTCGCATCCGGCAATGCGCCGAAACGACGTTTAGCTTAATGCCGGATCCGGATCAATGCCTTTCAATGGGCATTAATTCCGGATCCGGCCTTGCTGCAAGTGTTCAGGATTTTTGGCCGGAGCAAAAAGCGCAGCATGCTGCGGTATTTTCTCCGGCCAAAAAACGTTCCGTTCCAGAACGGAAGACGTCCTGATGCATCCTGAAGGACGGACTGTCCATTCAGAATGCATTAGGATAATCCTGATCAGGATTCTTCCGGCATAGAGCCCCGACGATGGAACTCTATGCCGGAAGAAAAGAACGCAGGTGTGAAAGAGTCCTAAGATAAGCATGGTCCTCACTGGAGTGAACTAGCGCATTTTTTTTTTTTGCAACTTTTTAAATTGTTCCAATAGTAAATGTGTCTAGAGATTCATCTACATAAGAAAACACGTCCACTTTCATAAAACTGGCGAGCATAGTGCAGAGCAGGAGAAACTCGCAAATTTGTGCGCAGTTTTAGCGTTTGCTCATTTTCTTGCGACTTTTTCACTCCATTATTCTGACTTGAGCTAATGATAAATCTGGCCTCATGTCTTATTGGTCTGGAGAAAAATTTAAAATTTCTTCCTGCCATTATTTTCTGGTTCATTTAGCGTTACCCAGGGTGCACCCAATATCGTACCGTCGCTTCACTAGACAGGTACATATCAGCTCAGCTGGCCAATATCCGATTGCTCAGACCCCACACACACACAATCGCAATACAATCCGATCTTATAACGTGAACATTAAATATAATATTTCCACCTTCTAACAAATACTTTTTGCTGTGTTTTGGATGATATTTATTAATAATTAGAGTTGAGCGAACACCTGGATGTTCGGGTTCGAGAAGTTCGGCCGAACATCCCGGAAATGTTCGGGTTCGGGATCCGAACCCGATCCGAACTTCGTCCCGAACCCGAACCCCATTGAAGTCAATGGGGACCCGAACTTTTCGGCACTAAAAAGGCTGTAAAACAGCCCAGGAAAGAGCTAGAGGGCTGCAAAAGGCAGCAACATGTAGGTAAATCCCCTGCAAACAAATGTGGATAGGGAAATGAATTAAAATAAAAATTAAATAAATAAAAATTAACCAAAATCAATTGGAGAGAGGTTCCATAGCAGAGAATCTGGCTTCCCGTCACCCACCACTGGAACAGTCCATTCTCAGATATTTAGGCCCCGGCACCCAGGCAGAGGAGAGAGGTCCCGTAACAGAGAATCTGTCTTCATGTCAGCAGAGAATTAGTCTGCATGTCATAGCAGAGAATGAGGCTTCACGTCAGCCACCACTGCAACAGTCCATTGGCATATATTTAGGCCCAGCACACACACAGGCAGAGGAGAGAGGTCCCGTAACAGAGAATCTGGCTTCATGTCAGCAGAGAATCAGTCTGCATGTCATAGCAGAGAATCAGGCTTCACGTCAGCCACCACTGCAACAGTCCATTGTCATAAATTTAGGCCCAGCACCCAGGCAGAGGAGAGAGGTCCCGTAACAGAGAATCTGGCTTCATGTCAGCAGAGAATCAGTCTTCATATCATAGCAGAGAATCAGGCTTCACGTCACCCACCACTGTAAGAGTCAATTTTCATAAATTTAGGCCCAGAACCCAGGCAGAGGAGAAAGGTCCCGTAACAGACAATCTGGCTTCATGTCAGCAGAGAATCAGTCTTCATATCATAGCAGAGAATCAGGCTTCACGTCACCCACCACTGTAAGAGTCAATTTTCATAAATTTAGGCCCAGAACCCAGGCAGAGGAGAAAGGTCCCGTAACAGACAATCTGGCTTCATGTCAGCAGAGAATCAGTCTTCATATCATAGCAGAGAATCAGGCTTCACGTCACCCACCACTGTAAGAGTCAATTTTCATAAATTTAGGCCCAGAACCCAGGCAGAGGAGAAAGGTCCCGTAACAGACAATCTGGCTTCATGTCAGCAGAGAATCAGTCTTCATATCATAGCAGAGAATCAGGCTTCACGTCACCCACCACTGTAAGAGTCAATTTTCATAAATTTAGGCCCAGAACCCAGGCAGAGGAGAAAGGTCCCGTAACAGACAATCTGGCTTCATGTCAGCAGAGAATCAGTCTTCATATCATAGCAGAGAATCAGGCTTCACGTCACCCACCACTGTAAGAGTCAATTTTCATAAATTTAGGCCCAGAACCCAGGCAGAGGAGAAAGGTCCCGTAACAGACAATCTGGCTTCATGTCAGCAGAGAATCAGTCTTCATATCATAGCAGAGAATCAGGCTTCACGTCACCCACCACTGTAAGAGTCAATTTTCATAAATTTAGGCCCAGAACCCAGGCAGAGGAGAAAGGTCCCGTAACAGACAATCTGGCTTCATGTCAGCAGAGAATCAGTCTTCATATCATAGCAGAGAATCAGGCTTCACGTCACCCACCACTGTAAGAGTCAATTTTCATAAATTTAGGCCCAGAACCCAGGTAGAGGAGAAAGGTCCCGTAACAGACAATCTGGCTTCATGACAGCAGAGAATCAGTCTGCATGTCATAGCAGAGAATCAGGCTTCACGTCAGCCACCACTGCAACAGTCCATTGTCATAAATTTAGGCCCAGCACCCAGGCAGAGGAGAGAGGTCCCGTAACAGACAATCTGGCTTCATGTCAGCAGAGAATTAGTCTGCATGTCATAGCAGAGAATCAGGCTTCATGTCAGCCACCACTGCAACAGTCCATTGGCATATATTTAGGCCTAGCACACAGGCAGAGGAGAGGTTCATTCAACTTTGGGTAGCATCGCAATATAATGGTAAAATGAAAATAAAAATAGGATTGAATGAGGAAGTGCCCTGGAGTCCAATAATATATGGTTATGGGGAGGTAGTTAATGTCTAATCTGGACAAGGGACGGACAGGTCCTGTGGGATCCATGCCTGGTTCATTTTTATGAACGTCAGCTTGTCCACATTGGCTGTAGACAGGCGGCTGCGTTTGTCTGTAATGACGCCCCCTGCCGTGCTGAATACACGTTCAGACAAAACGCTGGCTGCCGGGCAGGCCAGCACCTCCAAGGCATAAAAGGCTAGCTCTGGCCACGTGGACAATTTAGAGACCCAGAAGTTGAATGGGGCCGAACCATCAGTCAGTACGTGGAGGGGTGTGCACACGTACTGTTCCACCATGTTAGTGAAATGTTGCCTCCTGCTAACACGTTGCGTATCAGGTGGTGGTGCAGTTAGCTGTGGCGTGTTGACAAAAGTTTTCCACATCTCTGCCATGCTAACCCTGCCCTCAGAGGAGCTGGCCGTGACACAGCTGCCTTGGCGACCTCTTGCTCCTCCTCTGCCTTGGCCTTGGGCTTCCACTTGTTCCCCTGTGACATTTGGGAATGCTCTCAGTAGCGCGTCTACCAACGTGCGCTTGTACTCGCGCATCTTCCTATCACGCTCCAGTGCAGGAAGTAAGGTGGGCACATTGTCTTTGTAGCGTGGATCCAGCAGGGTGGCAACCCAGTAGTCCGCACAGGTTAAAATGTGGGCAACTCTGCTGTCGTTGCGCAGGCACTGCAGCATGTAGTCGCTCATGTGTGCCAGGCTGCCCAGGGGTAAGGACAAGCTGTCCTCTGTGGGAGGCGTATCGTCATCGTCCTGCCTTTCCCCCCAGCCACGCACCAGTGATGGACCCGAGCTGCGTTGGGTGCCACCCCGCTGTGACCATGCTTCATCCTCATCCTCCTCCACCTCCTCCTCATCCTCGTCCTCCTCGTCCTCCAGTAGTGGGCCCTGGCTGGCCACATTTGTACCTGGCCTCTGCTGTTGCAAAAAACCTCCCTCTGAGTCACTTCGAAGAGACTGGCCTGAAAGTGCTAAAAATGACCCCTCTTCCTCATCCTCCTCCTCCTCCTCCTGGGCCACCTCCTGTTCCATCATCGCCCTAAGTGTTTTCTCAAGGAGACATAGAAGTGGTATTGTAACGCTGATAACGGTGTCATCGCCACTGGCCATGTTGGTGGAGTACTCGAAACAGCGCAACAGGGCACACAGGTCTCGCATGGAGGCCCAGTCATTGGTGGTGAAGTGGTGCTGTTCTGTAGTGCGACTGACCCGTGCGTGCTGCAGCTGAAACTCCACTATGGCCTGCTGCTGCTCGCACAGTCTGTCCAGCATGTGCAAGGTGGAGTTCCACCTGGTGGGCACGTCGCATATGAGGCGGTGAGCGGGAAGGCCGAAGTTACGCTGTAGCGCAGACAGGCGAGCAGCGGCAGGATGTGAACGCCGGAAGCGCGAACAGACGGCCCGCACTTTATGCAGCAGCTCTGACATGTCGGGGTAGTTGTGAATGAACTTCTGCACCACCAAATTCAGCACATGCGCCAAGCAAGGGATGTGCGTCAAATTGGCTAGTCCCAGAGCTGCAACGAGATTTCGCCCATTATCACACACCACCAGGCCGGGCTTGAGGCTCACCGGCAGCAACCACTCGTCGGTCTGTTGTTCAATACCCCGCCACAACTCCTGTGCGGTGTGGGGCCTGTCCCCCAAACATATGCGTTTCAGAATGGCCTGCTGACGTTTACCCCGGGCTGTGCTGAAGTTGGTGGTGAAGGTGTGTGGCTGACTGGATGAGCAGGTGGAAGAAGAGGAGGAGGAAGCCGAGAAGGAGGAGGTGGCAACAGGAGGCAAAGAATGTTGCCCTGCGATCCTTGGCGGCGGCAGGACGTGCGCCAAACAGCTCTCCGCCTGGGGCCCAGCTGCCACTACATTTACCCAGTGTGCAGTTAGGGAGATATAGCGTCCCTGGCCGTGCTTACTGGTCCACGTATCTGTGGTTAGGTGGACCTTGCTACAGATGGCGTTGCGCAGTGCACACTTGATTTTATCGGATACTTGGTTGTGCAGGGAAGGCACGGCTCTCTTGGAGAAGTAGTGCCGGCTGGGAACAACATACTGTGGGACAGCAAGCGACATGAGCTGTTTGAAGCTGTCTGTGTCCACCAGCCTAAATGACAGCATTTCATAGGCCAGTAGTTTAGAAATGCTGGCATTCAGGGCCAGGGATCGAGGGTGGCTAGGTGGGAATTTACGCTTTCTATCAAATGTTTGTGAGATGGAGAGCTGAACGCTGGCGTGTGACATGGTTGAGACGCTTGGTGACGGAGGTGGTGGTGGTGGTGTTGGTGGTACATCCCCTGTTTGCTGGGCGGCAGGTGCCAACGTTCCTCCAGAGGCGGAGGAAGAGGCCGAGGCGGCAGCAGCAGAATAGGCCGAGGCGGCAGCAGCAGAAGAGGTAGCAGGGGGAGCCTGAGTGACTTCCTTGGTTTTAAGGTGTTTACTCCACTGCAGTTCATGCTTTGCATGCAGGTGCCTGGTCATGCAGGTTGTGCTCAGGTTCAGAACGTTAATGCCTCGCTTCAGGCTCTGATGGCACAGCGTGCAAACCACTCGGGTCTTGTCGTCAGCACATTGTTTGAAGAAGTGCCATGCCAGGGAACTCCTTGAAGCTGCCTTTGGGGTGCTCGGTCCCAGATGGCGGCGGTCAGTAGCAGGCGGAGTCTCTTGGCGGCGGGTGTTCTGCTTTTGCCCACTGCTCCCTCTTTTGCTACGCTGTTGGCTCGGTCTCACCACTGCCTCTTCCTCCGAACTGTGAAAGTCAGTGGCACGACCTTCATTCCATGTGGGGTCTAGGACCTCATCGTCCCCTGCATCGTCTTCCACCCAGTCTTGATCCCTGACCTCCTGTTCAGTCTGCACACTGCAGAAAGACGCAGCAGTTGGCACCTGTGTTTCGTCATCATCAGAGACATGCTGAGGTGGTATTCCCATGTCCTCATCATCAGGAAACATAAGTGGTTGTGCGTCAGTGCATTCTATGTCTTTCACCGCTGGGGAAGGGCTAGGTGGATGCCCTTGGGAAACCCTGCCAGCGGAGTCTTCAAACAGCATAAGAGACTGCTGCATAACTTGAGGCTGAGACAGTTTCCCTGGTATGCATGGGGGTGATGTGACAGACTGATGGGGTTGGTTTTCAGGCGCCATCTGTGCGCTTTCTGCAGAAGACTGGGTGGGAGATAATGTGAACGTGCTGGATCCACTGTCGGCCACCCAATTGACTAATGCCTGTACCTGCTCAGGCCTTACCATCCTTAGAACGGCATTGGGCCCCACCATATATCGCTGTAAATTCTGGCGGCTACTGGGACCTGAGGTAGTTGGTACACTAGGACGTGTGGATGTGGCAGAACGGCCACGTCCTCTCCCAGCACCAGAGGGTCCACTAACACCACCACGACCATGTCCACGTCCGCGTCCCTTACTAGATGTTTTTCTCATTGTTATGGTTCACCACAACAACAAATATATTATTTGGCCCAATGTATTGTATTCAAATTCAGCGGGATATAAATTTGAGGCCTAGTATTTAGGCGCTGGGTGACCGGTATGGATTTAGTGACAGAATTAGACTTGGAAATGCACAGAAGCGTGTGTGTGAAGTTATTCTGAATGACCCAATGTGCACCTTGAATATTATATACCCTTTTTGGGATAGATTTCAAATAGCTCTGATATAGCAGGAACCACTAAATTATGAAATTGCTAAATTGGGAATTGTACTTCAACCCAGAACAAAAAATGTGCTTTGACGGGCACTAAATAACTTTCCCAGCTACAACAGGACAGCGGTAACGAGAGATTTAGAGGGATTTAAATTTGAGGCCTAGTATTTAGGCGCTGGGTCACCGGTATGGATTTAGTGACAGAATTAGACTTGGAAATGCACAGAAGCGTGTGTGTGAAGTTATTCTGAATGACCCTATGTGCACCTTCAATATTATATACCCTTTTAGGGATAGATTTCAAATAGCTCTGATATAGCAGAAACCACTAAATTATGAAATTGCTAAATTGGGAATTGTACTTCAACCCAGAACAAAAAATGTGCTTTGACGGGCACTAAATAACTTTCCCAGCTACAACAGGACAGCGGTAACGAGAGATTTAGAGGGATTAAAATTTGAGGCCTAGTATTTAGGCGCTGGGTCACCGGTATGGATTTAGTGACAGAATTAGACTTGGAAATGCACAGAAGCGTGTGTGTGAAGTTATTCTGAATGACCCAATGTGCACCTTCAATATTATATACCCTTTTAGGGATAGATTTCAAATAGCTCTGATATAGCAGAAACCACTAAATTATGAAATTGCTAAATTGGGAATTGTACTTCAACCCAGAACAAAAAATGTGCTTTGACGGACACTAAATATCTTGCCCAGCAACAACAGTACAGCGGTAACGAGAGATTTAGAGGGATTTAAATTTGAGGCCTAGTATTTAGGCGCTGGGTGACAGGTATGGGTTTAGTGACAGAATTAGACTTGGAAATGCACAGAAGCGTGTGTGTGAAGTTATTCTGAATGACCCAATGTGCACCTTCAATATTATATACCCTTTTAGGGATAGATTTCAAATAGCTCTGATATAGCAGAAACCACTAAATTATGAAATTGCTAAATTGGGAATTGTACTTCAACCCAGAACAAAAAATGTGCTTTGACGGACACTAAATATCTTGCCCAGCAACAACAGTACAGCGGTGGGTAACGAGAGATTTAGAGGGATTTAAATTTGAGGCCTAGTATTTAGGCGCTGGGTCACCGGTATGGATTTAGTGACAGAATTAGACTTGGAAATGCACAGAAGCGTGTGTGTGAAGTTATTCTGAATGACCCAATGTGCACCTTCAATATTATATACCCTTTTAGGGATAGATTTCAAATAGCTCTGATATAGCAGAAACCACTAAATTATGAAATTGCTAAATTGGGAATTGTACTTCAACCCAGAACAAAAAATGTGCTTTGACGGACACTAAATATCTTGCCCAGCAACAACAGTACAGCGGTAACGAGAGATTTAGAGGGATTTAAATTTGAGGCCTAGTATTTAGGCGCTGGGTGACAGGTATGGGTTTAGTGACAGAATTAGACTTGGAAATGCACAGAAGCGTGTGTGTGAAGTTATTCTGAATGACCCAATGTGCACCTTCAATATTATATACCCTTTTAGGGATAGATTTCAAATAGCTCTGATATAGCAGAAACCACTAAATTATGAAATTGCTAAATTGGGAATTGTACTTCAACCCAGAACAAAAAATGTGCTTTGACGGACACTAAATATCTTGCCCAGCAACAACAGTACAGCGGTAACGAGAGATTTAGAGGGATTTAAATTTGAGGCCTAGTATTTAGGCGCTGGGTGACAGGTATGGGTTTAGTGACAGAATTAGACTTGGAAATACACAGTAGCGGGTGTGTGTGAAGTTATTCTGAATGACCCAATGTGCACCTTCAATATTATATACCCTTTTTGGGATAGATTTCAAATAGCTCTGATATAGCAGGAACCACTAAATTATGAAATTGCTAAATTGGGAATTGTACTTCAACCCAGAACAAAAAATGTGCTTTGACGGACACTAAATATCTTGCCCAGCAACAACAGTACAGCGGTAACGAGAGATTTAGCGGGATATAAATTTGAGGCCTAGTATTTAGGCGCTGGGTCACCGGTATGGATTTAGTGACAGAATTAGACTTGGAAATGCACAGAAGCGTGTGTGTGAAGTTATTCTGAATGACCCTATGTGCACCTTCAATATTATATACCCTTTTAGGGATAGATTTCAAATAGCTCTGATATAGCAGAAACCACTAAATTATGAAATTGCTAAATTGGGAATTGTACTTCAACCCAGAACAAAAAATGTGCTTTGACGGACACTAAATATCTTGCCCAGCAACAACAGTACAGCGGTGGGTAACGAGAGATTTAGAGGGATTTAAATTTGAGGCCTAGTATTTAGGCGCTGGGTCACCGGTATGGATTTAGTGACAGAATTAGACTTGGAAATGCACAGAAGCGTGTGTGTGAAGTTATTCTGAATGACCCTATGTGCACCTTCAATATTATATACCCTTTTAGGGATAGATTTCAAATAGCTCTGATATAGCAGAAACCACTAAATTATGAAATTGCTAAATTGGGAATTGTACTTCAACCCAGAACAAAAAATGTGCTTTGACGGACACTAAATATCTTGCCCAGCAACAACAGTACAGCGGTGGGTAACGAGAGATTTAGAGGGATTTAAATTTGAGGCCTAGTATTTAGGCGCTGGGTCACCGGTATGGATTTAGTGACAGAATTAGACTTGGAAATGCACAGAAGCGTGTGTGTGAAGTTATTCTGAATGACCCAATGTGCACCTTCAATATTATATACCCTTTTAGGGATAGATTTCAAATAGCTCTGATATAGCAGAAACCACTAAATTATGAAATTGCTAAATTGGGAATTGTACTTCAACCCAGAACAAAAAATGTGCTTTGACGGACACTAAATATCTTGCCCAGCAACAACAGTACAGCGGTAACGAGAGATTTAGAGGGATTTAAATTTGAGGCCTAGTATTTAGGCGCTGGGTGACAGGTATGGGTTTAGTGACAGAATTAGACTTGGAAATACACAGTAGCGGGTGTGTGTGAAGTTATTCTGAATGACCCAATGTGCACCTTCAATATTATATACCCTTTTAGGGATAGATTCCAAATAGCTCTGATATAGCAGGAACCACTAAATTATGAAATTGCTAAATTGGGAATTGTACTTCAACCCAGAACAAAAAATGTGCTTTGACGGACACTAAATATCTTGCCCAGCAACAACAGTACAGCGGTAACGAGAGATTTAGAGGGATTTAAATTTGAGGCCTAGTATTTAGGCGCTGGGTGACAGGTATGGGTTTAGTGACAGAATTAGACTTGGAAATACACAGTAGCGGGTGTGTGTGAAGTTATTCTGAATGACCCAATGTGCACCTTCAATATTATATACCCTTTTTGGGATAGATTTCAAATAGCTCTGATATAGCAGGAACCACTAAATTATGAAATTGCTAAATTGGGAATTGTATTTCAACCCAGAACAAGAAATGTGCTTGAACGGACACTAAATAACTCGCCCAGCTACAGCACTAGGGACAGATTTAGCTGGATATAAATTTGAGGCCTAGTATTTAGGCGCTGGGTGACCGGTATGGATTTAGTGACAGAATTAGACTGGGATATGGCCAAAAAATAAACAGACTATTGCTGGTTAAATGCACTTGGTGTGACAGCTTCACCCTGATGTAGGCTTTAGCCAAAAAACAACCACACCATTGAGGGTTAAATGCACTTGGTGACAGGCGCAGCTTGCCCCTGATTTTGTATATGGCCAAAAAATGAACAGACTATTGCTGGTTAAATGCACTTGGTGTGACAGCTTCACCCTGATGTAGGCTTTAGCCAAAAAACAACCACACCATTGAGGGTTAAATGCACTTGGTGACAGGCGCAGCTTGCCCCTGATTTTGTATATGGCCAAAAAATGAACAGACTATTGCTGGTTAAATGCACTTGGTGTCACAGCTTCACCCTGATGTAGGCTTTAGCCAAAAAACAACCACACCATTGAGGGTTAAATGCACTTGGTGACAGGCGCAGCTTGCCCCTGATTTTGTATATGGCCAAAAAATGAACAGACTATTGCTGGTTAAATGCACTTGGTGTGACAGCTTCACCCTGATGTAGGCTTTAGCCAAAAAACAACCACACCATTGAGGGTTAAATGCACTTGGTCGCAGCTTGTGCTGGCGCACCACAAGACACAAAATGGCCGCCGATCACCCCAGAAAAATGAGACTGACAAACGGTCTGTGCAGCCTAAAAACAGTGAGCAATTGAGGATCAGCAGCTCAATGATCCACAGCTGCAGATCGATCAGTTAATCAAGTCCTTTGGAGGAGTTAATCTGCCTAATCTCGCCCTACTGTCGCAGCCGCAACCTCTCCCTACGCTAATCAGAGCAGAGTGACGGGCGGCGCTATGTGACTCCAGCTTAAATAGAGGCTGGGTCACATGGTGCTCTGGCCAATCACAGCCATGCCAATAGTAGGCATGGCTGTGATGGCCTCTTGGGGCAAGTAGTATGACGCTTGTTGATTGGCTGCTTTGCAGCCTTTCAAAAAGCGCCAAGAAAGCGTCACAAAAGCGCCAAGAAAGCGACGAACACCGAACCCGAACCCGGACTTTTACGAAAATGTCCGGGTTCGGGTCCGTGTCACGGACACCCCAAAATTCGGTACGAACCCGAACTATACAGTTCGAGTTCGCTCATCCCTATTAATAATCCTTGTATTTCCTAAATTTTGTAATACATGTTTGCATCTTTATCCTGCAGCGCATGTTGAAGAAGGGTTATGACCGGACCCGGAAGCAGGCCGAGAAGAGGGCGATTGTCGTGGGGGTCGTCAAGGCCTTACAAAGAAAATGTGGGCGGACCCACGACGAAATGCAAATAGTTAAAAAATGGTCTGACCTGAAAAGGAGGCACCCGGACTGGGTCAAAGAGCTCAGTGAGAGAGTCTGCCCTGGTACTTTTTTTATTTTTTTTTATCACCGGTTACAAATTATTACTTATTTTTACCTGTTGTGAAACATAGCAAATCATCCCTTTACCTCATATATCTCTATCTCGCTGTGAGTGTGTGTGTGTATATATATATATATATTTATCCACACAGTGCGGTAGTGATGTATGATGTAACCGGCTGATTTTGTACTTTGCACACACACACACACACACATAATAATAAATATATGTGTGTGTGTGTGTGTGTGTGTATATCTAGATAAACAGCAATCATCAATCTGTATTAGGGCTGTTTCACACGAGCAGATGCCGTGTGTGACATCCGCTACGTGAATGACAGCCAAGACCCGATTCACAAGTGCTCAATTTCATAATTTATTTTTCTGAACTGACTTGAGGACCCATTCATCTCTAAGGGGGCCGCACGATGTGCGTCCCATCTCCAGAAAAGCGGACCCGCACTTCTGGGTCCACATTTCAGTTCTTAAAAAATGCTATATATTTTTGCACTAAATATAACTTCGTCTTTTATGATGTCTGATTAGGCTACTTTCACACTAGCGTTCATAGGTCCGTTCGTGAGCTCTGTTTGAAGGAGCTCACGAGCGGAGCAGAACGCTTCCGTCCAGCCCTGATGCAGGCTGAATGGAGCGGATCCGCTCAGACTGCATCAGTCTGGCGGCGTTCAGCCTCCGCTCCGCACGGACAGGCGGACAGCTGAACGCTGCTTGCAGCGTTCAGCTGTCCGCCTGGCCGTGCGGAGGCGAGCGGATCCGTTCAGACTTACAATGTAAGTCAATGGGAACGGATCCGCTTGAAGATGTCACCATATGGCTCAATCTTCAAGCGGATCCGTCCTCCATTGACTTTACATTGAAAGTCTGAACGGATCCGCTCAGGCATCTTGCGCACTTAGAAATTTTAAAGTTATTAATGCAGATGGATCCGTACTGAACGGAGCCTCCGTCTGCATTAATATGATCGGATCCGTTCAGAACGGATCCGATCAAGCGCTAGTTTGAAAGTAGCCTTAGATATTCATCATTGTTGTAATAAGTACCCTAGACAGGTACATATCAGCTCAGCTGGCCAATGTCCGATTGATCAGACCCCACACACAATCGCAATACAATCCGATCTTATAACATGAACATTAAATATAATATTTACACCTTCTAACAAATACTTCTTGCTGTATTTCTGATGATATTTATTAATAATCCTTGTATTATTGTCCTCAATTGAGGCCAAGAATAGTCATTATATTATTGACATTGACGTGCGGTCTTCAAAATGCGTCACGCACATTGCCGGTGTCCTTTTTTTTTTTTGTGTGGGTGGATATGAAAAAGACATTACGGACGTTTAAATTGAGCCTGAATCCAAATGTTGTGTGATTTCAGGGCTTCCAGCGCCAACGGTCCGCCGCCGTCTAACCACGGCGGATTTGGATGTAGTGGAGGTCTCCACAGAGGAGGATGAGCAGGCGGGGCCCTCCCACAGTCCTCGAGGTGCCACCAACCCACCTGATGTGGGGATTGTTGTGGAGGTGTCAGACGAGCCCAGACCCTCTCAAGGGCCAAAAACGTCTGGCCCAGCTCCTGCTGAGGAGGATACCACCACCCCAGCTCCTGAGGAAGAGGATCAGGCGCTGGTTACCACCCCGCACCAGGAGGGTAAATATGTGCACACATCATTGTAATTATGTATACATCACATATTTAGAAACATTAACCCTCAGTACCCCATGCCCATTTCTACTTTAACGCTAATTAAACATTTTTCTTAAATATTAAACGGTATCTATGTTTGTGCTAATAACTTTAAAACGAGTTTACTTTTCACGGGCATAGTTCTATCTTATCGTTACACATTGTACTTCATGACAGTGGTAAAACTTAGTCAAAATTTTAATGGGATCTTTGTTAACGAAGTAACTAATCTAAAAAAATATTAGAAATAAAATTATATAATCAAAATAAAAATTGCAATTGATGCTACAATATAGATTAATAGAGATTAAATAAATGTATAAGTTTACAATCGCCATATGCCTATATCATGTTTATATAATTTATTAACAGAAATATAATTAACAATAACAGTTTGGTTATGCAGTCACTTTTTGAGGCCTACATAGTGTCAGCGACAAATAACCCCATTTCAGAAACCACACACCCTCTATTTAATCCAAATTTATCCTATAAAGTCTGTTAACGATTTAATTGTCCAACGGTAATCTATTAAAATGTTAAAAAAATTAAAATAATTTGAACAAATTATAAATTACGAACTATTTTATTTGAAAACATTGTAGTGTTTAAATCATAAAAAAATCTTAAACGTATTACAAACAATATGTATATTTACAAACAGTTGTGCACAAAACCCTTAACTTTGGTCGCACAGCAGGCTTCCGACTGCAAGGAGCACAATATGGCTTTAGGCTAAAGGATTTAAATTAATGGTAATTGGAAGCTATGTCGCATGTTAAGAGAAGACGCCCTTATGTGACCCTAGAGTTGAAAACAAAAAAAAGTTATTTAACCACCTCCGGACCGCCTAACGCACATGTGCGTTCCGGAGGTGGCAGGCTGGCGCACAGTCACGCATATACGCGTCATCTCGCGATACGCGAGATTTCCTGTGAACGCGCGCACACAGGCGCGCGCGCTCACAGGAACGGAAGGTAAGCGAGTGGATCTCCAGCATGCCAGCGGCGATCGTTCGCTGGCAGGCTGGAGATCCGAATTTTTTAACCCCTAACAGGTATATTAGACGCTGTTTTCATAACAGCGTCTAATATACCTCCTACCTGGTCCTCTGGTGGTCCCTTTTGTTAGGATCGACCACCAGAGGACTCAGGTAGGTCAGTACAGTCGCACCAAACACCACACTACACTACACCCCCCCCCCCGTCACTTATTAACCCCTTATAAACCCCTGATCACCCCATATAAACTCCCTGATCACCCCCCTGTCATTGATCACCGCCCTGTCATTGATCACCCCCCTGTCAGGCTCCGTTCAGACGTCCGTATGATTTTTACGGATCCACGGATACATGGATCGGATCCGCAAAACGCATACGGACGTCTAAATGGAGCCTTACAGGGGGGTGATCAATGACAGGCGGGTGATCACCCATATACACTCCCTGATCACCCCCTGTCATTGATCACCCCCCTGTCATTGATCACCCCCCTGTAAGGCTCCATTCAGACGTCCGCATGATTTTTACGGATCCATGGATACATGGATCGGATCCGCAAAACACATGCGGGCGTCTGAATGGAGCCTTACAGGGGGGTGATCACCCATATACACTCCCTGATCACCCCCTGTCATTGATCACCCCCCTGTAAGGCTCCATTCAGACGTCCGCATGATTTTTACGGATCCATGGATACATGGATCGGATCCGCAAAACACATGCGGACGTCTGAATGGAGCCTTACAGGGGGTGATCAATGACAGGCGGGTGATCACCCATATACACTCCCTGATCACCCCCCTGTCATTGATCACCCCCCTGTAAGGCTCCATTCAGACGTCCGCATGTTTTTTGTGGATCCGATCCATGTATCCATGGATCCGTAAAAAATCATGCGGATGTCTGAATGGAGCCTTACAGGGGGGGTGATCAGTGACAGGGGGGTGATCACCCTGATCACCCCCTGTCATTGATAACCCCCCTGTAAGGCTCCATTCAGACGTCCGCATGTTTTTTGTGGATCCGATCCATGTATCCATGGATCCGTAAAAAATCATGCGGATGTCTGAATGGAGCCTTACAGGGGGGGTGATCAGTGACAGGGGGGTGATCACCCTGATCACCCTGATCACCCCCTGTCATTGATAACCCCCCTGTAAGGCTCCATTCAGACGTCCGCATGTTTTTTGTGGATCCGATCCATGTATCCATGGATCCGTAAAAAATCATGCGGATGTCTGAATGGAGCCTTACAGGGGGGGTGATCAGTGACAGGGGGGTGATCACCCTGATCACCCCCTGTCATTGATAACCCCCCTGTAAGGCTCCATTCAGACGTCCGCATGTTTTTTGTGGATCCGATCCATGTATCCATGGATCCGTAAAAAATCATGCGGATGTCTGAATGGAGCCTTACAGGGGGGGTGATCAGTGACAGGGGGGTGATCACCCTGATCACCCTGATCACCCCCTGTCATTGATAACCCCCCTGTAAGGCTCCATTCAGACGTCCGCATGTTTTTTGTGGATCCGATCCATGTATCTATGGATCCGTAAAAAATCATGCGGATGTCTGAATGGAGCCTTACAGGGGGGGTGATCAGTGACAGGGGGGTGATCACCCTGATCACCCCCTGTCATTGATAACCCCCCTGTAAGGCTCCATTCAGACGTCCGCATGTTTTTTGTGGATCCGATCCATGTATCCATGGATCCGTAAAAAATCATGCGGATGTCTGAATGGAGCCTTACAGGGGGGGTGATCAGTGACAGGGGGGTGATCACCCTGATCACCCCCTGTCATTGATAACCCCCCTGTAAGGCTCCATTCAGACGTCCGCATGTGTTTTGCGGATCCGATCCATGGATCCGTAAAAATTATACGGACGTCTGAATGGAGCCTTACCAGGGGGGTGATCAATGACAGGGGGGTGATCCGGGAGTCTATATGGGTGATTACCCCCCTGTCATTGATCACCCCCCTGTCATTGATCACCCCCCCTGTCATTGATCACCCCCCCCTGTAAGGCTCCATTCAGACATTTTTTTTGGCACAAGTTAGCGGAAATTTTTTTTTTGTTTTTGTTTTTTCTTACTAAGTCTCATATTCTACTAACTTGTGTCAAAAAATAAAATCTCACATGAACTCACCATACCCCTCACGGAATCCAAATGCGTAAACATTTTTAGACATTTATATTCCAGACTTCTTCTCACGCTTTAGGGCCCCTAAAAAGCCAGGGCAGTATAAATACCCCACATGTGACCCCATTTCGGAAAGGAGACACCCCAAGGTATTCGCTGAGGGGCATATTGAGTCCATGAAAGATTGAAATTTTTGTCCTAAGTTAGCGGAAAGTGAGACTTTGTGAGAAAAAAACCAAAAAAATCAATTTCCGCTAACTTATGCAAAAAATAAAAAATTTCTAGGAACTCGCCAGGCCCCTCATTGAATACCTTGGGGTGTCTTCTTTCCAAAGTGGGGTCACATGTGGGGTATTTATACTGCCCTGGCTTTTTAGGGGCCCGAAAGTGTGAGAAGAAGTCTGGGATCCAAATGTCTAAAAATGCCCTCCTAAAAGGAATTTGGGCACCTTTGCGCATCTAGGCTGCAAAAAAGTGTCACACATCTGGTATCGCCGTACTCAGGAGAAGTTGGGGAATGTGTTTTGGGGTGTCATTTTACATATACCCATGCTGGGTGAGAAAAATATCTTGGTCAAATGCCAACTTTGTATAAAAAAATGGGAAAAGTTGTCTTTTGCCAAGATATTTCTCTCACCCAGCATGGGTATATGTAAAATGACACCCCAAAACACATTCCCCAACTTCTCCTGAGTACGGCGAAACCAGATGTGTCACACTTTTTTGCTGCCAAGGTGGGCAAAGGGGCACATATTCCAAAGTGCACCTTTCAGATTTTGCAGGCCATTTTTTACACATTTTGATTGCAAACTACTTCTTACACATTTGGGCCCCTAAATTGCCAGGGCAGTATAACTACGCCACAAGTGACCCCATTTTGGAAAGAAGACACCCCAAGGTATTCCGTGAGGGGCATGGCGAGTTCCTAGAATTTTTTATTTTTTGTCACAAGTTAGCGGAAAATGATGATTTTTCTTTTTTTTTCTTTTTTCCTTACAAAGTCTCATATTCCACTAACTTGCGACAAAAAAAAATAAATTCTAGGAACTCGCCATGCCCCTCACAGAATACCTTGGGGTGTCTTCTTTCCAAAATGGGGTCACTTGTGGCGTAGTTATACTGCCCTGGCAATTTAGGGGCCCAAATGTGTGAGAAGAACTTTGCAATCAAAATGTGTAAAAAATGACCGGTGAAATCCGAAAGGTGCACTTTGGAATATGTGCCCCTTTGCCCACCTTGGCAGCAAAAAAGTGTGACACATCTGGTATCGCCGTACTCAGGAGAAGTTGGGGAATGTGTTTTGGGGTGTCATTTTACATATACCCATGCTGGGTGAGAAAAATATCTTGGTCAAATGCCAACTTTGTATAAAAAAATGGGAAAAGTTGTCTTTTGCCAAGATATTTCTCTCACCCAGCATGGGTATATGTAAAATGACACCCCAAAACACATTCCCCAACTTCTCCTGAGTACGGCGATACCAGATGTGTCACACTTTTCTGCTGCCAAGGTGGGCAAAGGGGCACATATTCCAAAGTGCACCTTTCAGATTTTGCAGGCCATTTTTTACACATTTTGATTGCAAACTACTTCTTACACATTTGGGCCCCTAAATTGCCAGGGCAGTATAACTACGCCACAAGTGACCCCATTTTGGAAAGAAGACACCCCAAGGTATTCCGTGAGGGGCATGGCGAGTTCCTAGAATTTTTTATTTTTTGTCGCAAGTTAGTGAAATATGAGACTTTGTAAGGAAAAAAGAGAAAAAAAAGAAAATCATCATTTTCCGCTAACTTGTGACAAAAAATAAAAAATTCTAGGAACTCGCCATGCCCCTCACGGAATACCTTGGGGTGTCTTCTTTCCAAAATGGGGTCACTTGTGGCGTAGTTATACTGCCCTGGCAATTTAGGGGCCCAAATGTGTGAGAAGTACCTTGCAATCAAAATGTGTAAAAAATGGCCTGCGAAATCCGAAAGGTGCTCTTTGGAATATGTGCCCCTTTGCCCACCTTGGCAGCAAAAAAGTGTCACACATCTGGTATTGCCGTACTCAGGAGAAGTTGGGGAATGTGTTTTGGGGTGTCATTTTACATATACCCATGCTGGATGAGAGAAATATCTTGGCAAAAGACAACTTTTCCCATTTTTTTATACAAAGTTGGCATTTGACCAAGATATTTTTCTCACCCAGCATGGGTATATGTAAAATGACACCCCAAAACACATTCCCCAACTTCTCCTGAGTACGGCGATACCAGATGTGTCACACTTTTTTGCTGCCAAGGTGGGCAAAGGGGCACATATTCCAAAGTGCACCTTTTGGATTTCACCGGTCATTTTTTACACATTTTGATTGCAAAGTTCTTCTCACACATTTGGGCCCCTAAATTGCCAGGGCAGTATAACTACGCCACAAGTGACCCCATTTTGGAAAGAAGACACCCCAAGGTATTCCGTGAGGGGCATGGCGAGTTCCTAGAATTTTTTATTTTTTGTCGCAAGTTAGTGGAATATGAGACTTTGTAAGAAAAATAAAAAAAATAAAAATCATCATCATTTTCCGCTAACTTGTGACAAAAAATAAAAAGTTCTATGAACTCACTATGCCCATCAGCGAATACCTTAGGGTGTCTACTTTCCGAAATGGGGTCATTTGTGGGGTAGTTATACTGTTTGGGCATTGTAGAACCTCAGGAATCATGACAGGTGCTCAGAAAGTCAGAGCTGTTTCAAAAAGCGGAAATTCACATTTTTGTACCATAGTTTGTAAATGCTATAACTTTTACCCAAACCATTTTTTTTTTTTGCCCAAACATTTTTTTTTTATCAAAGACATGTAGAACAATAAATTTGGCGAAAAATTTATATATGGATGTCGTTTTTTTTGCAAAATTTTACAGCTGAAAGTGAAAAATGTCATTTTTTTGCAAAAAAATCGTTACATTTTGATTAATAACAAAAAAAGTAAAAATGTCAGCAGCAATAAAATACCACCAAATGAAAGCTCCATTAGTGAGAAGAAAAGGAGGTAAAATTCATTTGGGTGGTAAGTTGCATGACCGAGCGATAAACGGTGAAAGGAGTGTAGTGCCGAAGTGTAAAAAGTGCTCTGGTCATGAAGGGGGTTTCACCTAGCAGGGCTGAAGTGGTTAATTAGGCAAACTACACCCCTCAATAAATATGCTAAGCAATTAGATCAATCTGCAATTTTACATAATGAACCAACGATTGTCTTCTAGAAAAAAACGTTCAAATTGACAAAAAAAAATAATAATGAATTTACACACATTTTTTTTATTAAATAAGTGGTTACAGGACTAAATGCACCCCACATTTAGTTCCACTTTTAGCATATAATTCACCTGAACACCACCACATATGTGAATTTATTTAATTGGCTGTAGAGTTGTAACAGCCAATATCAGCACTTGCAGGGGAACAAAACACTGTTGTCCCCTGCTTCACCTCTAAGGCGACAGGTGCTGTCGTACAGTCTTTTTTAGCATTTGTCACCTCCACATGACACCTACTTACCCCCCCCCTCCCTTCAGCTACGTAGCAGCAATGCTTATGTCTTTGAAATACGTCCAATAGGAGAGATCTAGACAGCAGGTGTTTGACAAATACCTGAAAAGGCCTTATTTTATATAATTGGCTAGCTGCTCTGGACTAGTAGATCAGCTATTAGACCACGGTTAATGAGCCATTTTGTCCCCAGGGCGAATATTTTATATTTGGCACAAAAATAGTACGGAGCAATTTTGAAAGTCATGAAACACTGCACCCTACAATTATATAGCAGGTGATGAAGATCATAAAATTAACAATAATAATGGGACAACAAAAACCACAGTAATATCAAACAACAGACATGCACAATAACTCTTTAATCTACATAAACTAATATTATATAACACAACAAATTTAATTTAAAACTACTAAAATGTCACTAAATAATCTAATATATAACTACATTTATTATGGTATACTTTAAAAATGACACTCAAATTCTCTGCACTTAACTACATACTACACACAATTCAATAAATGACTTATTGTTAATTGATATATTTATCTCTTGCGTTTTCATAACAGTAATCAAGAAAATTTCTGATAAAATTGCTCTAATGCAAAAGAGGCATGGGAAAATCAGGCAATTAAGAGCCCTCATTCAAAAATCCCAAAGAATGCTGCAGGAATTTGAATGCCAATATGGGGAGGACCTGAAGGAGCTCGCAAGCCTGCAGGAAGAACTGCAAAAGTTCCCTTAATTTTATTCTAATTTTTTTGTTATTAAAAAAGTTTTCTTAAGTTATATTGATTCCATACTTTTTTTTTCTATAAGGTTATGTTTTTGTATAATTTTAACTGCAGACTTATCAGTAAAGGAGCCTTTAGTCCACGTTGAAAGTCAGCAGGGTTCGGACAGACAACAGCAGTAAGTACATCTTAATAGTGTAGTATAAGGCCTACACATAAATACGTTTTTTCATGACAGCAGCAGCAGCAGGTAGTGTTGCATTATGAGGCATATACATAACAAATCAACTTGATCAAGACAGCAGCAGCAGTTATAGCTAATGTTATATTCTGAGGCATACAAGTCAGCTTCACCTGGACAGCAGCCGTTGGTAAAGTTAACATTGTAGGTTGATTTGTAAATTGAAAAATCAACTTTATCAGGACAGCTGATGGTGTTGTATAAGAACTTCACATAGCTACAAAGGACAAACAACTAGCTTGACATAACTCTGTATGATCATGACAGACAGCATCTGCAGCTGGTAGATATTAACGGTCGAGTATAATCTCATCCTAACTCAGCAGGACATGCTGCAGCGGGTAATGTGTATTCTCAAAAGGCTGAATGCTAACTCGCCATGATCAGAACAGACAGCAGCAGAATCCACAGTAGCTAGATATTAACAGTGGATTATACGGCCTACACATAACTCTCAATGATCAGGACAATAGAAGAAGTCAATGCTAACGGTGGAGTATAATGACTACAGAGAATTCTGAAGTATCAGGCCAAGATCAGCATGCAGTAGGTAAGTTAAAGTAGTATTCTAATTACTACACAAAGTTTGGCATAACTAAGCAGTACTAGAAAGTGTCAAGTTATTATATTTCAGCAGACAAAAATTTTTAACAGATGGGGATGTGGAAGACCGATTATAAAAGTATAAAAAAACAGATTGAACCCCCAAGTACAGCATGTGTATTCATCGCTTACATATACAATGTTGTCCTAATAAAATAAACTATCTAGATCAAAAAATTATAACAGTTCATTATTATTATATTTTATTGAAAAGGCCAATATAACATTGTACAAGGATAAACCAGGTGGTTGACGAAGTAAAAAAGCCATTGTCTATTCAAGATCTTCTCAAGGTTTTGTCTGAAACCTTAGATAACATTTATTGCTAGTATATTAGATAAGAGAAAGAAGTGAGTGGTTCGATTTTTGTATGGAATACTAGTGCCATCTAGTGTTAGGGTAAAATACTAGAGGGAGGTTATATTGATTATAAAGTGAGGTCACTAGTTAATGATAAAACTTGGCCAAGCCCTTTCTAAGATAGGATAAAAAGATGGTATGGGCTGACAGAAAGGATCGATCTCTAGAGCTCCATAGCTCTCTCTCTGAACATCATCAAAAGACCAGATCCAGCCCTGACCACCTTTTCAGTCATTGGAGGCAGCCATCTTAGAACCATTGAAACTGATTTTTGCTAGCTGACATTTTGGTATAGTATAACCTTACCTATATTTTATAGGATAATTAATTTAATATAATACATATCTATATATATATATATATCTATATATATATATTTGTGTGAGGCGCTTACGGTAGTACAGTGAAGAACCCTAGGAAATCAGGGAATAAGCGTAGTCGGTTGTGGTGTGCCGAAACCGAGGATGAGGTAGGCCTGAGAAAGAAGAGGGCCCACCCAAGGATAGAGATATGGAAGAAATGAGTTGTAAATGAGTGGAGTGGTGGGAGGGTCAAAGCTCAGACCTCGGACGGTGCAGGAGCCAGGTAAGGGGGTGCCCTAAATAGGCTGGAGGCGGACCTCAGCCCCTCCCACAAATCCAGGCAAACTGCCTTCACACTTGTGTGAGGCGCTTACGGTAGTACAGTGAAGAACCCTAGGAAATCAGGGAATAAGCGTAGTCGGTTGTGGTGTGCCGAAACCGAGGATGAGGTAGGCCTGAGAAAGAAGAGGGCAAAAATGAAATAACCAGTTATTGTAGTCAAATATACATGAATGCTCAACCCGACATGTTTTGGAAAGTATCTCTTAACTCTTGTGTTGGATTGGGAATGTATCGCGAGTAAGCGGATGACTTCCAGCGCCCCAATTCCTGATGATATGAGTAGGGGCGTTGGCACTGGAGGCCGTGGACGCGGCTCCAAAGCGAAAGGAGTGCCCTGAGTAGTTGGCTGCGTTGAGGCCCAGTTGTGTGAGGTATGACCTGACATGGGTCATGAAGGTGGTGGTGGTGAGTACCGAACCATGTAGTGAAGTAGCGGTTGAGAGGGTAGAAACTTGTGACGTTGTCTGTAAGCATCCAGAACCCTGACTGGACACCATCTGTTGTGCGTGGGGTGATATGAAATGTTGACGGGTAAGTGCTGACTACTCTTGGAGTGAGGTAAGGTCAGGACGTAATGATCCATGTGTTTTGCCAAGTGGGAGACAAGAAGGCAAGGTGTGGCTTGTGTCGTGTAGGTTGTGGTGAATTCCCCGGGCCTCAGGAACCGTAGAAGGCCAAGCAAATTTCTGTTTTGAGGATGGAGTTGGTATCTGCTTCAGAAGGCTTGGCGTCTAGTAATTCGGATAATGCCTTGAAAATATGATTGTTACCGGGTAGCCTCTGGGCTGGACGTGCGGGTTCCGCTTTCTAAATACCTCTGAGTATGGTTTTGATTTGGTGAGAGGCCATGAAACTGATGTTATTAGGGTGTAAGATTAGCATGTGGTGTAGAATGTCAGTGAGATAGAGTATGATGGCGTTGTATGACATTTGAGTTTAAGGTGGCAAAAGAAGCAAACCCCAGAAGAGAAGCCATGACAAAAGGGGGCGTGATGTTATGTTCCAGGAGGAATCTGAGAACCTAAAAATAAAAGTCAGAGAAAATGATAACGTGAGAGAGACTCTAATGGCGCAAGCCACGCGTGCGAGTCACCACAAGATAATTGTATTGCAAGCCATTGATGACCGAGCCATGCGAGCGGGTCTGAAGGCAGAAAAGACATGGAACCTACTGGTTGCGGGACCACGCAGCTGGCCTCGACTGGCGGAGTTGTGTGTGTAGAATTGAATGGGGAAGCGATACGTGAGAGACTCTAATGGCGGAGCCATGCGTGAGAGACTCTAATGGCGGAACCATATGTGTAAAAATGGCACGGAGAAGCCATGCGTGAGAGACTTTGAGGCGGAGCCATGCGTGAGACTCTAAAGGCGGAGCCATATGTGTAAAAACCCACCCGGAGAGGCCATGCATGAGAGACTCTAATGGCGGAGCCATGCGTGAGAGACTCTACTGGCGGGGTCATGTGTGTGAAATTTATACGGAGAAGCCATGTGTGAGAGACTCTAATGGCGGAGCCATGCGTGAGAGACTCTAATGGCAGCGTCATGTGTGTGAAATTTGTACGGAGAAGCCATGCGTGAGAGACTCTAATGGCGGAGCCATGCGTGAGAGACTCTAATGGCGGGGTCATGTGTGTGAAATTAACACGAAGAAGCCATGCGTGAGAGACTCTAATGGCGGAGCCATGCGTGAGAGACTCTAATGGCGGGGCATGTGTGTGAAATTAATGCAGAAAAGCCATGCGTGAGAGACTCTAATGGCGGGGTCATGTGTGTGAACTTGGTACGGAGAAGCCATGCGTGAGAGACTCTAATGGCGGAGCCATGCGTGAGAGACTCTAATGGCAGAGCCATGTGTGAGAGACTCTAATGGCGGGGTCGAGTGTGTGAAATTAATGCGGAGAAGCCATGCGTGAGAGACTCTAATGGCGGAGCCATGCGTGAGAGACTCTATGGCGGGGTCGAGTGTGTGAAATTAATGCGGAGAAGCCATGCGTGAGAGACTCTAATGGCGGAGCCATGCGTGAGAGACTCTAATGGCAGGGCCATATGTGTAACCCTAGAACGGAGAAGCCATGCGTGAGAGGCTCTAATGGCAGGGTCGTGCGTGAGAGATTCTACTGGCGAAGTCATGTGTGTGACACTAACGGAGAAGCCATGCGTGAGACTAATGGCAGAGTCGTATGTGTAAAACTAACACGGCAAAGTAATGCGTGAGAGACTCTAATGGCGGAGTTATGTGTGACACTGAAACGGAGAAGCCATGTGTGAGAGATTCTACTGGCAAGGTCATATGCGTGACACTAACGGAGAAGCCATGCGTGAGACTAATGGCGGAGTCCTGTGTGTAACACTAAAACGGGGAAGCCATGCGTGAGCGACTCTAATGGCGGAGTTATGTGTGTGAAAGTAAAACGGCGAAGTAACGCGTGAGAGACTCTAATGACGGAGTTATGAGTGTAACCTAACCGGCGAAGTAATGCGTGAGAGTCTGTAATGACGGAGTAATGTGTGTAAACTAAACGGCGAAGTAATGCGTGAGGGACTCTAATGGCGGAGTTGTATGTGAAACACTAAAAAGGAGAAAGCCATGTGTGAGAGACTCTAAAGGCGGAGCCATGCGTGAGAGACTCAAATAGCGGAGTCGTATGTATACAACTGAAACGGAGCAACCATGCGTGCGAGACTAATAGTGGGGTCGTGGGTGCGTACTAACCGGAGAAGACATGCGTGGGAGACCAATGGCGGAGTTCGGTGTGTAAAACTAAAACGGAGAAGCCCTGCGTGGGAGATTAATGGCAGATGAAATTGTTATTCCATTCCTTTTTTTTTTTTTTTCACTCTTTTCCCTTATGCGGCCCCAATAGGACTCGCATAACCATGACCATCTCCGATAATGAAACTTGAGACACTACCCCGCCTACAACCGCATGGTACCCCTAATGGACAACACGAAGAACGGTCACCGGGCCCCCGAAGCCAAGGGACTGAACGGGATGACCACATGGTGATGATGAGTGGTTAAACATGAGCCAGACCTGATGAAAAAATGCATGAACAGTAGTGATCCGAACCACGTGCACAACCGAAACATTAATCAACCGCGAACCGTGAAATTGAACTGATGGAGAAAACAAGAGCCAGAGGCATTGCAGTTCGCTAAGGCCTCTTTCACACGGGCGTCATGTTTTTTGCCCGGATAAGAGGCGGGTGCGTTGCGGGAAAATGCGCGATTTTTCTGCGCGAGTGCAAAACATTGTCATGCGTTTTGCACTCGCGTGAGAAAAATCGCGCATGTTTGGTACCCAGACCCGAACTTCTTCACAGAAGTTCGGGCTTGGGATTGATGTTCTGAAGATTGTATTATTTTCCCTTATAACATGGTTATAAGGGAAAATAATAGCATTCTGACTACAGAATGCTTTGTATAATAGTGCTGGAAGGGTTAAAAATAATAAAAAAGTTAACTCACCTTCTCCTCTTGTTCGCGCAGATGCCACTCTGTTCTTTAGCTGTGGACTGAATGACCTGAGGTGACGTCAGATCACATGCTCCAATCACATGGTCCATCACCATGGTGATGGAGCATGTGATCTGACGTCATCAAAGGTCCTTTAGCCCACAGATAAAGAACAGACCGGCATCTGCGCTAACAAGAGGAGAAGGTGAGTTAACTTTTTTATTATTTTTAACCCCTCCAGCACTATTATACAAAGCATTCTGTATTCAGAATGCTATTATTTTCCCTTATAACCATGTTATAAGGGAAAATAATACAGTGAATAGACTGTCACCTAGAACCCATGCGTGAAAATCGCACCGCATCCGCACTTGCTTGCGGATGCATGCGATTTTCACGCAACCCCATTCATTTCTATAGGGCCTGCGTTACGTGAAAAACGCACAAAGAGGAGCATGCTGCGATTTTCACGCAACGCACAAGTGATGCGTGAAAATCACCGCTCGTGTGCACAGTCTCATAGAAATGAATGGGTCAGGATTCAGTGCGGGTGCAATGCGTTCACCGCACGCATCGCACCCGCACGGAAAACTCGCCCGTGTGAAAGGGGCCTAAGAGAAGACCCTTGTCGTCACCAACGAATAACCAACTTGTGAACATAGTAGGAACACACTCTCATAGGCCTAGAAATGAAAAGAAATGCAGCTTTAGTGGAAGCAGGGTATAACGCATGATGTAAGAACAAGTGGGTGAATGCAGCACTGGATGTGAGTGGTGCCTCACTCCTATGCCTAGAAATGAAAAGAAATGCAAATCGTAAGAGCAGGTGTGCGTACCTGGTGGTAAGAAAATTCTCAGAACACGTGTAGAGAAAAATATGTCTATGCTAGACCGCCTACAAGGGGTTAAAAGAAAGTGGTAAGACGAGTGTGGACTGTGGTGCGAACGGACACATGACCTTGATGGGATCATGAAAACGTGAGTGTGAAAACAAGTACCTGCTTGCGCGTGTGACTGGTTGGATCGAGACGTGAGAATGAGGCTTGGCATGTGGGCTGAAATGACCGTCATGAACGTGTGACCGCCTGGTCTACGTAGGCGCCATACCTATTTTTTATTTTCCCTTTCCCTTAGTGGAACGTGCGGCCATGGGACTATCTGGCGGGTTTTTTTTTTTTTTTTCGGGACTATATGGCGGGGGTTTATCCCTTTTTTTTTTTTTTTGGACCATGGAGCACGAGGGTGATGTGGCGGGTTTCAGACTAGGTTACCGTACCTGGTAGCAAGAAAAATTTCACTGGACACACGTGCAGCGCAAATATGTTTAAGCTTGACCGCCTAAAAAAGGGGGGTAGACAGAAAGTAGTATGCCGAGAGTGGACTGTGGTACGAACGTCAGCATGACCTGAGAGGATGGCGTGCGAAATGAGGCCCGTGACGTGGCGGATTTGTTGCGGAACATGTGATCAGCAGACCGTATGGCGGTGTTTTTTTTTTTTTTTTTTTTCCTTTTTTTTTTTTTTAACTATATGGCGGGTTTTCTCTGATATTAATGCACCCCCTTTTTTTTTTTTTTTTTTCTCTGACAAGCAGAATGGAAAAACACCACACTATTGATGACCCTTCAGACTTGCAGAGTGGGCTCACATGTCCTGAACATGCCACCATTTGTAACGGAACCTCCTGTGTATGGCCCCCTGGCAATTTGAATGCAATTCTAACATTGTGCTGATGTACTGTCATGTGATCATGCTGGCGCTGGTCATGTTGCCCATGGGCTGCACTGTGGAGATGAGGGAATTTTGGGGCCACATGAAACGTCCCTGGGGCATGGCAGTGGGGTTCTGGTGCCGGGATGTGCATGCGCCCCCGCCCCCCACATACACACACGCGGCACCGGCCGCCGGCCGCCAGGCTACCGCGCGTGCGCCGACGTGGCCGCGCACGCGCAGCACTCCGGCCGCGCATGCGCAGACCAGGTGCCGGGACGCGGCGGCCGCCATCGGCAGCGCGGCAGGAGAACGGAGGGGCGGCCGGCGCGGCGGTGGGGAAAGGGGGACCGCGGCCGTGGTGTTTTGCTATGGAGGGGGAGTATGTGGAGCGGCGGGAATTTAGGCGAGTTTCTTGATGCATGCGGCACCCCTCGGCCCCCCACCCCCACATATATGCGCACGTGCGCGGCACCGGCGGCCGTCGCCAGGCTACTGCGCGTGCTCTGACGCGGCCACGCACGCGCAGCACCCCAGCCGCGCATGCGCAACCAGGCGCCAGGACGCGGCGGCCGCCATTGGCAGCGCGGCAGGAGGACGGAGGCGCGGCGGTGGGGAAGAGGGGGACCGCGGCAGTGGTGCAGGCTTGTGGAGGGGGAGCGTGTGGAGCGGCCGGGATGAGGCGAGCATCTGGTGAAAGTGAGGGTGCGGGCGTGCCGCTGAGCTGGACAAGGGGTTTGAGGGGAGGGGGACGGAAAGTGTGTGAGAGAGATGTTGGTGAGGAGGGGAAACGGCGTTGGTGGCCGCCATGGGAACCTGGTACACGTGCTGGTAGTGCTAGGAGTGGGGATGCGGTGTGGTACGCGTGCATGCATGACCGGAAATAGAGGCAGACATGAAAACCGTGACTTGGAGTGAAACTGTGACATGGTTGAAATGAAAATAGTGAAATGAATTGAGCTAGTACAGGGGGCAACCGTGATGCCCTGTGCTGTACCGCAGACATGAAATGATAGTGACTTGTAACGAGAATTTGTGACATGAGTGCAAAGTTTGGTGAAATGAAATGAGCCGGTACAGGGGGCAACCGTGAGGCCCCAGCTGTACCGTATGGATGACTCATAGTATACCGGGCAAACGTGACCCACAGTGAACCGAGTAACGCAAAACTTCCAAGACTCAGCAACTCGCAGGTAACTCTCCAGTAACTCCACAAGCGACTTCCTCCCTCAAAGCTCAGACCTCGGACGGTGCAGGAGCCAGGTAAGGGGGTGCCCTAAATAGGCTGGAGGCGGACCTCAGCCCCTTCCACAAATCCAGGCAAACTGCCTTCACACATATATTCAATTAACCATACTTTGTGTATAGTATCTGTTTTGGAATAAGATGGGGGTGTACCTGCAGCATCATCCTGAAAAATAATCCAATACAGGGATATTGAAAATATACTAGTGAAAGCACGGTATTATCTCCAAGGAACTGAATTCAGTTCTAGACCAGTATGGTTGATAATATATATATCTTTATATAGATAAAAGATAAACCAGATTTGGGTTTAAACAAACATTTGTCGACTGAGAGAAATCAAGTACTAAATTGATTTTAAATATAATTGAGGGGTATTATTATAAGAAGGCATAGACTGTCAATCGGAGACAGCATAAATATTCTGACAGAGTCAGTTTAAAGATCTTCAGGAACCAGAAGCCATAATTGTTGCTCCTACCAGAGAGCTGATCAATCAGATTTACCTAGATGCTTGGAAATTTGCATACGGAACTGTCGTTCGTCCAGTTGTAATCTATGGAGGAACACAAACGTCTAATTCACTGCGCCAGATATTTCAAGGCTGCAACATCCTTTGTGCGACACCTGGGAGGTTACTGGACGTTATTAACAAGGAGAAGATTGGGTTGAGCCAAGTGAAATACCTTGTTCTGTATGAAGCTGATTGTATGCTGGACATGGGTTTTATGGAAGATGTAAGAAAATTGTTGTCAAGTCAAGGAATGCTCTGAAGACACCCCAGTAGCAGGACAGAACCTCCTGGGAGAAACCCACAGTCCTTCAACAGACAAGTAAGGAAATCCCAGGGAAAGATAAGTAACCCTGATGGGCAGATGCATTAGAAAATAAAGCAAGAATCTAATACCTGAGGAAGATATATTTTACCAAGGATTTAAGCCACCCTTTAGGCATCCGGGCCTTGGGATAGAAAGCCAGACAGGAGTTCTAAAAGAACAGTGTACGCTATTTCTGAGGAAAGGTACAACCTGTCTCTGAGTGCATTGTGAATTTACCCTCTGCGTATAACCAAGACCTAGAATCTGTTACGGTTTCGTGACGCATTGTGGCCGCGGCGGTCGCAGTTCGTCACAGGCTAAACTGCTGGAACTTTTACAACTCATAGGCCGTGAGAGCACGATGGTTTTTGTGAAAAACAAAAAGATGGCGGATTTAATTGCAACATTTCTTTGTCAAGAAAAAATCCCCTGCACAAGCATTCACGGGGACAGAGAGCAAAGAGAGCGGGAGAAAGCTCTGGGCGACTTCCGCTCTGGACAGTGTCCTGTGATTGTTGCCACGTCTGTTGCTGCCAGAGGATTAGATATCGAGAACGTCCTTCATGTGATAAATTTTGACATCCCTGGCGATGTTGACGAATATGTTCACAGGATCGGCCGAACCGGACGCTGCGGCAACACTGGAAAAGCCATTTCTTTTTTTAATAAGATAAGTAACCCTGATGGGCAGATGCATTAGAAAATAAAGCAAGAATCTAATACCTGAGGAAGATATATTTTACCAAGGATTTAAGCCACCCTTTAGGCATCCGGGCCTTGGGATAGAAAGCCAGACAGGAGTTCTAAAAGAACAGTGTACGCTATTTCTGAGGAAAGGTACAACCTGTCTCTGAGTGCATTGTGAATTTACCCTCTGCGTATAACCAAGACCTAGAATCTGTTACGGTTTCGTGACGCTTTTTGGCCGCGGCGGTCGCAGTTCGTCACAGGCTAAACTGCTGGAACTTTTACAACTCATAGGCCATGAGCGCACGATGGTTTTTGTGAAAAACAAAAAGATGACGGATTTAATTGCAACATTTCTTTGTCAAGAAAAAATCCCCTGCACAAGCATTCACGGGGACAGAGAGCAAAGAGAGCGGGACAAAGCTCTGGGCGACTTCCGCTCTGGACAGTGTCCTGTGATTGTTGCCACGTCTGTTGCTGCCAGAGGATTAGATATCGAGAACGTCCTTCATGTGATAAATTTTGACATCCCTGGCGATGTTGACGAATATGTTCACAGGATCGGCCGAACCGGACGCTGCGGCAACACTGGAAAAGCCATTTCTTTTTTTAATAAGATTGGTGATGACGAGCAAAAAATTGTCCGTGGACTAGTGAAAGTTTTAACCGATGCTCACCAGGAGGTACCTTGTGCCGGCATACATAATTCCTCTGGGTAGCCATCTTATATGCTTCTGGCATATGTAAAAAAAACTGTGAACTCTCATCTTCCTGAAGCCGGGGTCACCTATGATATAGATGGACACTTTTATTACCACTACTCTGTGATGCCGGCTATAAAAGGTCATAAAGGCTATACCAGGCCCAGCTCATCCTGTCCTTTAAGATACACCCCGGTCACGTGAGGTCTCTGTGTGTGCGCAGACTCTGTCACAGACCACTAGGTCACAGCTCAGGGATCCGGAGCAATCGGATCCATAGTTCGTGACAGTACCTGCTTGGCTTGAAGAGATGGCGTTCAGTGCCCATGGCATGCCAACATTTAGTTCACAGCCAAGCAAATTTGCTTCAGTGGATAGCAGGAAGAGAGGTGACTTCCAGGATGACAACGGTTACAGCAATGCTGGCATTTCACAACCTGCAGCGCGGGCGGCAGCGGAGGAGGACGAAGATTGGGGCTAGTCGGACGTGGTTAAGCAGATGAGACATTCTTACAGATTCAGTTTTACATGAAACAATATGTTGTATGTTTGTAAAAATGAGAATTTTGTTTATCGCACTCCAGTATTTAAGGTAGTAATTTGCCGTTAGGAAATTTACTTATTTTGGTTCATTGTAAATGGCTGCTCTGAAAACTTTAGAGCACTAAATTAAAGTTTTCTTTACTTTGAAAAAAAAAAGACCGTAATTTATAATAGAAAATTATTGTTTAACGCACATTAATTAACCTTTGTGTGAACACACTATTACCTTTCAAATGTATTATTGAACAAAACTTTAGATTACAAAATACAAATCTACATTCAAAATGTATAATAAATATATATAGAGTATCAACCAAATTTTAACAAAAAATAAATTTATACTTTTGAAAAAGTATCTTTATATAAAAAAAAAGTATCAAATTATCCATACTGTGATCCAAATTTCAACCTCAATAATACAATATTGCATATTAAAGTTTTCTTCAGTTATATTAGTTCCATTATTCAAAAAAATTTGAAACATCAAATGTGTCTGAAAAAAAACAACAAAAAAAAACAATTGATGAGTCAGCAAAGAAATAACTAGCATGATTCTGATATAGTGTCCGTTTGTTAAACTGGACATGTTGGAGCATAGCTTCCTCAAAAAAGACATCAACATGTGATGCAATGAGTAGAATCACTCACAAAATGGTGACATGGCTTCAAGATTATTATTCTGTCAGCAGGTAATTTTGAAAGATTAAAGTCTATTATTATATTACACTAGCATGTGAAAATAATCATTATATAATTGTCAAGAAGTAAGATTACATTTAAATGTATATATCTATATATACATGTGGCAATAACGCTCCATTACCAAAACCGGATTACCACACGGATGAGTATAACGCCAGTAACACCCAACCATGTAGAGAGGTCAACACGGAAGCCAGGCATCCTTTCCAGGACAACCGACAACACCATGTTAGAACCTAAGTCCGCATTAAAATAATAAATAAAACAAAAAACTTTCATTAGGTTTATCAATCAGTCTTGTACAATGTTAAGTGCACAAAACCTTTTGAAAATGGAAGCCCACATGCGGTCCCCACCTTGCTAAAGTAAGAACCACAACATGGACGCCAACAACCCAATTAAAGCAAAATTAAAATTTTTAAAATAAAATAAAACAAAATAAATTATTTTGGTGAATGAAGCGTAAAACCGCATGAATGTATTAAACGAAAACATTTTTATTCTATCTATATTCCAATCAAATTCTTGACAATATACGATGAATAGTGCACATTCACAAATATTAAACATGAACACCATTTTATGAAAATAATAATACTCAATACTTGTCATATTACAAGGGCTAATAAGTGGTCCATGCTGGTTCTCCTTTGCATGATCTTGAAAAAAAAAAATCCACAGTTAGATTTTAATAATTTAGTATATTTCAGACACATTACTTGGCAGCATTAGGCCAGACAGTAGCAGTAAAATAGTAACGCAACAGTAGAAGGCATATAAATCAAAGGGCCAAACAATTAAGGATAATTACTTGTCATGGAACCATGAACCAGACGTACAACAAGAGATAAGTGGAAAATAAGAAGGTTTTATTGAAGAGCAAGCCGTAAGCAAAGTCCAAACGGATGGCTAAACCGAAGCAGGGTCTTGCGGAGACAGAGGTCAGGAACCAGAAGGGTAGTCAGACGAAGCCAGGATCAGGAACCAACGGGGTAGTCAGACGAAGCCGGGATCAGGAACCAACGGGGTAGTCAGACGAGGCCAGGATCAGGAACCAGAAGCAGCAGCAGTCTTGGAAGCATGTGAACACAGGAGGACCAAGCAAGGAACTGAAGCCACAGACCTCCTATATATATGAGCTAGGCATCCAGCTCCTCCCAGTGGGAAGGAGGAGCCGCAGGGTGGGAGGCTACAAGAAAACCCAGAAACCAAGATGGCCGCCAGCACATGTCAAACGAAGGGAACAGCAAGGAGGTAAGACCATGACAGTACCTCCCCCTCAAGGGCCCCTCCTCCGCGGAGTAAGGAACGGTTTCTGAGGGAAGCGTGCGTGGAAGGCTCGGAGCAAGACAGGAGCATGGACATCTGCGGAGGGAACCCAGGAACGCTCCTCTGGACCATAACCACGCCAATGGACCAAAAACTGCACCCGGCCGCGGACCAGGCGTGAGTCCAGGATATTGCTCACCTCATACTCCTCACGATTGCCCACTTGGACCGGACGAGGCCGAGGAATCGAGGAAGTGAAACGATTACACACCAGTGGCTTCAACAGGGAGACATGAAACACGTTGGAGATCCGCATGCCAGGAGGAAGCGCAAGGGCATAGGCTACCGGGTTTACCCTGCGAAGCACTCGGAAGGGACCAACAAAGCGAGGCGCCAGCTTGGGAGTGGGCACTCGAAGGTTGAGGTTGCGGGTAGACAACCATACGCGGTCTCCGACCTGGTAGGAAGGAGCGGGCGCTCGTCTGCGATCAGCCTGGAGTTTCTGGCGCTGCGCAGAGACCTCAAGGGACCTCTGGATCTGTACCCAAGAAGCACGTAGGACGGAAAGGTGATCCTCCACAGCCGGAATATCCTGGGGAGAGAATACCTCCGGTAACACGGCAGGTTGGAACCCATAATTGGCCATGAAGGGAGACGTCCCAGAGGAAGAGTTCACCGCCGTGTTCCTGGCAAACTCAGCCCAAGGCAGGAGGTCAACCCAATTGTCTTGGTGATCGGAGACATAGCAACGAAGGAATTGCTCCAAGGCCTGATTGGATCGTTCTGCGGCCCCATTGGACTGAGGGTGGTAGGCCGAGGAGAAAGAGAGATGAATCCCCAACTGGGAGCAAAAGGCGCGCCAGAACCTGGACACAAACTGACTCCCCCGATCCGACACAATCTCCTTGGGCAAACCGTGCAACCGGAAGACCTCCCTGGCAAAAATCGAGGCCAACTCTTGTGCAGAGGGTAACTTCTTGAGAGGAACACAGTGGCACATTTTGGAAAACCGATCCACTATCATGAGAATGACCGTATGGCCTCGGGATGCAGGGAGGTCCACAATGAAATCCATCCCCAGGTGTGACCATGGACGCTCCCCGGTGGCTATGGGTTGCAAAAGGCCCAACGGAAGGTGCCGAGGGGACTTACTCTGGGCACAAACGGAGCATGCCGCTACATATGCGGCGATGTCGGAACGTAGGGAAGGCCACCAGAACAGACGTGAAACAGCCCAGGACAGCTGATTCTTTCCAGGATGCCCCGCGGCCTTGGAGTTATGGTAGGTTCGCAACAACCGAGTGCGCAACTCCTCAGGCACAAAACACCTGCTGTTGGGTCTCCCAGAGGGAGCACCAGATTGAGCCGCCAAAATCTGCTCACCCAGGGGAGAGGTCAGGCTGGTGCGAATGGCGGCCAGGATCTGATTCGGAGGTATGACCGAAGTCGGAATCGACTCCTCCCCGGACAGCTCGGAGTACTGCCGTGATAAGGCATCCGCTCTGATGTTCTTGGAACCGGGTAGGTAGGAGACCACGTAATTAAAACGTGACAAGAACAGAGCCCATCTGGCCTGACGTGGTGTCAATCTCTTGGCCTCAGAGAGGTAGGTCAGATTCTTGTGGTCCGTCAGGATGAGAACCGGAACCACCGAGCCCTCGAGCAAGTGCCTCCATTCTTTAAGGGCCTGCACGATGGCCAATAACTCCCTGTCACCAATCTGATAGTTGCACTCCGCGGAAGACAGTTTCCGGGAGTAAAACCCACAAGGAAGCAGAGGACCCTCCGGTGTTCTACGCTGAGACAGGAGGGCGCCTACTCCCGTCTCAGACGCGTCCACCTCAAGGACAAACGGCAACCCAGGGTTGGGATGCGACAGAATCGGAGCCGACACAAAGGCGGACTTTAGAGCCTCAAAAGCTCGGATGGCCTCGGGCGGCCAGACCTGGGGATTGCTGCCCTTCCTGGTCAGATCCGTGAGAGGCTTGGCTAGCATGGAAAAGTCCCTGATGAACTTCCGATAATAATTGGCGAAGCCCAAAAAGCGCTGCAGGGCACGAAGACCACTGGGCTGGGGCCACTGTAAGACAGCCGAAACCTTCTCAGGATCCATGGAGAACCCCTCAGCGGAAATGATGTAACCTAAGAAGGTTACCTGGGATCGGTGAAATTCGCATTTCTCAAGCTTACCGAACAGCTTGTTCTCTCGTAACCGTTGCAACACTCGTCTGACATCCAGAACGTGGGCCTCCATGGATTCAGAATATACCAAGATGTCATCCAAATAGACCACCACACACTGCTGCAACAGGTCACGGAAAACATCGTTGATGAATTCCTGGAAGACTGCGGGCGCATTGCACAACCCAAAGGGCATAACCAAGGATTCATAATGACCGGTCCTGGTGTTAAACGCGGTCTTCCACTCATCGCCCGCCTTGATCCTTACCAGGTTATATGCCGCCCTCAGGTCGAGTTTGGTAAAGACCGTGGCCCCTTTGAGGCGATCGAACAGCTCGGAAATCAAGGGTATCGGGTAAGCGTTCTTTATCGTGATGCGATTGAGACCCCTGTAATCGATGCAAGGCCTCAATTCACCGCCCTTCTTTTTCACAAAGAAAAATCCAGCCCCTGCCGGGGACGAGGATTTGCGAATGTGTCCGCGTGAAAGCGCCTCCCTCACGTACTCCTCCATGGCCTCATTCTCCGCTACCGACAGTGGATAGACTTTGCCACGAGGAGGAACGGCACCAGATTGTAACTCTATGGCACAATCGTATGGGCGGTGCAGAGGTAGGGCAACCGCACGCACCTTATCGAATACATCCCGGTACTCCTCGTATTCAGGAGGCAACAGAGAGTCCGAGGAAGTACTCAGCAACTTGACAGGCCCATGGATGCAACTAGCCCCACACTGCGGTGACCACGAGAGGATCTCGGCCGATTTCCAATCGAAAGTCGGATTATGCTTCTGGAGCCAGGGGTACCCCAAGACCACCGAGTAGTGTGGAGACGAAATAACCTGGAGACAGACCGACTCTCTGTGAACGGCACCAATGGCCATCCCCACTGGAAGGGTCTCATGAGTCACGTGTGGCGGCAGAAGGGGTCTGCCGTCTATCGCCTCAAGAGCCAGTGGGGAACCTCGAGGCTGCAGAGGAATGGAATTGGCGGCAGCGAACACACTATCAATGAACAAACCACCAGCACCAGAGTCCACCAACGCCTGGGTCGTCACCGAGCCCCCGACCCAGGAGAGGACAACAGTAATCAGTGGTTTGTCAACACGGGAAACCGGGGACGAGGAGACTCCACCCAAGATCTGCCCCCGACAGGATCTCAGGTGCGAGCGTTTTCCCGGACGTTTCTCGCGTCTCCGGAGTACCCTCTCCCCCTCGGACAGGCGAGCAAACCCCAGCTGCATGGGTTCACCCCCAGACAAGTCATCCCCAGGAGGCGTGGGAGGAGAGGGAGGCACGGGTGGGACAGCAAACGTAGGCGCCAATCTGTTAGAAGGCCTCCGCAGGCTCTCCTTAAAAGAAGGTCTCTCCCTGAGTCTGGTGTCAATCAAAATCAGGAAAGAAATAAGAGACTCGAGCTCCACTGGTAGGTCCTTAGCTGCAACCTCATCCTTCAAGGCATCCGAGAGACCATGAGAGAAAGCAGCGACCAGAGCCTCATTATTCCAGCCCACCTCTGCTGCCAGGGTACGAAACTCAATGGCGTATTCAGCTACGGATCGTGAACCCTGTCTGATGGACATAAGGAGCTTCGCAGCAGAGGCAGCACGAGCCGGCACATCGAATACCTTCCGAAGAGAAGCAACAAAACCGGAAAACTCGGCAACCACCGGATTGTTGTTCTCCCATAAAGGGCTGGCCCAGGCCAAGGCCTTGTCCGAGAGCAGCGAGATCAAGAAGCCCACCTTTGATCTCTCAGTAGGAAAGGCATGTGGCAGCAACTCAAAGTAAATGCCCACCTGGTTAAGGAAACCTCGGCACTGAGTTGGCTCTCCCCCAAAGCGCTGTGGAAGGGGGGCAGAACCGGTCATACCCCGAAACACCACAGGCGCAGCAACAGGTGTCAGGGTAGACTCTGGCGCAACAACCGGAGCGGCAGTAGGAGCGGGCCCAGGAGCGACAACCGACCCATCGGCAACGGAAGCGAAATGAGCCGTGCGTTCAAGCAGGGTTTGCAACGCCACAGCGAACCGACCCAACAGGTGATCCTGCTGATCAAGTCTGGCAACCAGCGAAGGTAGCAAGGATGGCCCTGTACCGTCAGAATTCATGGCTTGGTCCTAATGTCATGGAACCATGAACCAGACGTACAACAAGAGATAAGTGGAAAATAAGAAGGTTTTATTGAAGAGCAAGCCGTAAGCAAAGTCCAAACGGATGGCTAAACCGAAGCAGGGTCTTGCGGAGACAGAGGTCAGGAACCAGAAGGGTAGTCAGACGAAGCCAGGATCAGGAACCAACGGGGTAGTCAGACGAAGCCGGGATCAGGAACCAACGGGGTAGTCAGACGAGGCCAGGATCAGGAACCAGAAGCAGCAGCAGTCTTGGAAGCATGTGAACACAGGAGGACCAAGCAAGGAACTGAAGCCACAGACCTCCTATATATATGAGCTAGGCATCCAGCTCCTCCCAGTGGGAAGGAGGAGCCGCAGGGTGGGAGGCTACAAGAAAACCCAGAAACCAAGATGGCCGCCAGCACATGTCAAACGAAGGGAACAGCAAGGAGGTAAGACCATGACACTACTGAAACTACCATTAAAACAGAAAAATCTGTTATCTAAAGGCCACACATAGCTAAACTAAACTCTGCAGGAACAGGGCAGACAAAAGCAGGTAAATGTAAACACCATAGTAAAAGGTCTACACCAAGTTCGCCTAACCCTGCAGGATAGGCAGCATCATAATTTAATGTTAAAATTGGAGAATAAAGAGTAATTAGAAATACATGTTCAGGACAGACAGATGCAGCATCAACTAGATGGAATTTTGAAATGGTTGAGCATAAGGTCTACACATAACTTGGCACAACTCAGTAGGAAATGCATAATCAACATTTAAATATAATGATGTAGTGTAAGGACTAAACAAAACTCAGCCTGATCAGTAAATTCAATAGCAGCATCAACAGGATGGAAGATGGAAAATGTCTAGTAAAAGGCCTAAACATAGCTCCGAATAACATATCAGGACAGTCAGCAGCACGTTCAAAGTTGGCAGCAGCAATGAGTACTGCTGAATGGGAAACCAACAGGCCATGGGAAGCCCATAAATTAAATATGACATGTCAGTCAGCAGCACGTTTAAAGTTGGCAGCATCAATGTGTAATGCCGAATGGCAAACCAACAGGCCATGGTAAGCCCATAACTTAAAAAAAATCCAACTCTGACAGCAGCAGGTATTCAGTGTGCTGAGGAAATTTGATGACATGCATGATAATTAAAAAATCTGGCATTCTAGAATGATTATTTTGATTATATTAAGATTTTGCTTCATAAATAAAAATTTATAATATATAAATAAGTAAATATATAAATAAATATTTTTAAAAAAATTAAAAAACAACGTAGTTTTGGAGGGAGAGACAAGGAGAGGGATGGACAAGGGACCCTTCAACGGCCTGAACCGACAGCGGGGGCCAAGAAGTCACTGCCGATCCAGGACTCGTTCATTTTAATGATTGTAAGTCTGTCCACTGAGTCTGTGGACAGACGGGTCCGCTTGTCCGTGACCACCCCACCTGCCGCGCTAAATGTCCGCTCAGACAGTACGCTGGAGGGGGGGCAAGATAGTAACTCCAGCGCATACTGAGCGAGCTCGCGGCAGGTGTCCAGCCTGGCAACCCAGTACTCCATGGGGTCGTCGGTGCTCATGCTGTCGGAAGCACCAACGGACCCCATGTAGTCTGCCACCATGCGGGCCAGCCGCTGGTGGTGACTGCTGCTGCTGGTGGTACTGGGTCGCACAGACTGGTAGAACGACCGCATCTCACCCATAAGGTCACCTGCTCGGCTGGTGCTGCTGGGGCCAGCCACCTGCTGGGTGAGATGGGCGGGGAGAACTAGAGCGTGAGGCCGAGGGTTGGCCTGCTCCAGACGCTTGATCAGACAGGCCCGCAGTTGATCCATACGGGCCTGTCTACGGCTGGCTGGGATGAACTGCTCCAGTTTCCCCTTGCAGCGAGGGTCTAAAAGGGTGGCCAACCAATAATCTTCCCTCTCCTTGATTCTCTTGATCCGGGGGTCCCTCCGGAGGCATCGCAGCATGTGGGCAGCCATAGGGAAGAGGACAGCCCGCTGTGACTGTTCATGGCTGCCCAGGACCATGACTTCTTGGTCCTCCTGCTGCTGTTGCTGCTGCTCCCGTTCGGAGCTGCCCCACCCCCGGACTAACGGTGCCCCCAACACCGTCTCTCCCTCCTGACCAGGCCCAAACTGCTGGACGTCTACAAATTCTTCCTCCTCCTCCTCGTCTTGGGCCTGGTCTTGTTGGAGCATTGCTGCCTCCTCTTGCTCCAACAAGGCACTCTCCCCAGCCTCGAGCAGGCGATCTAGTGTCCTGTCCAGCAGGAACACTAAGGGGAGCACGTCGTTGAGGCCGACATGCTCCCCGCTGACCATCTTGGTCGCCTGCTCGAATGGGGCCAACACGTGGCAGACCTGCTGCATCTGCCCCCACTCCGCATTAGTGATGTATGGGAGTGGTTGTGCTGGCCCTGGAGTGCCTTGGTCCAGCAGGTATTCCCTCACCGCCCTTCGCTGTTCCCACAACCTCTTCAGCATGTGGAGGGTGGAGTTCCACCGCGTCACACTGTCCACAATCAGCCTGTGAGGTGGCAGGCTGTTGTCCTGCTGTAGTTTGGACAGGGACGCGGCAGCAGTTGGGGAGCGTCTAAAGTGGCTGGCAATCCTCCGTACCCTTGGCACAATGTCACTCAACCCTTCGTATGTCCGGAGGAATTTCTGCACAACTAGGTTGAGGACATGTGCCATGCAGGGCATGTGTGTCAGACTGCCAGCTTGGAGGGCGGCGAGGAGGTTGCTGCCGTTGTCACAGACAACCATACCTGCCTGGAGCCTTCGGGGTGTCAGCCACTTCTGGACCTGATCCTGTAGTGCGGCCAGAACGTCAGGTCCAGTGTGTCTCCGTTCCCCTAAGCTCACAAGCTGGAGCACGGCCTGGCAGCGGACGTGCACCACACTCGCGTAGCTACGGGGACGCTTGCTGGGGGGCTCAGCAGTGGTGGAGACAGTGGCTTGTGGGGGGAGAGCAGCAGTTCTCCCCTGGACACCCCGGGGCGGCACCACAAACTCAGATGCCGCCGTTCCCTCCCCGGCGCCTCGGAGGGAAACCCAATTGGCAGTAAAACTGATATAGCGTCCCTGCCCATGCCTGCTGGTCCAAGCATCCATTGTCAGATGCACCCTGTCACTGACAGCATGATCCAGCGACAGGGATACCTTCTGCACAATGTGCTGGTGTAGGGCTGGGGACACGCCATCTGGGTTGTGCCTGCTCCAACATCTGCCGGAATGGATTGCTGTCCACAAGATTGAAGGGCAGCAGATGTTGGGCGATAACCCTTGCCAGGAGCCCATTGAGTGAACGCACTTGTCGGTCCCCGGGGGCATAGGGCGCGGTGCGTTCGAAAAGGTCAGCAACCGTGGGCTGGCGTCGGACGGCAGTGGAGGACATAGAGGAGGGTGCGGTGGAGGCAGAGGTCTGGCTGCCGGTACCAGTACCTCTAGGAGAGGGAGCGGGGGAGTGGGAACGCCTTGTTGGAAGTGGTTGGGGTGGCTGCAGAACAGTGGCAGGAGCTGCTGTCCCCTGCACACTGCTGGTGGCGCCACTGCTATGACCACCCCGCATCTGTTCCCACTCCCGCCAGTGGTTGACTCGTAAGTGCTGGGTGAGGGCAGTGGTACCCAGCCGAGCCGCAGACCTCCCTCTACTCACCCTGGCATGGCACAGATTACAAATGCCAATTGTGGCATCATCTACTGCCAGGGTGAAGTAAGCCCAAACAGGCGACTTACGTACCACCCTCCTGTCAGATGGGGCGGTGCTGACTTGCGCCTGCTCGGGCTCGATGCAGACAGGTGGATCTGGCTGCTGCTGCCTCCTCCTACTGCCATTACCAGTGGAGCCCCTGACGCTGGGCTCACTGGCAACCTGTCGCACCATTTGTCTCTGGTGCCTACCTTCCTCCTCATCAGTGCTGCTGATTCCTGACAAGGGAGGTGGCACCCATTCTCTGTCACCCTCCTCTTCATCCCCCGATATGTCAGACACAGGGCCAACCAGTGGTGGACTGAGGGGAACAGCAGACGTGGGGCCCCTGACCTGGCTCCTCAGTCCCCTCGCTGACGCCTGGGTCTGACTAGGTGTGGGGTTTCGCTGGCTGAAACCGCCCGCACCTGTTGGAAGGGATGTCACTGGGGTGCATACAGGTGGTACCCCCTCCATCTCCTCCTCCATCCCTTCCATAAGGTCCTGACCCTCAGGACTGAAGTGCAAATCAGCCTCCTGCATTACCTCCCCCAAGGTGTCCCTCTCACTGTCGCTGTCAAACAGGAGCAGGGACGATTCTTGGGGGCTGGGGGTTGGTCCTACAGGAGACGAAGTGCAGCTGCTGCTCGGAGCCGGGGCAGAGGACTCTGTGGCACTGGCTTGTGCCACAAGAGACACAACTTCCTCGGCATCCTGAGAGGAAATTCTCCTGCTGCCAGTGGCAAAAAAATCCCGAATAAGGCGGACGCCCCTGACACCTGTGTCCGCACCTCGGTGGGTAGAGGAGCGGCCCCGTGCTGGCAGCTGTCCAGCACTGGGACCAACTACTCTCCTACCCCTGCCGCTCGATCGTGAAGACCTCATTATTATTATTTTTTTATTTATACAAAAATTAAATTATATGATTTAGGGAACAAGTATAATGGGATGGGGACTGTCGCACAATAAAGAAAACCAAATTTATATATGGTAAATCAACGTAAATATATATTTTATTTTAAACTAACAAAGGACGTAGACACTGACAATACACCGAATAACCAGTAAAAGAAAAAAAACTAAAACTAATAAACTTTTTTTTGTCTTTTTTTTTTTTTTTTTTAACTAACAAAGGACGTAGACACTGACGCGGACAAAAAACACGGAATAACCAGAAAAAGAAAAACACTAAAACTAATAAACTTTTTTTTTTTTTTTTTTTTTTTTATCTAACAAAGGACGTAGACACTGACGCGGACAAAAAACACGGAATAACCAGTAAAAGAAAAACACTAAAACTAATGAACTTTTTTTGTCTTTTTTTTTTTTTAACTAACAAAGGACGTAGACACTGACACGACACAAACTAAACAGTAATAAACGAAAACTAATAAACTTTTTTTTTATTACAAACACTATACTAAACTAGAAAACAAAAAAAAACAACTAAAGCCTACACTATAACTAACCTACACCCTTCACTAGAAACTATCAGCTAACTAATCTATTCACTAACCTAAATAATTATATTTCTCCTAACTATGCCCTACACTGCACCCTGCACTAGAAACTATCAGCTAATCTATTACCTAACCTAAATAATTATATTTCTCCTAACTATGCCCTACACTGCACCCTGCACTAGAAACTATCAGCTAATCTATTACCTAACCTAAATAATTATATTTCTCCTAACTAGGCCCTACACTGCACCCTGCACTAGAAACTATCAGCTAATCTATTACCTAACCTAAATAATTATATTTCTCCTAACTATGCCCTACACTGCACCCTGCACTAGAAACTATCAGCTAATCTATTACCTAACCTAAATAATTATATTTCTCCTAACTATGCCCTACACTGCACCCTGCACTAGAAACGATCAGCTAATCTATTACCTAACCTAAATAATTATATTTCTCCTAACTATGCCCTACACTGCACCCTGCACTAGAAACTATCAGCTAATCTATTACCTAACCTAAATAATTATATTTCTCCTAACTATCCCTACACTGCACCCTGCACTAGAAACTATCAGCTAATCTATTACCTAACTTAAATAATTATATTTCTCCTAACTAGGCCCTACACTGCACCCTGCACTAGAAACTATCAGCTAATCTATTACCTAACCTAAATAATTATATTTCTCCTAACTATGCCCTACACTGCACCCTGCACTAGAAACGATCAGCTAATCTATTACCTAACCTAAATAATTATATTTCTCCTAACTAGGCCCTACACTGCACCCTGCACTAGAAACTATCAGCTAATCTATTACCTAACCTAAATAAATGATTATATTTCTCCTAACTCTGTGACCTAATCTTTATCCTATCAGCTACACTATTACCTAACCTAAATAAATGATTATTTTTCTCTAACTAGGCCCTACACTGCACCCTGCACTAGAAACTATCGGCTACACTAATCTAGATAAATGATTATTTTTCTCCTAACTCTGTACCCTAATCTTTATCCTATCAGCTACACTAACCTACCCTATCTAAAACTATGAGATTAAATCGTTTTACAATTTGCTTTTAAAAAAGCAAAGCACTGCACAGTTCCAAGATCCTCTCTCAATCACCACCACATGAAACTGCACAAAATGGCTGCCGTGACAAAATCTTATATAGTAATGGGGTGGGCAACTTTCTGATTGGTTGCTAGGGATGTTGCTAACCTGTTGGACTCCTTCTCATTGGCCCACAATCTAAAATGAGGGAGGGATTAGTGTCCTCACAAAGTGCCGATATTCGCATGTGCGCTAATAAAATCGCCTTACGAAGATTCGCAGCTCAATTCAATCACTAATGTATGAATGCAAAGCCCTTTGCCTCTGTTCTGGGACGTGCCGATATTCGCATGTGCGCTAATAAAATCGCCTTACGAAGATTCGCGCCTCAATCACTTTCTAGGCAATGTGAGTAAGATCTGAGCTTTTGGACTTTTGGGAATCAATCGAGATACAGTGGGGGGTGATGACAGTAGTTGACAGAGTACAGATCAATGTAATCTGTAAGGTGGAAAGTAAAATAAAAAATACGAATATTCGTAAATCAAATTTTACGAAGTTCTACGTATTCGCGAATATGGTGCTATACTATATGAATGCACAGGCCTTTGCCTCTCTGTTCTGGGGACAAGTGTAGATATTCGCATGTGCGTTAATAAAATCGCCTTACGAAGATTCGAAACTCAATTCACTAATGTATGAATGCAAAGCCCTTTGCCTCTGTTCTGGGACGTGCCGATATTCGCATGTGCGCTAATAAAATCGCCTTACGAAGATTCGCGCCTCAATCACTTTCTAGGCAATGTGAGTAAGATCTGAGCTTTTGGACTTTTGGGAATCAATCGAGATACAGTGGGGGGTGATGACAGTAGTTGACAGAGTACAGATCAATGTAATCTGTAAGGTGGAAAGTAAAATAAAAAATACGAATATTCGTAAATCGAATTTTACGAAGTTCTACGTATTCGCGAATATGGTGCTATACTATATGAATGCACAGGCCTTTGCCTCTCTGTTCTGGGGACAAGTGTAGATATTCGCATGTGCGTTAATAAAATCGCCTTACGAAGATTCGCAACTCAATTCACTAATGTATGAATGCAAAGCCCTTTGCCTCTGTTCTGGGACGTGCCGATATTCGCATGTGCGCTAATAAAATCGCCTTACGAAGATTCGCGCCTCAATCACTTTCTAGGCAATGTGAGTAAGATCTGAGCTTTTGGACTTTTGGGAATCAATCGAGATACAGTGGGGGGTGATGACAGTAGTTGACAGAGTACAGATCAATGTAATCTGTAAGGTGGAAAGTAAAATAAAAAATACGAATATTCGTAAATCGAATTTTACGAAGTTCTACGTATTCGCGAATATGGTGCTATACTATATGAATGCACAGGCCTTTGCCTCTCTGTTCTGGGGACAAGTGTAGATATTCGCATGTGCGTTAATAAAATCGCCTTACGAAGATTCGCAACTCAATTCACTAATGTATGAATGCAAAGCCCTTTGCCTCTGTTCTGGGACGTGCCGATATTCGCATGTGCGCTAATAAAATCGCCTTACGAAGATTCGCGCCTCAATCACTTTCTAGGCAATGTGAGTAAGATCTGAGCTTTTGGACTTTTGGGAATCAATCGAGATACAGTGGGGGGTGATGACAGTAGTTGACAGAGTACAGATCAATGTAATCTGTAAGGTGGAAAGTAAAATAAAAAATACGAATATTCGTAAATCGAATTTTACGAAGTTCTACGTATTCGCGAATATGGTGCTATACTATATGAATGCACAGGCCTTTGCCTCTCTGTTCTGGGGACAAGTGTAGATATTCGCATGTGCGTTAATAAAATCGCCTTACGAAGATTCGAAACTCAATTCACTAATGTATGAATGCAAAGCCCTTTGCCTCTGTTCTGGGACGTGCCGATATTCGCATGTGCGCTAATAAAATCGCCTTACGAAGATTCGCGCCTCAATCACTTTCTAGGCAATGTGAGTAAGATCTGAGCTTTTGGACTTTTGGGAATCAATCGAGATACAGTGGGGGGTGATGACAGTAGTTGACAGAGTACAGATCAATGTAATCTGTAAGGTGGAAAGTAAAATAAAAAATACGAATATTCGTAAATCGAATTTTACGAAGTTCTACGTATTCGCGAATATGGTGCTATACTATATGAATGCACAGGCCTTTGCCTCTCTGTTCTGGGGACAAGTGTAGATATTCGCATGTGCGTTAATAAAATCGCCTTACGAAGATTCGCAACTCAATTCACTAATGTATGAATGCAAAGCCCTTTGCCTCTGTTCTGGGACGTGCCGATATTCGCATGTGCGCTAATAAAATCGCCTTACGAAGATTCGCGCCTCAATCACTTTCTAGGCAATGTGAGTAAGATCTGAGCTTTTGGACTTTTGGGAATCAATCGAGATACAGTGGGGGGTGATGACAGTAGTTGACAGAGTACAGATCAATGTAATCTGTAAGGTGGAAAGTAAAATAAAAAATACGAATATTCGTAAATCGAATTTTACGAAGTTCTACGTATTCGCGAATATGGTGCTATACTATATGAATGCACAGGCCTTTGCCTCTCTGTTCTGGGGACAAGTGTAGATATTCGCATTTGCGTTAATAAAATCGCCTTACGAAGATTCGCAACTCAATTCAATCACTAATGTATGAATGCAAAGCCCTTTGCCTCTGTTCTGGGACAAGTGCCGATATTCGCATGTGCGCTAATAAAATCGCCTTACGAAGATTCGCGCCTCAATCACTTTCTAGGCAATGTGAGTAAGATCTGAGCTGTTGGACCTTTGGGAAACAATCAATTATATGTGTACTGTAATTTTGTGAAAAAAAAAAAAAAGAATATTCGTTTTTACGAATATATAGCACTATATTCGAAATTTTCGCGAAATCGCGAAGTTGCGATATTCGCGAAAAAAATTCGCTTTTCGAATATTCGCGCTCAACACTAATTATATAGTCCTGCTCTTACCATAATGCAGTTGAACCCAATACCTCAGCCATCTTAGGTTTTGGACATTAGAAAGGAGCTCCCTCTGGTATCCCATTTTAAACACTAGGACATGCTTGCAGGGTGCTGATGGGTTAGGATGCAAATTATAGGCCTAACAAAGACTCTTAGGCTGACCACTGATATTTGCCTAATAGGTGGCATGTAAGTGTGATACAGACAGATAATAATGGTTTGGAATAACATATATTCCAGAGCATCACGTATTCGATAAAATTATTGAAATAAGAGTACATTGGTATATTGCTATTTTGTCACAGTTTTACAGAAACTTTGACAGAATTGTGATGTAGAAATGTCCTCTGAGCAGTATAGCCAGGAGTAAGGCAGCTTTACTAATAATATGGGGTATTTTAAGAGTTAGGGGAGAATTTATTAAAGACTGCATGTTATGCCAGTGTTTGATATCCCCGGTGGATGCGCTTAATTTATGGTGAGAAGTGGCAAGCCTTGTCAGAAATGATTGCGTCATCTGGTGGAGATTTCAGCTACTCCAGAAAACTGGTGTCATTGACCTTTGTGGCAGGGCCTATGGCCTCGACCTCCCTCCACCCCACCATAACATATTTATTGAAACAATAAAGTAAAAAACATTACAGACAAATGAAAGACACAATAGTATTTATTTTCTGTACTGTCTAGTAAATAACATTTATAAAGTTGTACATGAAAAAGTTGCCCTGTTAGTATAAAGGTGCACTGCTTGGTGGAGATCAGTGATAAAACAGGGACTGAGATGTTGTACAAAGATGGATGGTTCTTGGTATGAGTGTTGAAAGTCTAATCATAGAGCTGTTTTACACTGTGTCCTTCAAATATATAGTCCAGAGAGTTACGAGAGTTAGTAGAGATGGAGGAGAGGACTTGTTTGTCTCATATAACAACATGAAGCATGCCACCAGCCGGTGAATCTGACCCAGGGCCAGTGAAGTGCAGATATAGGGCTCCCTCTTCAGTGATATCCTTCAGGGAATCTGAAAGAGTCTTGCTGGATTAAGAACTGCTTTAATACTTCTTGACCTGTGGAAAGAGGAGCAAGTTACATCATGTGTGGTGAACACCCGAAAAAATATATCCTACACTAGAATTAATGTTTTTTTGTTACCTCGCCTCCCTAAAACAAGGCAAAAAACACAGATCAAAACTTTTTATGTTGCCCAAAATGATACATATTTAAATGATGTGTGAAAGTTTAGAGAAGGGGAATGGAAGTCCAGTGAAGAGAGCCCAGGATCCTCAGAGTTGGAACTAAGCTGCAGGGAGGAGGTGAGTATGGATTCCTCCACAGGTACTGCTGGCTGGGGGCAAATGAAAAAAAAAAAATCATGTACGACATCTTTAAATGGTGTCATTAAAAGTATAACTTGTAGCTTAAAAACATGCCCTTGTATGGTTCCGCCGGCTCTAAGACCATTTTCTATGACATGAACTGGCGCCACCTCTGCAAAGTTAAGTGAGCAGGGAATAGCTGCACCTTAAATACGCCGAAAAGTATATTTCTTAATAAATGACCCCCAAAATATCCAAAATTGGCTGCATCCTGAAGGAGTTAAAGAAATTATGCGACTGGATTTCTGGCTTTTCCCACATGAACGCTCCCACAAATACTATTACGGTATATATATATATAAATGCATATCAAATAGCATTAGACACATACAGCAAATCCTTCCCAAATTCCTGCATACCTTGTCAGTTAGACCCACCGGCTGCATCAGTCTTTGGTGGGCTATAACACAGGATACAGTAGGTCACATTCCTCCTCCGTTTATACATGTATTATGTCCAGCAAACTCTGATAACTTTTTCTTGGGCCATGAATCAGTAATCAGTTTGAACATTTCTTCAGCAGGAGCTTTATGGCTGGTAAGTCTTTAGGGAGCACATACTTAGCCAGCGTTGTGCCCAGTCGAGGGTGTGGAACTAGACTGCTCAGGATTTTCCTGCCATACTTCCTGGCTTCTGGACACCTGTCCTGAACAGATTTGGCTACAGCTGGCATTACCCGATCAGTGATACCTTTTTTACCTGAAAGCAAGAACTCTGGGCCCATTCTGTCCACTAAACCTGCCAGATGTTTGACGGTGGTGGACCTCACAGTGCATTTCTTGTGGCTAAGTCCTTCCTCTATCAGGGCTATTAGAGCACAGCCTGGACTTACATTATCCACCATTGATGATAAAGCGCTGCATACTGCTTTACGAATAAAGGTGTTTGATTCTCCAGCCTTTTGCAACAATGCCCTCACAGTCTGGTGGAGGCTGCAGTCCATGTTTGCCTGCAGTTTGCTGAACATGATGTCTAGGCACCTGATAGCAGCTAAAGACACTGCAGATCTTAGGTTGGTCACTTCTTGTATTACTGCTATTATCAGTTCTTGTATTCTTAGCAGAGCACTTTCAGGATGGACGGATATCAGGGACATGATGGTGTCAATCCCTCGGATCTTCTTTTTCCAGTCCTCATTTTCCAGTAATCTCAGGGCCTCAGCAACTGCCATAAGATTTTCTTTGCTACTTGCCTCCTGGTTTTGGACCACATGATGACTTGATGATGGTACTATAGTTGGTAATGTTAGTCTTTTCTTTGTCTCAGGTGCAGGAGGCTCATCAAACTGGTTCTGTTGTACCTGGAAATTTGACAGTGATTTTGATGGATGTGCCTGAACAGAATTCTTCTCAATCTCTCTCTTTTTCTTGAGGTAGTCCATGGTCTCTGCCACTGCTGCCATATACTGAACTCCTAGGAAGATGTTCTTAGGGGCTTTTTTTGCTGTAGCTTTTTCTGGCGATCTTGGTGGTTCCGGGGTGATATTCCAACCCTTTGTTCTTCTACTGTAACCAGATGGTGGATATTTTTCAGGGTTTCTCAGTTGTGGATTGCTGATCAGCCTGGCCAGCACACTCTGAGCCGCCATATCCCTGCATTTAGTAAAGTTGTCATCTAGGCGGTTTTTAGATGGTAAGTTTGGCTTCGTGCCATAACAGATGGAAGATGAGTCTAAGAGGTCAGAATCTGAACTACAGTCTGACTGCCACATCTTCCAAAAAACTCAAATACACTTGATGCGTACACCAATATCACTGCTGCTCTCTACGAGTAAAGTCAAGCAATGTACAGAACTCTGAGCGAGCCAGGTTCTAATACAATATTCTCACAATGTGACATCTATGACATCAGCACCATGTTTAGAATGTCCAACTTAAAGGACCACTGACTCAAAAATAGAAGCACATCTTCAATGTGGTTAACACAGAAATGCACATAATTCTCTTTATTGAATATGAATGTTACTTATTGTTATTAATTATGGTTAGGTTTACTATGTATTTGCATTAAAGCTATTGTTATCTGTTATCAGCAGCTTCAGACAGAGAGAAGTCTATATATATATATATATATATATATATATAACCGGATACACTGTAAATCTCCAGTGTAATAATTTGCCATCACATATTTGTTAAGCAGACTTATCATATGAGTAATCATCCAGTCTACTTGTTCAACATTCTGTCCTGAACATCTTAAAATGGTTGTCTCGCCTCCATAATAACCATGTGATCCAGGGATCAACAACCTTCGGCACTCCAGCTGCTGTGAAACTACAACTCCTAGCATGCACACTTACTTGGCTGCTATTGTAACTCCCATAGACATGAAAGGAGGATTCTAGGAGTTGTAGTTTCAGAATGGGTGGAGTGCCAAAGGATGCTGATTTTTATCAACCGTCAAAATACTTAATTGGTAGTTGTATACAAAACACTATCACTGAAGCCAACTACCTAAAACATAGCTTTTATTAACAATATAGTAAAATCAAAAGGTTCCTCACATGGGGACTGACGTACATACAACACGACAAACAGTAAGAAACCATTAAGGATCAGGTATGGGTATAGACGTTAACAACGGTGGACCGAGGGCGATACCCTATGGGCCCCTAGTGTATGCCTAGGGTATCCCTGGTCTAATCTTTGCCCAGAGATGCCCCCAGATGGTAGAAGCACTCTGTCCCCGTGCCTAAAACTACCTGTCCTTAAAGCGCCCTTACAACAATAAATTGGCCCATATGGATGCCTGGGTCATTCAATACAATAGATTAAATAATGTTGGTTATTAAATTACAGTCCTGGTCTCAACGCATTTCCCCTTCAATGGCAGGTTCGTCAGGAGACAAAAGAAAAAATGGACAATCCGGTAAGTCACTACCAATGTTCACTGACCACACACCAACGATTTAGCAAAATCAAATCAAAATTAAACCAAACTAAAGTACTGGAGCACCCTCAAGGCAGTGCTCGGCTGTCAGAGAATTCACAACGGTAATACAGATATATAGATTACAACAAGCACAGAGTGAAGAAGATAAATTGTTACTCATCTATTGAAACACATCCGTTCTGGACAGCGGTCTGCAGCATGGGGTGCTCCAGGGGGCACTAAAATGAGGCTCCAACTTGTACACTGATCCCAAGGTTATTTAAAGCCCTAGGCAGGGCGGTCCCTAACTGATTACCACCAATCACAATACCCTTTGTGTGTCATGTGACCTAATGGTCCCCGGCTATTAACTAGGGGTATGAGGGGTATGTTATATGTGAGAGATATACATTAATCAAGGTGCCTCAAAGGTAGCAGTGGAAGATGTATTGGCGTCCATCGCTTATTACAGGAAGCATGCGCTTACCCTGGTCTGCTTAATTCCTCCAAATCCATGGGTGGAAAGCACCCTGAGACCTAAAGATGGCCGTGCGTTCCACAGTGGCAGAGCCAATCCAGACCGTCCACGTCATCATTGGCATGCGGCAGCTGGATCGCATGTGAGCTTGCGTTCCAGCGCGGCATCTCGTGGGCGTGGTTATGCGTTCCACCAGTCTTTTGCTATGGATCCGGTCCTCACACCAGCGATAGTGGATATAGAGGTAGTGATAACCTCCCAATTCAGGGACTAAGACGCCTTATGACTGTTTATGATCCAATGAAAGATAGTGAGGGGGTAATGTGGACCCATAAGTGGTATAATTATCCGCAAATAGTGATTCACAGTAAACATATACTGCAGCAAAGCCTATGAGGTGACTCACTCACTCTCCCCGTGTTACGGTTAGATAGATGAATGAGTCACTATCTCCGTCATCGATACATAGGTTACTCTCTCAGTATATGTATGGTGACTGTGATCAGCCACTCTCACCCACAGGTATGGGACAGCTCACTCTTTCTGACCTTCCATGCAGGTGGTATAAGGAGTCTATATGTCAATACGTTCAGGTGAAAAAAGCTACGGATGAATGCCAAAATTAATACTGATTGTACAGGTATCTCATTAACCCGAAGGGTGTCATATTGGCACCCCACAGGCTAGGGCTAGGGAGATTGCTACCTTGCAGACTAGGGTTAGGGATATCAGTGGTGCTGTATGTAATAGGCTACTTTCACACTAGCGTTCAATCGGATCCGTTCTGAACGGATCCGATCATATTAATGCAGACGGAGGCTCCGTTCAGAACGGATCCGTCTGCATTAATAACTTATAAAAAATTCTAAGTGTGAAAGTAGCCTGAGCGGATCCGTTCAGACTTTCAATGTAAAGTCAATGGGGGACGGATCCGCTTGAAGATTGAGCCATATGGTGACATCTTCAAGCGGATCCGTTCCCGTTGACCTACATTGTAAGTCTGAATGGATCCGCTCGCCTTCGCACGGCCAGGCGGACAGCTGAACGCTGCAAGCAGCGTTCAGCTGTCCGCCTGTCCGTGCGGAGGCGAGCGGAGCGGAGGCTGAACGCCTCCAGACTGATGCAGTCTGAGCGGATCCGCTCCATTCAGACTGCATCAGGGCTGGACGGAGGCGTTCGGGTCCGCTCGTGAGCTCCTTCAAACGGAGCTCACGAACGGACCTATGAACGCTAGTGTGAAAGTAGACATAGATATACATTATGTATCATTGGAAAGGTCCTAAAGATATAGAAAGTGGCACTCGGGGCAAGACCCCCATGGACAGGAAGGCCGGGTATTTCACAGAAAACATGAGAACGTAAGCTGTTCATTTAAACCTCCTGGGAATTGCGAGCGGAACCAGAAAATCCACTCCGTCTCTTGCTGATTGCTGATCCCTGATGTGATCACTTACTTGTAGTCCTAGGAAGGTTTTCATAATGTACATTAATTACCAAATGTGCCTCTGTCTCCATGTGTTCTTCATTTTACTGCCCCAAATAACATGCTCTTTTCTAAGGATTATGGCCAGTGCTGAAATTAAAGATGAGCGAATTTCTTTAAAATTGGATTTGGCCGGTTCGACAAATTTCCAGAAAAACGCATAGGGAGTGTGCTGGGGTAGTGAAATAATACTGTCAGTCCGTATGACATGCAGATGACAGGCGTCGCTATTAGAATCACACTGCGCATTTCACTTATTTGGGCAGTCACAGGGCCAAAACTCAGTGGCTTCTCTAGCTTTCAAATTTTAGGGGGGCACACTGGGGGCCAGGACAAAAGTAGCTATAACAACGATATATTTACACAAGTACGCTTAGAAATGCTGCGATACTTTACCCAATACCTAAAACCGCAACAGGGAAGAAAAGTCCAGTGCAGCTGTACTAGAGCGACAGACTAAAGGGAGGCTGCCATGATAGGTTTTGGGGATGAGGGGACGTCAGGGGAAGTCGCAGGCTAGATGAGGGCAGTGAGAGGTTAAGTGGGGAGGAGGTTGGGTTAAGGAAAAGGGGTGGAGCTTTAGGGTTTTTAAGGGAGTGAAGCGGGAACCCAGGCGCCATTTTAGGTAGGAAAAGCTAGCTTACCTTAGCGATGGAGGCCCTCTTAGACAGGCTGAGGGAGGCGGCAGAGACGCGCAGCCCGGAGTGGTTGGAGGCGCAGGTGTCGGGCCTGCTTGGTGGGGATGCAGCGGGCATGTCTAGTTTGGCGCCGAAGGCAGATGGGCGCGGCAGGTATGGCGCCGGCGCAACTTAGCCCGAGCGATACCCCACGGGCTCGGCGCCGGATTGGGAGCCCCTCCAGGGACCCTCCACGGCGGGAGAGGCACGGCTAGAGCTCCAGCGTCAGCCTCCTGGCGCGGGAGGAATCCTGCAGTACGGCGTAGCTTAGAGCAGGGCAGGGGGTCCCGCCCCCTGCCCTCCCCAGTGTGCAGAGGTGGATCGGGACTGGGACCTGCAGGATCCCCCCCTTAGCAGGGGAGGACTGCACGGCGGGGGAGCGAGAGACGGTGCGGACATGAGGCTGGGCTGGCATCGGGTCGGCAGGTGCCCAGGCCTTGGGACACAGATGAAGACGCGGCAAGCACTCGCAGGCAGCAACGGGAGGAGGATCTATCTTCACCATTGTCATGCGCACCCAGCACCGTGGAGGCTGAGGTGCGGGGATCCGGGTCAGCGGTGGTGTCGGCACAGGAGGATGTCTCGTTGCTGAGAACGGATCGGCTGGAGTCAGGAGTGATGGCTGTGGGGTTCACAGCACCCAGGCAGCTAGGTAAGACCTTTGTGGGACCTTCACATGCGGTAGTTAGCGCCCCTAGGGGGGTGGGGGCAGGGGGGAGCCACGGGGAGTCGGTTGGGTGGCTGAGTCAGTTGCTGGGTAGCTTGGCAGGTTGGGTTGCTGGTCTTGGGGGAGCAGGATTGTCTCCATTGCCCACTTGGGGGGAGGTAGGGGCCCATACGGTGCCGGTGAGGGTTGGGCCGGGGGTTTCAAGTGCGCAGGTGCAGGGGGAGAGGCAGTATCGGTGCAGACCCAAGCGGGGGGCGATGAAAAGTGGCTGAAAGTGGATGACTCGGCGCAAGGGGAAGTATATGTATGCAGGGGCATGGGAAGGGGGCGAAGAGCGCCAAATTGCCGGGGGCACCAGGCAGACGAAATTTCAATGAGGGCTACGGAAGCCTATGGCTCCCGTCTACTCCGTTATGCCTCATAGGCTTCAGGCCACTAGGCCTGAAGCCTATAAGGCAGTAGAGCGATGCAGGACTCGGTCACGATAACCTCACTGTGACCTCCTGCGTCGGATCTCGCGAGATGACGCAATGATGCGGCACAGGAAGGCACAGTGAGGCGTTCGTGACTGCCTGCGCCGGGACGCCACAAGCGAGGATGGAGAGAGGTAAGTATGTTTTTTTATGTTACCTTACCTAATTGCAGAGGCACTGGGGGCAGTATGGCGGGTGGTAGAGGAGAGGACTTGAGCAGAAAAGAGGCTACCCTATTGAATGGCACAGTAATAAGAGGGTGGAGAGGCGGTCATTATATTAATAACAAAAAGCGGGACATTATATTAATAATAAAGAGGGGGCCATTATATTAATAATAAAGAGGGGGCCAGTGCATTAATAATAAAGAGGGGGCCAGTACATTAATAATAAAGAGGGGGCCAGTACATTATTATTATTATTATTATTAATGTAATTGCCCCTCTTTATTATTAATATAATGGCCCCCTCTTTATTATTAATGTAATTGCCCCTCATTATTATTAATATAATGACCCCTTCTTTATTATTAATATTATGGCCCCCTCTTTATTATTAATGTACTGGCCCCCTCTTTATTATTAATATTATGGTTCCCTCTTTATTATTAATGTACTGGCCCCCTCTTTATTAATAATGTAATGACCCCTCTTTATTATTAATATAATGAAACCCCCCCTTATTATTAATGTAATGGCCCCCTCTTTATTATTAATTTAATGGCCCCCTGGTCGCCCCAGGATATACGTCCATGGGTAAGCTAAGGGATCGATGACGACCTCAGTGTCTCCATGCGTCTCTTCCAGTCAGCAGTCCGGTGCGGTGCGGGGAAGGGTAGGCGGAGCCTGGCGTCTTACATCAGATGCTCACATGCCTCTGCTGTAGGTCCTAACTACAGGTAGTCGTTAACTGCACGTTTCTGTTGGAGAAGCCTATCAAGCATATACAAGGTGCAGTTCCATCACGTCGGGCAGTTACAAATCAGACGTCTGATGGGCAGGTTGTGTCACCGCTGAACGTAAGCAAGGCGAGCCATGGCCGTGTAAGATCTTCTAAAAGGGCCAGAGATTTTTCTGGCCTGCCGCAAGAGGTCCTGGACCCCGGGGTATTTGGCAACGAATCGCTGCACGACTAAGTTCAGGACATGTGCCATGCATGGCACGTGTGTCATTTTGCCCTGTTTCAGCGTGCTCAGCAGATTGGTACCGTTGTCGCACACCACTTTACCAACTGTCAAATTGATCGGCCTGTGACTGCAAAGCAGAGAGGAGTGCAGGACCAGTGTGGCTCTTGGCTTCCAGGCACAACAGCCGCAGCACAGCATGGCAACGTCTCACCTGGCACATCGAATAGATTCTGGGGAGTTTGGGGGGTGCAGCAGAAGATGCGGTATAAGAGGAAAAGGAGGAGTAAGTCGAGGAGGAGAGGGAGGATGGAGTAGAAGGAGAAGAAGAGGCAGGTCTGCATGCAATCGTGGTGGTAACACCAAATCCACATGGGTGCCACGGGTTGCATGCTTGACAGCCATCAGAAGGTTCACCCAGTGGGCAGTAAAAGTTATGTACCTTCCCTGCCCATGTTTGGTAGATCATGTGTCTGTGGTCAGATGTATCTTGGCACCGACACTGTGTGGACAAATGGGAGGAGAGAGGATAAGGAGAAGAGGCAGGACGTGGAGCGTTTGGAGTGTGGTTTTGCCGGTTCTGATGGTGTTGCTCCCACTGGGCTTGGTGATGGAAGTCTAGGTGCCTTCTTAAGGTGGTCGTCAATAGGTAAGTTTTGGGCTTACCGCGACTTATGTGTTGACAGCACTGGCTGCAGATGGCAACACTATTGTCAGCAGCAGACACGTTAAAAAAGCCCACACTGCGGAGCCATGTGACGGCGTCTAGGGAGCACCAGATATGACCGTGCATGGTGGATGGCTTGTTCAGGTGCATCCTTTGTTTTAATTGCACAAACCTTCTGCAACTTCCAACTTAGGCTCCGGCCTGGTGCACCTGCCAGACTCCTAACACCCCCCGGAATGCCCTGCCTCTTTCTCTGCCTGTCATTTTCAAAATTACCCTGTGAAAAAAGTCCCTATAGAAGAGCAGTATTTGTGGAAGAAGGTATATCACACCCCTGCCTCAATCAGTTTTTTTGGGGGCAACTGGTATATCAAACCAGTAGAAATTATTTGTTCCAATAGCATTTATCACTCTGTGTAGCTCCGGTAACGCAACAAAACCGCAAGCAAATGCTGCACTACCAAAATGCACTATATAGAAAGTATATTATTGGTATATCACACCCCTGCTTCAATCAGTTTTTTTGGGAGAGGAACAACTGGTATATCACACCAGTTGAAATTATTTGTTCCAATAGCATTGGGCACTCTGTGTAGCTGCAGTAACAGCAAAATCGCAAGCAAATGCTGCACTACCCAAATACACTATAGAGAAAGTATATTATTGGTATATAACACCTCTGCCTAAGGCCTCTTTCACACAAACGTTTTTTTTTTCCGTTTTGCGGTCCGTTTTTAGCGTTCCGTATACGGAACCATTCATTTCAATGGTTCCGCCAAAAAAACGGAATGTACTCCGTATGCATTCCGTTTCCGTTTTTCTGTTTTTCCGTTCCGTTGAAAGATAGAACATGTCCTATATTTAGTCGTAAATCACGTTCCGCGGCTCCTTCAAAGTCAATGGGTCCGTATAATACGGAATGCATACGGAAGACCATCCGTATGTGTTCCGTATTTCGTGGATCCGTATGCTATGCCCTGCCCACCTAGCCATGTGTTTTGTGTTTATCAACTTTATCAGAGCACATATGCAGGTGCTGAAACCTGCTCAAACCAATTCGGCTTGTCAGGAAAGGCTGCCAAACATGGATGTGGCCAAGCTGCTGAGTTTAATTAAGGAGAGGCCCCAGCTATGGGACACCCGGACAGACAGCTACCACGACAAATTCCTAAAGGATCGTGGCTGGGAGGAGGTAACCCAGGAAATGTTTGCCATACATTGGGAGAGGGCCAATCCCACCAAACGGAAAAAATTAGGTAAGCCTACCCATGTGTATGTGTATTTCCTTGTGTATTTAATAAAAGTGTGTTATTCTCTATAACAACTTATTATTAGATGCAGTGTATTTATCTGAATGTCTAGAAAGGAAGTAGGAATTCTGTTGGTAATGAAAGTCCGCTATGATGACGTAGGAATATGCACGAGTTGCAATCTGTATTAAGAACGCCACCTTTTCAAATACATTGTATATATTTTTTAACCCCATAGTGACTGTGTATAATGTTATTAATAATGAAACATATACGTCTGTAGCACTACGTTTGGGCCCTGTGACGTTTCCCTAGTTTCGAACAACCCTGCTAGGCAGCAGTAGTGGCCATGTGTTGCGAGTATTTATAAAATAAACATGGCTGCCTATATTGTGTCTGGGAACACTTGAAGTATATTTTTTAATTGTGTGTGATTTTATTATCGAGTACAATGCTAAAGTGTGGTCACAGCCGATGGATGTAGTGTTTGTATTGAACCATATAGTTTGATATGTGTTTTTAAAAATTCCTTTTGAGTTTTTATATTCATTTTTTTGTATTTAATTTTGTTTTTATGCAGTACAACGTGTCAAAACCAGATGGCAGTCCTGCAGGGACCAGTTTCGCCGTGAAATGGTGCAGGCCACTTTAAATAGTGGTGAGGGTGCGCTGCGGAAAAAGTCATATGTCTACACCCGCCAACTGAGATTTCTGAAGCCTGTGCTGGATCTGCGGCCGTGAGTAAAATATAAATACTTTTATTTCCTGTATATGTTTTTATAAAATATAATTATATGTCTGGTGTTTGAATACTCTAACAATCTTGATATTTGGTACTACAGGACCGTGGACAGCCTGGACCAACAGAGGGATCCTGGTTTCACCAGCAGTGATTCAGAGCCGCCAGTGGCTGTGCAGTACTCCCCTCGTCCAGAGGATCCCCAGTTTGGGATTGAGCAGCAGCAAGAGATGGAGGAATCATCGCCTCAGGAGGAACCTTCTGCACCACAGGTCTCCAGCCCCGAGGGCAGAAGAAGACCGGCGAGGAGGAGAAGGCAGACAAATACGAACCCCGATTTGGCTGCAAATACCCAAACATTGGTTCAGACCCAGGTGTTGGAATATCTTACAAAAAAACATCAGGAAGGACACGAAGAAAGAATCTTGAGTGGCTTTGCTCATCTAATAAAACATTTGCCATTATATAAGCAAACTCTATTTGCTGATATAATGACCTCTGTGGCCACCATTTTACAAACCAATGTGGTCTGCTGCATAGATAATTTTAAAAATCGAGCCTTTACTTTTCAGGCCCAAACCCAACCTGGCCCCAGCATGCCACAGCCTCATCCTCGCCCCAGCTCTGCTTCGCAGCCACTTTTTTCTCCGGAGCCACCAATCATTCCCGGCAAAATGTTCATGGACGCCCAAAAATGTACCCACACCAAAGTCAAGGGTCTGACCCTCATACACAGGGACTGGGTCCATATACAGGTGACCTATTCAACATATAATCTGTATTTTTTGCTAACTTTTTGTTTTGGTTATGTCGGCTGAATATTAAGCCATTGTTTGTGTTTAACATTTTGTGATGTTGCATAAAAATTATTAGAAACAAGTTAAAAGTCTCACATGTCTTAATATATTTCACATATTTTCAATTATTGCATACATGCTTTGGGTTTATTGGCAGGCAAACATATCAGATAGAAACTATGTGTTTTCGACATTCATACACATACCGACAAATAGGCCAGGGTGCATACGTTTGTACAGAAATGGCCAAGCTGTGCCTCTACAGCTGTCGGAAAAATCTCAACTACCACCATGGCCTGTTGTACGCTGATAGCTGGAGTTTGTGGGGCCATGGTGGTATTGCCATTTTGTCAACAGCTGGCGATCCACTGTAGCCCAATCCATGCTTTTATAGTCCAACTATGCTCAACATACTGGCCACAAGATGTATGTAATAAAAAAAAAAAATCCATGAAAATTTTAATGGCAAACATTTTTGACAAAACAAGGATAAACATTTAGAGAAAAAAGCTTTGGTGCCGCCGGTTGGTCCTGAAAACTCAGTTTATAGTCTCCAAAAGGAACAATCCCCCGGCCATTCATAGGCAAGTGTTGTAAGTGCTGGTATCCACAGAAAATGCAGGACCTTGGACAGCGTCAAGAAACGCCAAGAAAGAAAAAGAACTTAACAATGGTAACACACAATTATAGGCTACATATACTACATATTATAATAGGTAAGAAAAAAAGTATACACATGAGAGGTATTAGAGGGTTATTGTAGTGACCACAAAAAAGCATAATCATGAACATGGTTAAACATGGAACATCCTTCAGTACATGATTTGTGATTGTTTGTTGAGCCAACAATTTCACCCCAGCCCACAAGCCCACGTCAAGGGTCCTCTTTGTCTTGTGAGTCCCTACACTATATACATAGAACCACACCCCACACCAACATAATATAAGTAAACAAAAAAAAAAAAAAAGAAGATGACCAGAGTCCAGAAATGTCATAATCTGCTAAGTTGTACGTTCATCTACCACGGCAATGCACCCTCAGGACTTGAAAAATATTGCTCATAGAGGGCCCGGACTGCAAGGCCTGCAGATCCCGGTCGTCCATGAAGGGTCTGGTCCAACCCTCCAGATGAAGAAGTTGATCCAGGAGACAAATCCTCAACTTCTGAGGGAGCATCATGAATCCTGACAAAGTTGTGCAGGATCACACACGCATGAATAACCAGGGTGGCATTGTCCGGCGACATCTGTATGGATGACAGTAATACTCTCTATTTGTGTGAGAGTATTCCAAACGCACATTCTACATAACGACGGCTCGACTCAGCCGATAGTTAAACATACGTCTGTCGTCATCCAGGTTGCGTCTAGGGAAGAATCGCATGACATGGGGTGTCAAAGCAAACCCTTCATCAGCCACAAAAACAAATGGAGTCGGTGGTCCCGCAGAACCTGGCAGCATTCTAGGCTCTGGTAGGGCAAGCTGGTTGGCACAAAGTCGGTCACACATTCTAGAAGAACTGAAAATGCGCGCATCTGCAGTGCTCCCATAGGCCCCAATATCTACAATTATAAACTTGTACGTACTGTCGGCCAAGGCCATTAGCACAACAAAAAAAGACTGTTTCTAATTGAAATACAGGGACCCAGAGTGAGGCGGCTTGTTAACACGTATGTGTTTGCCATCCAGTGCCCCAATAAAGTTTGGAAACTGCGCGTTGACATAAAAACCCTCAGCAATTCGGATTCAATCCCCAGCTTTGGGCTCTAGCATCACATGTTTGACGAACAATCTCAGAAATCGTTGAGACTCCTAGCAGAAACTCAAAATGCAGAGAAGAAAATTAATTTCCGGTTGCCAAAAATCTGAAAAACAGAACCAACAATAGAACAACAGGTGAACACACATATCCAATAACAAGTAGCTTTTAGACAGAATATACTTATTTTATTCATAACACATTACACATAGACAACCACAAATTACAACTAAATCTCAACATTTCTATAACGTTATATTAGCCAGATTCTGATTTATGTTAAATGACACAAATATTACATACCTCAACGTAACAATGAGCCGTTCCTCAGGAGAAATGCAGCGCCTCATATTTGTGTCCTGGTGGGTGAGGCTGGGCGCAGAGTCGCTAACAACAAGTTAAAACTGTTCACAGACATACGACAAAAACCATGAAATTTCTCAGGATGCTGTCGCAGGTCCATGTACAGCGTGTGGAAATGACCCTTCGTGCACCGCTGAGAGACAATTGGGTGAACCCAATGCCTCCTTCTCGGTTCCACGTTCACCATAGTAGGCTGATGTCCATGTTCCTGAGAAATCAGCCAGCACAAGAGAACCATTTCCTCCTCAGCCATGATGCAACAGAAAATTGTACTAAAAAACCAATGTCGCCAAAACACAGGATTCAAAGTACGCTCTCAATGCTGCACAAAGCTGAAGCTAATGGAGTCACAACGATCACATGACCAAGTTAAATAGGGGGAGTGAAAGGGGATGTGGCCAAAAATGATGTCAAGTTTTTTTTTACTTCCGTATATGATCCTTATAAAACGGATCAAATACGGAAACCATACGCATATGTTTCCTAGCACATACGGAATGGACACGGAACGGACACGGAACGGAAACGGAAACACAACGGAAACAAAAAATGGAACAACGGATCCGTGAAAAACGGACCGCAAATCACTAAAATGGCATACGTTCGTGTGAAAGACACCTAAATCAGTTTTGTTCGGGGGGGAAACTGGTATATCACACCAGTAGAAATTATTTGTTTCAATAGTTTTTGGCACTCTGTGTAGCTGCGGCAATGCAGCAAAACCGCAAATAAATGCTGCACTACCTAAATGCACTATATAGAAAGTAAATAATTGGTATATCACACCCCTTCCACAATCACTTTCTTGGAGGAGGCAACTGGTTCATCACACATTGCAGCAAAACCGCGAACAAATGCTGCAATACCCAAATGCACAATATAGAAAGTATATTATTTGTATATAACACCACTGGCTCAATCATTTTTTTGGAGGGGCAACTGGTATATTACACCAATTGAAATGATTTGTTCCAATAGCGTTTGTCACTCTATGTAGCTGAGGTAATGCAGCAAAACCGCAAACAAATGCTGCACTACCCAAAAGCACTATATGGAAAGTATACTATTTGTATATAGCACCCCTGCCATAATCTTTTTTTTTTTTTTTTTTTTGGAAGGGGGGGGGGGGCAACTGGTATATCACACCAGTTGAAATTATTTGTTCTAATAGCGTTTTGTCACTCTGAAAGAATATCTGCACATTAGTTATCTGACAGCCTCTTTTGGTTTCACTTTGTCTGTGTGTTGCTGGTATCTCCACAACCCCTGTTCAGGTGTGGATCATGTGACCTTCACCTCTCCCTATTTATTCTGACTTTACCAATCACTCCTTTCTCTGGATAGCTTAATTTGGTTTTTGGAAGAGCTGGAGTGTGGTTTGTGGTGATGTCCAGTTCGTCCATCATCCATCAGCCTCAGAAGTTAAGTGTTCCGCTTGTTGTGTTTTGTATTCCCCCACACCTTTGTTGTTTACTAGGCCTCAGCGAGACACTGGTTCCTTCACCAGAGAAGGAGCGGATTGTCTCTGCCCGGTCATTAATATTAGGGCAACTGAGGGCCACCAGGGTTTTCTAGGTTCCTGTGTATGGGCAGCTCTACCATTGAGAGGTGCTCATACGGATAGGAGTTAGGGCCAGGAGCAGGGTTTTATAGGTGGTGACGCTCTTCCTTCCCTAGCGGTGAGGCCTGGTGTCTTTTCCCTTCCTTCTTGTTGTCCTTTGGTGTTCTCCCCTAAAACATCCGTGACAGTATCCAGAGCAAATACCACCAATTTTTGTTATGATTTGTGCAGCTATGGATGCTATGTCTGCACTGGTCAAACAGCTGCAAAATTAGACTTTGAAGGTAGCAGACCTCTGTGCGATGGTTTTGCAGATTCAGAGTCCACAGGCTGCTGGTTCTGGTAATGGGTTCCAGGCCTGCCCTGAACCAAAGGTAGCTCTCCCGGACAGGTTTTCTGGGGGTAGTGACAATTTCATCCGGTTCAGGGAGTCATGTAAATTATACTTTAGGCTACGTCCATACTCTTCTGGGGATGAGTGTCAATGGGTGGGTATGATTATTTCATTGCTAAAAGAGGACACCCAATCTTGGGCTTTATCTCTACCAACCGGATCACCGTCCCTCCGGTCGGTAGATGAATTCTTCAGAGCCTTGGGTCTTATCTATGATGACCCGGATCAGATCTCTCAGGCCGAGACCAAGTTACGGGGTTTGCGGCAGGGAGAACGTTCTGTCGGAGACCTATTGCTCAGAATTTAGGAGATGGGCTACGGATACAAAGTGGAACGATTCTGCACTCCGTAGCCAATTCTGCCAGGGTCTCTCTGAGAGACTGCAGGACGCATTGGCTTTTCATGAAAATCCTGAGTCATTGGAAGCAGCTATGTCTCTTGCTGTACGTCTTGATAGACGCCTGAGGGAGAGATCTAGGGGTCCTCACCTTCAGGACATACTGTCCAATAAGGGTACTGCTTCCTTTGATACCTATTGTGGAGAGACAAGGGTAGTTATGCCTTGTGATGAGCCTATGCAGTTAGGAGGAGCTACTCCTGGAACTATTGGCAAAAGCTTGGGTCATGTGAAAGGAGTCTGCTTTTGTTGTTGCAAGAAGGGACATTTGGTGAATATTTGTCCACACTTGCAGCATCAAGGTGTAAACAAAAAGAAAAAAACGTTTAATCCTCAAACTACTATTGGTAGTATGGGTGAGGAGCAAGAAAACCTACTTTTGTCTTTTACTGGTAGTACCCGTTTTCTCCTGTCTGCCGAGGTGGCGCTAGAGTCCAAAACTGTGAAAATCAAAGCATTTATCGACAGTGGGGCAGGAGTTAACTTGATTGATGGACAGTTTGTACGCATTCACGGGTTGACTACTAATGCATTAGAGAATAGTATTTCTGCCTTTGCAATTGACTCAGCACCTCTCGCCCAAAAATGCCTGTCGCAGGTAGTAAATGACATTCATTTAAGAGTGGGTGATTTGCATCAGAAATCTATCTCCTGTTATGTGTTGGAGGGTCTGCCTGCTCCGTTGGTGTTGGGCTTACCATGGTTAGGCAAACATAACCCTAACATCAATTGGCAAGCAAGACAAATTCTCGATTGGAGTGATTTTTGCACGGACAACTGTCTTAATGCATCGTTCTCTATGGTTACCATTAAAACTGTACCCTCGTTCATTTCAGAATTTTCAGGAATCATCAGGAGTTGCCTCCACACCGGGAGTATGACTGTCCCGTCAATCTTATTCTCGTAGCTAAATTGCCCAAATCTCGGTTGTATAATCTTTCGGAATCCGAAAGAAAGGCTATGCAAGAATATATCACTGAGAGTTTGGCAAAGGGACATATTAGACCATCCAAGTCCCCAGTGGCTGCTGGATTTTCTTTGTAAAGAAAAAGCATGGTACCCTGAGACATGTCTGGACTTCCGTGAGCTCAATCGTATTACCATCCGTGACCCTTACCCCCTTCCTTTGATTCCGGATTTGTTTAGTCAGATTGTCGGTGCCAAGGTGTTCTCTAAGTTGGATCTAAGGGGCGCATATAATCTGGTAAGGATCAAGGAGGGGGATGAGTGGAAGACCGCATTTAATACCCCTGAGGGTCATTTTGAAAACCTGGTCATGCCCTTTGGGTTAACCAATGCTCCTGCGGTTTTTCAACACTTTGTCAATGACATCTTTTTATCATCTGGTGGGGAGGTTTGTCGTTGTATACCTTGATGACATACTAATTTATTCACCTAATATGGAGACTCATCAGGATCATGTGAGACAGGTGTTACAGATCCTAAGAGAGAATAAGTTGTATGCTAAGATGGAAAAGTGTGTATTTGCTGTACAGGAAGTACAATTTCTGGGTTACCTGCTCTCATCCTCAGGCTTTCGTATGGATCCCGAGAAGGTCCGTGTCGTGTTGGACTGGGATCAACCCGAAAATCTGAAAGCGCTTATGCGGTTTTTGGGGTTTACCAACTACTACCGTAAATTTATTTTGAACTATTCATCGGTGGTTAAACCTTTACCAGACTACTAGGAAGGGTGCTGATATTTCTATCTGGTCTGATGCGGCATTACAGGCCTTTTCTGCTGTGAAAGAATGTTTTGCTTCGGCCCCTAATCTGGTGCAACCGGATGTGTCTCAGCCATTTATTGTTAAGGTTGACGCATCTGAGGTTAGGGTAGGAGCAATATTGTCGCAGGGTCCTTCACCCAGTAAATGGTGCCCATGTGCATTTTTTTCTAAAAATCTCTGGACTGCTGAAAGGAAGTATGATGTGGGGAATAGGGAATTGCTGGCCATTAAGTTGGCGTTAGAGGAGTGGCGGCATTGGTTGGAAGGAGCAATTCATCCTATTATGGTAACAAGAATCTTGCCTATTTGAGGTCGGCTAAGTGACTGAACCCAAGGCAGGCCAGATGGTCATTGTTTTTCACCAGATTTAATTTCATCGTCACTTATCACCCTGGGGTTAAGAACGTCAAGGCGGATGCTTTGTCACATAGCTTTCCTGGGAGGGGGGGGGGGGGGTGAGTCTAATGGCCCTAGTCCCATTTTATCTGAAGGGGTGGTTATATCCACTATTTATCCTGATCTCGAGGCCAGGGTGTTGGAGGCACAGGAGGATGCTCCGGACTCTTGTCCTCAGGGGAAATTGTTTGTTCCCTCCGAATTACATCACAAGGTGTTCGAGGAACATCAATGTACGGTGCTTGCTGGGCACCCTGGGAGCAGATCGACTGTTGATCTCATCTCTCGCAGATTCTGGTGGCCGGGGTTGCGCAAGTGTATTGAGGACTATGTGTCAGCTTGTTGTACCTCTGCACGTGCTAAGGTGACACATACTCGGCCTTCCGGATCTCTGCTTTCATTGCCCATCCCGTCCAGACCGTGGACCCATTTGTCCATGGGTTTTATTACGGATTTACCGAATTCTTCGGGAAAGACTGTGATTCTTGTGGTTGTCGATCGTTTTAGTAAAATGGCACACTTTATTGCATTACCTAGTCAACCCAATGCTAAAACTCTTGCACAGGTGTTTGTCGACAACATTGTGAAACTACATGGCATTCCCTCTGATGTGGTGTCCGATAGAGGGACTCAGTTTGTCTCCAGATTCTGGAGAGCGTTCTGTACTCGCCTGGGTATACAATTGTCCTTCTCTTCGGCTTTTCATCCTCAGTCGAATGGACAGACGGAGCGCACTAATCAGAATCTGGAGACTCACTTGAGATGTTTTGTTTCAGAGAATCAGGAACAGTAGTCTTCATTTTTTTTTTTTTTTTTTTTTTCATTTTCAAATATTTTATTTTAGTATAAAGAAAATACAGTGTAAACAAACACCAACAGTGGTGTGAATCGGTACCGGACACAAAAGCAGGCATAAGCATTACAGAATCATGCAGATTTAGAAAAGAAAGCATTGACACTACAATGGTTGATGATTCATAACAGAGGATATGATTCCTGGTAATATAGTACTAGCACAAAGCGAGCAAGGTATAAACTGGCTATCCATTGTGAACCAGTTAGAGGTAATGTCGTAAATTATGGGTAAAGGGCCCCTAAATTATTTGTCTACTCCTAACCCAAAGGAGGAAACTGGTGGGACAAAGGTAAATTGATTAATTCCTCTAGTCTGATGATGGGGGGGGGGGGGAGGTGGGAACCTGTATTTTGTCCATAGAGCCCATCTTTTCACGAAAGCTATGTGTGTCCGCGATTCCCATGATGCCAGTTCCTCGAACCGATAGATTTGATCCACCTTAAGCCTCCATTGTTCTAACGTAGGTATAGTCGTTTGTAACCAAAATTTGGGAACCATAAGGCGTGCCGCCAATAGGAGTTGCTTGAAGAGAAAGGAGGGACAAGGTGTAGGTCGATCATTGGGATTGGTGAAAAAGGAAAGCAGTGCACCAAATGGGGACATAGCTACGTTCGAGGAACATATATGATTACTTGTTTGAAAGATCTCCTTCCACCAATTGTTTATGGGGGGGCATAACCACCAAATACGGAGGAAGGTGCCAACTTCTTCGTGGCATCTCCAACATTTATCAGAAGATAAATAACCGTAGATAGGAATCCACTAATAAGTCGCCGTTTTTTGGTACATTTTCTGGTGCTCAGAATTCCGGCATTCCTGAGGAGGAACGATTTTCCTCTTCTTTGTCTTCTATTTGGCGGAAAATCCAAAATAACCTGGAAAAGATGGGCAACAGGTATAAGCGTGCGGCTGACAGGAGACGTATAAGTTGTCTGGACTTGAGAGTGGGTGATTCTGTGTGGCTGTCTACATGAAACATTAAATTTAAAGTACCTTCTTGGAAGTTGGGCTATATAAGATCACTGCCATTGTTAACCCTGTAGCCTTCCTCAGGCATTGAAAATTACGTTTTTTCATAAATCGTGGTTAAAGAAATGTGTTGAACCTGTTGAACCGTCCTCCTTGCCTCCCACTCCTGTAATGGTGGACGGCATTTTAGAATTTCAGATAAGCAGGATTGTGGACTCCCGAGTTCTCCTGAGATCCCTCCAGTATCTCGTTCATTGGAGAGGGTACGGACCAGAGGAGAGGATGTGGGTTCCAGCGACTGATGTTAATGCTAGCCGTCTGGTGAGAGCATTCCACAGAGCTCATCCTGATAAGGTCGGTCCTGGGTGCCCGGAGGTCACCCGTAGAAGGGGGGGTACTGTCACGCCAGTGACAGGTTTGAGAAGGTCTGAAAGAATATCTGCACATTAGTTATCTGACAGCCTCTTTTGGTTTCACTTTGTCTGTGTGTTGCTGGTATGTCCACACCCCCTGTTCAGGTGTAGATCATGTAACCGTCACCTCTCCCTATTTAGTCTTACTTTATCCATCACTCCTTGCTCTGGATAGCTTCATTTGGTTTTTGGAAGAGCTGGAGTGTGGTTCGTGGTGAAGTCCTGTTCGTCCATCATCCATTAGCCTCAGAAGTTAAGTGTTCCGCTTGTTGTGTTTTGTATTCCCCCCACCTTTGTTGTTTACTAGGCCTCAGCGAGATGCTGGTTCCTTCACAAGAGAAGGAGCGGGTTGTCTCTGCCCGGTCATTACTATTAGGACAACTGAGGGCCACCAGGGTTTTCTAGGTTCCTGTGTATGGGCATCTCTACCATCAAGAGGTGCCAATACGGATAGGAGTTAGCGCCAGGAGCAGGGTTTTATAGGTGGTGACCCTTTTCCTTCCCTAGTGGGGAGGTCTAGTGTATTTTCCCTTCCTTCTTGTTGTCCTTTGGTGTTCTCCCCTACAACATTCATGACAGTGAGCTGAGGTAACACAGCAAAACTACAAAAAAATGCTGCACTGCCCAAATGCACTATATATTAAGTATATTATTGGTATATAACACTCCTGCCTTAATCAGTTTTTTGGAGGGGCAACAGGTATATCACACCAGTAGAAATTATTTGTTCCAATAGGGTTTGGAACTCTGTGTAGTTGCGGTAACGCAGCAAAACTGAAAAAAAAAAAAAAATGCTGCACTACCTAAATGTACTATATAGAAAGTATAGAATTGGTATGTCACACCCCTTCCGCAATCACTTTTTTGGGGGGGCAACTGGTATATCACACTAGTATAAATTATTTGTTCCAATAGCGTTTGTCACTTTGTGTAGCTTCTGTAACGCAGCAAAACTGCAAACAAATGCTGCACTAACCAAATGCACTTTATAGAAAGTATATTATTGGTATATCACACCCCTGTTTCAATCAGTTTTTTGGGGGGTAACTAGTATATCGCACCAGTAGAAAATATTTCGGCACTGTGTGTAGCTGCGGTAACGCAGCAAAATAATAAACAAATGCTGCACTACCCAAATGCACTGTATAGAAAGTATATTATTTGTATATAACATCCCTGCTTTAATCAGTTTTTTTTGGGGGGGGAACTAGTATATCACACCAGTAGAAACTATATGTTCCAAAAGCATTTGTCACTCTGTGTAGCTGCAGTAACGCAGCAAAACTACAAACAAATGCTGCACTTCCCAAATGCACTATATAGAAAGTATATTATTGATATATCACACCCCTGCTTCAAACAGTTTTTTTGGGGGGTAACTAGAATATCACACCAGTAGAAATTATTTGTTCCAAAAGCGTTTGTCACTCTGTGTAGCTGCAGTAACGCTGCAAAACTGCAAACAAATGCTGCAATACACAAATGCACTTTATAGAAAGTATATTATTGATATATCACACCCCTGCTTCAATCAGTTTGTTTGGGGGGCAACTGGTATATCACACCAGTAGAAATTATTTGTTCCAATAGCGTTTGGCACTCTGTGTAGCTGCACAATTGCTGCAGAACCAAACACAACTGCTGCACAATACAAATGCATTATAATATACTTTCTAAGTTAGAAAGTATATTATAAGAAGTCACGCCTATCGATAGCACACCTATACCAGTCCTTAAAAGGACTTTTGTGGCCCTATTAGATAGCGTTTGGTGTCCCTAACAGTCTGTCCCTGCTCCACACAGCAACCTCTTTCTACACTGGCAAAAGACTGAATGTAAAATGGCGGCCAGATCGGGATTATTTATAAGGTAGGGGGTATGTCCATGAGCTGAAATGTCTCAATTGGCTGTCCTGTAACACCTGATGGATGTGTCATGGGTCAAAGTTCTTCACAATGTAAAAGAATATGGTACCGGCGGACATCTCCATAAGTTCACCCGTTCAGCAAACCGCGAATGAGCTAAGATTGCCGTGAAACAACCACCGGGTAAACCGCAAACCCATCTCTATGTACCATATCCCTCTCATTGTAAAAAATGCATTTACCATGTGGTATGAGGGCTGCAAAAGGCAGCAACATGTAGGTAAAGCCCCTGCAAACAAATGTGGACATGGAAATGAATTAAAATAAAAATAAATATAAATTAACCAATATCAATTGGAGAGAGGTCCCATAGCAGAGAATCTGGCTTCACGTCACCCACCACTGGAACAGTCCATTATCAGATATTTAGGCCCCGGCACCCAGGCAGAGGAGAGAGGTCCCGTAACAGAGAATCTGGCTTCATGTCAGCAGAGAATCAGTCTGCATGTCATAGCAGAGAATCAGGCTTCACGTCAGCCACCACTGCAACAGTCCATTGTCATATATTTAGGCCCAGCACCCAGGCAGAGGAGAGAGGTCCCGTAACAGAGAATCTGTCTTCATGTCAGCAGAGAATCAGTCTGCATGTCATAGTAGAGAATCAGGCTTCACGTCAGCCACCACTGCAACAGTCCATTGTCATATATTTAGGCCCAGCACCCAGGCAGAGGAGAGAGGTCCCGTAACAGAGAATCTGGCTTCATGTCTGCAGAGAATCAGTCTGCGTGTCATAGCAGAGAATTAGGCTTCACGTCAGCCACCACTGCAACAGTCCATTGTCATATATTTAGGCCCAGCACACAGGGAGAGGAGAGAGGTCCCGTAACAGAGAATCTGTCTTCATGTCAGCAGAGAATCAGTCTGCATGTCATAGCAGAGAATCAGGCTTCACGTCAGCCACCACTGCGACAGTCCATTGTCATATATTTAGGCCCAGCACCCAGGCAGAGGAGAGAGGTCCCGTAACAGAGAATCTGGCTTCATGTCAGCAGAGAATTAGTCTGCATGTCATAGCAGAGAATCAGGCTTCACGTCAGCCACCACTGCAACAGTCCAATTGTCATATATTTAGGCCCAGCACCCAGGCAGAGGAGAGAGGTCCCGTAACAGAGAATCTGGCTTCATGTCTGCAGAGAATCAGTCTGCGTGTCATAGCAGAGAATTAGGCTTCACGTCAGCCACCACTGCAACAGTCCATTGTCATATATTTAGGCCCAGCACCCAGGCAGAGGAGAGAGGTCCCGTAACAGAGAATCTGGCTTCATGTCGGCAGAGAATCAGTCTGCATGTCATAGCAGAGAATCAGGCTTCACGTCAGCCACCACTGCAACAGTCCATTGTCATATATTTACGCCCAGCACCCAGGCAGAGGAGAGAGGTCCCGTAACAGAGAATCTGTCTTCATGTCAGCAGAGAATTAGTCTGCATGTCATAGCAGAGAATCAGGCTTCACGTCAGCCACCACTGCAACAGTCCATTGGCATATATTTAGGCCCAGCACACAGGCAGAGGAGAGAGGTCCCGTAACAGAGGATCTGGCTTCATGTCAGCAGAGAATCAGTCTGCATGTCATAGCAGAGAATCAGGCTTCACGTCACCCTACATTGGAACAGTCCATTGGCAAATATTTAGGCCCTGGCTCCCAGACAGAGGAGAGGTTCATTTAACTTTTGGTAGCCTCGCAATATAATGGTAAAATGAAAATAAAAATAGGATTGAATGAGGAAGTGCCCTGGAGTGCAATAATATATGTTTAAGGGGAGGTAGTTAATGTCTAATCTGCACAAGGGATGGACAGGTCCTGTGGGATCCATGCCTGGTTCTTTTTTATGAACGTCAGCTTGTCCACATTGGCTGTAGATAGGCGGCTGCGTTTGTCTGTAATGACGCCCCCTGGCGTGCTGAATACACGTTCAGACAAAACGCTGGCCGCCGGGCAGGCCAGCACCTCCAAGGCATAAAAGGCTAGCTCTGGCCACGTGGAAAATTTAGAGACCCAGAAGTTGAATGGGGCCGAACCATCAGTCAGTACGTGGAGGGGTGTGCACACGTACTGTTCCACCATGTTAGTGAAATGTTGCCTCCTGCGTATCAGGTGGTGGTGCAGTTAGCTGTGGCGTGTTGACAAAACTTTTCCACATCTCTGCCATGCTAACCCTGCCCTCAGAGGAGCTGGCCGTGACACAGCTGCCTTGGCGACCTCTTGCTCCTCCTCTGCCTTGGCCTTGGGCTTCCACTTGTTCCCCTGTGACATTTGGGAATGTTCTCAGTAGCGCGTCTACCAACGTGCGCTTGTACTCGCGCATCTTCCTATCGCGCTCCAGTGCAGGAAGTAAGTTGGGCACATTGTCTTTGTACCGTGGATCCAGCAGGGTGGCAACCCAGTAGTCCGCACACGTTAAAATGTGGGCAACTCTGCTGTCGTTGCGCAGGCACTGCAGCATGTAGTCGCTCATGTGTGCCAGGCTGCCCAGGGGTAAGGACAAGCTGTCCTCTGTGGGAGGCGTATCGTCATCGTCCTGCCTTTCCCCCCAACCATGCACCAGTGATGGGCCCGAGCTGCGTTGGGAGCCACCCCGCTGTGACCATGCTTCATCCTCATCCTCATCCTCCTCCACCTCCTCCTCATCCTCCTCGTCCTCCAGTAGTGGGCCCTGGCTGGCCACATTTGTACCTGGCCTCTGCTGTTGCAAAAAAACTCCCTCTGAGTCACTTCGAAGAGACTGGCCTGAAAGTGCTAAAAATTACCCCTCTTCCTCCTCCTCCTCCTCCTCCTGGGCAACCTCCTCTTCCATCATCGCTCTAAGTGTTTTCTCAAGGAGACATAGAAGTGGTATTGTAACGCTGATAACGGTGTCATTTCCACTGGACATGTTGGTGGAGTACTCGAAACAGCGCAACAGGGCACACAGGTCTCGCATGGAGGCCCAGTCATTGGTGGTGAAGTGGTGCTGTTCCGTAGTGCGACTGACCCGTGCGTGCTGCAGCTGAAACTCCACTATGGCCTGCTGCTCGCACAGTCTGTCCAGCATGTGCAAGGTGGAGTTCCACCTGGTGGGCACGTCGCATATGAGGCGGTGAGCGGGAAGGCCGAAGTTACGCTGTAGCGCAGACAGGCGAGCAGAAGCAGGATGTGAACGCCGGAAGCGCGAACAGACGGCCCGCACTTTATGCAGCAGCTCTGACATGTCGGGGTAGTTGTGAATGAACGTCTGCACCACCAAATTCAGCACATGCGCCAAGCAAGGGATGTGCGTCAAACCGGCTAGTCCCAGAGCTGCAACGAGATTTCGCCCATTATCGCACACCACCAGGCCGGGCTTGAGGCTCACCGGCAGCAACCACTCGTCGGTCTGTTGTTCTATACCCCGCCACAACTCCTGTGCGGTGTGGGGCCTGTCCCCCAAACATATGAGTTTCAGAATGGCCTGCTGACGTTTACCCCGGGCTGTGCTGAAGTTGGTGGTGAAGGTGTGTGGCTGACTGAATGAGCAGGTGGAAGAAGAGGAGGAGGAAGCCGAGTAGGAGGAGGTGGCAACAGGAGGCAAAGAATGTTGCCCTGCGATCCTTGGCGGCGGAAGGACGTGCGCCAAACAGCTCTCCGCCTGGGGCCCAGCTGCCACTACATTTACCCAGTGTGCAGTTAGGGAGATATAGCCTCCCTGGCCGTGCTTACTGGTCCACGTATCTGTGGTTAGGTGGACCTTGCCACAGATGGCGTTGCGCAGTGCACACTTGATTTTATCGGACACTTGGTTGTGCAGGGAATGCACGGCTTTCTTGGAGAAGTAGTGCCGGCTGGGAACAACATACTGTGGGACAGCAAGCGACATGAGCTGTTTGAAGCTGTCTGTGCCCACCAGCCTAAATGACAGCATTTCATAGGCCAGTAGTTTAGAAATGCTGGCATTCAGGGCCAGGGATCGAGGGTGGTTAGGTGGGAATTTACGCTTTCTCTCAAATGTTTGTGAGATGTAGAGCTGAACGCTGCCGTGTGACATGGTTGAGATGCTTGGTGACGGAGGTGGTGTTGGTGGTACATCCCCTGTTTGCTGGGCGGCAGGTGCCAACATTCCTCCAGAGGCGGAGGAAGAGGCCGAGGCGGCAGCAGCAGAAGAGGCCGAGGCGGCAGCAGCAGAAGAGGTAGCAGGGGGAGCCTGAGTGACTTCCTTGGTTTTAAGGTTTATACTCCACTGCAGTTCATGCTTTGCATGCAGGTGCCTGGTCATGCAGGTTGTGCTAAGGTTCAGAACGTTAATGCCTAGCTTCAGGCTCTGATGGCATAGCGAGCAAACCACTCGGGTCTTGTCGTCAGCACATTGTTTGAAGAAGTGCCATGCCAGGGAACTCCTTGAAGCTGCCTTTGGGGTGCTCGGTCCCAGATGGCGGCGGTCAGTAGCAGGCGGAGTCTCTTGGCGGCGGGTGTTCTGCTTTTGCCCACTGCTCCCTCTTTTGCTACGCTGTTGGTTCGGTCTCACTACTGCCTCTTCCTCCGAACTGTGAAAGTCAGTGGCACGACCTTCATTCCATGTGGGGTCTAGGATCTCATCGTCCCCTGCATCGTCTTCCACCCAGTCTTGATCCCTGACCTCCTGTTCAGTCTGCACACTGCAGAAAGACGCAGCAGTTGGCACCTGTGTTTCATCATCATCAGAGACATGCTGAGGTGGTATTCCCATGTCCTCATCATCAGGAAACATAAGTGGTTGTGCGTCAGTGCATTCTATGTCTTCCACCGCTGGGGAAGGGCTGGGTGGATGCCCTTGGGAAACCCTGCCAGCGGAGTCTTCAGACAGCATAAGAGACTGCTGCATAACTTGAGGCTCAGACAGTTTCCCTGGTATGCATGGGGGTGATGTGACAGACTGATGGGCTTGGTTTTCAGGCGCCATCTGTGCGCTTTCTGCAGAAGACTGGGTGGGAGATAATGTGAACGTGCTGGATCCACTGTCGGCCACCCAATTGACTAATGCCTGTACCTGCTCAGGCCTTACCATCCTTAGAACGGCATTGGGCCCCACCAAATATCGCTGTAAATTATGGCGGCTACTGGGACCTGAGGTAGTTGGTACATTAGGACGTGTGGCTGTGGCAGAACGGCCACGTCCTCTCCCAGCACCAGAGGGTCCACTAACACCACCACGACCATGTCCGCGTCCGCGTCCTTTACTAGATGTTTTCCTCATTGTTATCTGTAACGGACCGTTTCAGCAGACAAGGGGTTAAAATCCGTTTAGGCGATATGCCCCTTTCCGAGAGACAGGAACAGCTACTGCAGAACACCAACCTCCCGAACTGGATACAAAATAGCACTCCAAACTGGAACCTCGCAAATAGCTGTCAGCAGACGAACAGGAAACGCATCCAATCGGCTTACACTCCTGGCAATCAGTCTCTAACAGCATACAGGGAATCCCCCCAATAACGAGACAAGGCTCCGTCTTGAGGGTCAAACAGTGGTCTGAAGTGCTGGCACACCCAGCCTGGTTTTTATTACAGTTTGTTGCAGATACAGGACAGATACAACACATCCCCACAATGCATCATGGTTTCCTCCCCTCTGTCCCGGAGACGACCGAAGACAATCCAATTATCTCTCAGGACAAAAGGGAGATCGCCAATACACATGTGGAGACAACAAGACAGACATCACCATTTAAACACACAATGGGACAATAGAAACACACCCACACAAAATCCTCCCCTCTGCCGATGATGACCATTGAACACAATGACGAATATAATTATCAAAGGCAGAGAAATACAGTTTTATAAAACATATCACAGGAACCCCAAAACATGCAATAACCCCATAACTAATATATCCTCGGAACCGGGGGATCTGGGTGAACCACATATCCAAAATTCACCCACATCCGTTCAGTAGTTTGGAAGATGCAGTTTTATGCCAGTTACACTGAAAATATACAAGTTATACAGAAAATAGTCACTAATAAATGTGTCCCCTGTTAGAGGCAAGATAGCACCGTGTTGAAAAGTCAGAACAGTGTCTGTGAGCTAAAATGACCGCTATCTATTGTTCTCACCATGTGCTTCATCCAAGCAAGTAAGGCAGAGGATGCAATCCAGGGACGGAGGGCTCCGTCCCAAGTGCCTTAAGACCCAATAACTTAAGGGACCATAATCATAGGGCAGGAGGCTGGTAAACAGCCCCCTCCAAAACACCGTGGCTCACCACAACAACAAAAATATTATTTTACCCAATGTATTGAATTCAAATTCAGGCCTTTTTTTAAAGACAATTAACACTATCTGGCTATCTATTTAGGTACCGTATTACACTAATACAGGCACAGCAGTAACCACAGATTTAGCTGACTATAAATTTGAGGCCTATTATTTAGGCACTGGGTGACAGGTATAGGTTTACTGACAGAATTAGACTTGGAAATGCACAGTAGCGTGTGTGTGAAGTTATTCTGAATGACCCTATGTGCACCTTGAATCTGATATACCCTTTTAGAAATAAATTTAAAGTAGGCCTGATACAGCAGAAACCACTAAATTAGGAAATTGCTAAATTGGGAATTGTATTTCAACCCAGAACAAAAACTGTGCTTTGACGGACACTAAATAACTTGACCAGCCACACCAGTAACGACAGATTTAGCTGGATATAAACTTGAGACCTAGTATTTAGGCGCTGGGTGACAGGTATAGGTTTACTGACAGAATTAGACTTGGAAATGCACAGTAGCATGTGTGTGAAGTTATTCAGAATGACCCTATGTGCACCTTGAATCTGATATACCCTTTTAGGGATAAATTGAAAGTAGTCCTGATACAGCAGAAACCACTAAATTAGGAAATTGCTAAATTAGGAATTGTATTTCAACCCAGAACAAAAACTGTGCTTTGACGGACACTACATAACTTGACCAGCCACACCAGTAACGACAGATTTAGCTGGATATAAACTTGAGGCCTAGTATTTAGGGGCTGGGTGACAGGTATAGGTTTACTGACAGAATTTGACTTGGAAATGCACAGTAGCGTGTGTGTGTGAAGTTATTCAGAATGACCCTATGTGAACCTTGAATCTGATATACCCTTTTAGGGATAAATTTAAAGTAGGCCTGATACAGCAGAAACCACTAAATTAGGAAATTGCTAAATTGGGAATTGTATTTCAACCCAGAACAAAAACTGTGCTTTGACGGACACTAAATAACTTGGCCAGCCACACCAGTAACGACAGATTTAGCTGACTATAAATTTGAGGCCTATTCTTTAGGCGCTGGGTGACAGGTATAGGTTTACTGACAGAATTTGACTTGGAAATGCACAGTAGCGTGTGTGTGAAGTTATTCAGAATGACCATATGTGCACCTTGAATCTGATATACCCTTTTAGCGATAAATTTAAAGTAGGCCTGATACAGCAGAAACCACTAAATTATAAAATAGCTAAATTGGGAATTGTAATTCAACCCAGAATAAAAACTGTGCTTTGACGGACACTAAATAACTTGACCAGACACACCAGTAACGACAGATTTAGCTGGATATAAACTTGAGGCCTAGTATTTAGGCGCTGGGTGACAGGTATAGGTTTACTGACAGAATTAGACTTGGAAATGCACAGTAGCGTGTGTGTGAAGTTATTCAGAATGACCCTATGTGCACCTTGAATCTGATATACCCTTTTAGAGATAAATTTAAAGTAGGCCTGATACAGCAGAAAGCACTAAATTAGGAAATTGCTAAATTGGGAATTGTATTTCAGCCCAGAACAAAAACTGTGCTTTGACGGACACTAAATATTTTGACCATACTTTGCCCAGAGCAATCACATTGATTGAACAGTTTGGGGTCTTCTCTGGTCTATGCATAAACTGGGCGAAATCGGCCATCATGCCGCTATGGGCCTCAGAGTGGCCACAAGTATATCAGAATTTGATGGTCGTTGATCAATTCAAGTACTTAGGAGTGAATATCACTAAGGATCCAGCCACCTCACACGATCTGAATACGAGTCCCCTGGTGACACACTTTGTAGATAAATTTAAGTCTTGGAATACCTTACCGTTGTCCATCATGGGACGCATAAATATGATCAAAATGGTACTCCAGCCCAAGGCTTTGTATTTATTGGAGCATGCATACGTACCCATACCACGTAAATTCTTTGATAAACTTCATTCCCTCATGGCGGCATTTATATGGGGTAAGAATAGACGAAAATTGGCTGTGAGGTCCCTACATAGGAGTTGGGATGAGGGCGGTGCGGCCCTGCCGGATCTGTTTTTGTATTTCCTTGCCGGTCAGCTGCGATACTTGGTTCCATGGGTGACCCGGGATGTGCTTCCTAGCTCAGAATATTACTTGCAGGAGTATTTGCACCTCTCCACTCTATGGCCGGTTTTAGAGGGCCTGACATCTTTATCAGGTTCACTTCTACCGATTCACAAGCTGGCGCATCAGGTGTGGAGGGCTGTAAAGATGCAGCAATACAGTGATCTACCAGATGATATGCCACTATGGAACAATCCATTATTTCCACATTTGTTACATTGTGAAGGAGAGAGGATATGGAGAGGGTACGGTATTTGCTGTTTGAAAGATCTTTATGAGAATGGCATTCTGTTTTCCTTCACTCAGTTACAAACCAAAGCGGGAGTCTTAAGGCCACATTTCTTCAGGTACCTACAGCTGAGACATGCCCTTCAGGCCCAGATCCGAGATCTTAAGAAACAGGTATCTCTATATCCACTCATTGGGGTCTTCAGAACACAAGGACCGAGGGGGACTGATATCCGCCTTATATACGCATTTGCTTAACCTTAAAATCTCAGCTTCTCCATTGGGTGCGGAATGTAAATGGAGAGGGAATATACCCACATTGACGGATGGGGAATGGAGCGAGGCCCTTGAAGCCCGGTAACTGTGTCCCCATCTCTTACTAACAGATTGATACAAGTATTTATTTTGCATAGGTGTTATCTCACCCCTACTAGGCTATATAAAATGGGGAGAAGATCACACACCGGATGCCATAGATGTGCTCAGTTGGGCGCGGATTTTTGGCACCTGGTGTGGGATTGTAGCTACATCCAATCATTTTGGAAGGGGGTAGTGAAGCTTATTTCTTCCATGATCCCAGATACTTTGGAAGCTTGCCCAAAGATATGCGTCTTGGGAATAATAGAAGAGGACTCAAGACCGCGCTACACACTCACCTTTATTAGGGAGGTCCTTTTCTTAGCCAGGAAAGCTATTGCTCTTAGGTGGATGGCGGACAGGCCCCCTACAGTCAGTCAATGGAAGACTCTTGTTAACAACATAATTCCCTTTGAGAAGATTATGTATTCCCGTAGAGGATGCCCTCAGAAGCACCAAAAGATATGGGGACCCTGGTGTGATTCTCCTCTGACTGCCACGGCAGCTCATCTGCACTCCATAGTCTAACTTTATTTTACTTTTATTTTTCATTATGGTCATTAACCTGCTATAGTAATGCGGATCGAGGTTCACGGTAGAGAACTAAACATATGACATTATTTTCTTTTGACTGAATGTTTACTGCAAAACTGTACTAGTGATACGTCTTGACTTTCAAGATCCTGAAGAGGACAACCCTTTACTACTGTAATGCTCCTATGAATAATGATGCGTAACTCATTGTACTTAAATGTGAATGCTTTATTGTATTTCTTGCTCGTTACTTTTCAATAAAGCGAGTTTAAAAAAATATATTTTGACCAGCCACACCAGTAACGACAGATTTAGCTGACTATAAATTTGAGGCCTATTCTTTAGGCGCTGAGTGACAGGAATAGGTTTACTGACAGAATTTGACTTGGAAATGCACAGTAGCGTGTGTGTGAAGTTATTCAGAATGACCCTATGTGCACATTGAATCTGATATACCCTTTTAGGGATAAATTTAAAGTAGGCCTGATACAGCAGAAACCACTAAATTAGGAAATTGCTAAATTGGGAATTGTATTTCAACCCAGAACAAAAACTGTGCTTTGACGGACACTAAATAACTTGACCAGCCACACCAGTAACGACAGATTTAGCTGGATATAAACTTGAGGCCTAGTATTTAGGCGCTGGGTGACAGGTATACGTTTACTGACAGAATTAGACTTGGAAATGCACAGTAGCGTGTGTGTGAAGTTATTCAGAATGACCCTATGTGCACCTTGAATCTGATATACCCTTTTAGGGATAAATTTAAAGTAGGCCTGATACAGCAGAAACCACTAAATTAGGAAATTGCTAAATTGGGAATTGTATTTCAACCCAGAACAAAAACGGTGCTTTGACGGACACTAAATAACTTGACCAGCCACACCAGTAATGACAGATTTAGCTGACTATAAATTTGAGGCCTTTTCTTTAGGCGCTGGGTGACAGTAATAGGTTTACTGACAGAATTTGACTTGGAAATGCACAGTAGCGTGTGTGTGAAGTTATTCAGAATGACCCTATGTGCACCTTTAATCTGATATACCCTTTTAGGGATAAATTTAAAATAGGCCTGATACAGCAGAAACCACAAAATTAGGAAATTGCTAAATTGGGAATTGTATTTCAGCCCAGAACAAAAACTGTGCTTTGACGGACACTAAATATTTTGACCAGCCACACCAGTAACGACAGATTTAGCTGACTATAAATTTGAGGCCTATTCTTTAGGCGCTGCGTGACAGGTATAGGTTTACTGACAGAATTTGACTTGGAAATGCACAGTAGCGTGTGTGTGAAGTTATTCTGAATGACCCTATGTGCACCTTGAATCTTATATACCCTTTTAGGGATAAATTTAAAGTAGGCCTGATACAGCAGAAACCACTAAATTAGGAAATTGCTAAATTGGGAATTGTATTTCAACCCAGAACAAAAACTGTGCTTTGACGGACACTAAATAACTTCACCAGCCACACCAGTAACGACAGATTTAGCTGGATATAAACTTGAGGCCTAGTATTTAGGCGCTGGGTGACAGGTATAGGTTTACTGACAGAATTTGACTTGGAAATGCACAGTAGCATGTGTGTGAAGTTATTCAGAATGACCATATGTGCACCTTGAATCTGATATAACCTTTTAGGGATAAATTTAAAGTAGGCCTGATACAGCAGAAACCACTAAATTAGGAAATTGCTAAATTGGGAATTGTATTTCAACCCAGAACAAAAACTGTGCTTTGACGGACACTAAATAACTTGACCAGCCACACCAGTAACGACAGATTTTGCTGGATATAAACTTGAGGCCTAGTATTTAGGCGCTGGGTGACAGGTATACGTTTACTGACAGAATTTGACTGTGATATGGCCAAAAAATAACCACACTATTGATGGTTAAATGCACTTGGTGTGACCGCTTGACCAACCACACTACTGAGGGTTAAATGCACTTGGTGACAGGCGCAGCTTGCCCCTGATGTAGTATTTGGCCAAAAAATAAACAGACTATTGCTGGTTAAATGCACTTGGTGTGACAGCTTCACCCTGATGTAGGATTTAGCCAAAAAACAACCGCACCATTGAGGGTAAATGTACTTGGTGACAGTTTGCCCCTGATGTAGTATATGGCCAAAAAATAAACAGACTATTGCTGGTTAAATGCACTTGGTGTGACAGCTTCACCCTGATGTAGGATTTAGCCAAAAAACAACCACACCATTGAGGGTTAAATGCACTTGGTGACAGCTTGCCCCTGATGTAGTATATGGCCAAAAAATAAACAGACTACTGCTGGTTAAATGCACTTGGTGTGACAGCTTCACCCTGATCTAGGATTTAGCCAAAAAACAACCACACCATTGAGGGTTAAATGCACTTGGTGACAGGCTCAGCTTGCCCCTGATGTAGTATATGGCCAAAAAATAACCAGACTATTGCTAGTTAAATGCACTTGGTGTGACAGCTTCACCCTGATGTAGGATTTAGCCAAAAAACAACCACACCATTGAGGGTTAAATGCACTTGGTGGCAGCTTGTGCTGGCGCACCACAAGACACAAAATGGCCGCCGATCACCCCAGAAAAATATGACTGAAAAACGCTCTGGGCAGCCTAAAAACAGTGAGCAATTCAATAGCAGCAGTTCAATCATCCACAGCTGCAGATCGATCTCTGAATGAAGTCTTTTGGAGGAGTTAATCACTGCCTAATCTCGCCCTAATGTCGCAGCTGCAACCTCTCCCTACGCTAATCAGAGCAGAGTGACGGGCGGCGCTATGTGACTCCAGCTTAAATAGAGGCTGGGTCACATGCTGCACTGGCCAATCACAGCCATGCCAATACTAGGCATGACTGTGACGGCCTCTTGGGGCAAGTAGTATGACGCTTGTTGATTGGCTGCTTTGCAGCCTTTCAAAAAGCGCCAAGAAAACAACGAGCACCGAACCCGAACCCAGACTTTTACTAAAATGTTCGGGTTCAGGTCCGTGTCATGGACACCCCAAAATTCGGTACGAAAACAAACTATATAGTTCGGGTTCGCTCATCCCTACTGTCTATTCAACATAAATCTATGCAACTCATATAACACATCTGACTTATATGGTGGTGGAATATATATATTTGCAATTACCATTTTGACCCCCTCTACATTGCAATATAAAAAGAGGTACCTGCCACAGTCGTCCGCCTCACATGCGACACACTGAAAGTTGATCTTTTTGTGTAACAAAATTGAGACCCCTCTAGAGTACGTGGTATACACCGAATGGTATCCCGCTGCTATCCATCCCTTCTCTATCCACTTGAGGGAGTCTCTATCTAGGTGTGTTTCCTGGAGGCAAACGATGGCTGCCAAGAACCTCCTGATCCACTCAAAGACAGCGTATCTCTTTATTCTTTCTCGCAAACCTCTTACATTTAATGAGACAAACCTAACCATCTAGCAGAGGGGGGGAGAAGAAAAAAAAAAGAACCCCACCCCTCTCTCTCTCTCTCTCCACTCCAGCATACCACCCTTTTCCCACCCCCCGGCTGGGTAGCTCCCCTTCCACTATACAGCGGACAAGGCAGCTCCATTACATTGCATGATGGCTGTCCCCCTCCCTCTCCCATAGCACCGCTCCCTCAATTGTCAATCCTATCCAACCATTGATTTACCTCTATTGTTGACTGAAAAATTTCAACCTTTCCTTTATGTTCCACCCTTAACTTTGCAGGAAAGAGTAAGCTACACTTCAACCCTAACTCCCTAAATCTCTTTTTTACGCTAATAAACTCCTTCCTGCGTGCGTTTGTCTCTGCCGAGTAATCAGGAAATAATCTTATCTTTCCCCCGTGTATCTGGTATTTATCAGAAACTCTTGCATACGATAATATTGCATCACAGTCTTTACTCAATAAACATTTCACCAACATGTGTCTGGGGTAGTCCCCTGGAACCTTCTTTTTACCAGGGACCCTGTGTGCTCTCACAATAGAGAACATGGGAGAGCGAATGCCCCCCCTACAATTCTCCTTTAACCATCGTTCCATAAAATCTGTGGAGTTGTTCCCCTCCTCCCGTTCTGGAATCCCTACACATCGAATATTTGCTCTCCTTGATCTGTCTTCCTGATTTATTATTTTTTGTTCCATCTTACTATTTGTCTCTTTCAAACTTGCGAGGTCTTTCTCTAACTTCCCTACTAGACACTCCAAAGCAGGAATCCTTTTTTCCATCTCATGTAATCGCTCTCTTATTTTCTCCATATCAGCTCGTATTATACTGACATCAGTTTGAACTGCCCCGATCTGTATCACTATCGTCCCCATAATATTTTCTGTTCTAGATACGGCTAATAGTATATCTTTCATCGTTTCCGCATCTATTTCTGAGGCTGTACCAGGGGTGGGCAAGTCTCCCGTGATGGCTACTGTCACATTCTCGTGGGTCAAGCTGTGCGCCTCTGTATCTATACATTTTTCTACACAGTTCGGGTCTATACAGATCTATACAGTTCGGGTTCGCTCATCCCTACTTACAACTACAAGCGCTCGCCGCTCGGTAGGTAGCAGAGAGGAGGGAGGAGGCAGGCTGGGAGGACGGGGGCTGGCAGTGTGAGTCATACGTCACGCGCCTGCGACGCCCACTTTATAAATGAAGCAGGCGGCGTGGGCGCATGACGTATGACTCACGCTGCCAGCGCCTGTCCTCTCGGCTTGCCTTCTCCCTCCTCTCTGCTACCTACCGAGCGGCGAGCGCTTGTAGTTGAATGTAATACACAGCGCTCATTATGCAATTATATACATACCAATTAACTATTAGTGATACAATTATACAGTGAGCGGGGCCCGTGTAGTAGAATACAGTCACTGCACGGGCCCCGCTGTCATTATAAAAGCAGATGCCGGCCCCCAGCCCGTGTATTCAGGGTCATTCACTACAGGGACACTTATGGAGGGGATCTGTGGATGACACATAGCATAAGATGCTATATATGTGTCATCCACAGATCCCCCCCCCATAACTGTCATACACAGATCCTTATAACAGTGCCATCCAGAGAGCCCAATAAGAGCCACCCACAGATTCCCCATAAGTGTCACCCACAGATCCCCCATAAGTGTCACCCACAGATCCCACATAAGTATCACCCACAGATCCCCCATAAGTGTCACCCACAGATCCCCATAACAGTGCCATCCACAGACCACAATTAGTTCAAAACCCACCAAAAGCACACCTTTTGGTTCAAAATATATTTTTTCTTATTTTCCTCCTCAAAAACCTAGGTGCGTCTTATGGGCTGGTGCGTCTTATAGGGCAAGAAATACGTTATTAGGAACACCATACTAATACGGTGTTGGACCCCCTTTTGCCTTCAGAACTGCCTTAATTCTACGTGGCATTGATTCAAAAAGGTGCTGATAGCATTCTTTAGAAATGTTGGCCCATATTGATAGGATAGCATCTTGCAGTTGATGGCGATTTGAGGGATGCACATCCAGGGCACGAAGCTCCCGTTCCACCACATCCCAAAGATGCTCTATTGGGTTGAGATCTGGTGACTGTGGGGGCCATTTTAGTACAGTGAACTCATTGTCATGTTCAAGAAACCAATTTGTAATGATTCGAGCTTTGTGACATGGTACATTATCCTGCTGGAAGTAGCCATCAGAGGATGGGTACATGGTGGTCATGAAGGGATGGACATGGTCAGAAACAATGCTCAGGTAGCCCGTGGCATTTAAACGATGGCCAATTGGCACTAAGGCGCCTAAAGTGTGCCTAGAAAACGTGATGGATACATGATCAAATTCTGTTTACACCAAATTCGGACTCTACCATTTGAATGTCTCAACAGAAATCGAGACTCATCAGACCAGGCAACATTTTTCCAGTCTTCAACAGTCCAATTTTGGTGAGCTTGTGCAAATTGTAGCCTCTTTTTCCTATTTGTAGTGGAGATGAGTAGTACCCGGTGGGGTCTTCTGCTGTAGCCCATCTGCTTCAAGGTTGTGCGTGTTGTGGCTTCACAAATACTATGCTGCATACCTCAGTTGTAACGAGTGGTTATTTCAGTCAACGTTGTTCTTCTATCAGCTTGAATCAGTCGGCCCATTCTCTTCTGATCTCTAGCATCAACAAGGCATTTTCGCCCACAGAACTGCCGCATACTGGATGTTTTTCCCTTTTCACACCATTCTGACATTCAGTTTGGAGTTCAGGAGATTGTCTTGACCAGGACCACAACCCTACATGCATTGAAGCAACTGCCATGTGATTGGTTGACTAGATAATCGCATTAATGAGAAATAGAACAGGTGTTCCTAATAATTATTTTAGGTGAGTGTAATATTCAAGACCAAGAAAAAATCCAGCTTCCAAGATGCAAAAGGTGGAATCTTTATTGTGCGTTTAAAATCCAATGCAAGACATCACAGGTTACAGTAACGCGTTTCAGACCGCAAGTAAATCAGGGTCCTTCATCATGACATTGTGATTCAGCTAGCATTAATGTGCTTGAGTAAAGTGTGTAACAAAACCAGTAGTAGGAGAGATTATTAAAATGTATTGAGCTAATCCCTCATGCAGGTACGGATATGCAGAATCTAGGAAACCAGCAGCAAAGGGAAATGTCCGGCTGAAGTATGTGTACCTGTTGCCTGCAATGAGTGAATATCTAAAAATGGGGGAATTGTCAGGGATTGCACCCTCATTTTGTATCCTGGGTTCCATTTTGCTTTCTGGTTTATTTTAGGTCAGAATTGAGAATTGCTAAGCCTTGTGTATTCGAGACAAACAAAGTTAATTGCTTATTAGTTCTCAGAAGTATATCTGCCTGATGTTCTGGGAGTATAATTGGTACTAGGTACTTTTCAAGGATAAGGTTTTTTGTAATCAAATATGCTTGACAAACATCAAAAAGAAGGTATAATTATTATTATTAATCATGTGATGCTTACGCAGTGGAGTAGGGATCGCCATAGCAGCCATAGCCACTGGTGGCCCGGGCTGCTGGATGAGGATTTAAAAAAATTATAAATCAAGTGTCGATTGGCGAAGGGCGGTGCAATACAACTCCCCCCTTTATTGGTGGCAGCGGCAGTTCCGATCCGAGTCCCAGCAGTGTAATGCTGGAACACCAATCGGTTACCATGGCAGCCAGGATGGCATGCCATGGTCAGTTACTCTGCAGCATACTTACATGCGCTGTGGCCGCCAGGCGCTCCTCCTTCTTGTAACTCGTCACAGGTCTGTGCGGCGCATTGCTATAAGCATAAGCAATGCGCCGCACAGACCTATAAGTTACAAGAAGGAGTGCCCGGCGGCCACAGTGCATGTAAGTGTGCTGCAGAGTAACTGACCATGGCAGCCAGGACTTCAGTAGCGTCCTGGATGCCATGGTAACTGTTCTGAGCCCCAGCATTACACTGCTGGGACTCCGATCGGTACTGCCGCTGCCACCAATGATGGGGGGGGTGGCGCACCGCCCTCCAATGATTTAATACAGGGGAGTGGAAGAGTCCCACATATTCCTACCTTCTGTCTAATAAACATACACACCCCAAGATATGTACTTCCACCTTCTTGTGTTACAGACCCCTGTACAATTTAACAATCTTCTATAATACTCAGACATTTAGATTTTTACTTTTCTTACACTAGCAAAATGTGTTGCCAGTGACCAACTGTCTGTGCTCAGTCCTTTGCCTAACCGCCACAAGTGCATTAGGAGCTGCGGATGCGGCGGCGAGGTCCGAGAGGTAGGTGGGGCCCAGTTATTTCTAGCCACGCCCCTTTACTTACGTAAAATGATGATATCTGTGTTTTGCTTGAGTTCTAGAAAAAGGAAATTCATATTTTGTATCTGCCCAATAAAGATGAAAGAGAGATCATTTTGATACAACCTTGAGCCTGTGCAATTTATCTCTCCCAAGTATACTCGTATTTTTATCTAACTTGGACCCCAACAGATCATAGAAGTAGGGGTTTTGACTTAACACCATAAAATGTGACATCATAATGAAATCCAGGATACTATCATCTGCTGACCATACACTGTGACGTCATAATGGAATCCGGGATACTACTATCTGCTGACCATACATTGAGACATCATAATGCAATCCTGGAAACTATTATCTGCTAACCATACATTGTGCTATCTTAATGCATTCCCGTCTACTACCATCTGCTGACCATATATTGTGACATCATAATGGAATCTGGGATAGTACCATCTGCTGACCATACATTGTAAAATCATAATCGAATCTGGGATACGATCATCTGCTGACCATACATTGTGATGTTATAATGGAATCCGGGATACTATCATCTGCTAACCATACATTGTGACATCATAAAGCATTCCTGTATACTACCATCTGCTCACCATACATTGTGACATCATATTGGAATCCAGGATACTACCATCTGCTGACCATGCATTGTGACATCATTATGGAATCCTGAATAATATTATCTGCTGACAATACATTGTGATATCTTAATGCATTCCCGTATACTACCATCTACCGACAATACATTGTGACATCATAACGGAATCTGGGATGCTATCATCTGCTGACAATGCATTGTGAAATCATAATGGAATCCGGGATACTATAATCTGGCGACCATACATTGTAACGTCATCATGGAAATCGGGATACTACCATATGCTAGTCATACATTGTGACATCATAATAAAACCCTGGATACTACCATCTGCTGACCATACATTTTGACATCATAATGGAATCCGGAATACTATCGTCTGCTGACCATACATTGTGACAACATAATGGAACCCTGGATACTAGTATCTGCTGACCATACATTGTGACATCATAATTCATTCCCGTAAACTTACATCTGCTGACCATACATTGTGACGTCATAATGGAATTCGGGATACTACCATCTGATAGTCATACAATGTGATTTTATAATGAAACCCTGAATACTATTATCTGCTGACCATACATTGTGACATTATAATGGAATCAGTGATACTACCATCTGCTGACCATACATTGTGACTTCTTAATGGAATCCGGGATACTATCATCTGCTGACTATACATTATGACGTCATAATGGACTCCGGGATACTACCATCTGCTGACCATACATTGTGACATTATATTGGAACCCTGGATATTATTATCTGCTTACCAAACATTGTGTTGTCATAATGGAATCCGGGATACCATTATCTGCTAGCCATACATTGTGACATAATAATAGAATCCGGGATACTATTATCTGCTGACAATACATTGTGGCATCATAATGCATTCCCGTATACTATCATCTGCTAACCATACATTGTGAAATCATAATGGTATCCGGGATACTACCATCTGCTGACCATACATTATGACATCACAATGGAATCCGGGATACTACCATCTGCTGAACATACATTGCGACATCATAATGCAATACGGGAAACTATCATCTGCTGAACATACATTGTGACATCATAATGGAATCTGGCATACTACCATCTGCTGACTATACATTGTGAGATCATAATGGAATCCTGGATACTATTATTTGCTCAACATACATTGTGACATCATAATGGAATCCGACATACTATCATCTACTGACCATACATTGTGACATCATAATGGAATCCGGGATACTACCATCTGATTACCATACATTGTGACATCATAATGGAATCCGGGATACTAGTATCTGCTGACCATACATTGTGACATCATAATGGAATCCGGGGTACTATTATCTGCTGACGATACATTGTGACATCATAATGGAATCCGGGATTCTACCATCTGATTACCATACATTGTGACATCATAATGGAATCCGGGATACTATTATCTGCTGACCATACATTATGACATCATAATGGAATCCGGGATACTATTATCTGCTGACCATACATTGTGACATCATAATGGAATCCTGGATACTACCATCTGCTGACCATACATTGTGACATCATAATGGAATCCGGGATTCTACCATCTGCTGACCATACATTGTGACATCATAATGGAATCCGGGATACTACCATCTGCTGGCCATACATTGTGACATCATAATGGAATACGGGAAACTACCATCTGCCTACTAAGCTTTGTGACGTCATAATGGAATCCGGGATACTAACATCTGATTACCATACATTGTGACATCATAATGGAATCGGAATACTATTATCTGCTGACCATACATTGTGACATCATAATGGAATCCGGGATTCTACCATCTGCTGACCATACATTGTGACATCATAATGGAATCCGGGATACTACCATCTGCTGACCATACATTGTGACATCATAATGGAATCCTTGATATTATTATTTGCTGACCTTACATTGTGACATCATAATGGAATCCTGGATACTACCATATGCTGACCATACATTGTGACATCATAATGGAATCCGAGATACTATTATCTGCTTACCTTACATTGTGATATAATAATGGAATCCGGGATACTATCATCTGCTGACCATATGTTGTGACGTCATAATGGAATCCTGGATACAACCATTTGCTAGCCATACATTGTGACATCATAATGGAATCCTGGATACTACCATATGCTGACCATACATTGTGACATCATAATGGAATCCGAGATACTTTTGTGACAAAACCCCTGATTTAGGAATGTCCAGACTCTTGTATTTCGTCGCTGTTCATGTAGTTTACCCTATTTCGCCCTTTAAATGTACACAAACCACCTCATCTGCCTGTGACGCAGTTATCAAACACAATGGATATTGCCTGTGTTACATTTAGCAAACACAATGGTCTTAGTCATCGACCGCATGGAACTATGTCCGGCCCACTTATCAAATTATCTCCAGGATAGAGAGGAGAGATTTTACTGTTTATGTGGGGTTGTGTAATATCTTACTCTATATTGATTGGTCACTGTATTTTGTGTGCCTATTACCCACAAGGGCCCCGTGGGAGTAACCCTTGCTGGAGGACTTGATAAAAGGCTGTGCTGTGGCCATCAATAAAGTTGATCGTTTTTACTGCCTTCCTGAAGTCCTGGATCCTGTTTGTGGGGGATTGGAAGCTATATATTTACAACACCTTCGGATTTACTTGGTTTTTGGGAGACGCTGTATGGACTTACTCAGTTGGAGTGTAAAATAACCGTAACACTGGTGGCAAGCAGCAGGATTTTCTCCTAAATGGACATATTGAACCGAAAGGAGTAAATGGCCCACAGACACGAACGACTCAAACGAACGACATTAAAGGAACTACTGGAAGCTTGTGGAATAGTGGCAAGTAACAAGCCGAAAGCCACGATAATTGCCGAATTGCTAGAGAGCGACAGAACCAGCCACGCTACCATGGAGATGCCAGAAGAAACAGAATTTCAAAAGGACGTAAGATGGAGGCTTAGCATTTCGGGGCCCAACCCATCACAAGAGACAATCACCCAAATAATGGCGCAAGCAACGCAAGTACAAAGCCCAACAATACAGGCGACTGCAACCCAACAATGGGATGTAATGGCACTACACAGAGCTGCTAATAGACAGGCACGTAAGATTAATTATGCTGCATTTAAAGCCTTTACAGATTGCGAAATGGATATAGATATCTATTTGCAGGATTTCGAACGACAATGTGCATTGGAAAACCTGGAGAGAGATAGCTGGGCCGCAATATTGAGCAGTAAGCTATCAGGTCGAGCAGCGGAAGCCTACAGAGCGGTGCCAGATGAAGAGGTCAAGAACTATGACAAGGTTAAATAAATATTACTGGCCCGCTATGCCGTCACGCCAGAGGCATATAGGAAAAAGTTCAGGGCCCTCAGGAAAATGGGCAAAGAAACTTTTACTGAGTGGGCCTTCCTTATGCACCGCGCTGCCCGCAGCTAGATGCAAGGGTGCCAGGCGTCCACGTTGGCAGATGCCTTACAGTTGTTACTGCTGGAGCAGTATTTTGATTTTGCTCCGCCAGATGTTAGAGACTGGGTTCGTGACCGCAGGCCTCGGATGGTAGAAGAGGCTGCTAGACTGGCTGATGAACATTACTATAGCAGGACTATGGAGAGTAGCAGAGCACCAACAGTACCCCCACCTACACCCCAACATCTATGACACCGGCCAGGCCCAATGCGTTTCACACCGCACCAAGCAATCAAGGAGCACGGAGGCCACCACCAATGTGCTATGGGTGTAACCAAATAGGACACATCAAACCCAACTGCCCGCAGCGCACGTCTAACCAAGGGGGGCGACAACCAGCACCACTGCACAGACCCGAAGCCCATTGCGTCCAGGAGGACTACAGTAAAGATACCCAAGGGAGTTATGCAGCGTATTCACCCCCAGAACCCACCGAGCAATGTTCCGTACTGCACGAGGTCAACCCCGTACAGGTCGCTTGAGACAACCAGGCAAATCACCGCCAGTCCGTCCGCAGTGGCCCTCTCTAATATTCAGGCGGTAGTAGAGGCCCTGGTTAAGGTCTTTACCATGGTAGGATTTCCCCGGGAGATTGTGTCCGACCAAGGGACACAGTTCACGGCAGCCATTACCCAGCAGCTCTGGCAGAACTGTGGTGTAAAACCTATCCTGAGCTCTCCTTATCACCCCTAGACAAATGGTCTCTGTGAACGAATCAATGGCACGCTGAAACAGATGCTAAATACCTTTACAGAGACCTGCCGTAATTGGGAAGCTTTCCTTCCCTACTAATTATTCGCATACCGGGAAGTGCCCCAGGAGTCCACCAGCTTTTCTCCCTTCAAATTACTGTATGGGAGAAGGGTACGGGGACCCCTAGACCTGGTACGGGAACATTGGGAGGGAGACGTGGGAGAGGCAGGAACCCCTATCGTGCCCTACATTCTGGAGCTGAGGGACTGGCTGCAAGCCCTAACCGACGCGTTTCGGGAAAACTTTCAGTCAGCCCAAAAGCGTCAAAAACAGTAGTATGATAGGGGAGCAAGAGACCAAGCATTTGACTTCAACCAAAAAGTACTAGTCTTGAGGCCCACCCAAACAGACAAATTACAGGCTGCCTGGCAGGGTCTTTACAAGATAGCAGCCAGGATCAGTGATACCACCTATGTGGTAGTGAGCAGTTCAAATAAACGGATCAGAAGATCCTTTCATGTGAATATGTTCAAGCCATACTTAGAAAGGGCCGAGGAGAAGATAGCGAGGGCATCCCCTTACCTGATATGCTAGCAGCCAGTCGCGTCGGGGTAGAAACAGTAAGTCTGGGAGACAACTTGAACCCCAAGGAAAGACAGCAAGCCTTCCAATTGCTAAGGAAATTTAGCGATATGTTCTCTGCTGTTCCAGGGTACACAACACTGGCAGTCCACAGAGTGGAGACCCCAGGTCAGGTACCCCTCCGGCAGCAGCAATATCGCATTCCCAAGGCCGTTAAGGAGAGCATGCAGAAGACCCGTTTCTCTTGTCGACTACTGGAGGCTCAATGAGCGGTCAGTCACCGATGCCTACCCCATGCCCAGGGTAGACGAATTGTTAGACCGGATGGCAAAAGGGAGTTACTTGACCACTATAGATCTGTGCCAAGGGATATTGGCAGATCCCTTTGAAGCCAGAGGCCATCCCCAAGTCGGCCTTCGTCCACCCCTTTTGGCCTGTACCAGTTTAAGGTCATGCCATTTGGGATAAAGAATGCCCAGGCTACTTTTCAGAGGGTGGCTAATCGGCTCTTAGAGGGACTGTAGGACTTTGCATGTGCATATCTAGATGATATGGCCATCTTCAGTTGCACATGGGAGGCCCACCTAGAGCACGGGTCTGTGGTGCTCAAGAGAATCCAAACTGCCGGCCTAACCTTAAAACCAGACAAGTGTCATGTAGGGATGGCAGAGGTGCAGTACCTAGGCCGCTGAGTGGGATCCGGGAAACAAAGGCCCAAATCCGCCAAAGTAGAGGCCATAACCCAGTGGCCCCAGCCCTGCACCAAAACACAAGTTATGGCATTTTTGGGGACCGCTGGGTATTACCGGAAGTTTGTACAGGATTACAGCACTATAGCTAAGCCCCTCACAGACCTCACCAAAAAGTCTTTATCCAAGCAAGTTGTATGGACCACAGAGTGTGCGGACTCATTTCAAAAGATAAAAATGGCCCGCAGCGAGGCACCTGTATTAGCTGCACCAGATCATTTAAAAAAAAATCTCGTTCATACAGATGCCTCAATGTTTGGATTGGGAGCCGTATTGAGTCAGGTCGGGGAGGAGGGCATGGAGCACCCAGTGGTGTACCTGAGCAGAAAAATGATACAAAGGGAAGTCAGTTATGCCACTGTGGAGAAGGAGTGCCTCTCCCTCGTTTGGGCACTCAAGAAACTACATCCTTATTTATACGGGCGCTCCTTCACTGTTATGACTGATCACAACCCCCTGATTTGGCTCAACCGGGTGGCAAGAGACAACCCCAGACTCTTGAGATGGAGCCTGGCACTGCAGCCTTAAAATTTCACTGTGCAATAAAGACCAGGGAAACAGAATGCTAATGCAGACGGGTTGTCTCGCCAAACAGAACTGGACCCATTGCCAACTGCTTCTCGGGCATCCCCAAGTAAACCCGTTGGGGTCTAGCCGGGGGTGCAGTCCCATGGAACTAAGGGGGAGCTATGTGACAAAACCCCTGTTTTAGGAATGTCCAGACTTGTATTTCATCTGCTGTTTATGTAGTTAACCCTATTTCGTCATTTAAATGTACGCAAACCACCTCATCTGCTTGTGATGCAGTTAGCGAACACAATGGACATTAGCGAACACAATGGATATTGCCCATGACGCAAACCACAAACACAATGGATATTGCCTGTGATACATTTAGCAAACACAATGGTCTTAGTCGTCGACCGCATGGAACTATGTCCGGCCACTTTATCCAATTATCTCACGGATAGAGAAGAGAAATTTTACTGTTCATGTGGGCCCTGTGGGATTAACCTTTGCTGGAGGACTTAATAAAAATCTGAGCTGTGGTCATCAATGAATTTGATAGTTTTTACCCCCTTCCTGAAGTCCTGGATCCTGTTTGTGAAGGATTAGGAGATATATATTCCCAACACCTACGGATTTACATGGTTTTCGGGAGACGCTGTACGGATTTACTAAGCTGGAATGTAAAATATCTGTAACATCTACCATCTGCTGACCATACATTGTGATGTCACAATGGAATCCGGGAAACTATCATCTGCTAGCAATACATTGTGACATCATAATGGAATCTTGGATACTCTTATCTGCTGACCATACATTGTGACATCATAATGGAATCTTGGATACTCTTATCTGCTGACCATACATTGTGACATCTTAATGGATTCCGGGATACTATCATCTGCTGACCATACATTGTGACGTCATAATGGAATCCTGGATACTACTATTTGCTGACCATACATTGTGACATCGTAATGGAATCCGTGATACTATCAACAGCCGACTATACATTGTGACATCATAATGGAATCCAGGATACTACCATCTGCTGACCATACATTGTGACATCATAATGGAATCCAGGATGCTATCATCTGCTGACCATACATTATGACGTCATAATGGAATCCTGGATACTACCATCTGCTGACCATACATTGTGACATCATAATGGAATCCGGGATACTATCATCTGCTGACCATACATTGTGACATCATAATGTTATCTGGGATACTACCATCTGCTGACCATACATTGTGACATCGTAATGGAATCCTAAATACTATTATCTGCTGACAATACATTGTGACATCATAATGCATTCCTGTATACTACAATCTGCTGACCATACATCTTAATGGAATCCGGGATGCTACTGTGAAAAAAACCCTGTTTTAGGAATGTCCAGACTCTTGTATTTCGTCTGCTGTTCATGTAGTTAACCCTATTTCGCCCTTTAAATGTACAGAAACCACCTCATCTGCCTGTGACGCAGTTAGTGAACACAATGGACCTTAGCGAACACAATGGATATTGCCCATGATACAATTCACAAACACAATGGATATTGCCTGTGATACATTTAGCAAACACAATGGTCTTAGTCATCGACCGCATGTAACTATATCCGGCACTATACTATAGAACTATATATTATATTACTATATTATAGAACTATATGGAACTATATCCAATTATCTCCAGGGTAGAGAGGAGAGATTTTACTGTTCATGTGAGAATGTGTTATATCTTACTGTATATTGATTGGTCACTATATTTTGTGTGCCTGCTCCCCACTAGGGCCCCGTGGGAGTAACCCTTGCTGGAGGACTTGATAAAAGGCTGAGCTCTGGTCATTAATCTAGTTGATCGTTTTTACCCCCTTCCTGAAGTCCTGGAACCTGTTTGTGGGGGATTAGGAGCTATATATTCACAACACCTTTGGATTTATTTGGTTTTCGGGAGACACTCTGCAGGTGTGCCTGCACCTGTCCGATCATTCGGCTCCTGAGGCAACAGCGCTCTGATTATGTCACTGGGCTCGGTGCATGCCCAGTGACACTATTGAGGCTGTTGCCCTCAGGAGCCGTAGGATCGGACAGGCGCAGGCAGTCGGCGATACTGCGGCTGTGCGAGATTTCATGCGCAAGAAAGGATGAAGCATGGTTCGTATGTTGGATAAATTATATGACGTAGCGGTAGGGGCGGATCCGTTCAGCTTGGCTGTGGGAGGAAATTTATTAATGAGGAGGCACGCTGGGCTTGAAAATAAAGCGGGCTGGGCACTGCAGAGGGGCGTTACTGGGCTCTAAAGGAGAGAAATAACGCCCCTCTGGGCACCTTGAAGGTTCATTAGCATAACCGAAAAAATTGCTTTGTTATCTAAATGACAAAATGAAAAAAAGAAAGAAGGTCTCTTGCTGGAAAGAAGGTAGTTTATTGCACATTGCAATGGTAACAGCTTAATATAATAAAACCTTATGACAGATTCCCTTTAATGATACTACTGTTAAAGTGAAAGAATTGCAAAACAGATATAATAAAACTTTATGCCATAAAAAGATTAAAATATGGTGGAATAGGACAGCTCTAGACAATTATAAACATAAAAGAATTATCCCAAGAGGCTTGAGAATAAAAAAATTCCCTAACTTTGGATTAGAGGATGAGGACCTAAAAGGGAGATGGGAAGAGACAGCAAATAAGTGTTCATTTGAACTGATGGAAATCATTATGGATGCGAATAGTAGAAAGTTGGCAAATATTCAGGAAGAGATTGCAGCTTTACAAATCCAAATCAGGGGAGAAGTTTCTGGGGATTGTCTCCAACATTTCAAAGAGGAGCCGACGTCCAGTTTTTTAATATGGGAAAAGGAAATGACAACTCAAAAAAGAAAAAAATTCCAGCGAGATGTAACGCATTATAATAATCAAAAAGTGTATAGATGGCAGCAGGGAACAGTAGAAAGATCAGCCCGGCCCCACACACAGTCATTTTCATCAATTGGATCTGTTTCAGAGGCAAGTTCCTTCAATGTGGAGGAATCTATCCCAAAAATGGGAAGGACAAGAGGGAATTGGCTAACTCGCAATCAAAATGGTAAACGTACAAATGATAATAAAATCAAAAACAGATTAATGAAGAAAGGGAAGAATGATATACCTCAGGTAATAAATCTCTCTGACATTTCATTAACAACTTATCAAATCAGTGTTTTACAAAGAAGTTTGAGCTTTTGCCCCTCAACTAATATGAATGTCTTTACAGCAATAAAAGACACACACCTTTTTTGCCAGAAAATTACTTCTAAGAAAACTACATAGTAAAAAAGTGAATGATTATTGGATTGAAACACAAGTGGAAAGAGAAGCTTTGGTAATATTAGAAGAATTGATTAAAGAAAATGAAGGGATTGGCAAAGAAAAGGTAGGCCCCTTACCTAAAGGGATTGTCAAAAATCACAAATATTTCCACCTTTTAACATCTGCCCAGCTATAGATATCTTTGTTAAATTAGTTTGTGAAGATTTGGGTCACATGGAAAGAAATACAAAAATGAGAAATCTTAGCAAAGTAGAATTTAAAGCTATAGAAGAACTGAAGCAAATTAAGAGGGCAGTGATTAAACAAGCTGATAAACGTGGAAATATTGCGGTGTGGCCTACTGAGATGTAGGAATGGCAAGCGTTCAAATTATTGGGAGATAAAACATGTTATAGGGTTTTACCAAGTAATCCCCTCTTGTGTTTTCAGAATAAATCAAATTCTGGATATTGCGATGGAAAAAGGGATAATTTAAAAAAAAAGTAGGGAATGTTTACAGGTCCAACACTCTAGAATTGCGACATTTTACATTATTCCGAAGATTCGCTAAATCAGGATCCTCCAGGTCGTCCTATTGTGGCGGGTAATGATAGCCTAAGTGAGAATATTTGCAGTTTTTTTCTTACAACAGGTCATTAATTTGCCCTCTTTTGTACAGGATACAGACTGGAGGGGATACAAATGACAGATGAGATGCTTCTGGTCACAGCAGATGTAGAGTCTCTTTACACAAGTATACGACATGAAGACGTGCAACACCGGAATTCCTAAAAAGTAATAACCAAGAGCAGGCATTTAATGATTTCACCCCACAGCTGTTGGAGTTTATTCTATATCATTACTTTTTTGTCTTCAAGGACAAATATTATTTGCAAATACAAGGCGTGGTGATGGGGGCCACATGTGCCCCGCCGTATGCTAATTTATTTCTGGGTGCCTGGGAAAGGCATATTTTTCAGGATGGAACAACCAAATGTATTTAGAAAGTACATAACTGGATTCGTTACATTGACGATATCCTGTTTATTTCGGAGGGTACAATGGAAGATCTTAATGAATTCATGCGAATATTAAACAACAATATGCTGAATATTAAACTTACCTTCCAGGCAGGATGCAAATTGGACTTTCTTGACCTGAAAATGGAAGTTGATAAGGATGGGAAACTGCAGACAGATATCAATAGAAAAAGGACGGCAGTCAATTCTATTTTTCATGCAAGTTCAGCGCATCCTAGATCGACATTGAATGGAATCCCTAAAGGTCAGTTTGTGAGACTTAAAAGAATCTGCTCAACTAATACAAACCGGATTCCCAAAAAGTTGGGGCGCTATACAAATCGTGAATAAAAACTGAATGCAATGATGTGGAGGTGCCAACTTCTAATATTTTATTCAGAATAGAACATAAATCACGGAACAAAAGTCTAAACTGATAAAATGTACCATTTTAAGGGAAAAATATGTTGAATCAGAATTTCATGGTGTCAACAAATCCCCAAAAAGTTGGGACAAGGCCATTTTCATCACTGTGTGGCATCTCCCCTTCTTCTTACAACACTCAACAGATGTCTGGGGACCGAGGAGACCAGTTTCTCAAGTTTAGAAATAGGAATGCTCTCCCATTCTTGTCTAATACAGGCCTCTAACTGTTCAATCGTCTTGGGCCTTCTTTGTTAAACCTTCCTCTTTATGATGCGCCAAATCTTCTCTATAGGTGAAAGATCTGGACAGCAGACTGGCCATTTCAGTACCCGGATCCTTCTATGCAGCCATGATGTTGTGATTGATGTAGAATGTGGTCTGGCATTATCTTGTTGAAAAATGCAGGGTCTTCCCTGAAAGAGATGACGTCTGGATGGGAGCATATGTTGTTCTAGAACCTGAATATATTTTTCTGCATTAATGGTGCCTTTCCAGACATGCAAGCTGCCCATGCCACACGCACTCATGCAACCCCATACCATCAGAGATGCAGGCTTCTGAACTGAGCGTTGATAACAACTTGGGTTGTCCTTGTCCTCTTTGGTCCGGATGACATGGCGTCCCAGATTTCCAAAAAGAACTTTGAATCGTGACTCGTGTGACCACAGAACAGTCTTCCATTTTGCAACACTTCATTTTAAATGATCCCTGGCCCAGTGAAAACGCCTGAGCTTGTGGATCTTGCTTAGAAATGGCTTCTTTGCACTGTAGAGTTTCAGCTGGCAACGGCGGATGGCACGGTGGATTGTGTTCACTGACAATGGTTTCTGGAAGTATTCCTGAGCCCATTCTGTGATTTCCTTTACAGTAGCATTCCTGTTTGTGGTGCAGTGTCGTTTAAGGGCCCGGAGATCATGGGCATCCAGTATGGTTTTACGGCCTTGACCCTTACGCACAGAGATTGTTCCAGATTCTCTGAATCTTCGGATGATGTTATGCACAGTTGATGATGATAGATGCAAAGTCTTTGCAATTTTTCGCTGGGTAACACCTTTCTGATATTGCTCCACTATCTTTCTGTGCAACATTGTGGGAATTGGTGATCCTCTACCCATCTTGGCTTCCGAGAGACACTGCCACTCTGAGAAGCTCTTTTTATACCCAATCATGTTGCCAATTGACCTAATTAGTGTTAATTGGTCTTCCAGCTCTTCGTTGTGCTCAAATTTACTTTTTCCAGTCTCTTATTGCTACTTGTCCCAACTTTTTTGGGATTTGTTGACACCGTGAAAATTTGAATCAACGTATTTTTCCTTTAAAATGATACATTTACTCGGATTAAACGTTTGATCTGTCATCTACGTTCTATTACAAATAAAATATTGACATTTGCCATCTCCACATCATTGCATTCAGTTTTTATTCACAATTTGTTTAGTGTCCCAACTTTTTTGGAATCCGGTTTGTACTGCATTTACGGTGGAGTCTGAAAAATTAAAAGACAGATTTAAAAAAAGAGGTTACAGCAATAGACAGATAAAAAGAGGAGTCCAAATGGCCAAAGCACGTAAAAGGGAAAAATTATTATGCTCAAATGAAAAAATACTAATTAAATTCATCACTAATTTTAATAAGCAATGGGGTCAAATGTATGAGATTTTAAATAAACATTGGAGTGTTTTAACCACTTCAGGACCACAGGTTTATACCCCCTAGTGACCAGGCCCTTTTTTACAAATCTGGACTTCACAACTTTAACAGTTTATTGCTCGGTCATACAACTTGGCACCCAAATTAATTTTACCTTCTTTTCTTCTCACAAATACAGCTTTCTGTTGGTGGTATTTGATTGCTGCTGAGATTTTTGTTTTTATGATAATAATCAAAATAGACGGCAATCTTCTCAAAAAAAGTGTATTTTTAACTTTTTCTGGTGAAATTGTTCAAATATAATTACATTTCTATACAAGTTTGTGTCAGAATTTATCGTGCTACATGTCTTTGATAAAAAAAAAAATCCAATAAGTGTATATTTATTGGTTTGCGCAAAAGTTATAGCATTTACAAACTATGGTACAAAAATTTGAATTTCCGCATTTTGAAGCAGCTCTGACTTTCTGAGCACCTGTCATGTTTCTTGAGGTGCTAGAATGCCATGACAGTATAAATACCCCCAAAATGACCCCATTTTAGAAATAAGACACCCCAAAGTATTCGTGGAGGGGCATGATGAGTTCATGTATGATTTAATTTTTTTTCACAAGTTAGCGGAAAATTACACTTTCTGAGGAAAAAAAATAAATAATAAAGTTTCCATTTCTGCTAACTTCTGGCAAAAAACAAATAAAATCTCCCACGGACTCACTATGCCCCTCAGTGAATACTTTCCGAAATAGGGTCATTTGTGGGGTGTGTTTACTGCTCTGGCATTTTGGGTGGGGCTAAATTGTAAGCAACCCTGTAAAATCTAAAGGTACTCGTTGGACTTTTGGCCCCTTTACGCACCTAGGCTGCAGAAAAGTGTCACAGATGTGGTATCGATGTATTCATAAGAAGTAGGGAAATATGTTTTGGGGTGTATTTTTACATATACCCATGCTGGGTGAGAGAAATATCTCTGTAAATTGACAACTTTGTATAAGAAAATGGAAAAAGTTGTCATTTACAGAGATATTTCTCACACACAGGATGGGTATGTGTGAAAAGACACCCCAAAACACATTGCCCTACTTTTCCTGAGTACGGCGATACCACATGTGTGACACTTTTTTGCAGCCTAGGTGCGCAAAGGGGCCCAAATTCCAATGAGTACCTTTTAGGAGGGCAATTTTAGACATTTGGATTCCAGACTTCTTCTCACGCTTTAGGGCCCCTAAAATGCCAGGGCAGTATAAATACCCCACATGTGACCCCATTTTGGAAAGAAGACACCCCAAGGTATTCCAAGAAGATTTTTTTTTTGGGCACAAATTAGCGAAAATTGATTTTTAGATTTTTTTTCTCACAAAGTCTCCCTTTCCGCTAACTTGTGACAAAAAGTTCAATCTTTCATGGACTCAATATGCCCCTCAGCGAATACCTTGGGATGTCTTCTTTCCAAAATGGGGTCATTTGTGGGGTCTTTGTACTGCCCTGGCATTTGATGGTCTCTGCAATCATTAGATGTATGGCCAGCATTAGGAGTTTCTGCTATTCTCCTTATATTTAGCATACGGGTAATGAGATATATATTTTTTCCGTTCAGCCTCTGGGCTGAAAGAAAAAATTAACGGCACAGATTTCTTCATTCGCATCGATCAATGTGGATGAAAAAATCTCTGACAAAAAATGTGCAAAAAAAAAAGAGGGGAAAGGACATATGAGTGCTTGCGAAGTAAAGCTGCGATCGGTAATAAAGATCCAAAAATCTCAAAAGTGATCTTTATAGCACCGCAGCGATTCTACAGTGTTTTTGCAGTGATCATAAAAAACAATTTTATCACTGCGGTGGGGCGGACTGAATGCAAGTGTGCGCACAAGATCAGGCCTGATCAGGCCAACACTGCGTTTTTTGCAGAGCCTAAGGTGACCCTAATGTACTGATATAGATCTGATTGCCATCAGCCTTGATCACTTACTGATACTATATAGTACTAGTGCTGATTAGCAACAACGATGACGCTAATCAGCGACTAATCAGTGACTGTGGTGTGATGGGCTGGGCGCTAACTACCTAACAAGTAGCTAACTAACTGGCGGTGATTAGGCCCCATTCACACATCCAGAATTCTGTCCCGCTCGGATCCGGAATTGCGGATCTGCACTTTCGGTTCCGCACTTCCGTTCCGCAAAAATATAGAACATGTCCTATTCTTGTCCGCAATTGCGGACAAGAATCTCAGAGAAGGAGGTGGATATGGAGTCCGAGGTTGAGGAGGCGGTGAATGTGGTGTTGTAGGTGGTGGCAGCAATGGAGGAGGAACAGGTAGCCAACAATGTTTTTAATATTTTTTATTGGGTAGGTATTTTGGGACAAATAAAAAAAAAGAAATCAAAGAATCATTGCACTTGACTTGAGTACAAGAATGTATGTTTGATGGTGGTATAAATGTGTATTTTGCACAAGGTACAGACAAGTCTTGTGGGATTCAAGCCTGGTTCATTTTAATGAACGTGAGCTTGTCCACGTTGGCTGTGGACAGGCAGCTGCGTCTATCTGTATTAACGCCTCCTGCCGTGCTAAATACACGTTCAGAGAGTACACTGGCTGCAGGGCAGGCCAGCACCTCCAAGGCATACAGGGCAAGCTCTGGCCATGTGGACAATTTGGAGACCCAGAAGTTGAATGGGGCAGAACCATCAGTCAGTACGTGTAGTCGTGTGCACAGGTACTGTTCCACCATGTTGTTCAAATGCTGACTCCTGCTAACACGCTCCATATCAGCAGTTGGGGCCGGTTGTTGCGGCGAGGTGACAAAGCTTTTCCACATGTCGGCCTTGCTAACCCTGCCTTCTGAGGTGCTGGCGCTGACACAGCTGCATTGGCGACCTCTTCCTCCTCCCCTGCCTTCGCCTTGTGCTTCAACTTGTCCCCTGGCGTCAGTCGGGAATGCTCTCAGGAGCGGGTCTACCAGTGTGCGCCTGTAGTCGCGCATCTTCCGATCACGCTCCAGTGAGGGAATTAAGGACAGCACATTGTCTTTGTAATGGGGATCCAGCAGGGTGGCTACCCAGTAGTCAGCACACGTTAAGATGTGGGCAACTCTGCAGTCGTTGTGCATGCACTGCAGCATGTAGTCGCTCATGTGTGCCAGGCTGCCCAGAGATAAGGTCAAGCTGTCCTCTGTGGGAGGCGTATCGTCAGCATCCTCCGTATCCACCCAGCCACGCACCAGTGATGGGCCCGAACTGCGTTGGATGCCACCCCGCTGCGAACATGCTTTATCCCCATCCTCCTCCTCCTCCTCATCCTCCTCCTCCTCGTCCTCCAGTAGTGGGCCCTGGCTGGCCAAATTTGTACCTGGCCTCTGCTGTTGCAAAAATCCTCTTTCTGAGCCACTTCTAAAAGACTGGCCTAAAAAGTTTTAGAGATGACCCCTCTTCCTCCTCCTTGTCCTGGGCCACATCCTCTTTCATCATCGCCCTAAGGCCCCTTTTACACGGGCGTTGTGGGAAAATGTGCAGGTGCGTTGCGGGAACACCCGCGATTTTTCTGCGCGAGTGCAAAACATTGTAATGCGTTTTGCACTTGCGTGAGAAAAATATTGCGCGTTTGGTACCCAAAGCCGAACTTCTTCACAGAAGTTCAGGCTTGGAATCGGTGTTTTGAAGATTGTATTATTTTCCCTTATAACATGGTTATAAGGGAAAATAATAGCATTCTGAATACAGAATGCATAGTAAAATAGTGCTGGAGGGGTTAAAAATAAATAAAAAATTATTTAACTCACCTTAGTCCACTTGTTCGCGTAGCCGGCATCTCCTTCTGTCTTCATCTTAGCTGTCTGCAGCAACAGGACCTGTGGTAACCACCGTTTTTCTAGGACCTGTGGTGACGTCACTCCAGTCATCACATGATCCATCACCATGGTAAAAGATCATGTGATGGATCATGTGATGACTGTGACGTCACCAAAGGTGCTACACACAGCTAAAATGAAGACAGGAGATGCCGGGCAGCGCGAGCAAGTGGATTAAGGTGAGTTAAATAATTTTTTATTTTTTCTTAACCCCTACAGCGCTATTTTACTATGAATTCTGTATTCAGAATGCTATTATTTTCCCTAATGATCGGGTCTCCATCCCGATCGTCTCCAAGCAACCGTGCGTGAAAATCACACCGCATCCGCACTTGCTTGCTGATGCTTGCGATTTTCACGCAACCCCATTCACTTCTATGGGGCCTGCGTTGCGTGAAAAACGCACAAAGAGGAGTATGCTGTGATTTTCACGCAACGCACAAGTGATGCGTGAAAATCACCGCTCATGTGAACAGCCCCATAGAAATGAATGGGTCGGTATTCAGTGCGGGTGCAATGCGTTCAACTCACGCATCGCATCCGCTCGGAATAGTCGCCCGTGTGAAAGGGGCCTAAGTGTTTTCTCAAGGAGACTTAGAAGTGGTATTGTAACGCTGATAACAGCGTCATCGCCACTGGCCATGTTGGTGGAGTACTCAAAACAGCGCAACAGGGCACACAGGTCTCGCATGGAGGCCCAGTCATTGGTGGTGAAGTGGTGCTGTTCCGCATGCGACTCACCCGTGCGTGCTGCAGCTGAAACTCCACTATGGTCTGCTGCTGCTCGCACAGTCTCTATGAGGCGGTGGGCGGGAAGGCTGAAGTTACACTGCAGCGCTGACAGGAGAGCAGCAGCAGGATGAGAACGCCGAAAGCGCGCACAGACGACCCACAATTTATGCAGCAGCTCAGACATGTCGGGGTAGTTGTGAATGAATTTCTGCACCACCAAATTCAGCACATGCGCCAGGCAATGGATGTGCGTCAAATCGGCTAGTCCTAGAGCTGCAACGAGATTTCGCCCATTATCGCACACCACCAGGCCGGGCTTAAGGCTCGCTGGCAGCAACCACTCGTCGGTCTGTTGTTCTATACCCCACCACAACTCCTGCGCGGTGCGGGGCCTGTCCCCCAAACACATCAGTTTCAGAATGGCCTGCTGACGTTTACCCCTGGCTGTGCTGAAGTTGGTGGTGAAGGTCTGTCGCTGACCAGATGAGGAGGTGGTAGAAGAGGAGGAGGAAGCCGAGTAGGAAGAGGAGGCAACAGGAGGCAAAGTATGATGCCCTGCGATCCTTGGCGGCGAAAGGATGTGCTCCAAACAGCTCTCCGCCTGGGGCCCAGCCGCCACTACATTTACCCAGTGTGCAGTTAGGAAGATATAGCGTCCCTGGCCCTGCTTACTGGTCCACGTATCTGTGGTTAGGTGGACCTTGCCACAGATGGCGTTGCGCTGTGCACAATTGATTTTATCCGATACTTGATTGTGCAGGGAGGGCGTGGCTCTCCTGGAGAAGTAGTGGTGGCTGGGAACGACGTACTGTGGGACAGCAAGCGACATGAGCTGTTTGAAGCTGTCCGTCTCCACCAGCCTGAATGACAGCATTTCAAAGGCCAGCAGTTTAGAAATGCTGGCATTCAGGGCAAGGAATCGAGGGTGTCTAGGTGGGAATTTAAGTTTTCTTTCAAAGGTTTGTGAGATGGAGAGCTGAACACTTCCGTGTGACATGGTGGAGATGTTTGGTGACGGAGGTGGTGTTGTTGGGAGCACATCCTCTGTTTGCTGGGCGGTTGGTACCAACGTTCCTCCAGAGGCGGAGGAAGAGGCTGAGGCAGCAGCAGAAGAGGGAGCAGGAGGGGCCTGAGCCCTTTCTTGGTTTCGAAGGTGCTTACTCCACTGCAGCCCGTGTTTCGCATGTAGATGCCTGGTCATGCAGGTTGTGCTAAGGTTCAGAACGTTAATGCCTTGCTTCAGGCTCTGATGGCACAGCGTGCAAACCACTCGGGTCTTGTCGTCAGCACATTATGTAAAGAAGTGCCATGCCAGGGAACTCCTTGAAGCTGCCTTTGGGGTGCTCGGTCCCTGGTGACGATGGCCAGTAGCAGGCAAACTGTTTTGGCAAAGGCTGCTCTGCTTTAGCACCCTGCTCCCGCTTTTGCTACGCTGTTGGCTCGGTCTCACCACTTCCGCCGAACTCTGAAAGTCAGTGGCATGACCTTCATTCCATGTGGGATCTAGGACCTCATCGTCCCCTGCATCATCTTCCACCCAGTCTTCCTCCCTGACTTCCTTTTGGGTCTGCACACTGCAGAAAGACGCAGCAGTTGTCATCTGTGTTTCGTCATCATCAGAGATGTGATGAGGTGGTATTCCCATGTCCTCATCAGGAAACATAAGTGGTTGTGCGTCAGTGCATTCTATGTCTTCCACCCCTGGGGAAGGGCTAGGTGGATGCCCTTGGGAAACCCTGCCAACAGAGTCTTCAAACAGCATAAGAGACTGCTGCATGACTTGAGGCTCAGAAAGGTTCCCCGATATGCACAGGAGTGATGTGACAGACTGATGGGCATAGGTTTCAGGCGCCACCTGTGCGCTTTCTGCAGAAGACCGGGTGGGAGATAATGTGAACGTGCTGGATCCACTGTCGGCCACCCAATTGACTAGTGCCTGTACTTGCTCCGGCCTTACCATCCTTAGAACGGCATTAGGCCCGACCAAATATCGCTGTAGATTCTGGCGGCTACTAAGACCTGAGGTACTAGGTTCAGTAGGATGTGTAGCTGTGGCATAACGGCCACGTCCTCTCCCTGCACCAGAGGCTCCACCAACACCACCACCACGAGCATGACCGCGTCCCTTATTATATGTTTGCCTCATAGTTAGCGTTTACAAAGCAAAGTAAAAAGTGGTTAAGCCTGTTAAAAAAAATTAACCGCCAATAAAAACCCTGATTTAGGATATTGCACTCAATTTTTTTATTTTTTTTTACTCTATATGACAGCGGTATTTGTGGCCTAAATGCAGTGGCGACTCTAGGAACAATATATAGGGGGGGCACAAAGATACCACAGTCAAAAATGGGGGGGCAAAAACAAAATAAGTATATAGAAATAAGATTACAAAATACTAGAGAGTTGCGGTATGCAGGGATACATTTATAATAAAACAATTTACTTACAAAAGAAGCTATTCAGTCGTCTGCTGTGCCGTCCTCTGCTTGCTTCCACGGATTCTTTCCCCTTCTTTCTGTCTCTCGTCAGTGCACAGGCGCACTGTTATGGTGGATCTGTGGAAGACACACTGTTATGGGGGCATCTGTGGATGACACATTATGCCTCTCATTAGCCCTCATTATGCCTCTCATTAGCCCCCATATCAGCCCTTATGCCTCATTAGCCCCCATTATTCTTCATATTAGCCCCATTATGCCTCATTAGCCCACATTATGCCTCATTAGCCCACATTATGCCTCTAATTAGCCCCCATTATGCCTCTTATTAGCCCCCATATGCCTCCTATTAGCCCCCATATGCCTCCTATTAGCCCCCAATTAGCCCCCATATGCCTCCAATTAACCCCATATGCCTCCAATTAGCCCCATAGACCCCATATGCCTCCAATTAGCCCCCATATGGCTCCAATTAGCCCCCATATGCCTCCAATTAGCCCCCAATTAGCCCCCATATGCCTCCTATTAGCCCCCAATTAGCCCCTATATGCCTCCAATTAGCCCCCATATGCCTCCAATTAGCCCCCATATGCCTCATATTAGCCCCCATATGCCTCATATTAGCCCCCATATGCCTCCAATTAACCCCCATATGCCTCCAATTAGCCCCATAGACCCCATATGCCTCCAATTAGCCCCCATATGCCTCCAATTAGCCCCCAATTAGCCCCCATATGCCTCCTATTAGCCCCCAATTAGCCCCTATATGCCTCCAATTAGCCCCTATATGCCTCCAATTAGCCCCCATATGCCTCCAATTAGCCCCATAGACCCCATATGCCTCCAATTAGCCCCCATATGCCTCCAATTAGCCCCCATATGCCTCCTATTAGCCCCCATATGCCTCCTATTAGCCCCATATGCCTCCTTTTAGCCCCCAAATATGCCTCCTATTAGCCCCCAAATATGCCTCCAATTAGCCCCCAAATATGCCTCCAAATGCCCCCATATGCCTCCAATTAGCCCCCAAATATGCTTCCAATTAGCCCCCAAATATGCCTCCAATTAGCCCCATATGCGTCTAAATGCCCCCATATGCCTCCTATTAGCCCCATATGCCTCCTATTAGCCCCCATAATGCCCCCAGCAGCCACATTTTTTATAAAATAAAATAAAAAAACACTTACCTCTCCTGCTCCTGGACGGACGCCGCCTGCCATTTTCTCCCTCCTCAGTCGACTGTGCTCTAAACTGGCGCGCACAGCGTGAGGTCACAGAGCGACCTCACGCTGTGCGCAGCCCTGCACAGCCGACAGCCGAGGACCAGGAAGTGGTGAGTACAGAGCGTTCACCACTTCCTGGTTCTTCGGTACTAATGAGCGCTTCCATAATGGAAGCGCTCATTAGTATTCACTCAGGGGAATCAGCGGGGGGGCACCCGGGGGGGCAAGGAACAACATAGGGGGGGCAATTGCCCCCCCTCGCCCCCCTCTAGCGACGCCACTACCTAAATGTGACACCCACTTATGCATGTGTAATCACAGATGTGCAGTATATCAGAGGATTTTTCACCCCAGTAAGAAAAAAGTTGTATTTCTGTCCTAAATTTGACAGTCACTTATGCACTTGTAATCCCAGATTTGCAGTATATAAGAGGCTTTTTTCACCCCAGTATGCCAAAGCCGTATTTATGGCCTAAATGTGACAGTCACTTATGTATGTGTAATCCCAGATGTGCAGTATGTAACCAAAAAGCTGTATTTCTGTCCTAAATGTGACAGTGACTGTGCCGGCATACATACATAATTCCTCTGGGTAGCCATCTTATATGTTTCTGGCATATGTAAAAAAAAAAAGTGAACTCTCATCTTCCTGAAGCCTGGGTCGCCTAGATGGCCTAGATATAGATGGACAGTTTTATTACCACTACTCTTTGAGGCCAGCTATAAAAAGGTCATAAAGGCTATACCAGGCCCAGCTCATCCTGTCCTGTAAGATAAGATCAGCTCGCTGTCAAGCCTGGCTGGAGCGTGACGTCATTAATTTCCAGGTCTGTTTTGAGGAGAGCTAATAGCCCTTAATTAGCTCTGGGCATAAAACCAGTCCACTTTCATATTTCATTTATGAATCAACTTAGGCCCTTTCTCTCACCAGATCCAGGCTCTACAGAGTATTGTGGTTAATTGGGTATCAAATATGACTAGAGGATGTGATTATGTAGCTGACCTATGGGTGGAAGAAGAACTACAGGTCCCAGCATTACCGTGTGTGGTCTCATTCTTTAGGTAAATAAATAAGGATCGCAAATATGTATTCTGTATAAAAATATGCCGATGTATCAAGGAGATACGGGCTTAAGTATAATCCTCATTGTAGGAACTGAACTGTGATGGGGTCATAAAACACTTGGGGGCCATCCCTAAGCTTCACAGTCACTCTGCTGCCATTGGCTGACAGGAGTAAGTCTCCTGCCCATGGGAGAGTTCATAAAAATCCGTGCACAAGGACGGAGGAGAGAGACCCATGGAACATCACCAGACACTTAATTGGACATTGACGGCATATCCCTGTATCAGAAGAACTTTGAGGGTCTCCCCTGATACATACTGAAAAGGGGTTTGCAAGGATTCAAAAAGGACATATGAACGACCATCTGAAACCCTCCAGAGAAACTAAGTATTCTTTCATCTTTTTCCCTTTCATTTGAACTGTCGTGATTATTTATATTGTTATTATTATTCTGTAGATTTATAGTCATTTTCATTAGACTTGTATGCACTGCTTTTTACCGCTTATTAAAGATTATAAAATCGAAATAGCCAAGTCTTCCATATTCTAAGCTGCTGAACAACGTACCTTGCCTTTGAAGAGACGTTACCAGGTAGTTAGTTAAATTGCATTTAGGAATTGTAGCTGGGGGTGATTGACTGCGGGTGGTCAGTAAGTGATATCCTGTTCATCCACTGATCTGTGTGATAGTGAATGACCTGGATAGTCGGCTCGTGGACCGGGAACCCACGTGGTGGCAGTTACCGAAGTGTAGTGGGGAGTGTTAGCCGAATGGTAATACCCCGGTCACGTGAGGTCTCTGTGTGTGCGCAGACTCCGTCACAGACCACTACGTCACAGCTGTGGGATCCGGAGCGGTCGGATCCATAGTTCGTGACAGTGACTTATGCACTTTTAATCACAGATGTGCAGTATATTACAGGCTTTTTTCACCTTAGTAACCAAAAAGCTGTATTTCTGTCCTAAATGTGACAGTGACTTATGCACGTGTATTCACAGATATGCAGTATATTCAAGGCTTTTTTCACCCTAACCAAAAAGCTGTATTTCTGTCCTAAATATGACAGTCACTTATGCTTGTCTAATCCCAGATGTGCAGTATATTAGAGGTTTTTTTCACCCCAGTATGCCAAAGCTGTATTTCTGGACTTGCAGATAGCCTATGCTGGTGCACTATCGTTGCATAAAATGGCTGCCGATTAGGTATTTGTAACGGACCGTTTCAGCAGACAAGGGGTTAAAATCCATTTAGGCGGCAGGCACAGCTACTGCAGAACACCAAACTCCCGAACTGGATACAAAATAGCACTCCAAACTGGAACCTCGCGAATAGCTGCTGGCAGACGAACAGGAAAAGCGTACAGTCAGCTTACACTCCTGGCAATCAGTCTCCAACAGCATACAGGAAATCCCCCCAATAACGAGACAAGGCTCTGTGTTGAGGGTCAGCAGTGGTCTGACGTGCTGGCACACCCAGCCTGGTTTTTATTACAGTTGTTGCAAATACAGGTCCGCCCACAGGGTTTTGAAATACAACCAATCAGTAATTTACAACACATACAATGTAACTACAGCAACTAATCGTTCACGCCCCCAGAGGACCAGAAGGGAGACTGCGACACAGGACAGATACAACATATCCCCACAATGCATCATGGTTTCCTCCTCTCTGTCCCGGAGACAACCGAAGGCAATCCAATTATCTCTCAGGACAAAGGGAGATCACCAATACACATGTGGAGACAACAGGACAGACCACCATTTAAACACACAATGGCACACCCCCACAGCAAACACAGACATTTAACATATCCCCAGATAGCTCAAGTCTGAGTGCATATCATTAGGTGAATGGCACTCAGAATACACGAATACAATAATATTAGCTATCTGGGTACCCTCACATAACATACAATTTAACCAAACGCATAATAACATAAAATACAATTCCACAGAGAGATTTAAGCTGTGCGGCCGGTCTGTCTTCTCCTTTAAAGTTACTATGGGCCATAATCCTGAGGCAAGAGGCTTTTAAACAGCCCTCTCCAAAACCCAGTGGCGAGGTTGGTTTCGCCACAGTATTGATATTGATGAAATGAAGAAACAAAAGTTAGTTTTCAGCAGTAGTTGGCTCAGGGCAGGCTTAAAAAAATGTTTTCTTCTTCCTAGGGGGGCATGACAGAAAATAATTGAGAAGCACTGCCCTACACTTATCCGAGCAGAGTGACGGGCGGCGCTACGTGACTCCAGCTTAAATAGAGGCTGGGTCACATGCTGCAGTTGGCCAATCACAGCCATGCCAATAGTAGGCATGGCTGTAATGGCCTTTTGGGGCAAGTAGTATGACGCTTGTTGATTGGCTGCTTAGCTGTCACGGCTGAGGGTGGGGAAAACCCTCAGCCGTGCGATGCCAGAAGATGTTAAGCGCTGCTTGGCCAGGATGACAGTATTAGGGAGCAGGTCACCTCCTATCGCGTCCCTAAACTGACCCTGACTCCTAATCATATGAGTCAACCCTGAAGGTGGGAGGACTCATACACCGGATGACTTGTGGTCCCTGCTAGCCCCCAGATTGCCCTGGAACAAGGAGCAGGGTAAGATGACCTGTTCCTCCTAGGCACAGAGGAACAGGAGTCTCACTAGCCAAGCTGCAAAGGGAATAGGACATAAACGGCCTATGGATATGGCAGGAGGATGAAAAGCACTTCCACACCTACCTGCCACAGACACACAGACTGGATCCCGTGCAATGCAGCAAGTGTCCACACCCAAACACCAGTGGACACAGAACACACACAAACACACAGGAACCCAGATCCATAGGTGCATAACATAACAAGGAAAACATCAAGTGGACATCACATAAACTTAAGAATGACAATTAGTTTATGACCACAAGGGTGGCCCCCACTTGCAGATGTAAAAACCAGGAGGGTGTCTCCAGCAAAGCATGGCTGAAGCACCCCTCAGCTACTGATCTCCAACCAGACTTTATAGGGCCAAGTAGTCACACCCACATAGAGACACAGCCAGTGTTCACACACACAGAAGGGAATTAACCCTTCCAACACCAGGGAAGGGAAGACAGCAACTTAAAGGGGAATACACACAAATAAAGCCCAGTGCACACCAAATAAGGAAAGTGCACACATACAAACCAAGTTGCCAAGTGCAACCGCCTGCAGATTGCAGCAAGCTGCCTAGCACCGCTCAGACTGCTCTGCTGCCAGATACCCAATGTTGCCAGCGGCAACCACAAGTGAGGCAGCACACTAGCGGCCTTCACCTGTGGTTGAACACCTAAATACAAACCGCAGGAAACAGCTTTACAGTTCGGGTTTGCTCAACTCTAGTCAGAAGTAATTCTTGACCATTCCTTTTTACAGAACTGTTTCAGTTCAGCAATATTCTTGGGATGTCTGGTGTGAATCGCTTTCTTGAGGTCATGCCACAGCATCTCAATCGGGTTGAGGTCAGGACTCTGACTGGGCCACTCCAGAATTCTTATTTTCTTCTGTTTGAGCCATTCTGTTGTTAATTTACTTCTATGCTTTGGGTCGTTGTCCTGTTGCAACATCCATCTTCTGTTGAGCTTCAGCTGGTGGACAGATGGCCTTAAGTTCTCCTGCAAAATGTCTTGATAAACTTGGGAATTCATTTGTCCTTTGATAGCAATCCGTCCAGGCCCTGACACAGCAAATCAGCCACAAACCATGATGCCCCCACCACCATACTTCACAGTAGTGATGAGCGGGAGGTGCCATATTCGATTTCGCGATATTTCGCGAATATTCGATTGAATATTCGTGTTATATTCGTCGAAATCGAATATTCGTAATTTTTCCAATTATCGCGAATAATATGCCTTAATAATATGCCTTATGTACTATGTTACTATGTATTGCGATTTTTTTTCTTTTAATAGTATAAGGCAACTGTATTTTACGAAATTTCTTAATATTGCTCTAACTTCGTCTTTTAGAATATGACGAATATTCTAAAAGACGAAGTTAGAGCAATATTACGAAATTTCGTAAAATACACATATAGATTGTAATTTAGCTAATATAGTGCTATAATCATTTTTTTTTCTCTAATTTTTTTTGCCTCTTCTGAACTTAAGTTTTGTAAAATATGTACACTGTTAAAAAAAATTACTATAGCAGTATATTAGCTAAATTACAGTCTATATGTGTATTTTATGAAATTTCGTAACATTGCTCTAACTTCGTCTTTTAGAATATTCGTCATATTCTAAAAGACGACGTTAAAGCAATATTACGAATATTCTAAAAGACGAAGTTATATCAATATTAAGAATATACGTAAAAAGTTGAAATCGCAATTCGATTATTATAACTTGAATTAATCGAATTGCAATTACAACTTGGACCTGTTTTACTATGGTTGCTGCTATATTCCATATTCGTTAGGCCTCATGCACACAACAGTTTTTTTTCATGGTCCGCAAAAACGGGGTCCGTGGGTCCGTGATCTGTGAAAGTTTTTTTGTCCGTGGGTCTTCCTTGATTTTTGGAGGATCCATGGACATGAAAAAAAAGTTGTTTTGGTGTCCGCCTGGCCGTGCGGAGCCAAACGGATCCGTCCTGAATTACAATGCAAGTCAATGGGGACGGATCCGTTTGACGTTGACACAATATGGTGCAATTGCAAACGGATCCGTCCCCATTGACTTTCAATGTAAAGTCAGGAGTCCCTTTACTTTCACACTTGCGTTCATATAATGCAGACGGTGGCTCCGTTCAGAGCGGATCCGTCTGCATTATATTGTTAAAACATTTCTAAGTGTGAAAGTAGCCTCAGACGGATCCGTCCAGACTTTACATTGAAAGTCAATGGGGGACGGATCCGTTTGAAAATTGAGCCACAGTGTGTCATCTTCAAACGGATCCGTCCCCATTGACTTACATTGTAAGTCTGGACGGATCCGCTTGCCTCCGCACGGCCAGGCGGACACCCGAACATAACTTGAAGCGTCCCCATCACCATGGGAACGCCTCTATGTTAGAATATAATGTCGGATATGAGCTACATCGTGAAACTCAGATCCGACAGTATATTCTAACACAGAGGCATTCCCATGGTGATGGGGACGCTTCAGGTTAGAATATACTGAAAAACTGTGTACATGACTGCGCCCTGCTGCCTGGCAGCACCCGATCTCTTACAGGGGGCCGTGATCAGCACAATTAACTCCTCAGGTGCCGCAGCTGAAGGGGTTAATTGTACTATCATATCCCCCTGTAAGAGATCAGGGCTGCCAGGCAGCAGGGGGCAGACCCCCCCCAGTTTGAATTTGATTGGTGGCCAGTGCAGCCCCCCCCCCTCCCTCCCTCTATTGTAATAAATCGTTGGTGGCACAGTGTGCGCCCACCATCGCCCCCCCTCCCTCCCTCTATTGTAATAAATTGTTGGTGGCACAGTGTGCGCCCCCCATCGCCCCCCCTCCCTCCCTCTATTGTAATAAATCGTTAGTGGCACAGTGTGCGCCCACCATCGCCCCCCCCTCCCTCCCTCTATTGTAATAAATAGTTGGTGGCACAGTGTGCGCCCACCATCGCCCCCCTCCCTTTATTGTAATAAATCGTTGGTGGCACAGTGTGCGCCCACCATCGGCCCCCCTCCCTCTATAGCAGTAACAACATTGGTGGCAGTGTGCGCCCTCCCATCTCCCCCCCCCCCCCGATCATTGGTGGCAGCGTAGTTCCGATCGGAGTCCCAGTTTAATCGCTGGGGCTCCGATCGGTAACCATGGCAACCAGGAAGCTACTGCAGCCCTGGTTGCCATGGTTACTTAGCAATAGTACAATAGTAGAAGATTCATACTTACCTGCTTGCTGCTACGATGTCTGTGACCGGCCGGGAGCTCCTCCTACTGGTAAGTGACAGTTCTTTAGCAATGCGCCGCACAGACCTGTCACTTACCAGTAGGTGGAGCTCCCGGCCGGACACAAACATCGCAGCAGCAAGCAGGTAACTATGAATCTTCTACTATTGTACTATTGCTAAGTAACCATGGCAACCAGGACTGCAGTAGCGTCCTGGTTGCCATGGTTACCGATCGGAGCCCCAGTAATTTATTACAATAGAGGGAGGGAGGGGGGCGGCGATGGTGGGCTCACACTGTGCCACCAACGATTTATTACAATAGAGGGAGGGAGGGGGGTGCGATGGTGGGCGCACACTGTGCCTCCATCGATTTATTACAATAGAGGGAGGGGGGGCGATGGTGGGCGCACACTGTGCCACCAACGATTTATTACAATAGAGGGAGGGAGGGGGGGGCCGCACTGGCCACCATTGATATTCAAACTGGGGAGGGGGGGGTCTGCCCCCTGCTGCCTGGCAGCCCTGAGCTCTTACAGGGGGATATGATAGTACAATTAACCCCTTCAGGTGCCGCACCAGAAGGGGTTAATTGTGCTGATCACGGCCCCCTGTAAGAGATCGGGTGCTGCCAGGCAGCAGGGGGCAGTCTTGTACACAGTTTGTAGTGTATTCTAACTAGAAGCGTCCCCATCACCATGGGAACGCTTCTGTGTTAGAATATACTGTCGGATATGAGTTTTCACGAAGTGAAAACTTAGATCTGAAAAAGCTTTTATGCAGACGGATCTTCGGATCCGTCTGTATGAAAGCAACCTACGGCCACGGATCACGGACACGGATGCCAATCTTGTGTGCATCCGTGTTCTTTCACGGACCCATTGACTTGAATGGGTCCGTGAACCGTTGTCCGTCAAAAAAATAGGACAGGTCATATTTTTTTGACGGACAGGATACACGGATCACGGCCTCGGCTGCAAAACGGTGCATTTTCCGATTTTTCCACGGACCCATTGAAAGTCAATGGGTCCGCGAAAAAAAAACGGAAAACGGCACAACGGCCACGGATGCACACAACGGTCGTGTGCATGAGGCCTTAATTCTAGCCTAATATGGAATATAGCAGTGCTAAGTTGAAATCGCAATGCGATTACTTCGAGTTATATTAATCGCATTGCGATTTCAACTTAGTACTGCTATATTCCATATTAGGCTAGAATTAATGAATATGGAATATAGCAGTACTAAGTTGAAATCGCAATTCGATTAATTCAAGTTATAATAATCGAATTGCGATTTCAACTTAAGCACTGCTATATTCCATATTCGTTAATTCTAGCCTAATATGGAATATAGCAGTGCTAAGTTGAAATTGCAATGCGATTAATATAACTCGAAGTAATCGCATGGCGATTTCAACTTAGCACTGCTATATTCTAGCAATCATATAGGAAAGTTTACTATAGAGACAGCTAAGTTTAATTCGCTATGCAATTATATTACTTATAGAGTTGAGCGAACACCTGGATGTTCGGGTTCGAGAAGTTCGGCCGAACATCCCGGAAATGTTCGGGTTCGGGATCCGAACCCGATCCGAACTTCGTCCCGAACCCGAACCCCATTGAAGTCAATGGGGACCCGAACTTTTCGGCACTAAAACGGCTGTAAAACAGCCCAGGAAAGGGCTAGAGGGCTGCAAAAGGCAGCAACATGTAGGTAAATCCCCTGCAAACAAATGTGGATAGGGAAATGAATTAAAATAAAAATTAAATAAATAAAAATTAACCAAAATCAATTGGAGAGAGGTTCCATAGCAGAGAATCTGGCTTCCCGTCACCCACCACTGGAACAGTCCATTCTCAGATATTTAGGCCCCGGCACCCAGGCAGAGGAGAGAGGTCCCGTAACAGACAATCTGGCTTCATGTCAGCAGAGAATCAGTCTTCATGTCATAGCAGAGAATCAGGCTTCACGTCAGCCACCACTGCAACAGTCCATTGTCATAAATTTAGGCCCAGCACCCAGGCAGAGGAGAGAGGTCCCGTAACAGAGGATCTGGCTTCATGTCAGCAGAGAATCAGTCTGCATGTCATAGCAGAGAATCAGGCTTCACGTCAGCCACCACTGCAACAGTCCATTGGCATATATTTAGGCCTAGCACCCAGGCAGAGGAGAGAGGTCCCGTAACAGACAATCTGGCTTCATGTCAGCAGAGAATCAGTCTGCATGTCATAGCAGAGAATCAGGCTTCACGTCAGCCACCACTGCAACAATCCATTGGCATATATTTAGGCCTAGCACACAGGCAGAGGAGAGAGGTCCCGTAACAGACAATCTGGCTTCATGTCAGCAGAGAATTAGTCTGCATGTCATAGCAGAGAATGAGGCTTCACGTCAGCCACCACTGCAACAGTCCATTGGCATATATTTAGGCCTAGCACACAGGCAGAGGAGAGAGGTCCCGTAACAGACAATCTGGCTTCATGTCAGCAGAGAATCAGTCTGCATGTCATAGCAGAGAATCAGGCTTCACGTCAGCCACCACTGCAACAGTCCATTGTCATACATTTAGGCCCAGCACCCAGGCAGAGGAGAGAGGTCCCGTAACAGACAATCTGGCTTCATGTCAGCAGAGAATTAGTCTGCATGTCATAGCAGAGAATGAGGCTTCACGTCAGCCACCACTGCAACAGTCCATTGGCATATATTTAGGCCTAGCACACAGGCAGAGGAGAGAGGTCCCGTAACAGACAATCTGGCTTCATGTCAGCAGAGAATCAGTCTGCATGTCATAGCAGAGAATGAGGCTTCACGTCACCCACCACTGCAACAGTCCATTGGCATATATTTAGGCCTAGCACACAGGCAGAGCAGAGAGGTCCCGTAACAGACAATCTGGCTTCATGTCAGCAGAGAATCAGTCTGCATGTCATAGCAGAGAATGAGGCTTCACGTCACCCACCACTGCAACAGTCCATTGGCATATATTTAGGCCTAGCACACAGGCAGAGCAGAGAGGTCCCGTAACAGACAATCTGGCTTCATGTCAGCAGAGAATCAGTCTGCATGTCATAGCAGAGAATGAGGCTTCACGTCACCCACCACTGCAACAGTCCATTGGCATATATTTAGGCCTAGCACACAGGCAGAGCAGAGAGGTCCCGTAACAGACAATCTGGCTTCATGTCAGCAGAGAATCAGTCTGCATGTCATAGCAGAGAATGAGGCTTCACGTCACCCACCACTGCAACAGTCCATTGGCATATATTTAGGCCTAGCACACAGGCAGAGCAGAGAGGTCCCGTAACAGACAATCTGGCTTCATGTCAGCAGAGAATCAGTCTGCATGTCATAGCAGAGAATGAGGCTTCACGTCACCCACCACTGCAACAGTCCATTTTCATAAATTTAGGCCCAGCACCCAGGCAGAGGAGAGAGGTCCCGTAACAGAGGATCTGGCTTCATGTCAGCAGAGAATCAGTCTGCATGTCATAGCAGAGAATCAGGCTTCACGTCAGCCACCACTGCAACAGTCCATTGTCATAAATTTAGGCCCAGCACCCAGGCAGAGGAGAGAGGTCCCGTAACAGACAATCTGGCTTCATGTCAGCAGAGAATTAGTCTGCATGTCATAGCAGAGAATGAGGCTTCACGTCAGCCACCACTGCAACAGTCCATTGGCATATATTTAGGCCTAGCACACAGGCAGAGGAGAGAGGTCCCGTAACAGACAATCTGGCTTCATGTCAGCAGAGAATCAGTCTGCATGTCATAGCAGAGAATGAGGCTTCACGTCACCCACCACTGCAACAGTCCATTGGCATATATTTAGGCCTAGCACACAGGCAGAGCAGAGAGGTCCCGTAACAGACAATCTGGCTTCATGTCAGCAGAGAATCAGTCTGCATGTCATAGCAGAGAATGAGGCTTCACGTCACCCACCACTGCAACAGTCCATTGGCATATATTTAGGCCTAGCACACAGGCAGAGCAGAGAGGTCCCGTAACAGACAATCTGGCTTCATGTCAGCAGAGAATCAGTCTGCATGTCATAGCAGAGAATGAGGCTTCACGTCACCCACTACTGCAACAGTCCATTGGCATATATTTAGGCCTAGCACACAGGCAGAGCAGAGAGGTCCCGTAACAGACAATCTGGCTTCATGTCAGCAGAGAATCAGTCTGCATGTCATAGCAGAGAATGAGGCTTCACGTCACCCACCACTGCAACAGTCCATTGGCATATATTTAGGCCTAGCACACAGGCAGAGCAGAGAGGTCCCGTAACAGACAATCTGGCTTCATGTCAGCAGAGAATCAGTCTGCATGTCATAGCAGAGAATGAGGCTTCACGTCACCCACCACTGCAACAGTCCATTTTCATAAATTTAGGCCCAGCACCCAGGCAGAGGAGAGAGGTCCCGTAACAGAGGATCTGGCTTCATGTCAGCAGAGAATCAGTCTGCATGTCATAGCAGAGAATCAGGCTTCACGTCAGCCACCACTGCAACAGTCCATTGTCATAAATTTAGGCCCAGCACCCAGGCAGAGGAGAGAGGTCCCGTAACAGACAATCTGGCTTCATGTCAGCAGAGAATTAGTCTGCATGTCATAGCAGAGAATGAGGCTTCACGTCAGCCACCACTGCAACAGTCCATTGGCATATATTTAGGCCTAGCACACAGGCAGAGGAGAGGTTCATTCAACTTTGGGTAGCCTCGCAATATAATGGTAAAATGAAAATAAAAATAGGATTGAATGAGGAAGTGCCCTGGAGTCCAATAATATATGGTTATGGGGAGGTAGTTAATGTCTAATCTGGACAAGGGACGGACAGGTCCTGTGGGATCCATGCCTGGTTCATTTTTATGAACGTCAGCTTGTCCACATTGGCTGTAGACAGGCGGCTGCGTTTGTCTGTAATGACGCCCCCTGCCGTGCTGAATACACGTTCAGACAAAACGCTGGCTGCCGGGCAGGCCAGCACCTCCAAGGCATAAAAGGCTAGCTCTGGCCACGTGGACAATTTAGAGACCCAGAAGTTGAATGGGGCCGAACCATCAGTCAGTACGTGGAGGGGTGTGCACACGTACTGTTCCACCATGTTAGTGAAATGTTGCCTCCTGCTAACACGTTGCGTATCAGGTGGTGGTGCAGTTAGCTGTGGCGTGTTGACAAAAGTTTTCCACATCTCTGCCATGCTAACCCTGCCCTCAGAGGAGCTGGCCGTGACACAGCTGCCTTGGCGACCTCTTGCTCCTCCTCTGCCTTGGCCTTGGGCTTCCACTTGTTCCCCTGTGACATTTGGGAATGCTCTCAGTAGCGCGTCTACCAACGTGCGCTTGTACTCGCGCATCTTCCTATCACGCTCCAGTGCAGGAAGTAAGGTGGGCACATTGTCTTTGTAGCGTGGATCCAGCAGGGTGGCAACCCAGTAGTCCGCACAGGTTAAAATGTGGGCAACTCTGCTGTCGTTGCGCAGGCACTGCAGCATGTAGTCGCTCATGTGTGCCAGGCTGCCCAGGGGTAAGGACAAGCTGTCCTCTGTGGGAGGCGTATCGTCATCGTCCTGCCTTTCCCCCCAGCCACGCACCAGTGATGGACCCGAGCTGCGTTGGGTGCCACCCCGCTGTGACCATGCTTCATCCTCATCCTCCTCCACCTCCTCCTCATCCTCGTCCTCCTCGTCCTCCAGTAGTGGGCCCTGGCTGGCCACATTTGTACCTGGCCTCTGCTGTTGCCAAAAACCTCCCTCTGAGTCACTTCGAAGAGACTGGCCTGAAAGTGCTAAAAATGACCCCTCTTCCTCCTCCTCCTCCTCCTCCTCCTGGGCCACCTCCTCTTCCATCATCGCCCTAAGTGTTTTCTCAAGGAGACATAGAAGTGGTATTGTAACGCTGATAACGGTGTCATCGCCACTGGCCATGTTGGTGGAGTACTCGAAACAGCGCAACAGGGCACACAGGTCTCGCATGGAGGCCCAGTCATTGGTGGTGAAGTGGTGCTGTTCTGTAGTGCGACTGACCCGTGCGTGCTGCAGCTGAAACTCCACTATGGCCTGCTGCTGCTCGCACAGTCTGTCCAGCATGTGCAAGGTGGAGTTCCACCTGGTGGGCACGTCGCATATGAGGCGGTGAGCGGGAAGGCCGAAGTTACGCTGTAGCGCAGACAGGCGAGCAGCAGCAGGATGTGAACGCCGGAAGCGCGAACAGACGGCCCGCACTTTATGCAGCAGCTCTGACATGTCGGGGTAGTTGTGAATGAACTTCTGCACCACCAAATTCAGCACATGCGCCAAGCAAGGGATGTGCGTCAAATTGGCTAGTCCCAGAGCTGCAACGAGATTTCGCCCATTATCACACACCACCAGGCCGGGCTTGAGGCTCACCGGCAGCAACCACTCGTCGGTCTGTTGTTCAATACCCCGCCACAACTCCTGTGCGGTGTGGGGCCTGTCCCCCAAACATATGAGTTTCAGAATGGCCTGCTGACGTTTACCCCGGGCTGTGCTGAAGTTGGTGGTGAAGGTGTGTGGCTGACTGGATGAGCAGGTGGAAGAAGAGGAGGAGGAAGCCGAGAAGGAGGAGGTGGCAACAGGAGGCAAAGAATGTTGCCCTGCGATCCTTGGCGGCGGAAGGACGTGCGCCAAACAGCTCTCCGCCTGGGGCCCAGCTGCCACTACATTTACCCAGTGTGCAGTTAGGGAGATATAGCGTCCCTGGCCGTGCTTACTGGTCCACGTATCTGTGGTTAGGTGGACCTTGCTACAGATGGCGTTGCGCAGTGCACACTTGATTTTATCGGATACTTGGTTGTGCAGGGAAGGCACGGCTCTCTTGGAGAAGTAGTGCCGGCTGGGAACAACATACTGTGGGACAGCAAGCGACATGAGCTGTTTGAAGCTGTCTGTGTCCACCAGCCTAAATGACAGCATTTCATAGGCCAGTAGTTTAGAAATGCTGGCATTCAGGGCCAGGGATCGAGGGTGGCTAGGTGGGAATTTACGCTTTCTATCAAATGTTTGTGAGATGGAGAGCTTAACGCTGGCGTGTGACATGGTTGAGACGCTTGGTGACGGAGGTGGTGGTGGTGGTGTTGGTGGTACATCCCCTGTTTGCTGGGCGGCAGGTGCCAACGTTCCTCCAGAGGCGGAGGAAGAGGCCGAGGCGGCAGCAGCAGAATAGGCCGAGGCGGCAGCAGCAGAAGAGGTAGCAGGGGGAGCCTGAGTGACTTCCTTGGTTTTAAGGTGTTTACTCCACTGCAGTTCATGCTTTGCATGCAGGTGCCTGGTCATGCAGGTTGTGCTCAGGTTCAGAACGTTAATGCCTCGCTTCAGGCTCTGATGGCACAGCGTGCAAACCACTCGGGTCTTGTCGTCAGCACATTGTTTGAAGAAGTGCCATGCCAGGGAACTCCTTGAAGCTGCCTTTGGGGTGCTCGGTCCCAGATGGCGGCGGTCAGTAGCAGGCGGAGTCTCTTGGCGGCGGGTGTTCTGCTTTTGCCCACTGCTCCCTCTTTTGCTACGCTGTTGGCTCGGTCTCACCACTGCCTCTTCCTCCGAACTGTGAAAGTCAGTGGCACGACCTTCATTCCATGTGGGGTCTAGGACCTCATCGTCCCCTGCATCGTCTTCCACCCAGTCTTGATCCCTGACCTCCTGTTCAGTCTGCACACTGCAGAAAGACGCAGCAGTTGGCACCTGTGTTTCGTCATCATCAGAGACATGCTGAGGTGGTATTCCCATGTCCTCATCATCAGGAAACATAAGTGGTTGTGCGTCAGTGCATTCTATGTCTTTCACCGCTGGGGAAGGGCTAGGTGGATGCCCTTGGGAAACCCTGCCAGCGGAGTCTTCAAACAGCATAAGAGACTGCTGCATAACTTGAGGCTGAGACAGTTTCCCTGGTATGCATGGGGGTGATGTGACAGACTGATGGGGTTGGTTTTCAGGCGCCATCTGTGCGCTTTCTGCAGAAGACTGGGTGGGAGATAATGTGAACGTGCTGGATCCACTGTCGGCCACCCAATTGACTAATGCCTGTACCTGCTCAGGCCTTACCATCCTTAGAACGGCATTGGGCCCCACCATATATCGCTGTAAATTCTGGCGGCTACTGGGACCTGAGGTAGTTGGTACACTAGGACGTGTGGATGTGGCAGAACGGCCACGTCCTCTCCCAGCACCAGAGGGTCCACTAACACCACCACGACCATGTCCACGTCCGCGTCCCTTACTAGATGTTTTTCTCATTGTTATGGTTCACCACAACAACAAATATATTATTTGGCCCAATGTATTGTATTCAAATTCAGCGGGATATAAATTTGAGGCCTAGTATTTAGGCGCTGGGTGACCGGTATGGATTTAGTGACAGAATTAGACTTGGAAATGCACAGAAGCGTGTGTGTGAAGTTATTCTGAATGACCCTATGTGCACCTTGAATATTATATACCCTTTTAGGGATAGATTTCAAATAGCTCTGATATAGCAGGAACCACTAAATTATGAAATTGCTAAATTGGGAATTGTACTTCAACCCAGAACAAAAAATGTGCTTTGACGGACACTAAATAACTTTCCCAGCTACAACAGGACAGCGGTAACGAGAGATTTAGCGGGATATAAATTTGAGGCCTAGTATTTAGGCGCTGGGTGACCGGTATGGATTTAGTGACAGAATTAGACTTGGAAATGCACAGTAGCGTGTGTGTGAAGTTATTCTGAATGACCCTATGTGCACCTTGAATATTATATACCCTTTTAGGGATAGATTTCAAATAGCTCTGATATAGCAGGAACCACTAAATTATGAAATTGCTAAATTGGGAATTGTACTTCAACCCAGAACAAAAAATGTGCTTTGACGGACACTAAATAACTTTCCCAGCTACAACAGGACAGCGGTAACGAGAGATTTAGCGGGATATAAATTTGAGGCCTAGTATTTAGGCGCTGGGTGACCGGTATGGATTTAGTGACAGAATTAGACTTGGAAATGCACAGAAGCGTGTGTGTGAAGTTATTCTGAATGACCCTATGTGCACCTTGAATATTATATACCCTTTTAGGGATAGATTTCAAATAGCTCTGATATAGCAGGAACCACTAAATTATGAAATTGCTAAATTGGGAATTGTACTTCAACCCAGAACAAAAAATGTGCTTTGACGGACACTAAATAACTTTCCCAGCTACAACAGGACAGCGGTAACGAGAGATTTAGCGGGATATAAATTTGAGGCCTAGTATTTAGGCGCTGGGTGACCGGTATGGAATTAGTGACAGAATTAGACTTGGAAATGCACAGAAGCGTGTGTGTGAAGTTATTCTGAATGACCCTATGTGCACCTTGAATATTATATACCCTTTTAGGGATAGATTTCAAATAGCTCTGATATAGCAGGAACCACTAAATTATGAAATTGCTAAATTGGGAATTGTACTTCAACCCAGAACAAAAAATGTGCTTTGACGGACACTAAATAACTTTCCCAGCTACAACAGGACAGCGGTAACGAGAGATTTAGCGGGATATAAATTTGAGGCCTAGTATTTAGGCGCTGGGTGACCGGTATGGATTTAGTGACAGAATTAGACTTGGAAATGCACAGTAGCGTGTGTGTGAAGTTATTCTGAATGACCCTATGTGCACCTTGAATATTATATACCCTTTTAGGGATAGATTTCAAATAGCTCTGATATAGCAGGAACCACTAAATTATGAAATTGCTAAATTGGGAATTGTACTTCAACCCAGAACAAAAAATGTGCTTTGACGGACACTAAATAACTTTCCCAGCTACAACAGGACAGCGGTAACGAGAGATTTAGCGGGATATAAATTTGAGGCCTAGTATTTAGGCGCTGGGTGACCGGTATGGATTTAGTGACAGAATTAGACTTGGAAATGCACAGAAGCGTGTGTGTGAAGTTATTCTGAATGACCCTATGTGCACCTTGAATATTATATACCCTTTTAGGGATAGATTTCAAATAGCTCTGATATAGCAGGAACCACTAAATTATGAAATTGCTAAATTGGGAATTGTACTTCAACCCAGAACAAAAAATGTGCTTTGACGGACACTAAATAACTTTCCCAGCTACAACAGGACAGCGGTAACGAGAGATTTAGCGGGATATAAATTTGAGGCCTAGTATTTAGGCGCTGGGTGACCGGTATGGATTTAGTGACAGAATTAGACTTGGAAATGCACAGAAGCGTGTGTGTGAAGTTATTCTGAATGACCCTATGTGCACCTTGAATATTATATACCCTTTTAGGGATAGATTTCAAATAGCTCTGATATAGCAGGAACCACTAAATTATGAAATTGCTAAATTGGGAATTGTACTTCAACCCAGAACAAAAAATGTGCTTTGACGGACACTAAATAACTTTCCCAGCCACAACAGGACAGCGGTAACGAGAGATTTAGCGGGATATAAATTTGAGGCCTAGTATTTAGGCGCTGGGTGACCGGTATGGATTTAGTGACAGAATTAGACTGGGATATGGCCAAAAAATAACCACACTATTGCTGGTTAAATGCACTTGGTGACGGGCGCAGCTTGCCTCTGATGTAGTATATGGCCAAAAAATGAACAGACTATTGCTGGTTAAATGCACTTGGTGTCACAGCTTGACCAACCACACTACTGAGGGTTAAATGCACTTGGTGACGGGCGCAGCTTGCCCCTGATGTAGTATATGGCCAAAAAATGAACAGACTATTGCTGGTTAAATGCACTTGGTGTGACAGCTTCACCCTGATGTAGGCTTTAGCCAAAAAACAACCACACCATTGAGGGTTAAATGCACTTGGTGACAGGCGCAGCTTGCCCCTGATTTAGTATATGGCCAAAAAATGAACAGACTATTGCTGGTTAAATGCACTTGGTGTGACAGCTTCACCCTGATGTAGGCTTTAGCCAAAAAACAACCACACCATTGAGGGTTAAATGCACTTGGTGACAGGCGCAGCTTGCCCCTGATTTAGTATATGGCCAAAAAATGAACAGACTATTGCTGGTTAAATGCACTTGGTGTGACAGCTTCACCCTGATGTAGGCTTTATCCAAAAAACAACCACACCATTGAGGGTTAAATGCACTTGGTCGCAGCTTGGATGCACTTGGTCGCAGCACCGCACAAGACACAAAATGGCCGCCGATCACCCCATAAAAAAGTGACTGACAAACGGTCTGGGCAGCCTAAAAACAGTGAGTGAGCATTTGAGTATCAGCAGCTCAATGATGCACAGCTGCAGATCGATCGATTAATCAAGTGAAGTCCTTTGGAGGAGTTAATCTGCCTAATCTCGCCCTACTGTCGCATCCGCAACCTCTCCCTACGCTAATCAGAGCAGAGTGACGGGCGGCGCTATGTGACTCCAGCTTAAATAGAGGCTGGGTCACATGGTGCTCTGGCCAATCACAGCCATGCCAATAGTAGGCATGGCTGTGACGGCCTCTTGGGGCAAGTAGTATGACGCTTGTTGATTGGCTGCTTTGCAGCCTTTCAAAAAGCGCCAAGAAAGCGTCACAAAAGCGCCAAGAAAGCGACGAACACCGAACCCGAACCCGGACTTTTACGAAAATGTCCGGGTTCGGGTCCGTGTCACGGACACCCCAAAATTCGGTACGAACCCGAACTATACAGTTCGAGTTCGCTCATCCCTAATTACTTAGCTTTTTTTTTTAAAATAAATAGAATAATTATAATACCTGATAATTATTATAATTATTCTATTTATAAAAAAAAAGCTAAGTAATATAATCGCATAGCGAATTAAACTTAGCTGTCTCTATAGTCAACTTTCCTATATGATTGCTAGAATTCGCAAAATTGATAAATAGGTAGCTAAAACGAAGACGGAGAATATCTTCGTTTTGTGGAATATGACGAATACATTTGTATATTTGTTTTGTGGAATATGACAAATACATTCGTCATATTCGCTAATTCTACCAAGCCATTGAAGCCAACCATAGTAAACCACGTCCAAGTTGAAATCGCAATGCGATTAATATAACTCGAAGTAATCGTATGGCGATTTCAACTTAGTAATGCTATATTCCATGCTCATGGAGCGTCCCCATCACCATGGGAACGTCTCCATATACTAGAATGTACTGTCGGATTTGAGAATTACGTTGAAATCGCAATTCGATTATTTCAAGTTATAATCGAATTGAGAGTTCAACTTAGCACTGCTATATTAGGCTAGAATTAACGAATATGGAATATAGCAGTGTTAAGTTGAAATCGCAATTCGATTATTATAACTTGAAATAATCGAATTGCGATTTCAACGTAATTCTCAAATCCGACAGTACATTCTAGCATATGGAGACGCTCCCATGGTGATGGGGACGCTCCATGAGCACGGAAGTCGGCAGAAGCGGCAACAGGCACTAACTGGAGCATTAAAAAAATTTTTTGCGATATTCGAGAGAAAAAAATTGCACTTCTAATATTCGCGCTCAACACTACTTCACAGTTGGGATGAGGTTTTGATGTTGGTGTGCTGTGCCAACATAGTGTTGTGTGTTTCTTCCAAACAACTCAACTTTGGTTTCAGCTGTCCACAGAATATTTTGCCAGTACTGCTGTGGAATTTCCAGGTGCTGTTGTGCAAACTGTAAACGTGCAGCAATGTTTTTTTGGACAACAGTGGCTTCCTCCGTGGTATCCTCCCATGAAATCCATTCTTGTTTAGTGTTTTACGTATCGTAGATTCGTTAGCATATGCCAGAGACTTATGTAAGTCTTTAGCTGACACTCTAGGATTCTTCTTCACCTCATTGTGCAATCTGCGCTGTGCTCTTGCAGTCATCTTTACAGGACGGCCACTCCTAGGGAAAGTAGCAGCAGTGCTGAACTTTCTCCATTTATAGACAATTTGTCTTACCATGGACTGATGAACAGCAAGAATTTTGGAGATACTTTTATAACCCTTTCCAGCTTTATGCAAGTCAACAATTCTTAATCGTAGGTCCTCTGAGAGCTCTTCTGTATGATGCATCATTCACATCAGGCAATGCTTCTTGTGAAAAGCAAACCCAGAACTGGTGTGTGTTTTTTATAGGGCAGGGCAGCACCTCCAATCTCATCTTATTGATTGACCTCCAGTTGGTTGACACCTCACTCCAATTAGCTCTTGGAGATGTCATTAGTCTAGGGGTTCATATATTTTGTCCATCTGCACTGTTAATGTTTACATGGTGTGTTCAATAAAAACATGGTAACATTTAATTCTTTGTGTGTTATTAGTTTAAGCAGACTGTGATTGTCTATTGTTGTGACTTAGATGAAGATCAGATCACATTTTATGACCAATTTGTGCAGAAATCCATATCATTCAAAAGGGTTCACATACTTTTTCTTGCAACTGTATATATATATATATATATATATATATATATATATATATATATATATATAAATATATATGATACAGATAGTTAGTGGGAGATAGTCAGTGTTGGTTAGATAGTGATATCTGATAGTGATAGTTATAGTGATAGATAGTTCTGCTGTCCATACATACATAGTGCTATAATGACGCAAGTTCACAACAATACTTAGTGCACCAATCACTAATAAGTAGTCAGACCTGTTAAAATGTGAAGTTGCACATATTGCGCCAGAATATTCGCTACATTAGTGCCAATTTCGCAATCGTTAATATATTGGAGCACTCTATCTGCATATAAAGCTATTTAAATGTTCTGCCGTGCCAACCATTTTCTCCAGTCCAAGGAAATTTCTAGCATACATGAAAAATGTAGCTATAGTATCCCACGCCTGTATTTCACGTGCATTACGCGAATATTACATTGCTAATTTTTCACAATCAAGAAAATAATCTAGAATTCGCCAATTCATGAATATGTGGCGAATATTCTACAAAATATTTGCGAAATATCGTGAATTCGAATATTGCCCCCGCCACTCATTACTAGTCAGCCACAAGAAAGTTCTTAAGAACGAGAAGTATTACTATGATCCGGCTGGGAAAAGGTCGGGTAAGCCTTGGGGTCCGCCGCCCACTTCAGCAAGACGGCGAGGGAAGGTCCTCTCCTTCTCCAAGGAGAAGAACTGCGGCTTTGTCCAGGATGAAGAAACCGGCCAGGAGTACTTTGTGCATCGGAAGTCTCTAAGAGGACCGTAGGCGTAGGGCCCTGCAAATCCTTCATGCCGAGGAGACGGGCATAAAGGGCATCCCACGCGGTCCGTATGCCACTGGGGTGGCCCGCCTTCCGCCAGGGGATGGGAACAAGGAAGAGGAGCTCAAGATGATAAAGACGGGACCTGCCGCTTCAGCGCCGTCAGTTAGGACAGAGGCTGCCCGTGATCTGTCTCCGTGCACTCTGCAAGTGGGCTCTCAGTCCACTACCCAGTTTCAGGGGCCTTTGGTCGTGTGGCAACCTGCAACCATTGTCCTGCCATCGTCAGCACCCTTCATTGCCTGGGCTGAGCGCTACGCACCAACTCTTGAATTCAAGGCCTGGGAAGTCACCATGGAGGAGACGCGCATGGATGCAGTATATCAGCAGCTAGACAAGACCGTGATTTCCTGCGAACCGGCACCCAAACCCAGAAGGGAGATGGGCAGGCCTGCTGGCTTGTCTGAAACAGACTCATGGTATTCTGGAAGTCCCTTGGGTAGGGACGTGCCCTCATCGCCCGATCCATACAACTAAAGAGCTGGACCATCTCCACCATCCTAAAGAAAAACTGAACTGATCTTGGGAGCCTTGGCGTGGACTGTTCCTGAAGGGTAAGGGCCTTTTGGCTGATGTTTACGTTTTAACATGTTTTCTTGTTTGCAGGTTGCCCATGTTTTTAGCCTTCACCCAGAAGGTCATGTTTCGTAAGGACTCCCCCCAGCAACATCATTATCTCCAAGTTGCACTCAACAGAACCACCTACCTTTATTGTCATTTTTCCCCCTTTTTAGGTTATGTGGGAGCTTCTGCCAATTGTTCTCAAGATCTGTGCTGCTACATTATTGCCCATGAGGATTACAAATGACTCTACTACCCATGCGGATTACAAATGACTATGTGCCCTGGATGGATTACAACTAATGACATTGTTCCAATGGATTACCATTATTTACCTTGGATTGCAAAAATAACTCTTATTGCACTTAAAGTGATAGTGTAATGCACTTTGTCCTCAATAACAGAAGAAAGAGACTTTAATGTGATTATTTGCATTATTAAAAATGTGATCCATATATTTGCACTAACGTTTACATTTTCAGCAACGTTCAAGAAATGTGCCTATTGTATGCATTCTCTTACAGCTGCCGCAATATGTTTTATTATACACTTATTGTCCAACCGCACTTACCATTGTCCGTACGCATCTTACCATATTAGCAATATGGTCAGCACCTTACTTTGTTGCTCACAATGGACTGCCTCTGAGTTTGGCTGGTACTTTCCAAATAAATCCTTACTTTTTATTGCTCAATATTGTTTGCCTCTGTGTACAATTTGAACTAATGGTCCTTAAACCAAGTTGTACTGTGCTAAGTTACGCTAGTACATGTAGAACTAATGGTCTTAAGCCAAGTAGTTATGTTCCAAGCAAACTAAACACTGTTAGGGGTAATCTGCTACAATTGTATCTGTCTGGAGTCGTAGGAGAAAATGTTCCTCCTTCTAAAGTACTGAATTGTTGGAGTGTTTCAGGTATGACTTGTGCACCAGGCTTAGGAAAAATATTTGCTACCTGTTCTAATTATCAAAGTCACATAGTGTAAAACATAATTTGACCTTGTTGCCGGAAAGGAACACCGGATAAAGCCACCCTTCTATCTGCAGGGGCGTTTCATTGTATAGTGGTGGGTTGTTGGAGTAAAGTCACCCCCACGCTTTCTTTGGTGTTCATGGCCACAATACACAGAGTTTGTCAGTAATGATCGCTTAGTGCACACCTGTTTGGTTCTCTGGTTATACCTAAGAATTAAACTGTTCTCGGACACCCTACTCATTCGGGCAGAGAGACCTGTTAGTAGCTGTTGCTAAACTTTATGTCCTTTCATGCAGCCCCTTGTCTACTTTTGGTACCCTTAGAGCATATATATATATATATATATATATATATATATATATACAGTTGCAAGGAAAAGTATGTGAACCCTTTGGAATGATATGGATTTCTGCACAAATTGGTTATCTAAGTCACAACAATAGACAATCACAGTCTGCTTAAACTAATAACACATAAAAAATTTAATGTTACCATGTTTTTATTGAACACACCATGTAAACATTCACAGTGCAGGTGGAAAAAGTATGTGAACCCTTAGATTTAATAACTGGTTGAACCTCCTTTGGCAGCAATAACTTCAACCAAACGTTTCCTGTAGTTGCAGATCAGACGTGCACAACGGTCAGGAGTAATACTTGACCATTCCTCTTTACAGAACTGTTTCAGTTCAACGATAATCTTGGGATGTCTGGTGTGAATCACTTTCTTGAGCTCATGCCACAGCATCTCAATCGGGTTGAGGTCAGGACTCTGACTGGGCCACTCCAGAAGGCGTATTTTTTTCTGTTTAAGCCATTCTGTTGTTGATTTACTTCTATGCTTTGGGTCGTTGTCCTGTTGCAACACCCATCTTCTGTTGAGCTTCAGCTGGTGGACAGATGGCCTTAAGTTCTCCTGCAAAATGTCTTGATAAACTTGGGAAATCATTTTTCCTTCGATGATAGCAATCTGTCCAGGCCCTGACGCAGCAAAGCAGCCCCAAACCATGATGCCCCTACCACCATACTTCACAGTTGGGATGAGGTTTTGATGTTGGTATTCTGTGCCTCTATTTCTCCACACATAGTGTTGTGTGTTTCTTCCAAACAACTCAACTTTGGCTTCATCTGTCCACAGAATATTTTGCCAGTACTGTTGTGGAACATCCAGGTGCTCTTGTGCAAACTGTAAACATGCAGCATAGTTTTTTATTGGACAGCTGTGGCTTCCTCTGTGGTATCCTCCCATGAAATCCATTCTTGTTTAGTGTTTTACTTATAAACAATTTGTCTTACCGTGGACTGATAAACAGCAAGGATTTTGGAGATACTTTTATTATAACCCTTTCCAGCTTTATGCAAGTCAACAATTCTTAATCGTAGGTCTTCTGAGAGCTCTTTTGTGCGAGGCATCATTCACATCAGGCAATGCTTTTCGTGAAAAGCAAACCCAGAACTGGTGTGTGTTTTTTATAGGACAGGGCAGCTGTAACCAACAACTTCAATCTCATCCCATTGATTGGACTCCAGTTGGCTGACACCTCACTGCGATTAGCTCTTGAAGATGTCATTAGTCTAGGGGTTCACATATTTTTTCCATCTGCACTGTTAATGTTTACATGGTGTGTTCAATAAAAACATGGTAACATTTAATTATGTGTGTGTTATTAGTTTAAGTAGACTGTAATTGTCTATTGTTGTGACTTAGATGAAGATCAGATCACATTTTATCACCAATTTGTGCAGAAATCCATATAATTCCAAGAGGGTTTACATACTTTTTCTTGCAACTGTATATATGTTTACCTCTACCCGGAGCACAAGTCGAGGACGACTTCCTTTTGAGTAAGGAGTAATGTAATGTCCCGGAGTGCCATTAGCACTCCTTGGCACCTTTCTACCACTTCCTATAGGCTAATATAAAGTGTCATCTAATGCAGTAGTGTATTTATTTTCACCGTGCATATTTATACATGTAAAGCTGTTATATTCATGTAATTACATGGTCCACCAGCAGATTGTGGCAACACTTGGCAGTGCTAGTTGCAGTGAAAGGACTGGATTGTCCATTCTCTCTCTCCTCTAGAGGGAGACGGAGAGGGATGAGTTTAGTGTTTTAGAGTCTAGTCTATCCTACTCCCTCATAGAGAGAGGTTGTGTGAGGGGTCTTGTCTGACTTAACCCCTGCTAGTGGAAGGCAGCAGGCCTGATCCTGTCTGCACAGGTTCTGTTAGTCCTACGCCAGCCTTATCACTGGAGGTTGTGCACATCCAAGCGGAAGTTAGCGCTTGAGGTACTCCAAAGCTAGGACAAGAGGTTCCTAGCATTGAAGTAAGAGACAGACTATAGACAGAAAAACTAAGTTTCAGCAGAAAAGTATGAGCTCTTACTTAATCCAGCTAGCATAGCAGAGCTGAGATTGTTGTGGAGAAGTAATTGCCTTCTAGTATAAGCCAATACCTGCTGATGACCAAGATACTGTTTGTGGATTGTTTGGATTACCATTTATGCCAAGTAAAGCTGTGTTCAACATTACTACAAAGTCTGGACTCCATTTATTCTAAATATTCACCATCCAAGTTCTACTACCCCTTTTGTACTGCCTCGGACCACACCACGTCAGAGATCCAAGGATATCTAGGTAGGAACACCGTGACACATGTAAACAACATCTACAGAGATTGTAGGCCACCCTGGACCACTCTGTCAAACCTGCCCTAGGTACCAGCATCACCATCTACAAAAGGGAGCCATGTGCTTCCGCTGCTTAACCGCAGCTGGTGTCACGTTTACTCGCTCTATAAGAGGGACATATTTCGTAGAAACCTCCTAAGGGGCAAGGGATACCCCAGACGCTGTCAACCGCCCACTGCAAATCAAGTGGCGTCACAACAAGCCAGGGATTCTTTCACTTTAAGGGACCCCCGGTAGGAACACGGTCCATTGCATATCTGTCTCCAAAAGTGATTTATCTTTTACACTACATAGTGCTGAGCGTAGCTGAAAATATCTGAACCAGGACAAGTTACCCATAGTCTCCCTTTGTGCTAGCATCGAGAACGGAAGTATCTCTCCATTCTTCACTACCTGTGTAACATATAAAATATTATTTTTTTGCCAAAACTGGTCCTTGGCTAATTTTTCTAAGGTTTGTAATTGGAAATTATGCCAGAGAGGAGAACACTGGAGAGATCCTTTTATTCCCAGCCATCTTCTAATAGTGTCCCATGACTCAGATAGTAACGTTTTAGCCTCTTTGTACTCCTGTTGGACATTAATCAAATGCCCAGATTCCAATAGTGTGAATATGTTGTTGTTATATGGATATCTCCTTCTAAAAGAAAAACAACCATACAATGTGATGGCATATAAAAAGATATATCTGTAGATACCAGTATGTTGTACATGGGAAGAATACTACTAAGGTCTTTGCAAAAAGAAGGTCACACGGGCGAAATTTCCGCGCGGGTGCAATGCGTGAGGTGAACGCATTGCAACCGCACTGAATCCTGACCAATTCATTTCTATGGGGCTGTGCAGATGAGAAGTGATTTTCACGCATCACTTATGCGTTGCATGAAAATCGCAGCATGCTCTATATAGTGCGATTTTCACTCATGGTTGCTAAGATGACGGTCTATTCACTGTATTATTTTCCCTTATAACATGGTTATAAGGGAAATTAATAGCATTCTTTAATACAGAATGCTTAGTAGAAGGTCAATTGAGGGTTAAAATAAATAAATAAATTAAATCACCTCCTCCTCTTGATCGCGTAGTTGCCAATCTCTTCTTACTTCTTTAATCATGAGCTGCCGGCTAAAGGACCTGTGGTGAAGTCACATCACATGGTACAATCACATGGTCCATCACCGTGGTCCATCACCTGAAGAAAAAGCTGGAGATCGGCAGCTACGCGATCAATTGGAGGAGGTGAGTTAATTTATTTTTATTTTTTAACCCTCATTTGACCTTCTACTAAGCATTCTGTATTAAAGAATGCTATTATTTTCCCTTATAACCATGCTATAAGGGAAAATAATTACATCTACACACCACCGAACCCAAACCTGAACTTCAGTGAAGAAGTTCGGGTCTGGGTACCACATTCAGGTTTTTATCACGCGCGTGCAAAACACATTGCACCGATAAAAACTGAACAACGGAACGCAATCGCAGTCAAAACTGACTGCAATTGCGTACCCTCTCGCTCGGGTTTGCCGCAATGCACCCGAGACGCATCCGGTGCCAAAACGTGACGCCCGTGTGAACCCAGCCCTAAAGGGATTTATCCAAAATCTCTGGACACCTCATACAGGTTATGCTTACCCCGCTCACTGGCATCCATGTAGCTCCTGATGCCCGCACAGCCACCACTGAATCTCCCTGACGTGTGTATCAAAACATCCGATGCCAAGCGGGTGTGTGTGTGTGTCAGCCAATAGCATGCCGCAACGGGAACAAGACTCCCTAGCATTGCGGGTGACGCTCTGGAGGTGCATCACTATCTCAGCCTACTATTGTCTGCACCCCTTCTTTTCATAGGATGTTTTGATCCATGCAACGGGGAGCTGCAGCAGTGCCCGTGCTGGCATCAGGAGCTACGTGGGTGCCAGGGTGTGGGGTAAGTATAACCTTTATGAGGGACAGACATTTTGGAGGGAATTATAGGGGGTGGATATCCCCTTTAAATATATAGGGGCATCCCTAAACACTGTCCGAATGCTTGTGGATACCCCCTCATTGGTGAAACACTGACAGCATATGTGGAGTCAGCCAGAGTGAATGCATGGTGCTCCTAGAAAGCAGAGAAGAGACTCCTAAGCGGCAATGTGAAAATACTGGCCTCCTGCCTCAGTTGTAGGCTGGTGGTTTACCAGTCAGGTGGAGACCCTGGCAGTGGGGAAAGGGCTGTATTATATAGTCCTGCTCTTACCATAATGCAGTTGAACCCAATACCTCAGCCATCTTAGGTTTTGGACATTAGAAAGGAGCTCCCTCTGGTATCTCATTTCAAACACTAGGACATGCTTGCAGGGTGCTGATGGGTTAGGATGCAAATTATAGGCCTAACAAAGGCTCTTAGGCTGACCACTGATATTTGCCTAATAGGTGGCATGTAAGTGTGATACAGACAGATAATAATGGTTTGGAATATCATATATTCCAGAGCATCACGTATTCGATAAAATTATTGAAATAAGAGTACATTGGTATATTGCTATTTTGTCACAGTTTTACAGAAACTTTGACAGAATTGTGATGTAGAAATGTCCTCTGAGCAGTATAGCCAGGAGTAAGGCAGCTTTACTAATAATATGGGGTATTTTAAGAGTTAGGGGAGAATTTATTAAAGACTGCATGTTATGCCAGTGTTTGATATCCCCGGTGGATGCGCTTAATTTATGGTGAGAAGTGGCAAGCCTTGTCAGAAATGATTGCGTCATCTGGTGGAGATTTCAGCTACTCCAGAAAACTGGTGTCATTGACCTTTGTGGCAGGGCCTATGGCCTCGACCTCACTCCACCCCACCATAACATATTTATTGAAACAATAAAGTAAAAAACATTACAGACAAATGAAAGACACAATAGTATTTATTCTCTGTACTGTCTAGTAAATAACATTTATAAAGTTGTACATGAAAAAGTTGCCCTGTTAGTATAAAGGTGCACTGCTTGGTGGAGATCAGTGATAAAACAGGGACTGAGATGTTGTACAAAGATGGATGGTTCTTGGTATGAGTGTTGAAAGTCTAATCATAGAGCTGTTTTACACTGTGTCCTTCAAATATATAGTCCAGAGAGTTACGAGAGTTAGTAGAGATGGAGGAGAGGACTTGTTTGTCTCATATAACAACATGAAGCATGCCACCAGCTGGTGAATCTGACCCAGGGCCAGTGAAGTGCAGATATAGGGCTCCCTCTTCAGTGATATCCTTCAGGGAATCTGAAAGAGTCTTGCTGGATTAAGAACTGCTTTAATACTTCTTGACCTGTGGAAAGAGGAGCAAGTTACATCATGTGTGGTGAACACCCGAAAAAATATATCCTACACTAGAATTAATGTTTTTTTGTTACCTCGCCTCCCTAAAACAAGGCAAAAAACACAGATCAAAACTTTTTATGTTGCCCAAAATGATACATATTTAAATGATGTGTGAAAGTTTAGAGACATGAACTGGCGCCACCTCTGCAAAGTTAAGTGAGCAGGGAATAGCTGCACCTTAAATACGCCAAAAAGTATATTTCTTAATAAATGACTCCCAAAATATCCAAAGTTGGCTGCATCCTGAAGGAGTTAAAGAAATTATGCGACTGGATTTCTGGCTTTTCCCACATGAACGCTCCCACAAATACTATTACGGTATATATATATAAATGCATATCAAATAGCATTAGACACATACAGCAAATCCTTCCCAAATTCCCGCATACCTTGTCAGTTAGACCCACCGGCTGCATCAGTCTTTGGTGGGCTATAACACAGGATACAGTAGGTCACATTCCTCCTCCGTTTATACATGTATTATGTCCATCAAACTCTGATAACTTTTTCTTGGGCCATGAATCAGTAATCAGTTTGAACATTTCTTCAGCAGGAGCTTTATGGCTGGTAAGTCTTTAGGGAGCACATACTTAGCCAGCGTTGTGCCCAGTCGAGGGTGTGGAACTAGACTGCTCAGGATTTTCCTGCCATACTTCCTGGCTTCTGGACACCTGTCCTGAACAGATTTGGCTACAGCTGGCATTACCCGATCAGTGATACCTTTTTTACCTGAAAGCAAGAACTCTGGGCCCATTCTGTCCACCAAACCTGCCAGATGTTTGACGGTGGTGGACCTCACAGTGCATTTCTTGTGGCTAAGTCCTTCCTCTATCAGGGCTATTAGAGCACAGCCTGGACTTACATTATCCACCATTGATGATAAAGCGCTGCATACTGCTTTACGAATAAAGGTGTTTGATTCTCCAGCCTTTTGCAACAATGCCCTCACAGTCTGGTGGAGGCTGCAGTCCATGTTTGCCTGCAGTTTGCTGAACATGAAGTCTAGGCACCTGATAGCAGCTAAAGACACTGCAGATCTTAGGTTGGTCACTTCTTGTATTACTGCTATTCTCAGTTCTTGTATTCTCAGCAGAGCAGTTTCAGGATGGACGGATATCAGGGACATGATTGTGTCAATCCCTCGGATCTTCTTTTTCCAGTCCTCATTTTCCAGTAATCTCAGGGCCTCAGCAACTGCCATAAGATTTTCTTTGCTACTTGCCACCTGGTTTTGGACCACATGATGACTTGATGATGGTACTATAGTTGGTAATGTTAGTCTTTTCTTTGTCTCAGGTGCAGGAGGCTCATCATACTGGTTCTGTTGTACCTGGAAATTTGACAGTGATTTTGATGGATGTGCCTGAACAGAATTCTTCTCAATCTCTCTCTTTTTCTTGAGGTAGTCCATGGTCTCTGCCACTGCTGCCATATACTGAACTCCTAGGAAGATGTTCTTAGGGGCTTTTTTTGCTGTAGCTTTTTCTGGCGATCTTGGTGGTTCCGGGGTGATATTCCAACCCTTTGTTCTTCTACTGTAACCAGATGGTGGATATTTTTCAGGGTTTCTCAGTTGTGGATTGCTGATCAGCCTGGCCAGCACACTCTGAGCCGCCATATCCCTGCATTTAGTAAAGTTGTCATCTAGGCGGTTTTTAGATGGTAAGTTTGGCTTCGTGCCATAACAGATGGAAGATGAGTCTAAGAGGTCAGAATCTGAACTACAGTCTGACTGCCACATCTTCCAAAAAACTCAAATACACTTGATGCGTACACCAATATCACTGCTGCTCTCTACGAGTAAAGTCAAGCAATGTACAGAACTCTGAGCGAGCCAGGTTCTAATACAATATTCTCACAATGGGACATCTATGACATCAGCACCATGTTTAGAATGTCCAACTTAAAGGACCACTGACTCAAAAATAGAAGCACATCTTCAATGTGGTTAACACAGAAATGCACATAATTCTCTTTATTGAATATGAATGTTACTTATTGTTATTAATTATGGTTAGGTTTACTATGTATTTGCATTAAAGCTATTGTTATCTGTTATCAGCAGCTTCAGACAGATAGAAGTCTATATATATATATATATATATATATATATATATGACCGGATACACTGTAAATCTCCAGTGTAATAATTTGCCATCACATATTTGTTAAGCAGACTTATCATACGAGTAATCATCCAGTCTACTTGTTCAACATTCTGTCCTGAACATCCTAAAATGGTTGTCTCGCCTCTATAATAACCATGTGATCCAGGGATCAACAACCTTCGGCACTCCAGCTGCTGTGAAACTACAACTCCTAGCATGCACACTTACTTAGCTGCTATTGTAACTCCCATAGACATGAAAGGAGGATTCTAGGAGTTGTAGTTTCAGAATGGGTGGAGTGCCAAAGGATGCTGATTTTTATCAACCGTCAAAATACTTAATTGGTAGTTGTATACAAAACACTATCACTGAAGCCAACTACCTAAAACATAGCTTTTATTAACAATATAGTAAAATCAAAAGGTTCCTCACATGGGGACTGACGTACATACAACAAGACAAACAGTAAGAAACCATTAAGGATCAGGTATGGGTATAGACGTTAACAACGGTGGACCGAGGGCGATACCCTATGGGCCCCTAGTGTATGCCTAGGGTATCCCTGGTCTAATCTTTGCCCAGAGATGCCCCCAGATGGTAGAAGCACTCTGTCCCCGTGCCTAAAACTACCTGTCCTTAAAGCGCCCTTACAACAATAAATTGGCCCACATGGATGCCTGGGTCATTCAATACAACAGATTAAATAATGTTGGTTATTAAATTACAGTCCTGGTCTCGACGCATTTCCCCTTCAATGGCAGGTTCGTCAGGAGACAAAAGAAAAAATGGACAATCCGGTAAGTCACTACCAATGTTCAGTGACCACACACCAACGATTTAGCAAAATCAAATCAAAATTAAACCAAACTAAAGTACTGGAGCACCCTCAAGGCAGTGCTCGGCTGTCAGAGAATTCACAACGGTAATACAGATATATAGATTACAACAAGCACAGAGTGAAGAAGATAAATTGTTACTCATCTATTGAAACACATCCGTTCTGGACAGCGGTCTGCAGCATGGGGTGCTCCAGGGGGCACTAAAATGAGGCTCCAACTTGAACACTGATCCCAAGGTTATTTAAAGCCCTAGGCAGGGCAGCCCCTAACTGATTACCACCAATCACAATACCCTTTGTGTGTCATGTGACCTAATGGTCCCCGGCTATTAACTAGGAGTATGAGGGGTATGTTATATGTGAGAGATATACATTAATCAAGGTGCCTCAAAGGTAGCAGTGGAAGATGTATTGGCGTCCATCGCTTATTACAGGAAGCATGCGCTTACCCTGGCCTGCTTAATTCCTCCAAATCCATGGGTGGAAAGCACCCTGAGACCTAAAGATGGCCGTGCGTTCCACCATGGCAGAGCCAATCCAGACCGTCCACGTCATCATTGGGATGCGGCAGCTGGATCGCATGTGAGCTTGCGTTCCAGCGCGGCATCTCGTGGGCGTGGTTATGCGTTCCACCAGTCTTTTGCTATGGATCCGGTCCTCACACCAGCGATAGTGGATATAGAGGTAGTGATAACCTCCCAATTCAGGGACTAAGACGCCTTATGACTGTTTATAATCCAATAAAAGATAGTGAGGGGGTAATGGGGACCCATAAGTGGTATAATTATCCGCAAATAGTGATTCACAGTAAACATATACTGCAGCAAAGCCTATAAGGTGACTCACTCACTCTCCCCGTGTTACGGTTAGATAGATGAATGAGTCAATTTCTCCGTCATCGATACATAGGTGTCATGGAACCATGAACCAGACGTACAACAAGAGATAAGTGGAAATAAGAAGGCTTTATTGAAAATCAAGCTGTAAGCAAAAGTCCAAACGGATGGCTAAATCGAAGCAGGGTCTTGCGTAGACAGAGGTCAGGAACCAGAAGGGTAGTCAGACGAAGCCTGGATCAGGAACCAGCAGGGTAGTCAGACGAAGCCGGGATCAGGAACCAACGGGGTAGTCAGACGAGGCCAGGATCAGGAACCAGAAGCAGCAGCAGTCTTAGAAGCATGTGAACACAGGAGGACCAAGCAAGGAACTGAAGCCACAGACCTCCTATATATATGAGCTAGGCATCCAGCTCCTCCCAGTGGGAAGGAGAAGACGCAGGGTGGGAGGCTACAAGAAACCCAGAAACCAAGATGGCCGCCAGCACATGTCAAACGAAGGAGAACAGTAAGAAGGTAAGACCATGACAGTACCTCCCCCTCAAGGGCCCCTCCTCCGCGGAGTAAGGAACGGTTTCTGAGGGAAGCGTGCGTGGAAGGCTCGGAGCAAAGCAGGAGCATGGACATCTGCGGAGGGAACCCAGGAACGCTCCTCTGGACCATAACCACGCCAATGGACCAAAAACTGCAACCGACCGCGGACCAGGCGTGAGTCCAGGATATTGCTCACCTCATATTCCTCACGATTGCCCACTTGGACCGGACGGGGCCGAGGAACCGAGGAAGTGAAACGATTACACACCAATGGCTTCAACAGGGAGACATGAAACATGTTGGAGATCCGCATGCCAGGAGGAAGCGCAAGGGCATAGGCTACCGGGTTTACCCTGCGAAGCACTCGGAAGGGACCAACAAAGCGAGGCGCCAGCTTGGGAGTGGGCACTCGAAGGTTGAGGTTGCGGGTGGACAACCATACACGGTCTCCGACCTGGTAGGAAGGAGCGGGCGCTCGTCTGCGATCAGCCTGGAGTCTCTGGCGCTGCGCAGAGACCTCAAGGGACCTCTGGATCTGTACCCAAGAAGCACGTAGGACGGAAAGGTGATCCTCCACAGCCGGAATATCCTGGGGAGAGAATACCTCCGGTAACACGGCAGGTTGGAACCCATAATTGGCCATGAAGGGAGACGTCCCAGAGGAAGAGTTCACCGCCGTGTTCCTGGCAAACTCAGCCCAAGGCAGGAGGTCAACCCAATTGTCTTGGTGATCGGAGACATAGCAACGAAGGAATTGCTCCAAGGCCTGATTGGATCGTTCTGCGGCCCCATTGGACTGAGGGTGGTAGGCCGAGGAGAAAGAGAGATGAATCCCCAACTGGGAGCAAAAGGCGCGCCAGAACCTGGACACAAACTGACTCCCCCGATCCGACACAATCTCCTTGGGCAAACCGTGCAACCGGAAGACCTCCCTGGCGAAAATCGTGGCCAACTCTTGTGCAGAGGGTAACTTCTTGAGAGGAACACAGTGGCACATTTTGGAAAACCGATCCACAATCATGAGAATGACCGTATGGCCTCGGGATGCAGGGAGGTCCACAATGAAATCCATCCCCAGGTGTGACCATGGGCGCTCCCCGGTGGCTATGGGTTGCAAAAGGCCCAACGGAAGGTGCCGAGGGGACTTACTCTGGGCACAATCGGAGCATGCCGCTACATATGCGGCGATGTCGGAACGTAGAGAAGGCCACCAGAACAGACGTGAAACAGCCCAGGACAGCTGATTCTTTCCAGGATGCCCCGCGGCCTTGGAGTTATGGTAGGTTCGCAACAACCGAGTGCGCAACTCCTCAGGCACAAAACACCTGCCGTTGGGTCTCCCAGAGGGAGCACCAGATTGAGCCGCCAAAATCTGCTCACCCAGGGGAGAGGTCAGGCTGGTGCGAATGGCGGCCAGGATCTGATTCGGAGGTATGACCGAAGTCGGAATCGACTCCTCCCCGGACAGCTCGGAGTACTGCCGTGATAAGGCATCCGCTCTGATGTTCTTGGAACCGGGTAGGTAGGAGACCACGTAATTAAAACGTGACAAGAACAGAGCCCATCTGGCCTGACGTGGTGTCAATCTCTTGGCCTCAGAAAGGTAGGTCAGATTCTTGTGGTCCGTCAGGATGAGAACCGGAACCACCGAACCCTCGAGCAAGTGCCTCCATTCTTTAAGGGCCTGCACGATGGCCAATAACTCCCTGTCACCAATCTGATAGTTGCACTCCGCGGAAGACAGTTTCCGGGAGTAAAACCCACAAGGAAGCAGAGGACCCTCTGGTGTTCTACGCTGAGACAGAAGGGCGCCTACTCCCGTCTCAGACGCGTCCACCTCGAGGACAAAGGGCAACCCAGGGTTGGGATGTGACAGAATCGGAGCCGACACAAAGGCGGACTTTAGAGCCTCAAAAGCTCGGATGGACTCGAGCGGCCAGACCTGGAAATTACTGCCCTTCCTGGTCAGATCCGTGAGAGGCTTGGCTAGCATAGAAAAGTCCCTGATGAACTTCCGATAATAATTGGCGAAGCCCAAAAAGCGCTGCAGGACACGGAGACCACTGGGCTGGGGCCACTGTAAGACAGCCGAAACCTTCTCAGGATCCATGGAGAACCCCTCAGCGGAAATGATGTAACCTAAGAAGGTTACCTGGGATCGGTGAAATTCGCATTTCTCAAGCTTACCGAACAGCCTGTTCTCTCGTAACCGTTGCAACACTCGTCTGACATCCATAATGTGGGCCTCCATGGATTCAGAATATACCAAGATGTCATCCAAATAGACCACCACACACTGCTGCAACAGGTCACGGAAAACATCGTTGATGAATTCCTGGAAGACTGCGGGCGCATTGCACAACCCAAAGGGCATAACCAAGGATTCATAATGACCGGTCCTGGTGTTAAACGCGGTCTTCCACTCATCGCCCGCCTTGATCCTTACCAGGTTATATGCCGCCCTCAGGTCGAGTTTGGTAAAGACCGTGGCCCCTTTGAGGCGATCGAACAGCTCGGAAATCAAGGGTATCGGGTAAGCGTTCTTGATCGTGATGCGATTGAGACCCCTGTAATCGATGCAAGGCCTCAACTCACCGCCCTTCTTTTTCACAAAGAAAAATCCAGCCCCTGCCGGGGACGAGGATTTGCGAATGTGTCCGCGTGAAAGCGCCTCCCTCACGTACTCCTCCATGGCCTCATTCTCCGCTACCGACAGTGGATAGACTTTGCCACGAGGAGGAACGGCACCAGATTGTAACTCTATGGCACAATCGTATGGGCGGTGCGGAGGTAGGGCAACCGCGCGCACCTTATCGAATACATCCCGGTACTCTTCGTATTCAGGAGGCAACAGAGAGTCAGAGGAAGTACACAGCAACTTGACAGGCCCATGGATGCAACTAGCCCCACACTGCGGTGACCACGAGAGGATCTCGGCCGATCTCCAATCGAAAGTCGGATTATGCTTCTGGAGCCAGGGGTACCCCAAGACCATCGAGTAGTGTGGAGACGAAATCACCTGGAGACAGACCGACTCTCTGTGAACGGCACCAATGGCTATCCCCACTGGAAGGGTCTCATGAGTCACGTGTGGCGGCAGAAGGGGTCTGCCGTCTATCGCCTCAAGAGCCAGTGGGGAACCTCGAGGCTGCAGAGGAATGGAATTGGCGGCAGCGAACACACTATCAATGAACAAACCACCAGCACCAGAGTCCACCAACGCCTGGGTCGTCACCGAGCCCCCGACCCAGGAGAGGACAACAGTGATCAGTGGTTTGTCAACACGGGAAAACGGGGACGAGGAGACTCCACCCAAGATCTGCCCCCGACAGGATCTCAGGTGCGAGCGTTTCCCTGACGGTTCGGACATGCCAACCGAAAATGCCCACCGAGACCACAGTACATGCATCGGCCCTCGCGTCTCCGGAGTACCCTCTGCCCCTCGGACAGGCGAGCAAATTCCAGCTGCATGGGTTCACCCCCAGACGAGTCATCCCCAGGAGGCGTGGGAGGAGAGGGAGGCACGGGTGGGACAGCAAACGTAGGCGCCAATCTGTTAGAAGACCTCCGCAGGCTCTCCTTAAAGGAAGGTCTCTCCCTGAGTCTGGTGTCAATCAAAATAAGGAAAGAAATAAGAGACTCGAGCTCCACTGGTAGGTCCTTAGCTGCAACCTCATCCTTCAAGGCATCCGAGAGACCATGAGAGAAAGCAGCGACCAGAGCCTCATTATTCCAGCCCACCTCTGCTGCCAGGGTACGAAACTCAATGGCGTATTCAGCTACGGATCGTGAACCCTGTCTGATGGACATAAGGAGCTTCGCAGCAGAGGCAGCACGAGCCGGCACATCGAATACCTTCCGAAGAGAAGCAACAAAACCGGAAAACTCGGCAACCACCGGATTGTTGTTCTCCCATAAAGGGCTGGCCCAGGCCAAGGCCTTGTCCGAGAGCAGCGAGATCAAGAAGCCCACCTTTGATCTCTCAGTAGGAAAGGCATGTGGCAGCAACTCGAAATAAATGCCCACCTGGTTAAGGAAACCTCGGCACTGAGTTGGCTCTCCCCCAAAGCGCTGTGGAAGGGGGGCAGAACCGGTCATACCCCGAGACACCGCAGGCGCAGCAACAGGTGTCGGGGTAGACTCTGGCTCAACAACCGGAGCGGCAGTAGGAGCGGGCCCAGGAGCGACAACCGACCCATCGGCAACGGAAGCGAAATGAGCCGTGCGTTCAAGCAGGATTTGCAACGCCACAGCGAACCGACCCAACAGGTGATCCTGCTGATCAAGTCTGGCAACCAGCGTAGGTAGCGAGGATGGCCCTGTACCGTCAAAATTCATGGCTTGGTCCTAATGTCATGGAACCATGAACCAGACGTACAACAAGAGATAAGTGGAAATAAGAAGGCTTTATTGAAAATCAAGCTGTAAGCAAAAGTCCAAACGGATGGCTAAACCGAAGCAGGGTCTTGCGTAGACAGAGGTCAGGAACCAGAAGGGTAGTCAGACGAAGCCTGGATCAGGAACCAGCAGGGTAGTCAGACGAAGCCGGGATCAGGAACCAACGGGGTAGTCAGACGAGGCCAGGATCAGGAACCAGAAGCAGCAGCAGTCTTAGAAGCATGTGAACACAGGAGGACCAAGCAAGGAACTGAAGCCACAGACCTCCTATATATATGAGCTAGGCATCCAGCTCCTCCCAGTGGGAAGGAGAAGACGCAGGGTGGGAGGCTACAAGAAACCCAGAAACCAAGATGGCCGCCAGCACATGTCAAACGAAGGAGAACAGTAAGAAGGTAAGACCATGACAATAGGTCACTCTCTCAGTATATGTATGGTGACTGTGGTCAGCCACTCTCGCCCACTGGTATGGGACAGCTCACTCTTTCTGACCTTCCATGCAGGTGGTATAAGGAGTCTATATGTCAATACGTTCAGGTGAAAAAAGCTACGGATGAATGCCAAAATTAATACTGATTGTACAGGTATCTCATTAACCCGAAGGGTGTCATATTGGCACCCCGCAGGCTAGGGCTAGTGAGATTGCTACCTTGCAGACTAGGGTTAGGGATATCAGTGGTGCTGTATGTAATAGATATACATTATGTATCATTGGAAAGGTCCTAAAGATATAGAAAGTGACACTCGGGGATAGACCCCCATGGACAGGAAGGCCGGGTATTTCACAGAAAACATGAGAACGTAAGCTGTTCATTTAAACCTCCTGGGAATTGCGAGCGGAACCAGAAGATCCACTCCGTCTCTTGCTGATTGCTGATCCCTGATGTGATCACTTACTTGTAGTCCTAGGAAGGTTTTCATAATGTACATTAATTACCAAATGTGCCTCTGTCTCCATGTGTTCTTCATTTTACTGCCCCAAATAACATGCTCTTTTCTAAGGATTATGGCCAGTGCTGAAATTAAAGATGAGCGAATTTCTTTAAAATTCGATTCGGCCGGTTCGACAAATTTCCAGAAAAACGCATAGGGAGTGTGCTGGGGTAGTGAAATAATACTGTCAGTCCGTATGACATGCAGATGACAGGCGTCGCTATTAGAATCACACTGCGCATTTCACTTATTTGGGCAGTCACGGGGCCAAAAATCTGTGGCTTCTCTAGCTTTCAAATTTTAGGGGGGCACACTGGGGGCCAGGACAAAAGTAGCTATAACAACGATATATTTACACAAGTATGCTTAGAAATGCTGCGATACTTTACCCAATACCTAAAACCGCAACAGGGAAGAAAAGTCCAGTGCAGCTGTACTAGAGCGACAGACTAAAGGGAGGCTGCCATGATAGGTTTTGGGGATGAGGGGACGTCAGGGGAAGTCGCAGACTAGATGAGGGCAGTGAGAGGTTAAGTGGGGAGGAGGTTGGGTTAAGGAAAAGGGGTGGAGCTTTAGGGTTTTTAAGGGAGTGAAGCAGGAACCCAGGCGCCATTTTAGGTAGGAAAAGCTAGCTTACCTTAGCGATGGAGGCCCTCTTAGACAGGCTGAGGGAGGCGGCAGAGACGCGCAGCCCGGAGTGGTTGGAGGCGCAGGTGTCGGGCCTGCTTGGTGGGGATGCAGTGGGCATGTCTAGTTCGGCGCCGAGGGCAGATGGGCGCGGCAGGTATGGCGCCGGCGCGACTTAGCCCGAGCGATACCCCACGGGCTCGGCGCCGGATTGGGAGCCCCTCCAGGGACCCTCCACGGCGGGGAGGCACGGCTAGAGCTCCAGCGTCAGCCTCCTGGCGCGGGAGGAATCCTGCAGTACGGCGTAGCTTAGAGCAGGGCAGGGGGTCCCGCCCCCTGCCCTCCCCAGTGTGCAGCGGTGGATCGGGACCGGGACCTGCAGGATCCCCCCCCCCCCTTAGCAAGGGAGGACTGCACGGCGGGGGAGCGAGAGACGGTGCGGACATGAGGCTGGGCTGGACATCGGGTCGGCAGGTGCCCAGGCCTTGGGACACAGATGAAGACGCGGCAAGCACTGGCAGGCAGCAACGGGAGGAGGATCTATCTTCACCATTGTCATGCGCACCCAGCACCGTGGAGGCTGAGGTGCGGGGATCCGGGTCAGCGGTGGTGTCGGCACAGGAGGATGTCTCGTCGCTGAGAACGGATCGGCTGGAGTCAGGAGTGATGGCTGCGGGGTTCACAGCACCCGGGCAGCTAGGTAAGACCTCTGTGGGACCTTCACATGCGGTAGTTAGCGCCCCTAGGGGGGTGGGGGCAGGGGGGAGCCTCGGGGAGTTGGTTGGGTGGCTGAGTCAGTTGCTGGGTAGCTTGGCAGGTTGGGTTGCTGGTCTTGGGGGAGCAGGATTGTCTCCATTGCCCACTTGGGGGGAGGGAGGGGCCCCTACGGTGCCGGTGAGGGTTGGGCCATGGGTTTCTAGTGCGCAGGTGCGGGGGGAGAGGCAGTATCGGTGCAGACCCAAGCGGGGGGCGATGAAAAGCGGCTGAAAGTGGATGATTCGGCGCAAGGGGAAGTATATGTATGCAGAGGCGTAGCGTGGGAAGGGGGCGAAGGGGCCGTTGCCCCGGCGCCAAATTGCAGGGGGCGCCAGGCAGCCGAAATTTCAATGAGGGCTACGGAAGCCTATGGCTCCCGTCCCCTCCGTTATGCCTCCTAGGCTTCAGGCCACTAGGCCTGAAGCCTATAAGGCAGTAGAGCGATGCAAAACTCGGTCACGATAACCTCACTGTGACCTCCTGCGTCGGATCTCGCGAGATGACGCAATGATGCAGCACAGGAAGGCACAGTGAGGCGTTCGTGACCGCCTGCGCCGGGACGCCACAAGCGGGGATGGAGAGAGGTAAGTATGTTTTTTTATGTTACCTTCCCTAATTGCAGAGGCACTGGGGGCAGTATGGGGGGTGGTAGAGGAGAGGACTTGAGCAGAAAAGAGGCTACCCTATTGAATGGCACAGTAATAAGAGGGTGGAGAGGCGGTCATTATATTAATAACAAAGAGGGGGCCATTATATTAATAATAAAGAGGGGGCCATTATATTAATAATAAAGAGGGGGCCAGTGCATTAATAATAAAGAGGGGGCCAGTACATTAATAATAAAGAGGGGGCCAGTACATTATTATTATTATTATTATTATTATTATTAATAATGTAATTGCCCCTCTTTATTATTAATATAATGGCCCCCTCTTTATTATTAATGTAATTGCCCCTCATTATTATTAATATAATGACCCCTTCTTTATTATTAATATTATGGCCCCCTCTTTATTATTAATGTACTGGCCCCCTCTTTATTATTAATATTATGGTTCCCTCTTTATTATTAATGTACTGGCCCCCTCTTTATTATTAATGTAATGCCCCCTCTTTATTATTAATATAATGACCCCCTCCTTATTATTAATGTAATGGCCCCCTCGTCGCCCCAGGATATACATCCATGGGTAAGCTAAGGGATCGATGATGACCTCAGCGTCTCCATGCGTCTCTTCCAGTCAGCAGTCCGGTGTGGCGCGGGGAAGGGTAGGCGGAGCCTAGCGTCTTACATCAGACGCTCACATGCCTCTGCTGTAGGTCCTAACTACAGGTAGTCGTTAACTGCACGTTTCTGTTGGAGAAGCCTATCAAGCATATACAAGGTGCAGTTCCATCACGTTGGGCAGTTACAAATCAGACGTCTGATGGACAGGTTGTGTCACCGCTGAACGTCAGCAAGGCGAGCCATGGCCGTGTAAGATCTTCTAAAAGGGCCAGAGATTTTTCTGGCCTGCCGCAAGAGGTCCTGGACCCCGGGGTATTTGGCAACGAATCACTGCACGACTAAGTTCAGGACATGTGCCATGCATGGCACGTGTGTCATTTTGCCCTGTTTCAGCGTGCTCAGCAGATTGGTACCGTTGTCGCACACCACTTTACCAACTGTCAAATTGATCGGCCTGTGACTGCAAAGCAGAGAGGAGTGCAGGACCAGTGTGGCTCTTGGCTTCCAGGCACAACAGCCGCAGCACAGCATGGCAACGTCTCACCTGGCACATCGAATAGGTTCTGGGGAGTTTGGGGGGTGCAGCAGAAGATGCTGTATAAGAGGAAAAGGAGGAGTAAGTTGAGGAGGAGAGGGAGGATGGAGTAGAAGGAGGAGAAGAAGAGGCAGGTCTGCATGCAATCGTGGTGGTAACACCAAATCCACATGGGTGCCACGGGTTGCATGCTTGACAGCCGTCAGAAGGTTCACCCAGTGGGCAGTAAAAGTTATGTACCTTCCCTGCCCATGTTTGGTAGATCATGTGTCTGTGGTCAGACGTATCTTGGCACCGACACTGTGTGCCAGAGATAAATTCACTTGCTGTTGAGCGAGGCCATATAGCTCCGGGATGGCCTTCTGGGAGAAAGATTTACTTCCGGGGACCTTTCATTGCGATGTGCCAATGGCCACAAACTTTCTAAAGGCCTCTGAGTCCACCAATTTATATTGCAGTAGTTGGCGGGCTAGCAGTTCCGACAAGCCAGCGGTCAGCCTTTGTGCAAGAGGGTTGGAAGATGGAGTGGAGGACAAATGGGAGGAGAGAGGATAAGGAGAAGATGCAGGACGTGGAGCGTCTGGAGTGTGGTTTTGCCGGTTCTGATGGTGTTGCTCCCACTAGGCTTGGTGATGGAAGTCTAGGTGCCTTCTTAAGGTGGTCGTCAATAGGTAAGTGTTGGGCTTACCGCGACTTATGTGTTGACAGCACTGGCTGCAGATGGCAACACTATTGTCAGCAGCGGACACGTTAAAAAAGCCCACACTGCGGAGCCATGTGACGGCATCTAGGGAGCACCAGATATGACCGTGCATGGTGGATGGCTTGTTCAGGTGCATCCTTTGTTTTAATTGCACAAACCTTCTGCAACTTCCAACTTAGGCTCCGGCCTGGTGCACCTGCCAGACTCCTAACACCCCCCGGAATGGCCTGCCTCTTCCTCTGCCTGTCATTTTCAAAATTACCCTGTGAAAAAAGTCCCTATAGAAGAGCAGTATTTGTGGAAGAAGGTATATCACACCCCTGCCTCAATCAGTTTTTTTGGGGGCAACTGGTATATCAAACCAGTAGAAATTATTTGTTCCAATAGCATTTATCACTCTGTGTAGCTCCGGTAACGCAACAAAACCGCAAGCAAATGTTGCACTACCAAAATGCACAATATAGAAAGTATATTATTGGTATATCACACCCCTGCTTCAATCAGTTTTTTCGGGAGAGGAACAACTGGTATATCACACCAGTTGAAATTATTTGTTCCAATAGCATTGGGCACTCTGTGTAGCTGCAGTAACAGCAAAATCGCTAACAAATGCTGCACTACCCAAATGCACTATAGAGAAAGTATATTATTGGTATATAACACCTCTGCCTAAGGCCTCTTTCACACGAACGTTTTTTTTCCGTTTTGCGGTCCGTTTTTAGCGTTCCGTATACGCAACCATTCATTTCAATGGTTCCGCCAAAAAAACGGAATGTACTCTGTATGCATTCCGTTTCCGTTTTTCCGTTCCGTTGAAAGATAGAAAAATGTCCTATATTTAGTCGTAAATCACGTTCCGCGGCTCCATTAAAGTCAATGGGTCCGTATAATACGGAATGCATACGGAAGACCATCCATATGTGTTCCGTATTTCGCGGATCCGTATGCTATGCCCTGCCCACCTAGCCATGTGTTTTGTGTTTATCAACTTTATCAGAGCACATGTGCAGGTGCTGAAACCTGCTCAAACCAGTTCGGCTTGTCAGGAAAGGCTGCCAAACATGGATGTGGCCAAGCTGCTGAGTTTAATTAAGGAGAGGCCCCAGCTATGGGACACCCGGGCAGACAGCTACCACGACAAATTCCTAAAGGATCGTGGCTGGGAGGAGGTAACCCAGGAAATGTTTGCCATACATTGGGAGAGGGCCAATCCCACCAAACGGAAAAAATTAGGTAAGCCTACCCATGTGTATGTGTGTTTCCTTGTGTATTTAATAAAAGTGTGTTATTCTCTATAATAACTTATTATTAGATGCAGTGTATTTATCTGAATGTCTAGAAACGAAGTAGGAATTCTGTTGGTAATGAAAGTCCGCTATGATGACGTAGGAATATGCACGAGTTGCAATCTGTATTAAGAACGCCACCTTTTCAAATACATTGTATATATTTTTTAACCCCATAGTGAATGTGTATAATGTTATTAATAATGAAACATATACGTCTGTAGCACTACGTTTGGGCCCTGTGACGTTTCCCTAGTTTCGAACAACCCTGCTAGGCAGCAGTAGTGGCCATGTGTTGCGAGTATTTATAAAATAAACATGGCTGCCTATATTGTGTCTGGGAACACTTTAAGTATATTTTTTAATTGTGTGTGATTTTATTATCGAGTACAATGCTAAAGTGTGGTCACAGCCGATGGATGTAGTGTTTGTATTGAACCATATAGTTTGATATGTGTTTTTAAAAATTCCTTTTGAGTTTTTATATTCATTTTTTTGTATTTAATTTTGTTTTTATGCAGTACAAAGTGTCAAAACCAGATGGCAGTCCTGCAGGGACCAGTTTCGCCGTGAAATGGTGCAGGCCACTTTAAATAGTGGTGAGGGTGCGCTGCGGAAAAAGCCATATGTCTACACCCGCCAAGTGTTTTCTGAAGCCTGTGCTGGATCTTCGGCCGTGAGTAAAATATAAATACTTTTATTTCCTGTATATGTTTTCATAAAATATAATTATATGTCTGGTGTTTGAATACTCTAACAATCTTGATATTTGGTACTACAGGACCGTGGACAGCCTGGACCAACAGAGGGATCCTGGTTTCACCAGCAGTGATTCAGAGCCGCCAGTGGCTGTGCAGTACTCCCCTCGTCCAGAGGATCCCCAGTTTGGGATTGAGCAGCAGCAAGAGATGGAGGAATCGTCGCCTCAGGAGGGACCTTCTGCACCACAGGTCTCCAGCCCCGAGGGCAGAAGAAGACCGGCAAGGAGGAGAAGGCAGACAAATACGAACCCCGATTTGGCTGCAAATACCCAAACATTGGTTCAGACCCAGGTGTTGGAATATCTTACAAAAAAACATCAGGAAGGACACGAAGAAAGAATCTTGAGTGGCTTTGCTCATCTAATAAAACATTTGCCATTATATAAGCAAACTCTATTTGCTGATATAATGACCTCTGTGGCCACCATTTTACAAACCAATGTGGTCTGCTGCATAGATAATTTTAAAAATCGAGCCTTTACTTTTCAGGCCCAAACCCAACCTGGCCCCAGCATGCCACAGCCTCATCCTCGCCACAGCTCTGCTTCGCAGCCACTTTTTTCTCCGGAGCCACCAATCATTCCCCGGCAAAATGTTCATGGACGCCCAAAAACGTACCCACACCAAAGTCAAGGGTCTGACCCTCATACACAGGGACTGGGTCCTTATACAGGTGACCTATTCAACATATAATCTGTATTTTTTGCTAACTTTTTGTTTTGGTTATGTCGGCTGAATATTAAGTCATTGTTTGTGTTTAACATTTTGTGATGTTGCATAAAAACTATTAGAAACAAGTTAAAAGTCTCACATGTCTTAATATATTTCACATATTTTCAATTATTGCATACATGCTTTGGGTTTATTGGCAGGCAAACATATCAGATAGAAACTATGTGTTTTCTACATTCATACACATACCGACAAATAGGCCAGGGTGCATACGTTTGTACAGGAATGGCCAAGCTGTGCCTCTACAGCTGTCGGAAAAATCTCAACTACCACCATGGCCTGTTGTACGCTGATAGCTGGAGTTTGTGGGGCCATGGTGGTATTGCCATTTTGTCAACAGCTGGCGATCCACTGTACCCAATCCATGCTTTTATAGTCCAACTATGCTCAACATACTGGCCACAAGATGTATGTAATAAAAAAAAAAAAAATCCATGAAAATTTTAATGGCAAACATTTTTGACAAAACAAGGATAAACATTTAGAGAAAAAAGCTTTGGTGCCGCCGGTTGGTCCTGAAAACTCAGTTTATAGTCTCCAAAAGGAACAATCCCCCGGCCATTCATAGGCAAGTGTTGTAAGTGCTGGTATCCACAGAAAATCCAGGACCTTGGACAGCGTCAAGAAACGCCAAGAAAGAAAAAGAACTTAACAATGGTAACACACAATTATAGGCTACATATACTACATATTATAATAGGTAAGAAAAAAAGTATACACATGAGAGGTATTAGAGGGTTATTGTAGGGACCACAAAAAAGCATAATCATGAACATGGTTAAACATGGAACATCCTTCAGTACATGATTTGTGATTGTTTGTTGAGCCAACAATTTCACCCCAGCCCACAAGCCCACGTCAAGGGTCCTCTTTGTCTTGTGAGTCCCTACACTATATACATAGAACCACACCCCAAACCAACATAATATAAGTAAACTAAAAAAAAAGATGACCAGAGTCCAGAAATGTCATAATCTGCTAAGTTGTACGTTCATCTAACACGGCAATGCACCCTCAGGACTTGAAAAATATTGCTCATAGAGGGCCCGGACTGCAAGGCCTGCAGATCCCGGTCGTCCATGAAGGGTCTGGTCCAACCCTCCAGATGAAGAAGTTGATCCAGGAGGCAAATCCTCAACTTCTGAGGGAGCATCATGAATCCTGACAAAGTTGTGCAGGATCACACACGCATGAATAACCAGGGTGGCATTGTCCGGCGACATCTGTATGGATGACAGTAATACTCTCTATTTGTGTGAGAGTATTTCAAACGCACATTCTACATAACGACGAGCTCGACTCAGCTGATAGTTAAACATACGTCTGCCATCATCCAGGTTGCGTCTAGGGAAGGGTCGCATGACATGGGGTGTCAAATAGGGATGAGCGAACTCGAACTGTATAGTTCGGGTTCGTACCGAATTTTGGGGTGTCCGTGACACGGACCCGAACCCGGACATTTTCGTAAAAGTCCGGGTTCGGTGTTCGTCGCTTTCTTGGCGCGTTTGTGACGCTTTCTTGGCGCTTTTTGAAAGGCTGCAAAGCAGCCAATCAACAAGCGTCATACTACTTGCCCCAAGAGGCCGTCACAGCCATGCCTACTATTGGCATGGCTGTGATTGGCCAGAGCACCATGTGACCCAGCCTCTATTTAAGCTGGAGTCACATAGCGCCGCCCGTCACTCTGCTCTGACTAGCGTAGGGAGAGGTTGCGGCTGCGACAGTAGGGCGAGATTAGGCAGACTAACTTCTCCAAAGGACTTGATTAATCGATCGATCTGCAGCTGTGCATCATTGAGCTGCTGAAATTCAATTGCTCACTGTTTTTAGGCTGCCCAGACCGTTTGTCAGTCACTTTTTTCTGGGGTGATCGGCGACCATTTTGTGTCTTGTGGTGCGCCAGCACAAGCTGCAACCAAGTGCATTTAACCCTCAATGGTGTGGTTGTTTTTTGGCTAAAGCCTACATCAGGGTGAAGCTGTCACACCAAGTGCATTTAACCAGCAATAGTCTGTTCATTTTTTGGCCATATACTAAATCAGGGGCAAGCTGCGCCCGTCACCAAGTGCATTTAACCAGCAATAGTCTGTTCATTTTTTGGCCATATACTACATCAGGGGCAAGCTGCGCCCGTCACCAAGTGCATTTAACCCTCAGTAGTGTGGTTGGTCAAGCTGTCACACCAAGTGCATTTAAACAGCAATAGTCTGTTCATTTTTTGGCCATATACAACATCAGGGGCAAGCTGCGCCCGTCACCAAGTGCATTTATCCCTCAGTAGTGTGGTTGGTCAAGCTGTCACACCAAGTGCATTTAACCAGCAATAGTGTGGTTATTTTTTGGCCATATCCCAGTCTAATTCTGTCACTAAATCCATACCGGTCACCCAGCGCCTAAATACTAGGCCTTCAAATTTATATCCCGCTAAATCTGTCGTTACCGCTGTACTGTTGTGGCTGGGCAAGTTATTTAGTGTCCGTCAAAGCACATTTTTTGTTCTGGGTTGAAATACAATTCCCAATTTAGCAATTTCATAATTTAGTGGTTTCTGCTATATCAGAGCTATTTGAAATCTATCCCTAAAAGGGTATATAATATTCAAGGTGCACATAGGGTCATTCAGAATAACTTCACACACACGCTACTGTGCATTTCCAAGTCTAATTCTGTTAGTAAATCCATACCGGTCACCCAGCGCCTAAACACTAGGCCTCAAATTTATATCCCCGCTAAATCTGTCGTTACCGCTGTACTGTTGTGGCTGGGCAAGTTATTTAGTGTCCGTTAAAGCACATTTTTTGTTCAGGGTTGAAATACAATTCCCAATTTAGCAATTTCATAATTTAGTGGTTTCTGCTATATCAGAGCTATTTGAAATCTATCCCTAAAAGGGTATATAATATTCAAGGTGCACATAGGGTCATTCAGAATAACTTCACACACACGCTACTGTGCATTTCCAAGTCTAATTCTGTCACTAAATCCATACCGGTCACCCAGCGCCTAAATACTAGGCCTCAAATTTATATCCTGCTGAATTTGAATACAATACATTGGGCCAAATAATATTTTTGTTGTTGTGGTGAACCATAACAATGAGGAAAACATCTAGTAAGGGACGCGGACGTGGACATGGTCGTGGTGGTGTTAGTGGACCCTCTGGTGCTGGGAGAGGACGTGGCCGTTCTGCCACATCCACACGTCCTAGTGTACCAACTACCTCAGGTCCCAGTAGCCGCCAGAATTTACAGCGATATATGGTGGGGCCCAATGCCGTTCTAAGGATGGTAAGGCCTGAGCAGGTACAGGCATTAGTCAATTGGGTGGTTGACAGTGGATCCAGCACGTTCACATTATCTCCCACCCAGTCTTCTGCAGAAAGCGCACAGATGGTGCCTGAAAACCAACCCCATCAGTCTGTCACATCACCCCCATGCATACCAGGGAAACTGTCTCAGCCTCAAGTTATGCAGCAGTCTCTTATGCTGTTTGAAGACTCCGCTGGCAGGGTTTCCCAAGGGCATCCACCTAGCCCTTCCCCAGCGGTGGAAGACATAGACTGCACTGACGCACAACCACTTATGTTTCCTGATGATGAGGACATGGGAATACCACCTCAGCATGTCTCTGATGATGACGAAACTCAGGTGCCAACTGCTGCGTCTTTCTGCAGTGTGCAGACTGAACAGGAGGTCAGGGATCAGGACTGGGTGGAAGACGATGCAGGGGACGATGAGGTCCTAGACCCCACATGGAATGAAGGTCGTGCCACTGACTTTCACAGTTCGGAGGAAGAGGCAGTGGTGAGACCGAGCCAACAGCGTAGCAAAAGAGGGAGCAGTGGGCAAAAGCAGAACACCCGCCACCAAGAGACTTCGCCTGCTACTGACCGCCGCCATCTGGGACCGAGCACCCCAAAGGCAGCTTCAAGGAGTTCCCTGGCATGGCACTTCTTCAAACAATGTGCTGACGACAAGACCCGAGTGGTTTGCACGCTGTGCCATCAGAGCCTGAAGCGAGGCATTAACGTTCTGAACCTGAGCACAACCTGCATGACCAGGCACCTGCATGCAAAGCATGAACTGCAGTGGAGTAAACACCTTAAAACCAAGGAAGTCACTCAGGCTCCCCCTGCTACCTCTTCTGCTGCTGCCGCCTCGGCCTCTTCCTCTGCCTCTGGAGGAACGTTGGCACCTGCCGCCCAGCAAACAGAGGATGTACCACCAACACCACCACCACCTCCGTCACCAAGTGTCTCAACCATGTCACACGGCAGCGTTCAGCTCTCCATCTCACAAACATTTGAGAGAAAGCGTAAATTCCCACCTAGCCACCCTCGATCCCTGGCCCTGAATGCCAGCATTTCTAAACTACTGGCCTATGAAATGCTGTCATTTAGGCTGGTGGACACAGACAGCTTCAAACAGCTCACGTCGCTTGCTGTCCCACAGTATGTTGTTCCCAGCCGCCACTACTTCTCCAAGAGAGCCGTGCCTTCCCTGCACAACCAAGTATCCGATAAAATCAAGTGTGCACTGCGCAACGCCATCTGTAGCAAGGTCCACCTAACCACAGATACGTGGACCAGTAAGCACGGCCAGGGACGCTATATCTCCCTAACTGCACACTGGGTAAATGTAGTGGCAGCTGGGCCCCAGGAGGAGAGCTGTTTGGCGCACGTCCTTCCGCCGCCAAGGATCACAGGGCATCATTCTTTGCCTCCTGTTGCCTCCTCTTCCTACTCGGCTTCCTCCTCCTCTTCTACCACCTCCTCATCCAGTCAGCCACACACCTTCACCACAAACTTCAGCACAGCCCGGGGTAAACATCAGCAGGCCATTCTGAAACTCATATGTTTGGGGGACAGGCCCCACACCGCACAGGAGTTGTGGCGGGGTATAGAACAACAGACCGACGAGTGGTTGCTGCCGGTGAGCCTCAAGCCCGGCCTGGTGGTGTGCGATAATGGGCGAAATCTCGTTGCAGCTCTGGGACTAGCCGGTTTGACGCACATCCCTTGCCTGGCGCATGTGCTGAATTTGGTGGTGCAGAAGTTCATTCACAACTACCCCGACATGTCAGAGCTGCTGCATAAAGTGCGGGCCGTCTGTTCGCGCTTCCGGCGTTCACATCCTGCCGCTGCTCGCCTGTCTGCGCTACAGCGTAACTTCGGCCTTCCCGCTCACCGCCTCATATGCGACGTGCCCACCAGGTGGAACTCCACCTTGCACATGCTGGACAGACTGTGCGAGCAGCAGCAGGCCATAGTGGAGTTTCAGCTGCAGCACGCACGGGTCAGTCGCACTGCGGAACAGCACCACTTCACCACCAATGACTGGGCCTCCATGCGAGACCTGTGTGCCCTGTTGCGCTGTTTCGAGTACTCCACCAACATGGCCAGTGGCGATGATGCCGTTATCAGCGTTACAATACCACCTCTATGTCTCCTTGAGAAAACACTTAGGGCGATGATGGAAGAGGAGGTGGCCCAGGAGGAGGAGGAGGAGGAGGAGGAGGAAGAGGGGTCATTTTTAGCACTTTCAGGCCAGTCTCTTCGAAGTGACTCAGAGGGAGGTTTTTTGCAACAGCAGAGGCCAAGTACAAATGTGGTCAGCCAGGGCCCACTACTGGAGGACGAGGAGGACGAGGATGAGGAGGAGGTGGAGGAGGATGAGGATGAAGCATGGTCACAGTGGGGTGGCACCCAACGCAGCTCGGGCCCATCACTGATGCGTGGCTGGGGGGAAAGGTAGGACGATGACGATACGCCTCCCACAGAGGACAGCTTGTCCTTACCCCTGGGCAGCCTGGCACACATGAGCGACTACATGCTGCAGTTGCCCACATTTTAACGTGTGCGGACTACTGGGTTGCCACCCTGCTGGATCCACGGTACAAAGACAATGTGCCCAGCTTACTTCCTGCACTGTAGCGTGATAGGAAGATGCGCGAGTACAAGCGCACGTTGGTAGACGCGCTACTGAGAGCATTCCCAAATGTCACAGGGGAACAAGTGGAAGCCCAAGGCCAAGGCAGAGGAGGAGCAAGAGGTCGCCAAGGCAGCTGTGTCACGGCCAGCTCCTCTGAGGGCAGGGTTAGCATGGCAGAGATGTGGAAACGTTTTGTCAACACGCCACAGCTAACTGCACCACCACCTGATACACAACGTGTTAGCAGGAGGCAACATTTCACTAACATGGTGGAACAGTACGTGTGCACACCCCTCCACGTACTGACTGATGGTTCGGCCCCATTCAACTTCTGGGTCTCTAAATTGTCCACGTGGCCAGAGCTAGCCTTTTATGCCTTGGAGGTGCTGGCCTGCCCGGCGGCCAGCGTTTTGTCTGAACGTGTATTCAGCACGGCAGGGGGCGTCATTACAGACAAACGCAGCCGCCTGTCTACAGCCAATGTGGACAAGCTGACGTTCATAAAAATGAACCAGGCATGGATCCCACAGGACCTGTCCATCCCTTGTGCAGATTAGACATTAACTACCTCCCCTTAACCATATATTATTGTACTCCAGGGCACTTCCTCATTCAATCCTATTTTTATTTTAATTTTACCATTATATTGCGAGGCTACCCAAAGTTGAATGAACCTCTCCTCTGTCTGGGTGCCGGGGCCTAAATATATGCCAATGGACTGTTCCAATGTTGGGTGACGTGAAGCCTGATTCTCTGCTATGACATGCAGACTAATTCTCTGCTGACATGAAGCCAGATTCTCTGTTACGGGACCTCTCTCCTCTGCCTGGGTGCTGGGCCTAAATTTATGAAAATGGACTGTTGCAGTGGTGGCTGACGTGAAGCCTGATTCTCTGCTATGACATGCAGACTGATTCTCTGCTGACATGAAGCCAGATTCTCTGTTACGAGACCTCTCTCCTCTGCCTGGGTGCTGGGCCTAAATATATGACAATGGACTGTTGCAGTGGTGGCTGACGTGAAGCCTGATTCTCTGCTATGACATGCAGACTGATTCTCTGCTGACATGAAGACAGATTCTCTGTTACGGGACCTCTCTCCTCTGCCTGGCTGCTGGGCCTAAATATATGAGAATGGACTGTTGCACTGGTGGCTGACGTGAAGCCTGATTCTCTGCTATGGGACCTCTCTTCAATTGATATTGGTTACTTTTTATTTATTTTATTTTTATTCATTTCCCTATCCACATTTGTTTGCATGGGATTTACCTACATGTTGCTGCCTTTTGCAGCCCTCTAGCCCTTTTCTGGGCTGTTTTACAGCCTTTTTAGTGCCAAAAAGTACGGGTCCCCATTGACTTCAATGGGGTTTGGGACGAAGTCCGGATCGGGTTCGGATCCCGAACCCGAACATTTCCGGGAAGTTCGGCCGAACTTCTCGAACTCGAACATCCAGGTGTCCGCTCAACTCTAGTTTTGATGCCAGATGCTAAATAGCACTGGGCAGAAAAACGCTGCATGCTCAGTTCTTCTGTCTGGCGCTATCAGTGGATAGACTCTGGATCTGTGCACAAAGTGCAGGACAGATATATCAGTTATGTCCGGCTCCCAGCCTGAAGTAGCTGGCCGGACACAACTCATGTATGTGAATCAGGCCTTTCCATGATGACTGTCTGCTAAAGTGGCCTCATGCTGTACGTTGGTCTAAATTCACAAAAGAGGCAAGGTCAACAAAAGTAGTCAGGGCCAATTCAAGTGTGTGTGTGTGTGTGTGTGTGTGTGGGGGGGGGGGGGGGGGGGGTCGGCAATACAATAGTGTAGCACACAATAGCACCCCAGCAGGACCAAATACCACAGTGCAGCACAAAATACCTCCCTATACAGTAAGTACCTGACATTCCCAGCATTAATTAATGGAAGAGGACTCTGATGGCCCCCTGGACATCGGCCCCGAGGGAATTTTCACTGTAGGGTCTATGGCCAGTCCACGCCTGCCTAGGGGTCAAGGATAAAAGGTGATTTCAGCAGCATTCTTGATAGATACATATCACATTTGAAAACAGCTGTCTAATAGGTACATATTTGAGAAGAAAGTCATCGATGGTGAAACCTTTTTAGGTGGGTTTTCTGAGATTTAAATACTGATGACCTATCCTCAAGATAGGTCATCAATATCTGATCTTTGGGGGTCCAACACCTGGAATCCCCACCGATCAGCTGTTTGAGAAGGCACCAACGCTCCTGAGAGCACAGGGGCCTTCTCACAACTTTCCTTAGGCCAGTGACGACACTTTCATTGGTCATGTGGCTTAGGAGCAGCTCAGCTACATAGAAGTGAATGGGGCTGACCTGTAATACCGAGCAGAACTGCTATATAATGTACAGCACTGTGCGTGGTGAGCAGAGAGGACAGGTCATCAGAACTCATGTCTCGGAAAACCCTTTCATGGAGAAGTGCAAATATGAATATGTCTCTGATCATTTGGAATCCATTGGGTCTGATAAAATGAGTCTCACCTCTGAATGAATTAAAGATTGTTTGCACTTGAATAGTTAAACTGTCCTTGTTATTTGTCTTAACAGTTTATTTGCGACCTTGTATATTTCTGTCAGATTAAATGAAACTGGTGTGGAAATGTCTGTGGAAGGCTTTGTTTATTTATCAGATAGACTAAGCAAAGAAGACAGGTCTGAAATATGTACCAGGTATTGTCTCATCCACAATAACAAAAGCCCTGTGTGCATGCTCAGGGCTGTGTGTCCGTGTGTGCCGATAATTGAATTGGGCATGCGTGACCAATCAACATACGGTGCTCCATACGCCGCCTACATCGCCCACAAGAGCGTGCCGCCCAATACCAACCGACCAACCAACTGTGCCGCCCACACCAGTGTGCACTGTACACTGAGCAATCAGCACACGGCGCTCCACACGCCATCCGCACTGCCCACACCTGCGCGATGGCCAATCACCGCTCGCAGGTTATGGTGTGCTCTCCACGTCGGACCACCGCCATTAGTGTCCCTGCATCACACAGTCCCAGCACTCTCCGCCATCAGTCAGTGCCACCAGTCACATTGCCAGCAGTCTTAGCCACCAGCCGCAGTCAGCAGTCTCAGCCAGAGCCAGCAGTTTCAGCTACAAGCCAACAGTCTTAGCCACCAGCCACAGCCAGTAGTCTCAGCCACAGCCACCAGTCACAATGCCAGCAGTCTCAGCCATCAGTCAGTGCCACCAGCCACATCCTCCATTCACAGTGCCAGCAGTCTCAGCCACCAGTCAGTGCCAGTTGTCTCAGCCATCACTAAGTGCCACCAATCACAGTGCCAGCAGTCTCAGCCAGGCGTCTCAGCCATCAGTCAGTGCTAGCAGTCTCGGCCAACAGTCAGTGTCAGCAATCTCAGCCACCAGCCACAGTCAGCAGTCTCAGCCACAGCCAGCACTCGGTGCCAGCAGTCTCAGCCACAAGCCACAGCCACCAGTCAGCAATCTCAGCCACAGCCCACACTCAGTGTCAGCAGTCTCAGCCACAAGCCAGCAGTCAGTGCCACCAGCCACATGCACCAATCAGAGCCACAGCCATCAAGCAGTCTCAGCCCCCAGCTGCAGCCAGCAGTCTCAGCTACAGCCACCAGTCAGTGCCAGCAGTCCCAGCCGCAGGCAGTACTCTCTGCCACAGCCAGCAGTCTCAGCCACAGCCAACAGTCTCGGCCACCAGCCACAGGTCAGTGCCAGCAGTCTCAGCCACAGCTACCAGTCACAGTGCCAGCAGTCTCAGCCATGAGTCAGTGCCACCAGCCACAGCCTCCAGTCACAGTACCAGCAGTCTCATCCACCAGTCAGTGCCAGCCATCTCAGCCATCACTCAGTGCCACCAGCCACAGTCACCAGTCACAGTGCCAGCTGTCTCAGCCATAAAATGTGGTCAAGTTCCCTTGACATTTAATATAGACTGTTCCTACTAATGTTTATGCACTACTGTTCTAGCGCCCGCTATTGTAACGAACTTAATGTCTAGTTTAGTATAATACCTCTAAATGAACAAGGTGTCACTGCCTGCCCTGTGAGAGATCTGCCCCCCAATTATGAGCAAGGAGGACTTCGAACTACAGTATTGGATTTTATATCATTCTTTGCACCACAGCATCGCTACACAAATTTCTACTAAGGAATTAATACAGGGTTATCACCAACTACAAGCCATAAGCCGTGAAAGAGTGAACCATCCGCCCGCCCATGTGAGGACGTCATCAGTCTTAAGGTCCATCGATAGATGTCTGCAGGTCAGCGTGTGATGCGAATTAGTGTGGTATAATCGAAGGGTGAAATCGCGAACACGTCAGTGTATTCATTACCATTACAGCACTAGTGTCTCAGGACTAATAGCTATATACGGCATATCTAAATTCCTGTAAGATCGCTGCGCCTGCCATTGACTTTGGATACATTTTTTGGGGCCTGTGTAGCAGGATGCCGCACACGTGCCATGAGTTTGGGCCTCATATCATAGGAAGAGCGACTATTTGGAATATTGTTTCAGCCCAGGATGATTTTTCTAACGATATTTTAAGTTTATCGTATGGTATCTATTTTATCATATGGTATCTATTTTGTTGATTGGCACTTTTTATTGTATGGATTTTCATTTGTATTCCATGTTTATTGTATATTAAATTAATAGTTTGGTTCCAAGTACAAGTGAGTAAATTAGAAAAATGTGTGTTTGCTGTTCAGGAGCTGCAGTTCCTGGGTTACCTGCTTTCTTCCTTGGACTGGGATCGACCTGAGAATCAGAAAGCGCTGATGCGGTTTTTGGGGTTTACTAATTACTAATAATTACTAATTCATCCTGAATTATTCTACTGTTGTCAAGCCTTTGACCGATATGACCAAGAAAGATGTGGATTTCTCAGTCAGGTCTGAAAAAGCATTGCATGCGTTTTCTGCAATAAAGACATTTTTTGCTTCTGCTCCCATTCTGGTGCAACCTGATGTGTCTCAGCCTTTCATTGTGGAGGTTGATGCGTCAGAAGTGGGAGTCGGAGCAGTTTTGTCGTGTAGATTTCCTGGGCGGGGGGGGGGGGGGGGGGGATTCAGAGGATCCTGCTGTTCAAGGAACATCATGATACTGTCCTTGCGGGACACCCTGGGAGCAGATCCACTGTAGATCTTATTTCCCGGAGATTCTGGTGGCCAGGTTTATGTAAAGGTGTGGAGAGTTATGTGGCAGCCTGTGAGACCTGTGCACGTGCCATGGTGACTAATACACGGCCTTCAGGATCTCTTCTTCCTTTGTCCATCCCATCCCTGGACTGGATGTGCAATGAGCAGGACCGTGGTACGGTTATGCGGACGCCAAATTATGCAGTGGGCTCGGATATGGGTATAGAAGTCTATAGTTTTTGTTTGTGACACCAATTGCAGCGTGCGCAGGGTACAGTCACAGGGCCCTTTAAGGTGTTGCAACTCACGTACCAGGTTAGTAATGCCAGAGTGGGGTAATGTCTCTGTGTGATAGTGGCAACAGTGTCAACAGTGTATCCTACCTGGTGTGGGGGGTTAGCTCTTCTCTGGGGGGGTCACTCTCACAGGTTACTTCACCAGAGTTTCCTGACTCACCTAAGTTACAGTTCACACCCTGTGAACTCGTGCAGCTTTGTCAGCCAATGTCCCACAGCCTCCTGGCTTTACAGAGTACAGTACACCCACTGTCTCGAGTTCACTGTTTCTTGTGGGGGATTGGGGCTCAGTAGTCTGCCTGACTATGGCCCTGCGACCCTCCCAAGCGTTGCTGCGTCCCCCAACTCCAGGCTATCTCCCAGCCTTGTGGTCCCTCAGCCTTGCCCAGCTGAGACCACACAGACAGAGCCTCCAGGCCTCTGTCCACAGGTAACACACTCCCCCTTTCTGACACCCTGGGAGGTGCTTTATGTCAGCCTGACTACATCCAGCTGGTCTCACCTGTGGTGGAATAGGGGCGTGGACCGCACTATCCACCCCTTCCATGCCTCCAACCTGCTTGAGACCTGTTACTGTCTCACATACCCCTCCCCCCTTTGTTCAAGCCTGTGAGGGTGAACACCTGCATAACCACGGGAGGCTGGTGAGAGGGTATCCACCTGGTCTGGACGTGGGGAACAGCCACCCACCCTGCTCTTTGGCTGCTCCCAATAAGAACCGGCCCAGCTTGGCTTTACAGCCACACTAAGTAACACAGTGTCAGCGAGCACTAGCTGCCGCTGACATATACAGTTACCGGTTCTTATTTCACCGAGGCCAGGAACCTCGGTGACACGTACCTTCCCCTTGTTCTGCCATACCCACGCCAGCAGAGCTTGGTTTATCACCCAAACTAGCCTCTTGCCCAATCTAATCTGCCTAAAGGCCTCATGTCCTTTCTTGGACTGCTGCAGTTCTTGCCTGAACTGTTCCCAGTCATGGTCATGTCCCGACACTTTCTCCTTTGCTTTGCAGGGCTCCTTAAGCAGAGCATGCTTGCCCCTACTCGCTTCTTTTACGTGCATCTGGGTCACTTCTTCCTTCTTTTCAGCAGTAGTTACCCCAGCTACGATGGCAGTTTCAGAGACCTCTGCTCCTTTAGTGGCTTTTTCCACTTCGGCCGCGGCTCCGTTTGGCTTAACTTTGGTCTCTGCAGCACCTGGGGACTTCATGTCAACCAACACATCGGCCTCAACTTTTTCAGCCTTTGTCTTCTCGAAGTCTCCAGTCTCTTTGACCGCCTTCTCATCCTTCTCGGACATGGCACCATACACTTGCCCTGTTAACTCCTCCCCCTCTTTCTCACCGAGGCAGGAGGCACCAGGGTCTTCAGCAGACACCTCATCTTCTGTCATTTTCTCCAGAGGCTCACCCAGGACACTGTTCTCCTTTTGGGGAGGAGTCAGAAGATACAGTCCATCGTAATAGCCCGGATCCAAAAACGGATCGTTCACCTCCTCGTATTTCTTCCCCAGCAGGCTGCTGGCTATTTGGAAGGCCTTGTATGCAGAGGGGACGTCTTCCATCTTCTCTGCCACAGCCAGCACCACAGTGCCACCATCTCCAGTCCCATTTTTAACAGATTCTGGCTTCATGACGTCTTGCAAAGAACTCTCCTTTTCAGGTTTCTCACCTTCCACCTGCTGCTCGAGAGCCCCCTTAGATTTCTCCAACTCATCTTTTAAGCTCACGAGATTTTCCGTCTCCAATTCAGCAAGCTCCTCAAGCACTTCTTCCAGGGCTCTAGCCAAGGAGAAGGCCTTGGTCTCCTTTTCCTAAGCATCAGTCTCTGTTTGGTCACGTTTTTCACCATATCGAGCCGAGATGTATTTCTCTTCAGCTAGGAGCCAGTCAAACCTACTGTTTGCAGCTGTACTATCGTGTCAGGTCATCTAAAACTACCTGGACATGGGCCTCAGACACTAGGCTGATGTCACCCGACTTAATTCCCATCTCGTCAGGTATAACTGTCTGGTTGCTACTAGTAACTACCTTTGTTTCACAGGACCTTGACACGGTAGCATCACTCTCTGGGTTGCTATCGGTCACAGCACATACGTCACCTATACCGCTCGTGTCATTATTAATTCTGACCTCTAGGGGCACCGCTGAGCTATTCCCCACCTGGGACACTTCCTTAGTAACCAACCAACATTGTGGAGACTGCATTTCCACCTCTGGTCCGTGCGGTACACCCTCTAACCCCATCCTATTTTCCTGCACCTTCAAACACTGAGCTGGAGCTGGGCTTTGCTCCACACTACTTATAGGCATGTCTTCAAACCCTTTGATCAAGTCATATAGCCCTTCATGAAACATAACGAACGCCAACGACCTAGTCTTTTAATTATATGTGCTGGAACCCGATTCCTTGAAGCGGCGGATGCTGCCCCTATGCGAAACGAATGCCCGGATATTGAGGACGGGTCTACTGCAAGATTAGTCAGTAAAACACGAATATGAGTTATGAATTGAGGACCGGTAAGGTGAGTATTATTGAATGGTAGCAAGGACTGTCGGGCGGCTTGTTTGGCAGAGAGGACAGAAGCTGTTGCAGCACGTGCACGGGACACCAATGATGAGAGGTCGGGAAGAAAAACACCTGGGTCGGGGGGCCTACCTGAGAGGTCTTGGTGGTGAGTAGTGAGTATGAAACCATCTCTGGAAGCCGAGAGCTGACTGAGAGTGACGTATCTGCTACTGTTAGCCGGGAAAGTAAACTCGGACGGTCTCAAAACCCGTAAAAGGCCGGGTACACGGCAGCTTTTATTACCAAACTATGCAGGGAACCGAATGGTTTTTGTCTAACAAGTCGGAAAGGTCGCGGAAAAGCTGGCCAGTGACGGGTAGCCGGCGAGTGCGTGACTCGCAGTCACTTTTCTCGAGACCCCTCAGAGTAGCTTTAATGGCATGAATTGAAAATAATGAACCTGACTGAGGGAAACTCATGGCTCTAAAATATTGCACCCCTGCGAGGTAGGACTTGACCGTGGTGTGGGATAGTTTGAGATTGGTGTGACAGTAACCTATGAACGCCAGGATGTACGGAACGAACTCGGTGTCACCTTGCGGACAGGAGTCCTGAAATCTCTGGAAGGCTCTCCAACCTGTCTGGTAGGCTCTGGCTGTATTGGGAGAGAGGGACTTGAGTAACAGTGACCGAGCGGTGGCGAGATGAGCGTCTATGGAAGGATTAGAGCAGCGTATGGAGGGACTGGGCTCCCGATGGCGTCTGCTTCTAGACAGATCTGTGAAAAAGGGTAAAATTAAAATGAGATAACGCGTCGGCTGCTACGTTGTGGTTACCGGCTACATGTGAAGCTACGTAACGAAACTGGTGTTGTAATGACAGAAGGACCAGGCGCCTAAGAAATAACATGACACATGGAGACTTAGAACCACTATTGAGAATCTCGATGACGGCTGTATTATCGGACACAGTCTGACCTGACCAACTTTGACCCCAGGTATAGGACGCTGCCACTAAGGGGTAGAGTCCAAAACTGCTAATGTACGGAAAAACCCAGGAATGGAACTGACTTCGATTGGCCATCTGTCTGCTAACCAATGGTTGCCAAAAACGAAACCTGTATTGGCAGCGGCGTCGGACAAAATTACGGGGGAGTTGTCGGATATTGTGGGAACAAAGAGCGAGATGCCATTCCATTGGTTGAGAAATTGATCCCACATGTTCAAGTCAGCCATGACCATGTCGTCCAGACCTATGCTGCTATCCTGGGAAGGGGCTGTAGGAAGGAGTGAAAGTAAACGAGAAACAAATGTCCTACCTTGCGGAATTATGCGCATTGCAAAGTTCAGCATACCTAACAGGGACTGTAGCTGAACTTTCTTAATTACTCTAGTAGATGTGAAATTATGAACGACTTCCCTGATTCTCTGTAATTTGTCCCTTGGCAACCTGGCAACCATGTTCTGGGTGTCCAAAACTATACCAAGGAATGTGATGACTACGGAAGGACCCTCCACTTTCTTGGGAGAGACAGGAACCCCCAATTGTCTGAAACACTCCAGTAGCAAATGAAGGTCTTTGGGGAGTGTCAGGACGCTCAATAATTAAAAATTAATCCAGGTAGTGAATAACATTGCTACAGTGGAATTCATGGACTAAAATCCAGTGGAGAGCCTTGGCTAATTGGTCAAATAACCACGGGCTACTCTTAGACCCGAATGTGAGCTTGGAAGCAAAATAATAAAGGCCCCTCCATTTAATGCCATACCATTACCAGAGGGACGGTTTGATCGGTAGTAATTTGAAGGCGTCTGCAATATCGGCTTTAGAAAGGATGGTACTGGGACCTAACTGCAAGATAAGAGCGATGGCTTTATCTATGGTGGCATATCTCATACTAACTTCTTCAGATGGAATTAGAGAGTTGATGCTAGGTATGGGGGTACCATGCGGGGTGGATAGGTCGATAATCAACCTCTCTTTGTTACTGAATTTACCGAACACAACTCCTACCGGGCTGATTCTCCACCGTTCAAAGGATAATGACAAAAAAGGACCTATCAGGAAACCTTTGACTAATTCCTCTTAGATTCATCTATCGGAGACATCGGGGTGATGGTCAGCGGACTGTGAGTTCCTGCACTCGTGTGTAGACTCTGGAAGGGCCACCACCCCGGTGTGGAAACCGAACCTAAACCCTGTACTAAGGAACTCCACGAAGCCTGGGTCAGAATACCTGCGTAAGAACTGCTGCAACCGAACTATATTAACAACACACATGTAATAATTATCTGATTTTAATGAACAGACTACTTAAGGGTGGGCTCTGAAGCAGTTAGTACATATGTGTAGCAAGCGACACTGACTGAAGTTGCAGGATGCGTAGTTGAAATTATTACAAATCTGTGACCTGCCGAGTAGTTTGATGGGTCTACCCAGCTTGTCAACTAAACCAGAGGATCTGTGTGAATCGGACGGGCCGGAACAGGACCTGTAGAACTGGACCCCTCACTTGGAACAGCCTTATGACACCACACAGTAGGATGGTCAACTGAATGGCACAGGGAGCACGAAGGTGCCCTAAGCCCGGCGAAATGCCTACAAAAAATCTCTGTATCAATGTTAGCCCAATTTGTGAGAAACTGGAACTGACTTAAAGTGGCCGCTGCCTTGGCCGAGAAAGAACAATGGTAGTCGTAGAAGGAACTACCACCATACTTATATCCCAACTCTGTTATCCTAAATAAATACAAATCAAGTTCTTCCCTTCTCTCATTCAACATCAGATGGATTTGTGTCAGAGAATTCTGAACTGTGACCATGGAGACCTCTTCCTGCTGCTGAGGGCCTGAGTTAACGACCAGTAACCGGTATAACTCGGCCTTCCTAGCAGAAGCGGGATACGAAATACCCCCTCTGGACAACTCCGTTATCAGCCTAGGGACGGTCCAACTGCGAAGAGACGACACACTGCCCCCTTCTGACATCCTGGCGGGGTTCTTGTCGACCGAAGTCTCCACTATGTCTGAAGCACGTGACATATCCTGTGGATACAGTATGCACAAATCAAACCCTGACTGTCAACCGACACCATGTGACGTAAGCTGTGAGTAGGTCGAGACCCATGCAACTGTGAAAAATACAAGTGAAAAGGGACGAGAGGACCTGAGCCAAGGAGAAGCGATAGCTGAACCTAGAACACCCCAGTGATTGATGAGTCTGACGGTGGCACAACTTGGGAGTGCCACCGTCAGACTCATCAATCACTGGGGTGAGAGAAGAGGAATAGTAACACGACACAGCCACTGCCATACTGTACCCTGATGGTTGAACAACGTGCAGAATATATTTGAAGAAGGACGACACAGATCCTGGAATAAATCACATGTAAGATCCCTGCGTACGACATACCGCCAGGCGTAGAGGCGTGCGGCCAACAATACGGAGATCCTCTAACTAGCACTGAACAAGTGTGACGCCCCTTCCATAAAAAACAACTCCATCAATCAAAAAGCATGTATTTCTCTTTTTTTTATTAACAACCCTAACTAAATCTCCCCAAGGTGGTCATAGCTCTGGTGGCTACTAGATGGAGCCAACACAGAGCACAGAGCCATGGACTGCACTGCCGGCAGTCACCACCAGAGGGAGCCTGCACAATTCAACGCTGCTCATGGACTGTATCGGCTCCAGCGGCCACCAGGGGAAGCCCACACAGTTACCAGCCGCCTGTAGCTCGTGCAGACAGCAGAGGAGACTACAAGCAGGAACGCACGGGTAAGTGTGCCGCAAGATGACATGGGGCAAGTGCGGGCATAAAAGGGGGGGGGGAAACCATGCTGCTGCCAAGGACCCTGCCTAACTAGTGGCACAGCGGCCTGTGCCAGACATTGAAGGGGGGGGGGGGAGAAATTTGAATCAGGATCACGCTGACCCCTGCACCCTACGATTCATGCCACGTGGGAGCTGAAGCTGCCTGGCAGACGCTCCGGTGCAGTGTTGCTCCCCCTTTACCTAGGGAGCAGGCACTGCCGGCGGGACTTGTGAGAGCGAGACTGCAAAGCGTGGCAGTCACTTACCTGATCCAGTAGCTTGCGCACAAAACGAACTTCTGGGGGCTTGACCAGAGGCAATCCTCACGCACCGAACGAGGCCAGAGTTTGACACGTCGTTCATTGAAGGAGGGGCAGAGGTGACATTATATAGGCAACCGTGCCCCTCCCACAAATACAGGCCAATTAATCGGCCTTAACACTTATCATTTAAATTTTTACCACCAGGGGGCGCTTCTCCCCTGACCACAACCTGCAACGGAAAAGGTGTATCACTGTCACCACATATTTCATATGGCATCATATTTTCCTTATGCATTTCCACACTCTTGTCACCATCACTTTGCACTTTACCAGCACCATTGTTATCAATGGTCAATATTCTTTCCCCATGCAGGTCAAAGTGCAGCTCCCTTAGAACTTCACTTAAAGGGACAAGTACAGGTTCTGCAGGAGTTTCCTCACTATCTTCAGAAGTGTCTACCTTACCCCACAACAACGACACAATATCCCAGCCCAACATCACATCATATATGAACATATTTGTAACATCAGGTCCACAATACCCAGTTCTCACTGGAGTCTCACACTGAGTGCGAACCACCGTATAGTCGTTATTATCCGCATGACTGTCCCGCACATCTATCATTTGCGGCTCAGTCTCCAGTCCTGGTATCTCAACACCTCCCGGCTTGGCAGATAGCAACACACCATAGTTCACGGCTTCTGAAGCCCCAGGGCACTGGTCAGCAACCTGCCCAGTGTCCAGAACCGTGCTCACTGTCACTTTGTCTTTTACACCAGAAAACACGGAACAGTCTTACCCACAGATGTCACTGGTTCGGCAGTCTCAGGCGATGAGGGAGAGCCAGGAACATCTTCCCCGAGGTCACCGTCCTTCTCCTGGACATTAGGAACCTCCTGCCTTTGATTCCTGGTTACCTGACTTCTGACCATAGGACAATCAGGTTCACACTTTGTGACTTGACGGCATCTCCAGCAGCGCTCTCTTTGTTGCAGGACAGCTGCCTGCCGTTGTGGTTGGTTGCACCCGCATCATGGCTCCTCCGGACATCCTTTTCTTCCCGACAGTTGCCCTTGGCGACGCCACACATCACCTTTTTTACATTTTTTCAGCCGCATCATCGACACTTTGGACTTTTACAAATTGTCCACTCAGCTTTGCATGTTTTTTCTCCAGGACCCACTGCAATGGCGTCCTCAAAGCATCAGCACAGCTGTTACCCTGGTAAACGCTTTGGGTTAGGAGTTCTCTTTTTCTTTCCTAATCCTCCATGAGTTTTTCATGCTCCTGCTGCCACTTCAGGTGCCTTTGGTTAGCCTCCAGATTGGCCTGCCTCGGCTGCTCGGTGAGATCCTCCATCCACCCCATAGCAACAGACAGCCCAGGCATCAGAAAAATTTTCTGCAACAAGTCCACTAACAGAGACCCGGCCTCCAGGTGTCTCACTCTCAAGAGACAATTTCAGCATTCACAGTCTCTTTTGCATTGCAGACATTACAGTTTCTTTCCCAGGGCTGCTGGCCCTTTAAATCCACACAGCAATTTCCTTTGCAACACACAGAATTCAGCAGCACCTGCTCTTGCCGTTGCCCCTAGCAACCATTTTGTCTCCTTTCAGCAGGAACGTTTGACCGCATCCGACACCAATTGTGGGGGGTTAGCTCTTCTCTGGGGGTCATTCTCACAGGTTACTTCACCAGACACGGATATAATGTCTAAACAGTGCATTTATTGTGCAACACCAGCCACAACAAAATGACAAAATAATAAACACTTACCCGGCTAGGCTCTAACTAACACAGAGTTTCCTGACTCACCTAAGTTACAGTTCACACCCTGTGAACTCGTGCGGCTTTGTCAGCCAATGTCCCACAGCCTCCTGGCTGTACAGAGCACAGTACGCCCACTGTCTCCAGTTCACGGTTTCTTGTGGGGGATTGGGGCTCAGTAGTCTGACTGACTATGGCCCTGCGACCCTCCCAGGCGTCGCTGCGTCCCCCAACTCCAGGCTATCTCCCAGCCTTGTGGTCCCTCAGCCTTGCCCAGCTGAGACCACACAGACAGAGCCTCCAGGCCTCTGTCCACAGGTAACACACTCCCCCTTTCTGACACCCTGGGAGGTGCTTTATGCCAGCCTGACTACATCCAGATGGTCTCACCTGTGGTGGAATAGGGGCGTGGACCACACTATCCTCCCCTTCCATGCCTCCAACCTGCGTGAGACCTGTCACTGTCTCACACTGGGTACGGCTGGACTACTGGATTCTGGCTCACTTGCAATAAAATGAGTGTTGCTAGTAGGATTAATTGAGGGAATTAGTAGCAATAATTGAGATCCAGACTTGGAATATAGTTCAAACTTGCCTTTACTTGAGGAAGCAGTAATCCATGTGAGATACAGCAATAGTCTGAAGTTCCAGCAGGTATTGGCAATGTGTGGCAGGAATCTATCTTCTGCTTCTATCATGTGCCTGGAGCTCTCTTGCAGGATAAGTCATCTGCTTGTGGCTCTGTAAAATGGCAGGAATTACTATCTTCTGCACTATCTTCTGCTGTACTGGGGACTGACTAGCTGAGGAGGAATCTAGCTTCTCCTGGTCTCTAGACGGTACTCACAGTTGTGCTCACAGGGTATAGTTCTTCCTGGAGTTCTGGAGGTGGCTGCTTGCTTTCTACCAGCTGAGGCTGAAGGGCTCAGACTGGGAAGGATGATCTTTGGTCTCAGTCGAGACAAGATTCTGGCTTGGGATCCATAGAACTGGGAGCTCCTACTTGCACAGCCGTTTCCTAGCCGGGGTGGCTGGCACACTAACTTCCTTCACCACCCATGAGGCAAGACATGGGCGAGCCCACTCTGCACAAAGAGGGGGAGCTAAACTGGAATGTACTATTCCAGTCTAGATACACTAAACTGTACTAAGTCTCTGCTAAAGACATTGCTGCCACCTGCTGGTGTACATGGAAATTACAGCAAATACATTTAACAAGGGTTTCAATGCACATTTGTGAGGATGTGATGTTAAATTACACAGGATGACAATGCAGATACACTTAACAGGTTGTATCGGGGTAAAAGCGTTTCGTAACATAACTCTGGGATGTTACATTCCCCCTTACTTCGAGTTAAGCCACCCTCGGCTTATGCTTAGGAGGGAGAAAAAACAGCTCTGGGGTACCCAAATAAGTACAAAATGCTGCGTGAATTAGACATGTATGACATACAAAAACAAACATGAAACATCTATCCCCAGGTTCCTGTCTGCATGAGTAGGGTATCCAACATACAGTTTCCCTCTCTCTCTGTATAACCACTGAACCAAATACTGCACTAAGAAAACATTACTGACTGACTTTGAAGTGTTCTGGCCCTAAATCACCAAAGAAAGCATGGGGGTGTCTTTACTCCGTAATCCCACCATTATGTAATGGAATGCCCGCAAATGAAATGGTGGCTGTCACCACCAGATCTTTGAGAAGTTCTGTTAGACGTTCTTTAGTACCTTCTGCATTATCTTCTTTTGTTTTGCTTTTGTTTTGACATCTCTCCTCCCTCTCCCAGCTGTCATCTATTAGCAGTGATTGCCTCCCTATATATCTCCTTCCCATACTGCCTTACCTTGCGGTTTATACAACTTCCTGGAGTGTGCTGATGCTAGAAGCTGTTACTGCTGCATCCACAAGATAAGTCTGTTTCTTTATTTCTTGTGGGCTTGATCCTAGGTGACCCTGGCTCCCTCTGTATTAAGTGTAGGGAGCCGGTGGTCGTGTCCCCTCACTATTATAGGGTGTTCAGGTGTCAAGGTGTCATACAGTCGAGGAACGAGGGTATGCAATTTTCTACCATTGAGATTTTTGCATAGGCTGAGCAGTAAGGGAGAGAGCTAGGACTGTTACAGGGCTTAACCTTTTGTTCCTTAGTTTTGGTTCAAGTCAGTCGGATCTTCATTTGTGTCTTCTAGTTTTCTGTAACACCATACGTGACATTATAAACCACCAAAACCGTCGTAAGCATGAATCCGGTTTCAACCTTGATTGACCGCATGCAGGGTCTTTCACTGGAGGTAGCAGATCTCCGGAAAACTGTCTCTCAGTTTGAGGTGACCATTTCTGCTTGCATTCATGGAATTTGTTCTGAGCCTAAAATCTTGCTTCCGAATACGTTCTCCGGGGGTAGTGAGAATTTAGTTCGTTTTAGAGAGGTATGCAAACTCCATTTTCGCCTACTTCCCCATTCCTCTGGTGATGAGGAGAGGAGGGTGGGGATCATCATCTCGCTACTCAGGGATAACGCTCGGTCCTGGGCCTTTTCGCTGCCGGTGGGGGCATAGCCCCTCCGTTAAGTGGATGAATTTTTTTTAGCCCTGGGTCAGATATATGATGATCCGGATCGTATTTTTCTAGACTGCATCTTTTATGCCAGGGTAAACAGTCCGCAGAGATATACTGTTCAGAATTTCAGAGATGGGCAGCTGATACTGGTTGGAATGATGCTGCACTCCGAAGTCAATTTTACCATGGTCTTTCAGAGGGATTGAAAGATGCATTTGCCTTTCATGAGAGACCTATCTCTTTGGAGTCTGCCATGTCTCGGGCCGTTCCAATTGACAGGCGTCTTAGAGAGAGAGGAGAGATCACTCCTTCCTGTCATACTCAGTCCAACGACAGTGCGGCGGTCTCATTCAGTGCGCAGGGGTCTCTGGCTCTCTCAATCCCTTCTGAGCAGGAGCCCATGCAGCTGGGTTTGCTTGTCTCTGACAATAGAAGATTCAGCTCTCAGAGGAGGGATTGTTTCTGTTGTGGAGGTATAAATCATTTGGCAAATGTTTGTCCCTCTAGGCGATTCAGGCAGTTTTTTTAGAGTAATAAAGGAACAAAAAGAAAAAAATCCTCTAAAAACGTTTCATCTGTTACTATTGGCAAGGTTGATGCGGAAATTTAACGTTTTCCGTTTGCTTGTAGTTCCCGTTTTGTCCTAACTGCCAGGGTGGCGCTAGAGAGCAAGAACATTTTTTGTGAGATTTTTGTAGATAGTGGAGCAGCTGTCAATCTCATTGACAATCAATTTGCTATAACTCATAGTTTCCAGGTGCGCACTTTGGGAAAGGATATACCTGTTTTTGCTATTGATTCCGCTCCACTTTCCCAGAAATCGTTAAAGGGCATAGTTCACAATATCCGTTTGATTGTGAGTGATACTCATGTTGAGGATGTGTCATGTTTCATCCTAAGCGGGTTGCCTACTCCTCTAGTGTTGGAGCTACCCTGACTCACTAAATATAACCCCACCATTGATTGGCAAGCGAGGCAAATAAATGGTTGGAGTGACTTTTGCAGAGAGAATTGCCTCACGACATCTGTTTCAGAGGTTTCTACTAAGACTGTACCATCTTTTCTCTCTGAATTTTCGGATGTGTTTTCTGAGAATGGTGTTCAGGAGCTGCTCCCTCACAGGGAGTACGATTGCCCTATTAATCTCATTCCAGGAGCCAAGCTGCCTAAATCTCGTTTATACAATCTCTCCCAACCTGAAAGGGTCGCTATGCGTGCTTATATCTCTGAGAGCCTGAGAAAGGGACACATACGACCCTTGAAGTCACCTGTTGCCACTGTTTTTTTCTTTGTTAAGAAAAAAGATGGTTCTTTAAGACCATATCTGGATTTAAGGGAGCTGAACAGTATCACAATTCGTAACCCTTATCTGCTTCCTCTGATCCCGGACCTGTTTAACCAGATTGTTGGGGCTTGGAAGTTTTTTCCAAGTTGGATTTAAGAGGGGCATACAACCTGGTCAGGATCAGAGAAGGAGACGAATTAAAGGCGGCCTTCAATACCCCTGAGGGCCATTTTGGTTATGCCTTTTGGTTTGATGAATGCTCCAGCCGTCTTTGTGAACAGCATTTTTTATTATTTAATGGGGAAATCTAGGTATCTAGATGACATTTTGATTTTTTCTCCTGATTTCAAAACTCATAAGGACCACCTACGCCAGTCAGGTCTTGCTCATCCTGCGGGAGAATAAATTGTAAGCTAAACTGGAAAAATGTGTGTTTGCGGTTCCAGAAATTCAATTTCTGGGGTTTCTTCTCTCCGCTTCTGGTTTTCGCATGGACCCTGAGAAGGTCCGCGCTGTGCTTGAGTGGGAGCTTCCTGAGAATCAGAAGGCGCTGATGCATTTTTGGGGTTTTGCCAATTATTACAGGAAGTTTAGTTTGAATTATTCCTCTGTTGTTAAATCACTCACTGATATGACTAGAAAGGGGGTAGATTTTTCCTCCTGGTCGGTAGAGGTGCGTAAGACCTTTACTAGTATCAAGGAGAGTTTTGCTTCCGCTCCCATCTTGGTACAACCTGATATCTCTGCCCTTCATAGTTGAGGTGGACGCTTCTGAGGTGGGTGTGGGTGTGGTCTTGTCTCAGGGTCCCTCTCCTGCCAAATGGCGACCGTGTGCCTTTTTCTCGAAGAAACTCTCCTCTGCAGAGAGAAATTACGATGTGGGAGTTGTTGGCCATCAAGTTAGCTTTTGAGGAATGGCACCATTGGCTAGAGGGAGCCAGACACCCTATTACCGTGTTTACCGACCATAAGAATCTGGCCTACTTGGAGTCAGCCAAGCGTCTGAACCCGAGACAGGCCAGATGGTCTTTGTTCTTTTCAAGGTTTAATTTTGTTGTCAGGTTCCGCCCTGGGGTTAAGAATGTGAAGGCTGATGCCCTGTCACGTTGTTTTCCGGGAGGGGGGTGGCTGGCTCTTCGTAAGTCGGTTGAGGGTTTTGTGGCAGCCTGCGAGACCTGCGCTCGTGCCAAAGTCCCTCATTCACAGCCATCGGGTCCTCTCCTTCCGTTACCCATTCCTTCCCGTCCTTGGACACATCTGTCCATGGATTTCATTACAGACCTGCCTCGTTCCTCGCGGAAGACTGTGATTCTGGTGGTGGTGAACCGTTTTAGCAAAATGGCGCATTTTGTTCCTTTTCCTGGTTTGCCCAATGCTAAAACGCTGGCGCAGGCATTTATTGATCACATTGTCAAACTGCATGGTATCCTTTCAGACATAGTCTCTGATAGGGGCACGCAGTTTGTTTCCAGATTCTGGAAGGCCTTCTATTCTCGCTTGGGGGTTCAGTTGTCCATCTCTTCTGCTTTCCATCCGCAGTCTAATGGCCAGACAGAGCGCGTCAATCAGAATCTGGAGACATATCTGCGTTATTTTGTGGCGGAGAATCAGGAGGATTGGTGTTCTTTTCTCTCCCTTGCTGAGTTTTCTTTAAATAACTGTCCGTCAGGAGTCCTCTGATAGGTCACCATTTTTTGGTGCATATAGGTTTCATCCGCAGTTTGGAACATTCTCTGGAGAGGGGGCTTCTGGTTTACCTGATGAGGAGAGATTCTCCTCGTCTTTGTCATCTATTTGGCAAAAGATTCTGGATAATCTAAAGAGCATGAGTGAGAGATATAAGCGTGTGGCGGATAAGAGACGTGTGCCTGGTCCCGACCTGAATGTTGGTGATCTGGTATGGTTGTCTACTAAGAATATCAAATTGAAGGTTCTCTCCTGGAAGTTGGGTCCTAAGTTTATTGGGCCTTACAAAATCTTGTCTGTCATCAATCCCGTTGCCTACCGTCTTGATCTTCCTCAGACTTGGAAGATCCATAATGTTTTTCACAAGTCCCTATTAAAACCTTATGTCCAACCCACTGTACCCTACTCTTTGCCTCCTCCTCCGATTGTGGTTGATGGTAATCTTGAATTTCAGGTCTCTAGGATTGTTGACTCTCGTATTGTCCACGGTTCTATTCAGTACCTAGTTCATTGGGAGGGTTATGGTCCTGAGGAGAGGATGTGGGTTCCAGTGGCGGAAATTAAGGCCACTCGTCTTCTCAGGGCATTTCATAGGTCCCATCCTGAGAAGGTGGACTCTGAGTGTCCGGAGTCCACTCGTAGAGGGAGGGGTACTGTCACCACCAGATCTTTGAGAAGTTATGCTAGACATTCTTTAGTACCTTCTGCATGATCTTCTTTTGTTTTGCTTTCGTTTTGACATCTCTCCTCCCTCTCCCAGCTGTCATCTATAAGCAGTGATTGCCTCCCTATATATCTCCTCCCCATACTGCCTTACCTTGCGGTTTATACAACTTTCTGGAGTGTGCTGATGCTAGAAGCTGTTACTGCTGCATCCACAAGATAAGTCTGTTTCTTTATTTCCTGTGGGCTTGATCCTAGGTGACCCTGACTCCCTCCGTATTAAGTGTAGGGAGCCGGTGGTCGTGTCCCCTCACTATTATAGGGTGTTCAGGTGTCATACAGTCGAGGAACGAGGGTATGCAATTTTCTACCATTGAGATTTTTGCATAGGCTGAGCAGTAAGGGAGAGAGCTAGGGCTGTTACAGGGCTTACCCTTTTGTTCCTTAGTTTTGGATCAAGTCAGTCGGATCTTCATTTGTGTCTTCTAGTTTTCTGTAATACCATCTGTGACAGTGGCTTTATCCTTTATTCCCTTCCCTGCACCAAAGTCTGAGAAATTTGGCTTATAGCACGATCACTATGGTGACTAAGGGGTAGCTAAATTGTGGCTCTAAGGCTTGAGGTACCATACCTTAGGCAAAGGCTCAGAAGGGGAGGTATTTAGCGTCTCCATGCACTTCTGGCAATGTCACAGGAGGAGGGTAGTATAATCCCATGGAACTCCTGGAAATAAAACACCTCAGGATGGGAGCAATCTTGAACATATAACAAGCGGGAAGGAGGGGTCTATGACTACTAACCATTCCCGAGGCAGTGGGGTTACTCGTGTAGTAACTGGACCTGCCAGGATTTACCACTTGGTCCTACCCTGGGTACCTAGGATATATAACACCGGGTGTAGGCTATCAGTATTAAGCATCTGTATAAAGGCAGTCTGTATGAATAGAGGATAGAACAAGAGCTGTAAAATAAGGCATACTGAGTAAGTTGCTACATTTTTTGTAAAGTGCAATTGTCATAAATAGTGCAGGAAGGTCACATTGTGGCACCTAAAAGAGAATACACACAATGGGCATGTTATACTTGAACGTTACTTAAAATGTAAACTGGTACAATTAGTGCAAAAATATTAAATAGAAACCACAAAGAGCTTAGGTAATATGTTCAAGTCTTTTCTTTGGGTGCAAGCTTTTAACGTTGCAATAAACATTTTTAGTAAAAGTAGTGCAATTTTATTAATTCAAGGGTAGGCTCAAAAATAACTTGAGTCCTTTGACTTGAAGTGCTTGACTGTGAATCCTCTGGAAACAGGTAAAAAAGTAAATTGTAATCCACAGGACAATAAAAGTTAATTGTAATCCAAAGGAGGTATAAAATAGCAGCTTAAGAACCATAGTTCCACAAGGTTTTTATGTAACCTGAGAAAGGGGATAAAACAATGAACTTGGACGTGAGGGATTAAATGCTGATGGGGGGAGTCCTTACAGCTCATGACCATTAGGGTGAGGACAAACCAGGGCAACCTGAAAGAGAAAACGTTAAAAACACAATGCCAACGGGTCCTCAACCGTCAGGAACAGTCCACGACATGGCTCCCAAATAGTCCTTTATTTTAGAGGAGGATGCATTTAGAGCTACTAAAGTGCATCAGGGGGCGCTCTTGCCTCTGGTAGCTCATGGTTGCAGCTGTGGTAGTGCGCAGCTGTCCTCAAGTGGCGGCTTTTGGTGTTGGCTGTGCAGACAGCCTGGAAAAAGCAGCTGTAACATGTGCAAGTCGGGTTCCCTAGACGGTGCAGAGGTGGTTAATACCTCCGGCTGAAGAGGTTCTGGAAGGCAACTTGCAGGTGCCTGGGGCAGCTTCCAAGGAAGGACATAAGGTTGCACCCTGAGGTTAAATGTCAGCACAGAGTTATTTATCTGGCCCACTCGTAGTGTTGGTGGTGCAGCCAGGACAGGGATAAGTGGTGCAGGTTCTGGCTGGGGTTGCTCTCTGAATCTCAACCTGCCGTCTGGGGTTTCTTGCAAAGATCTGACTTTCCCTGCAGAGCCTGGGTCTTCCTGCCAGGTCTCTGGGGTGACTGCAGGGGTTAACGGTTTGTCCAGCAGAGTCACACCAGCAGCAAAGGGGCCTTGGACTGAGCGCATAGGGGTGTATTCCACCTGGTCGCCCACATACAGACTGTGGCGGGCCTGCGGCAAATAGGGACGCTTCACAGAGTGGCGGCCCACAAACATTTCTGTTCCAGAATAATTGTCCTGCAGGAATCCCACTCCGCGCTGGACAGAAAACCAGAGGACTGTCCCTGTCTGTCTGGTGAGCTTAGGATCGCCAGGCTGGGGGTCGTCTAAGACCTGTTTGACCCACTCTTCTATATTGGTCTTGTATTCCCATGGGGTCTGGGCATAGGCGGTAATCTCCCAAGGGACCTCGGGGTTAAGGCATCCTGGTTTGGTGATAGTAGCACTGGGCGGAGGAGTGGAAGTACCGTCCGTCTCCGCCGGCGGAGCAGGGGTAGGCCTGTTGGAGTTATTGGGACCCGCGGGAAGCAGTGCAGGGGCAACTACGGACCGGGCCTGGGCCTCAGGGATTGCGTCTGCTCCTACCTGATGTCACGGCCGGGCGGCCGGTTCCGGTGCCTCCTGGTTGTCATCACGGGATCCAGGTGCCAGACTGGTGCAAAGCCTGGGGGCTGTGTCAGCGGGAGCAGGCTCAGCGTCGGCGACCATCTTGGGGGACGTCTCGCCTTCGACGCTGTCTGCAGTAGTGGCGAAGGGATCCACTGCCTCCGAGGACTGGACTGGAGTCACGTCTTCTTCCGCGGGAGCGGGAACAGCGGCCTTTTCTTCTCCGGCGCTGGTAGCAATCGGGGTTGGAGGCTCCGTAGCCGCGGAGGGATCATTTCTCTTTACCAGTTGAGAAACTTAAATCTCTGGTGGGTGGTCTTCATAAACAGGCTCTCCTCCAATAACCATTTGGTTCCATTTTGGTGAAGGGAGCACAATCTTCCTTGGCTCTTCTGTCACAATCAGTGCAGGAAATGCAGGAAGTGAGGGTGGAGCCCAGAGGGAGGAGTCTGCACTCCCTTGGCTTGCATTTCAAAGTTTTTGGTGGGCAGGCTTGAGAGTTCCCGCTTCTAGGGGGGCGTAGTCATCATTTCCGTGCTCTTAAAAGCCATGAAGACACTGCACCATGAGGGAAAAATGACTGATTAACCTTTGCAGTGCTGACGCGCACAATGCAGCGTTTTCTGGTGCCGCAATGAAAGTAAAGTTTTCTGGTGCCGCACAATCTGTAGATCTTGCAGTACTGTAAAACATGCAAATTTATCCAGTTGAGCATACAATTGGATCCGGTTCTGTTGGCCTACAAATCAGTTCTGTTGGCACACAGCTCAATCCTGTTGGCACACAGCTCGATCCTGTTCCAGTGACGCCAAAAATGCAATAAGCAGGACCGTGGTACGGTTACGCGGCCGCCAAATTATGCAGTGGGTCCGGATATGGGTATAGAAGTCTATAGCTTTTGTTTGTGACGCCAATTGCAGTGTGCGCAGGGTACAGTCACAGAGCCCTTTAAGGTGTTGCAACTCACGTACCAGGTTAGGAATGCCAGAGTGGAGTAATGTCTCTGTGTGATAGTGGCAATAGTGTCAACAGTGTATCCTACTACCTGGGTACGGCTGGACTCCTGGATCCTGGCTCACTTGCAATAAAATGAGTGTTGCTAGTAGGAGTAATTGAGGGATTTAGTAGCAATAATTGAGATCCAGACTTGCATCCCCCACAAAGAGGGGTGAGCTAAACTGGAATGTACTTTTCCAGTCTAGAAACACTAAACTGAACTAAGTCTTCTGCACTATCTTCTGCCTTATTGGGGACTGACTAGCTGAGGAGGAATCTAGCTTCTCCTGGTCTCTGGATGGTACTCACAGTTGTGCTCACAGGGTATGGTTCTTCCTGGAGTTCTGGAGGTGGCTGCTTGCTTTCTACCAGCTGAGGCTGAAGGGCTCAGACTGGGAAGGATGATCTTTGGTCTCAGCCGAGACAAGATTCTGGCTTGGGATCCATAGAACTGGGAGCTCCTACTTGCACAGCCTTTGCCTAGCCGGGGTGGCTGGCACACTAACACTAACTTCCTTCACCACCCATGAGGCAGGACATGGTGAGCCCACTCTGCACAAAGAGGGGGGAGCTAAACTGGAATGTACTATTCCAGTCTAGATACACTAAACTGAACTAAGTCTCTGCTAAACACATTGCTGCCACCTGCTGGTGTACATGGAAATTACAGCAAATTCATTTAACAAGGGTTTCAATGCACATTTGTGAGGATGTGATGTTAAATTACACAGGATGACAATGCAGATACACTTAACAGGTTGTAGCGGGGTAAAAGTGTTTCGTAACATAACTCTGGGATGTTACAGATGCATTTGTCCATGGACTTCATCACTGATTTGCCTAGTTTCTCTGGGAAGAAGGTGATTTTGGTGCTGGTGGAACGCTTGAGTAAGATGGCGCACTTTATACCATTATCAGGTTTGCCCAATGCCAAAACTCTCACTCAAGTGTTTATTGATAATATCGTGAAATTACACGGCATTCTCTCTGATGAGGTGTCTGATAGGGGGGAGCAATTTGTTTCCAGGTTCTGGAAGGCATTCTGTACTCGTCTGGAAGTTCAGTTGTCCTTCTCTTCCCCCCTCCGTCGAATGGACAAACTGAGCGCACTAACCAGAATCTGGAAACGTATTTGAGGTGTTTTGTCTCTGAGAATCAGGAAGAGTGGTCTTCATTTATGTCTTTGACTGAGTTTGCCTTAAATAACCGTAGACAGGAGTCCACTGATAAGGCTACTTTTACACCTGCGTTTAGGTGCGGATCCGTCTGATATCTGCACAGACGGATCCGCACCTATATTGCAAACGCTTGTATCCGTTCAGAACGGATCCGTTTGCATTACCATGAACAAATTTTTTTTTTACTTACATTGAAAGTCAGTGGGAGGCGGATCCGTTTTCAATTGCACCATATTGTGTCAGTAAAAATGTATCCGTCCCCATTGACTTACATTGTAAGTCAGGACGGATCCGTTTGGCTTAGTTTCGTCAGACGCACATCAAAATGCTGCAAGCAGTGTTATGGTGTCCGCCTCCAGAGCGGAATGGAGGCTGAACGGAGGCAAACTGAAGCATTCTGAACGGATCCTTATCCATTCAGAATGCATTGGAGCTGAACTGATCCCTGAAACGGATCTCACAGGCGGACCCAGAAACGGCAGTGTGAAAGTAGCCTAAGTCACCATTTTTTTGGTGCATATGGGTTTCACCCTCAGTTTGGTACCTTTTCTGGGACTGAGTCCTCTGATATACCTGAAGAGGAAAGATTCTCTTTCTCATTGTCATCTATCTGGCGGAAGATTCAAATCAATTTGAAAAAAATGGGCAAAAGATATAAACGTATGGCTGAAAAGAGACATATGACTGGTCCGGACCTGTGTGTGGGTGATTTGGTGTGGTTGTCCACTAAGAACATTAAGTTGGTTGAAAATACCCTCTTGGAAGTTGGGCCCAAGATTTATTGTTTCCTTACATACGGCATACATATTAGGACATCGTCAGACATCATCCACAACTCCATCCTCCGTCAGGCAAAACTCCATCAGCCCTCAGACATCAGACAAAACTCCGTCCTCCGTAAGGCAAAACTCCATCAGACATCAGACAAAACTCCGTCCTCTGTCAGACAAAACTCCATCAGACCTCAGACATCAGACAAAACTCCGTCCTCCGTCAGGTAAAACTCCATCAGACCTCAGACATCAGACAAAACTCCGTCCTCCGTCAGGCAAAACTCCATCAGACCTCAGACATCAGACAAAACTCCGTCCTCCGTCACCCAAAACTCCATCAGACCTCAGACATCAGACAAAACTCCGTCCTCCGTCACCCAAAACTCCATCAGACCTCAGACATCAGACAAAACTCCGTCCTCCGTCACCCAAAACTCCATCAGACCTCAGACATCAGACAAAACTCCGTCCTCCGTCAGACAAAACTCCATCAGACCTCAGACATCAGACAAAACTCCGTCCTCCGTCAGGCAAAACTCCATCAGACCTCAGACATCAGACAAAACTTCGTCCTCCGTCAGGCAAAACTCCATCAGACCTCAGACATCAGCTAAAACTCTGTCCTCCCTCAGACATCAGCCAAAACTCCGTCCTCCCTAACTCAAAATACGCCCTACTACACACACTCTTCACCTGACGGAGCTGCTAGCTGCTGGAGAGGCAAAGGACCTGTGATGACGTCATGACCATGTGACGAGTCACGTGTGTGGGAGGGGTCAGATGTGCACAGCAGCTGGTAGAGTGTACAGAACAGTAGCCATCAAATAGAGCTCTGCACTAGAGATGTGTGTGTAACCTGCATGTAGCAGAGCTGTGTACTGTGTTACAGGGATGTATGTGCAACCTGCAGGTAGCAGAGCTGTGTACTGTGTTACAGAGATGTGTGTGTAACCTGGGAACTATAAAAAAGTGTAAAAAAAAAAACATAAATATTCAGATCACCCCCCTTTTCCCAAAATTAAAATAAAAGACACATCATGGGTTTCGCAATGTGTAAAAACGCCCATTGTATAAAAATATATTCCCCATACGGCAAACAGCAAAACAGAAAAAAAAAAAGAGTCCAAATGTCCGATTCGCCGTTTTTGGTCACTTCATTTGCTACAAAAATGTAAATAAAAAGTGATAAAAAAGTCTTAAACACCCCAGAATGGTATCAGTAAAAAGTTTAGATTGCCCCGCAAAAAATGAGCCCCGACCCAGCTCCGTACACATAATTACAAAAAAGTTATGGGGCTCAAAATATGGCGACAAAAAAAATCGGATATTTTAAATTTTTTATCACTATTAAAACGCAAGAAAAACTATACATATAAGGTATTGCCGGATTCGATCTGACCTGTAGAATAAAAGTAACCAGTCAGTTTTATCGCACATCGAATGTCGTAAATAAAAATCACGTAAAACTGTGGTGGAATTGCTTTTTTTTTTTCAACAGGAAGAATGGGCAGTTTTACCATCTGAGAAAATAAAGAGCCTCATCCACAACTACCACAAAAGACTTCAAGCTGTCATTGATGTTAAAGGGGGCAATACATGGTATTAATAACTGGGGTGTGTAAACTTCTGACCAGGGTCATTTGGGGAGTTTGTGTTGTGATTATGATTTATAAAGAGTAAACACCATAAATGGCTTCAGCCGACCACTAACCACGAGCGAGAGAAAAGTGTCTGTGTTATCATTCATATTCTCTGAACAATGGTTAAAGGGGTATTCTCATCTTAATGATCACTGTTACATCTGTTAATGATTTGACAGTGATAATTTTTCTAAATACATTTTATTACCCAATTCCCATCCTTTTTTAGAAAATAAGTCCCCTCTTACCTGATGTTGTCTTTGGTCTCCCCTGGTCACGGCCACCTCTCCTGTCGAATCCAGCCAGGCCACGCTTGCGCAGAAGACGGAAAATTCTCTCCCGGCTGGGCCGCGCAATGTCCTGAACGCGCATGCCGCTGCGCATGCGCCATGATGACTTCTTCCTGGCCAGTATAGTACAGAGCCGCGAATGCGCACGCCGACTCTGTACTATACAGGCCAGGAATAAGTCACCAAGGCACATGCGCGGCGCTGTGCGCGTTCAGGACATTGCGCGGCCCGGCCGGGAGAGAATCTTCAGTCTTCTGCGCAAGCGCGGCCCGGCCGGGAGAAGAATACAGGAAGTGAACGTCACGCTCAAGGAAGGCAAGTATGAAAAAGGGAAGATGAAAATACCCCTTTAAGAAATCATAAATTCTGCAAGGGTATGTAAACTTATCAGCACAACTGTAAGTAGCTCTGTGATATAAATCTGTGGAATATGGGAAGCACAAGAGGATGTGCACCTTAAATCCCATCTTTGTAAGGCCTCTTGCACATGGCCGCTGTGTGACTGTGGTCGTATTGTGGACCACATACTGCGGTTCCGCAATACACAGGGCACCAGCCGTGTGCATCCCGCATCCGTGATGTCGACCCATTCACTTGAACGGAACAGAAACACGGATCGGATCCCCACAGAAGCACTACAGAGTGCTTCCGTGGTGTTTCTGGCCATCCCTCCGCACAGCAAAAAAGTAGAACATATTCACGGACCCATTCAAGTTGAATGGGTCTGGATCTGTCCCGGCCGCTGCACGCACGTTGCCCGTGCATTGGGGACTGCAAATTGCTGTCCCCAATGCACGGAATGGACCAACAACGTTCATGTGCAAGAGGCCTAACACTTGTGATCTGTGTGAAGCGGCATATATGCATTCATGTTGCATGTATTTATTAATTAGGGCTACCAATTCTGAGTAACTCGGAGTGACAGGAGATTTACAGAATCAGATTTTTTTTTTTTTGTCGTCATATTTTGAGCTCTATAACTTTTTGGGAATTATGTGTACAGAGCTGGATGGGGGCTCATTTTTTGCAGGGCAATCTAAACTTTTTACTGATACCATTCTGGGGTGTTTAAGACTTTTTGATCACTTTTTATTTACATTTTTGTAGCAAATGAAGCGACCAAAAACGGCGAATCGGACATTTTCTTCTGTTTTGCCGTTTGCCGTATGGGGAATATATTTTTATACAATGGGTGTTTTTACACATTGCGACACCCATGATGTGTATTTTTTTAGTTCTTTTATTTTCATTTTGGGAAAAGGGGGGTGATCTGAATTTTTATGTTTTATTTTACACTTTTTTATAGTTCCCAGGTTACACACACATCTCTGTTACACAGTAAAAAGCTCTGCTACATGCGGTTACACACACATCTCTGTAACACAGTACACAGCACTGCTACATGCAGGTTGCACATACATCCCTGTAACACAGTACACAGCCTGCTACATGCAGGTTACACATACAGCTCCGCTACACAGCACACAGCTCTGATACATGCATATTACACATACAGCTCTGCTACACAGTACACAGCTCTGCTACATTCAGGTTACAAATACAGCTCTGCTACACAGTACACAGCACTGCTACATGCAGGTTACACATACAGCTCTGCTACACAGTACACAGCTCTGCTACATGCAGGTTACACATACAGCTCTGCTACACAGTACACAGCTCTGCTACATGCAGGTTACACATACAGCACTGCTACACAGTACACAGCTCTGCTACATGCAGGTTACACATACAGCTCTGCTACACAGTACACAGCTCTGCTACATGCAGGTTACACATACAGATCTGCTACACAGTACACAGCTATGCTACCTGCAGGTTACACATACATCTCTGTAACACAGTACACAGCTCTGCTACATGCAGGTTACACATACAGCTCTGCTACACAGTACACAGCACTAGTACATGCAGGTTACACATACAGCACTGCTACACAGTACACAGCTCTGCTACATGCAGGTTACTCATATAGCTCTGCGACACAGTACACAGCTCTGCTACATGCAGGTTACACATACAGATCTGCTACACAGTACACAGCTCTGCTACATGCAGGTTACACATACAGCTCTGCTACACAGTACACAGCTCTGCTACATGCAGGTTACACATACAGCTCTGCTACACAGTACACAGCTCTGCTACATGCAGGTTACACATACAGCACTGCTACACAGTACACAGCTCTGCTACATGCAGGTTACACATACAGCTCTGCTACACAGTACACAGCTCTGCTACATGCAGGTTACACATACAGATCTGCTACACAGTACACAGCTATGCTACCTGCAGGTTACACATACATCTCTGTAACACAGTACACAGCTCTGCTACATGCAGGTTACACATACAGCTCTGCTACACAGTACACAGCACTAGTACATGCAGGTTACACATACAGCACTGCTACACAGTACACAGCTCTGCTACATGCAGGTTACTCATATAGCTCTGCGACACAGTACACAGCTCTGCTACATGCAGGTTACACATACAGATCTGCTACACAGTACACAGCTCTGCTACATGCAGGTTACACATACAGCTCTGCTACACAGTACACAGCTCTGCTACATGCAGGTTACACATACAGCTCTGCTACACAGTACACAGCTCTGCTACATGCAGGTTACACATACAGCACTGCTACACAGTACACAGCTCTGCTACATACAGGTTACACATACAGCTCTGCTACACAGTACACAGCTCTGCTACATGCAGGTTACACATACAGCTCTGCTACACAGTACACGGCACTGCTACATGCAGGTTACACATACAGCTCTGCTACACAGTACACGGCACTGCTACATGCAGGTTACACATACAGCACTGCTACACAGTACACAGCTCTGCTACATGCAGGTTATACATACAGCTCTGCTACACAGTACACAGCTCTGCTACCTGCAGGTTACACATACAGATCTGCTACACAGTACACAGCTCTACTACCTGCAGGTTACACATACAGATCTGCTACCTGCAGGTTACACATACATCTCTGTAACACAGTACACAGCTCTGCTACATGCAGGTTACACATACAGATCTGCAACACAGTACACAGCTCTGCTACCTGCAGGTTACACATACAGATCTGCTACACAGTACACAGCTCTGCTACCTGCAGGTTACACATACAGATCTGCTACCTGCAGGTTACACATACATCTCTGTAACACAGTACACAGCTCTGCTACATGCAGGTTACACACACATCTCTAGTGCAGAGCTCTATTTGATGGCTACTGTTCTGTACACTCTACCAGCTGCTGTGCACATCTGACCCCTCCCACATACGTGACTCGTCACATGGTCATGATGTCATCACAGGTCCTTTGCCTCTCCAGCAGCTAGCAGCTTCGTCAGGTGAAGAGTGTGTGTAGTAGGGCGTATTTTGAGTTAGGGAGGACGGAGTTTTGGCTGATGTCTGAGGGAGGACAGAGTTTTGTCTGATGTCTGAGGTCTGATGGAGTTTTGCCTGACGGAGCACGGAGTTTTGTCTGATGTCTGAGGTCTGATGGAGTTTTGGGTGACGGAGGACGGAGTTTTGTCTGATGTCTGAGGTCTGATGGAGTTCTGCCTGACGGAGGACGGAGTTTTGTCTGATGTCTGAGGTCTGATGGAGTTTTGGGTGACGGAGGACGGAGTTTTGGCTGATGTCTGAGGTCTGATGGAGTTTTGCCTGACGGAGGATGGAGTTTTGTCTGATGTCTGAGGTCTGATGGAGTTTTGCCTGATGGAGGACGGAGTTTTGTCTGATGTCTGAGGTCTGATGGAGTTTTGCCTGATGGAGGACGGAGTTTTGTCTGATGTCTGATGGAGTTTTGCCTGACGGAGGACGGAGTTTTGTGTGATGTCTGAGGTCTGATGGAGTTTTGGGTGACGGAGGACGGAGTTTTGTCTGATGTCTGAGGTCTGATGGAGTTTTGCCTGATGGTGGACGGAGTTTTGTGTGATGTCTGAGGTCTGATGGAGTTTTGGGTGACGGAGGACGGAGTTTTGTCTGATGTCTGAGGTCTGATGGAGTTTTGGGGGACGGAGGACGGAGTTTTGTCTGATGTCTGATGGAGTTTTGCCTGACGGAGGACGGAGTTTTGTCTGATGTCTGAGGGCTGATTGAGTTTTGCCTGACGGAGGATGGAGTTGTGGATGATGTCTGACGATGTCCTAATATGTATGCCGTACTTACAAAATCTCTGCCATTATTAATCCGGTTGCGTTTCGTCTCGAACTTCCGCAGGCTTGGAAGATCCATAATGTGTTCCACAGGTCTTTGTTGAAAAACTATGTAGAACCTGCTGAACCATCTCCCTTGCCACCACCTCCTGTCTTGGTGGATGGTAATCTGGAGTTTCAGATCTCCAGAATAATTAACTTGCGTATCCTTCGTGGTTTCCTTCAGTACCTTGTACATTGGAAGGGTCATGGGACAGAAGAAAGAATGTGGGTTCCGGCAACTGATGTCAGTGCTAGTCGCCTTCTGAAGTCTTTTCACAGGGCACACCCAGATAAGGTCGGTACTGGGAGCCCGAAGGTTACCCGTAGAAAGGGGGGGGGGGTACTGTTACTGCCTGCCCTGTGAGAGATCTGAGAAGATCGGATAGACTTGCAGCACGTGAGTCTATCTGACAGGTATTTCTGTGTTTCCTTCCTGTTTGTGGTTGTGGGCAGGATATCACCTCTCCACAGGTTCTGCTCATTAGCCGTTTAGGAGGTTCTATTTAAGTCCACCTCTTACTGCTGACTTTGCGGTTGATATTTTCCTTCTGGAGTTCTATACTGGTAGTTTGTGGATCCTCTACTTCCCGCTTATCTCAAGCTAAGTCCTCCTGTTTTCTCCTTTGTGCGTGTGTTGCTGCTAGGTTTCAGGGAGACGCTGGTCCCTTCACGATGGAAGGTACCAGCTGTCTCATTCCCTTCTCCCTAAGTTAGGGTTTGCTACAGAGTCAGCAGGGCTTAGGTTCCAGCGTATGAGTTTGTTTACCATCAGGACTTGCTCATACTGTCAGCAGTCAGGGAGAGGCTCAGGGATTGTTAGGAGGTTACCATTCCCTCCTCCTTAGCTTTGGGGCCTAGTGTGTTTACCTGTTGCTGTTTGTTTACTTGGTGTTCTTCTTATACCCACTTGCCATGACACAAGGACTTGGGTGTAAATGTGTGTACATAGTTTGTCTTAGGATTCTGATTTTTTGCGGAGCTGAGACTTGGCCACTCTAAGGTCCAAAATAATAACAGAAAAACAATATATGCACAGTGACCATCGTGGATTGCATAATCTAACTACATTCCATTAGGGGGTGAAGCTCTTTGGTTAAAATAGTTAAAAAGTTGGAGTTCATCTATGAGATAGAAGTATCTGCGGAGTAAAAATTTTTTGTTCCTAATCTAGTCTCTGACATTCGCTGAAACGGGCTCCCCAGCCATTGTGTTGCTTTCAGATGATGCTAACTCATTTGGTGATGTAAGTACCTTCATTCTGGATGCAGTTATAATTATGTAATTAGTTGTTTTGTTTTTGTCTAACCTTTGTACATTTTCTTTTTGGTGTTAGTGTCTTTACCTAATTTTGCTAAAAAGGACATACATTTGCCTAATTATCCTTATTCCTTTAATAAATTTATGTAATTATTTTACTATTCCTAAAGTGGTGTGTGTAGCCTCTCTGTAAAGAGTATCTGAACCTGAAATGGTATATTTGTTAGCAAGTTACCTAATTTGTTAGCAATACACATGGCTTTTTTCACATATCTAGTAGGAGATCCGGCAGGCTGTTCTGGCACAGAGCAGCCTTCTTCTTCACCTCCAGACCCCATTGCCTGCAATGAGGTCCAGCGGTGATCCGGCTGATTTCCAGCATAAATGCCGGGTCTGTTTTATCTGTGAAGTTGTCTGTAAAGAATCCGTGTTTGGTCCGTGTCTCATCTGTATTCCACAGACATTGCTCAGCTGAAAATTAATTTCCAGAGCATCTCCTACCAGTGGTCATGGATGCTACCTATGCTGTGTCAGTGATTTTTCATGGGTTCATAGGCTTCACTGGGCATCTTCGGGCCACATCATGGACCAAAGTAGTGCATGGTGATTTTTCCCCCGAAAAAATACTGATATGTGAACACACACGTTAAAATCAATAGGTACGTGTGTTAACAGCATACATCAGTGAAAACTGAAATGTGAACGAGGCCTTAGGCTGTGTTTACATCATGTTTTTGTCTCATCATAGAGTTCCACTGTAAAAAAAAAGTGTAAGTTAGGGTACTTTCACACTAGAGTTATTCTTTTCCAGTATTGAAATCTGGTAAAGGGTCTCAATACTGGGAAAAAACGCATCAGTCTTGTCCCAATGCATTCTGAATGTAAAGCAATCCGGTACCATTGAAATGTATTAATGCCGGATCCGGTACAAAGTGTTCTGGAAATTGCAGCATTGCCAGATCCGGTTTTCCGGTCTGCGCATGCACAGTTCTTTCTAGCTTGAAAAAAATAAAATACCGTATCCGGATGATACTGGAAAGACAGATCCGGTATTTCAATGCAAAACAGATCCAGAAAAAAAAGATATCTGTACACGGATTTCCGGATCCATCAGACAGTTCCGGATTCTTCTAACGCTAGTGTCAAAGTACCCTTAACGTATAATTTTTTTGCCGGACTCTGCAGGAGGGAAAAGCCCAGTATGCTATACTTTTGTATCCTTTCCCCCCCCCCCCAACTTTATTGTTAAACAGATGTCAAAAACTCTGATCTGATCCAAGCCTGTTATTTTGCTGAACTTTGCAGATGGAAAGTCTTTTCCATCCTTTTTCTTTCCAACAAATACAAACATGGGGCAACTATGTGATATGAAGAGCACTAAGAAAGTAACAGTCACGACAGACGCTCCCTATAGTCTGGTGGACTGGCAGGCGATAGGTAAGCAGTCAGAGGACTAGATACATATTATATCTCTGGTATTATCTACAGCAGAACTCTTCTCCGCCGCTCCCGCCCCACTGCGCATGTCTCTCAGGTCACACCGTCAGGCGCCGTCACATGACTCCCAGTGACCTCCGCTCCTGATCCGCCCCCGACAAATCTAATTGGTGCGCTGACTTTTCGTCGCCACTAGCCATTGGGTGGTTTCGTTGTAGCCTGGTCACGTGGTAATGAGAGACCAACAAATATCGGGAGCGCGGTTTGAATTAGCATTTGAAGCGGTTGATCTGTTTTTGCCGTGCGGGAGTTACCGTAGGTGTGAGCCGCTGTGCACACTGACTCCTGGGGCTGACGGTAAGTGGACGGGTGCTCCATAGCGGCTGTATGTGGCAGGTCACTATGTATCAGCTGAGTGCGCTGCCCTGGATATTATTCCGTTTCCAGTACAGGCAGTGTGGTCCTTCGTGGCAGTACAGGGGCCCCGGTCGTGTGATCACCTTCATCCAGGTCCCTGTTACTGGTCTGCCATCCTGGGTGATGTGGTTACTTGCAGGGGACCACCCCTATATATGTGACAAGTTACTGCGCTGAATCACTCTGGTTCATGACATTGTGGAAAATAAGTTCCACATTTTTTCGCACTAAATCGCAAATCCATTATTCTCACCCTCCTGCACGGGAAGCAGACAGTGGTCCATGGGTGCAGCCACTGGCATCTAATGTGTACAAGCACTTTAGTCCCCCAGATGGGCATCACCTGACAGTCCGGTCATAGTCGCTGTATCAGACAGGGCAGAGGGCGTCTCCGGCTGTGACCGGACTATCGGGCGGCTGACTGTAGTGACAGTCACCAGGTCCGCGAACACTCCTGACGAAACGTCAACCTCCGCCACACTGCCTGTGGTCTGCACAGTAGGGGTTGTCAGAGGCACCGTTCAGAAAAACTCCAGTGGGACACTTTACCTAGCACTGTGACCTCTTGGGTCTAAGGACTGGTGGGGATCCCAGTTTGAGAACCCCTTTTTTGCTGTAACACATAGCAGTTATGATGCAGACACCCAGGATTGTAAAGGGGTGCTCCAACCTGGAACATAAAACTAGAAAACGCCTGACAGCGTCAGGTTCTGGAATCAGCGAAACGGACTGCAAAAGGAAAAGCAGCTGCCCCCCTCCATTTACTGCTATGGGAGCCCCAAAAATACAGTACTGGCGGTAACATAGCCCTGAACGGCGACGCTGCCGAATGTGTCTGGCGTTATCTGACCCCCATAGGAGCCTCATAGAGGCACTCCTATAGCGTCAGTGTCTTAATGATGTAATGGGGGACACTATGTGATATATATCTCTATCTTACACTTTATAAGAGAGAGTAAAATAATTTAAAGGGATTCTGTCACCTCCCCTAACCCAAAATTGGATTTTAAAGCAGTCATGCAGCACAGCTTACCTTGAATCGGCTGTGCTCTTCTATCTTGTAATCCGTCCAGTAGTTTGAGAAAATCGACTTTTATGATTATGCAAATTAGCCCTGAAGGTGCCCAGAGGGGCGTTTTGTACCCCTTAGTGTGCCCAGTAACGCCCCCCTTACAGTGCCCAGCAAGCCTTCCTTCCGACTGCCTAACCTCCCACAGCCTCTCATCCCTCTCCTCCCCCTCCCTCACGGCCGAACGAACTCTCGCACAGGCGCAGTGCCCAGTGACGTCCAATGCTCGCTCTTCCCTCAGTCAGCAGGCTCTGCCTCTGTGGTTCGCGGGTTAGACCCGGCAGCAGATAGTAAAGTGTGTGGGCGGGGCTTTCTCCTGGCGCAAGAGCACGCTGGCTTCTTCCGTGGTTCCTTTTACGAAAAACCTGGCATGCAGCATACGTCTGCAGCCTAAGTTTGCTTTAGATCTTAAGGCAGAGGGTATAGGCGCAAATGGCGACAAGAGTACAAAGTCTTGTTGCCATTTTGCAATTCTAAGTCGCATTGGCGACCATTTTGGTCGCCATCTGGAGCCCTGTTAGGGCAGGCACATTGGTAAATCTCCCCTTTTATGGTCCACATTATGTAGAACTTCAGGGATGAAGATGCTTCCTCTGGTAATGACAGGATATTGCAGCAGTCTGCATAGGTTGTCCCAGTCATTGTGCATTTCTCTAATGGGCTTGGCTGCGTTTACTAAAAAACTAAAGGCCCCTTTACGCTGCTTGATGTTTGGGCAGATTATGGCTAACACGTGTGTGTTTGAATTCTCGTTAGCAATAATGTGCCACTGAGCAAGCAAACAATCGTAATGGGATCATTGATGCGGACATCTAAATCGTCGTTTGCTGCCAGCGAACAATGATTCTGTGTAGGGTTGAGCGATGTGCACAGAAATATCGATAATTTTGTCCCGGTATTGATACGATACCGGGATTTCAACTTTTTTCGATACTGGGCTGCGCAGTCTAGTATCTCTGAACATGAGCGTGCTGCTATCAGCAGTCTCTCCCTCCCCCTGTGCTGCTGCCACCAAAGAACGGAGAGAGGGGCGGGCGCACTGCGCCACTAATGATGGGACTTTTCTTGAGTCTGGACTTAGTTAAGTTTTAGGCTACCCAGAGCAGCGCCCACAGATGTCCCAGCACTTACTAATCTTCCTGGGTGCCGCTCTGTTCGCCCGCTGTGACCCCATTAGTCTCCTGCTCCATATGCTAATTACTACCGGAGCAATGGGGAGGAGACATCGGCTTCTCTAGTGGGCGTTCCTTCTCCCTGGCTGTAGAGCTGTCCAATCACAGGGAGAGGGAACGCCCACTAGAGAAGCTGATGTCTCCTCCCCATTGCTCCGATAGTAATTAGCATATAGAGCAGGAGACAGTAATGGGGCACAGCGGGCGCCCAGGAATAATAGTAACTGCAGGGAGATCTCGGGCGCAGCTCTGTGTAGCCTAATAGTTAACTAAGTCCGGACCCATATAAGGTAGTCTTTAACACATAATACAGGAGGCAGGTGCCGGCAGCAGAATCACATAGTCGGCATTCTGCCTCTGACAGGGAGCTGCGATCAGCGGCAGTTAACCCCTCAGGTGCTGCATCTGAGGGGTTAACTGCCGCTGATCTGCTGCCAGTACCCGCCTCATGTATTTGTGGCAGTGGCAACAGTCCCCTCGCCTCCTCTCATTGGTCATGGTTTCTGATCGGAGCCCTGGCTGTGTAACCCTGGCACATGGCAGCCAGAATGCTACTGAAGTCCTGGCTGCCATAGTCGGCTCCCTGTGCACAAAGCACAGGGCAGCAGGGTGAGTGTGAAGTCCTAATCACCCTGATAGAGCTCTATAAGGGTGAATAGGACAAGGGATGAAAAGATGGTTATTAACCTCTTCAGGACACAAGGCGTCAGGTACGCCCTGTGTATTTCGGATCAGACGGGCAGTGACTGGAAGCCGGTGCCTGCTCAAATCATTGAGCAGGCACCTCAGCTAAATGTGCGGGGGGGCGGTCCCGTGAACCGCAGGTCAATTCAGACCGGTGGTTTGCGGCTTTTTATTGTGCAGGTGGTGGTGGTCCCCATGGGGCTGTGGAGGGGACCTGACCCGATGCCTTCCTGGGGCATCTGCGCTGCCTTCTGGTGACGAGCCTGTGAGATCCAGCCCCCTGGATCTCACAGGCTGGAAGCTGTACGAGTAATTAGGGGTGGGCGATATAGGCGATATGGGTTTTGAGCATATCGCCGGATCGCGCTCACCATCTTCTCCTGAGCCGGCACAGAGAAGGAGGGAGTCCCTCCCTCCCCACTGTGCACGGCTGCCGCTGACCACCAATAACAAAAGAGGAGGAGGGGAGGGACTGACAGTAAATCATTGAGTTTTCACGATTTCAGTGAGCACCTGAAAACTCAAATCCGATTGGTATATTCTAACCCCCAGGCGTTCCCATGGTGACAGGGACGCTTGCCTGGGGGTTCGAATATACAGGGCCCCACCGCTGACAGTAGAACATTTAAAAACTAATCAGTAACTTTATTAATTGGGGGGGGGGGGGGTCCATGGATGTCACCGTTTAGGGGAGTGCACTCGGCTCCCTGCTGTTGTGTGCACAAAGCACAGGGCAGCAGGGAGAGTGTAAAGTCCTATTCACCCTAATAGAGCTCTATTAGGGTGAATATGACAAGGGTTCTACGTTCTAGCCCTTAAGGAGGCTAATAGTTATTAAATAAAAAGTAAAAATAAAAAAGTTTAAACACGCCCCCTCAATATAGAAAACAATATATTGCATATCGCACATGCTTAAAATGATATTGCAATATAGATTTTAGGCCATATCGCCCACCCCTATGAGTAATACACACTATTACTCATACAGCCAATGCATTCCAATACAGAAGTATTGGAATGCACTGTAAAGCATCAGACCCCCAAAAGTTCAAGCCCCAAAGTGGGACAAAAAATAAAGGCCCCCCCCCCCCAAAAAAAAAAAATTAGTTTCAAGTAAAAATAAACAAATGTTATTTTCCCCAAATAAAGTTAAAAAATAAATAAATGGTGAAAAAAGACATATTGGGTATCGCCGCATGCGTATCGACGGCTGTAATAAAATAGTACCAATCTAACCGTCGCCTCATCCCGCAAAAAATGAGCCCCTACCGGAGACAATCGCCCAAAAAATTAAAAGAAACTATGGCTCTCGGAATATGGAGACACTAAAACATGATTATTTATTTTTTTTGTTTAAAAATTGAAATCATTATGTAAAACTTGCATAAATAAAAAAAATTGTATACATATTAGCAAAATTTAGAAAATGGGGGCTCACTCACTGTTCCACTAGTGGAAAGGTGCACTGCCCCACAGCACTCCCTATTGCTGATGGAGTAAAATAAATTGGATTGAATTGGGTGTCACTCAATATCGTGCAACCATATAGACAAGTTGGATTATATCAGAATAATCTTTATCATATCACACTCAAAAATATTCATGACATGTTGCATAAATCAATATACATTAAAAATAACACATATATTAAAACCTTGTAAAATAGCTAAAATTCGATAGCACAGAGTCCATGAGAAGGGGCTATTTGGCCGTGACTGTTGACAAATGTTCCCAAAATTTGTAGTCCAAAGACCAATGCAACTTATGAGTCACACAATTGGTGACAAAGTCATTGATAAATCCGCAAGTTATATAGCAGCTGTAGGTCACACAATTAATGGAAGAATCACTGGTGAATCCACAAATTGTATAGCAATATTCAAATTTGCACTATATTCACGGTACTTTACCGCTCCTATGGTCGGTCCGCTTGTACACCAAGATTTTTCAGTGCGGTGCTCTATTGTGAGCTGCAAGGACCTGTGGATAGTCTATGTATAGAGTTCCCCACGCTCCTGGATATTCGTTATGGCGGTGCAGCTTGGTTTCACCGCTCTGACCTGCCAGTACCTGTGTGGCGTCCCACGTGGTTTGCTGGGCGGTCAGGTGACTTGCAAATCCAGGCGGGGTTTTCAAATTTCTTAAAGCAACTATGGAATAAACCATCTGCACTAAAGTCCTATTAGGAATATGCGGTTATAGGTGCTTCCTTCTTAGTAGTCCCTCACTGTCATTACCATATGCGTTTTCGGGGTAAAAAGACCCCTTCCTCAGCTGTGTAGACAGTGATGGCTGAATGTCCTTTTTTATATATCAGTCTTTAAATTGTGCATTGCATGTTGGGACAGTGAGGGATTCAGAAGATATGGATTTCAATTTTAGGATACACGGTTTAAATTCTCATGCATCGATTTCAAAGACAATTCAAATTCGGTGCCATGTATGAATTATAGAAACGTATAAAGAACGCATGTGTTTTTTTTTTTTTGTTTGTTTTTTTTTCATATTTTCGATATTTCTTAGTACCATGTATAAATTACAGAAGCTTGTAAAAAATGCATATGCGATTTCATATTTTCAATATGTTTCTCTTAATAAAACGATTCATATTAGTGGCTAAAAGATAGAGATAGATATCAAGCTAGAACCATATGTGTTTGAATCCTAAATATATAAACATATACAATTTAAATCCTAAATATAAAAAGACCATAAGATCAAACAACGCATCATAAAATTGAAAAACGCATATGCAGTTTCTTAGCTTTTTTTTTTGTTTGTTTTTTTTCCCCAAAAATTTTAAAGATGAAATTGGAGACTGATGGTATTGTGTTGGAATATGGTTTGTATATTCATCCTCATATGGTATAGTGGTATACAATAGAGGTGGGCATGGAGTATGTGGGGGTGCGGGCCTACCAGGAAGGGGAGATCTGGGTGCTGGAAAAAGAGCCCGACACAGATGTCCCATTCGTGATAGACCAATGCCCCTTTAAAGGAACCCAAAGAGTTCCATATCTGCATTCAAACCCTTTGGGATTAGGGTGTCAAATTCGAAAATCCTCTTTAATCCATTTCTTGACATTTTGGAGGATGTGGTTCCCCCTCTCCATGGGTATCCGACTCTCTCAAGTGCCATATACGTAAGGGTAGATGGATCACTTTTATGATGGTCCCTATAGTGCTTGGATAGAGTGCAGTTCATATCCCTTTTTTATGTTGGTAACATGTTCTGATATTCTCTTTTTTGGTCCGTTTAGTTCGTCCTATATATTCTTTACAACATTCTATCAGATATATCACGTTGGTTGAATCGCATGTTAGGCCCTCATTGATGTTTAAAGTAAATGTGTTTTGAGTTGAAACTGCTTTTTGGATTTTCTTAGGAAATGTAGTAATTCTACAATTAGAGCAACGCCCACATCTGTGGAAACCATTAAAGGATAGCCAATTCTGTTTGTTTTGTATACCTTGGCTTTTGTTTTTTATTGAAGGGGCAACCTTTAAACCCAAAAATTTAGGATTCAAACACGTATGGTGATAGATACCGTAGATATTTTAGCCACTAATATGAATCGTTTTATTAAGAGAAACATATTGAAAATATGAAGAGATCGCATATGCGTTTTTACAAGCTTCTGTAATTTATACATGGTACTAAGAAATATATCGACAATATGAAGAAAAAAAAAACCACTTGCGTTCTTTTTCTATAATTCATACATGGCACCGAATTTGAATTGTCTTTGAAATCGATGCATGACAATTTAAACCGTGTATCCCAAAATTGAAATCCATATCTTCTGAATCCCTCACTGTCCCAACATGCGATGCACAATTTAAAGACTGATATATAAAAAAGGACATTCAGCCATCACTGTCTACACAGCTGAGGAAGGGGTCTTTTTACCCCGAAACGCGTATGGTAATGACAGTGAGGGACTACTAAGAAGGAAGCACCTATAACCGCATATTCCTAATAGGACTTTAGTGCAGATGGTTTATTCCATAGTTGCTTTAAGAAATTTGAAAACCCCGCCTGGATTTGCAAGTCACCTGACCGCCCAGCAAACCACGTGGGACGCCACACAGGTCCTTGCAGGTCAGAGCGGTGAAATGAAGCTGCACCGCCATAACGCCATAATATCCAGGAGCGTGGGGAACTCTATACATAGACTATCCACAGGTCCTTGCAGCTCACAATAGAGCACCGCACTGAAAAATCTTGGTGTACAAGCGGACCGACCATAGGAGCGGTAAAGTACCGTGTATATAGTGCAAATTTGAATATTGCTATATAATTTGTGAATTCACCAATGATACTTCCATTAATTGTGTGACCTACAGCTGCTATATAACTTGCGGATTTATCAATGACTTTGTCACCAATTGTGTGACTCATAAGTTGCATTGGTCTTTGGACTACAAATTTTGGGAACATTTGTCAACAGTCACGGCCAAATAGCCCCTTCTCAGGGACTCTGTGCTATTGAATTTTAGCTATTTTACAAGGTTTTAATGTTATTTTCAATGTATATTGATTTATGCAACATGTTGTAAATATTTTTGAGTGTGATATGATAAAAAATATTCTGATATAATCCAACTTGTCTATATGGTTGCCTGATATTGAGTGACTCCCAATTTGTATACATATTAGGGATCATCGTGTCCTTGACAACCTGCTCTATAAAAATACCACATGATCTAACCTGTCAGATGAATGTTGTAAATAACAAAAAAATAAACGGTGCCAAAATAGCAATTTCTTGTTACCTTGCCTATCTTACCAGCAAAACGTCCACCCTATCCCGTAGTTTCAAAAATGGGGTCACTTTTTTTGGAGTTTCGACTCTAGGGGTGCATCAAATGGGACATGGTGTCAAAAAAAAAAAAAAGAAAAAGTCCAGCAAAATCTGCCTTCCAAAAACCGTATGTATTCCTTTCCTTCTGCGCCCTGCCATGTGCCTGTACAGCAGTTTACGACCACATATGGGGTGTTTCTGTAAACTACAGAATCAGAGCCATAAATATTGAGTTTTGTTTGGCTGTTAACCCTTGCTTTGTAACTGGAAAAAAATTATTAAAATGGAAAATCTGCCCAAAAATTTAAATTCTCAAATTTCATCTCCATTTGCCAATAACTCTTGTCATTTACCCTTTAGGTGTTGCACGTTTGTAAAATCAGTTTTGAATACCTTGAGAGGGTAGTTTCTAGAATGGGGTCATTTATTTTTGGGTGGCTTCTATTGTGTAAGCCTCACAAAGTGACTTCAGACCTGAACTGGTCCCTAAAGAGTGGGCTTTTGAAAAATTCAGAAATTTCAAGATTTGCTTCTAAGCCATGTAACATCCTCCAAAAATAAAATATCATTCCCAAATTGATCCAAACATGAAGTAGACATATGGGGAATGTAAAGTAATTTTTAATTTTTTTTGTGTGTAGGTATTACTATGTATTATAGAAGAAGAGAAATTGAAACTTGCAATTTTGGGCAAATTTTGTATTTTTTTTATAAATAAAATTTTATTTTTTTAACTTCATTTTAAATTTGTCATGACGTACAATATGTGACAAAAGAACAATGTCAGAACGGCCTGGATAAGTCAAAGCGTTTAAGTTATCAGCACTTAAAGTGACACTGGTCAGAGTTGCAAAAAAAATGGCCTGGTCCTGAAGGTGAAAATGAGCCCTGTCCTTAAGGGGTTAAAATGACAGGTGGGCTCAACACGTTTCTGGGGGGGAGTGATAAATGCCCCCCCCCCCCCCTTCTTAATCAGGAGCAGTACAAGGTAAGATTAAAAAAAGGCAAATGCAGTCAGAATAATATAACTTGCCAAGGAGCCTTAAATACCCTCTCATAAGACCATGTGTTGGAAATGGAGGTGAGAACAACATCACTTCCTGTGTCAGGGAAAGTGTGCATTTCAGAGTGGTACAGTCTCCAATGGTCCAGGGTTAACATAGTCTACTCTAGGGGCTTAAAAGATGGTAGCTGACCTGGGGCTGCAGGGGAAGCACTAGTTTCCTGGGGTTTCACTACATATAGGTAGAATAAAAAGGATCTGAACAGGACCAGGCTGTACTTCCGGTCCCAATGGTGGTGGAGCGCAAATGCAGCCGTGCGCTTCCGATGTGTTCTTATCATTGTGATTATTAGGTGACAAGGCGTAAGATTCTATCTATAATCTCTCCTTTCTGTACAGAGCTGGCTTTTCTGTCTTTCCCGTCATCTGGGAAGCAGACACTCATCTCTGCTCAGTGACATTATAAGCACTCAAAGCTCAATTCTTTTCTTGAGCTACTTTCGCACTAGTGTTTTCAATTCCGCTATTGAGATCCATTAAGAAAACTGAACAAAACGGAATGCACCAAAATGCATTCCATTCTGTTTGGTTGCGTCCCCGTCGTGGACAGAATAACTATGCAAACAGCGGTTTTCTATCCTCTGTGGTGCGGTGCACGGCCTGACACACATTGTAAGTCAATAGTAATTGATCTGTGTTCATGACTGATGAGTTATGGCTATAGAAGACCTAATACAACCATATCTGTTTATGACAGATGCATCAGGGCTCCAGATGGTGACTCCTGCACCCCCCCCTGCTGTTGCCACCAATGGACTGATGGCAGAAAGGAGGAGGGGCGGGCTGTGGTCACTGCACCACTAGTGAATATATTGTATGCCTAGGTGTCCCTAGATTTGCACGTGTCATTGATATTAAAATGTAACGTTTATTTCCACCTCATCACCACGACGGCTACAAGGAGATTGACCCCTGTTGGGGCCAGGAACAGAGAGGGTTTAAATTCCCCCCCCCCCCAAAACACCAGTGTTTCCTGTCCCTACAGAGGACAGGGGCAGAGAGTCTCCCTGTGGGGAGATGAAGATGGTTCTTTTCCTGGCACCTACCCCTGCCCTCCTGCGGTCGGCGTACTAATGCTGGGCAGGGGTGAAGGAGGGAGGCCTCGCTCCATTATTAGATGTGAGCGCTGAATGCGTCCTGTACGGCATACCTGGAGTCTGTGTGCGGTCATGTCAGCTGAACCCCGCTCCCCTGGAGACCCTCCTGTGCTGCCTACTGTAAGTCCCCTGTGGGGAAGCGCTTGTTACTCTGCTACTTGATCTTAGACACTGTACCAGGTTGCCTACTCCTCCTCCACTTCTCAGACTTGGGGCTTTATCTCCATGGCATTTATTTCATGGCTGATAGGGATTATTTCCCCAAGGTTCCTAAGGAGGCCCAGAAAAAAATCAGGAAACAGGCCAAATGCGTGTCCTGCCTCAAACTGCTTCCGGACGATTATCACAAACTCTGCAAGGACTGCATTTCTAGTGTCATTGAGGTCTATGATCCATGATGAAGTGAAGACCCCCCCCCCCCCCCCTCAGGTAACCCGCCTCCACCTAAAAGGCAAAGGGAACCCTCTCCCTCCCTATCTGACCCGGAGGTAACAGGGGAAGATGCCTCTACATCTAGAGCCTGGGAGGACGAGGTTTCCTCTGATATTGACACGGCTGAGTCAGAGAGGAAATTTTGTTTCCCCTCACCCATGACGGCACCCCATGCGACCAGGGACCTCCCATCCGGGACAGGAAACCCGAGAAGATAAAAGGTTCACACCCCCACCAAGCACCAGTTCAGGTTTCCTGTCCTCAGGATAGGAAGTCCCTGGGAAGCTCCTACGTTGGTTCTCACCTGCAACCGGGGGGAGGCCCAGGTTCTTATCCGGTGGGTGGCCTCCCCCAGGTGGTGAAACTCTCTCCGGGGCTGCTACCTCCAGTCTGGGTTTTCTCCCCCACATCCCGGCGCTGGTCCGAGGGAGCCGCTGTGGCCGTGTTCAGGCGGCTTCCCTCCTTGCTTCCTGTCGGCGTCGGAGGGGGCGTCTCCGCATGCGCGCGCCCCGACGCGGGGGGGGGGGCTCGACCTGGAAGTTGGAAAAGTGCCAGTGTGTGCCCTGGCGCGTCTTTTAAAATATAAATGGGGCAAGGGGTGAACCCAGCCGGCTGATGTGGCACACAGTGTGGTGCTGAAGAGGCTCTTTTGTTTCCAGCAAGATGTCAGAGCCTGTAGACGGACGCGCCGAACCCCTGGAACCCTCAAGGCCCGCTAGTCCGGTACCAGTCCTGAGGAGTGGGGGCTAAAAGATCATTGGTGAGATGTATCTTTTTCTTTATTAATGGGGTGTTATCTGCTTGGTTTGTTTAGGTGGCAAAGACCCCCCCCCAAAAAGTGGCCTCAAAAACGAAGCATAAGGAATGTGCAGGATGTAAGGTCCCCCCTAGCATCCTCCTATTCTAAGCCGTTATGTACCCCATGTATTGATAAGTTGGTAGAGGAGGAATCCCAAAGACTTTCCAAAAATGAGATCTTTAATAAGATCTGAGGTCAAAGCCTCCTTAAAATCCTTGAGTAAGAATCGCCCGCAGTCTCCGGAAAAATCTCCGGATATTAGAGATTCGGATATAGACCGCTCTGATGTGGAGGAAAGAGAAGCAGGCCAGTTACACTCTAATGACGCCACTTCGTCAGCAGAGGAAGAAACTATTTTTCGCCCGAAGATGCCCAAAACCTCAAAGCGGTCAGAGCAACCATCTAACTGGAAGAGGTGAAACAGGCTAAGTCTACAGTAGATATTGCCTTTCAGGGGTTAGGTCCCAGGAAGCAGAGGGTTTTCACCATTCACGAGAATGTTCAGGCATTAATTAAAAAGGAATGGAAAAATCCTGATAGGAAGTTTTTTATTCCAAGCTCCGTTAAAAGAAAATATCCCTTTGACGAGAAAGTAGCAGCTTGTTGGGACAAGGCCCCTACAGTCGACGCTCCGGTGGTGAAGATCGCCAAGAAGTCTGCTCTGCTGTTTGATGACCTGGGTAGCCTGTCTGATCCTCTTGACAAAAAAGCGGATTTTTATTTAAAGAAGGCCTGGGAATTAGGGATCGACCGATATTGATTTTTTTAGGGCCGATACCGATACCGATAATTTGTGAACTTTCAGGCCGATAGCCGATAATTTATACCGATATTCTGGGAATTTTTATTTTTGAAAAAAAATATTAAAATTCCCACAAATCTGCTGAAAATTAATGTTTATTGTTAATGTGTATTTTTATTTTTTTTTGTAAATCTTTCTTTTTCATTTATATTTAATATTTTGGTGTTTTTATTTTTATTACTTTTTTTTTTTTTTTAAACTAACTTTTAGCCCCCTTAGGGACTAGAACCCTTGTCCTATTCACCCTGATAGAGATCTATCAGGGTGAATAGGAGCTCACACTGTCCCTGCTGCTCTGTGCTTTGTGCACACAGCAGCATGGAGCTTATCATGACAGCCAGGGCTTCAATAGCGTCCTGGCTGCCATGGTAACCGATCGGAGCCCCAGCATTACACTGCTGGGGCTCCGATCGGAGGAGCAGGGGAGAGGGGATCCTGTGGGGGGGCGCACTGCGACTGGGGTGGGGGGGGAGGGGGGGGGCGCACCACTGCTTAATACTGGGGGGCAGGGGGGGCGCACTGCGCCACCAATGTCTGATACTGGGGGGCTTGGGGGGGGCGCACTGCGCCACCAATGAAGCTTAATCTCTAATTTATTCATATACAGGAGGCGGGAGCTGGCTGCAGGATCACATAGCCGGCTCCCGACCTCTATGAGCAGTAGCTGCGATCCGCGGCACCTGAGGAGTTAACTACCGCAGATCGCAGCTACAGCTCATAGAGGCCGGGAGCCGGCTATGTGATCCTGCAGCTCCCGCCTCCTGTATATGAATGAATGTGAGATTAAGCTTCATTGGTGGCGCAGTGGCCATAGCTCCTCCCCTCCTCTTGTCCCCTGTCCTCCCATTGGCTGGAGCGGCAGCAGCAGCACAGGGGGAGGAGACACTGCTTCCTTCTCCCCTGTGCTGCTGCTGAGGGAACACGGAGAGCGCTGTCAGCAGCGCGATCTGTGTTCCCAGGACGTTATCGGAATATCGGCAAAATAAATGCCGATACCGATAACGTTCAAAATCCTGAATATCGGCCGATAATATCGGTAAATCCGATAATCGGTCGATCCCTACTGGGAATCATCCTCTACCTGCCTCCCTTCCTACCTTTTTTAAGGTTGTCGTGTTTTTTTTTTTTTTTTTTTTTGCAGATGCCTCCACAGATATAGTTAGGTTCTCAGCCAGATCATCCGCCATGTCCAGTGCAGCTAGAAGAGCTATTTGGCTGAAGTCCTGGAAAGCTGATCAGGGTTCAAAGGCTAGATTGTGCTCCATCCCCTGTGAGGGTGACAGGCTCTTTGGGTCGTCCCTTGACGATATACTTGAGAGCCTCAGACAAGAAGAAGGGTTTTCCAGCTCCTCAACGCCCCCCTTTTTTTTCGTAGGTTCCAAAATAAAAAGCAAAGGGGTAGGCAGTATGACAGAAGGGAAAAGGATAAATTTCCTAAGCAATCCGGAGGTTTCCTTTTTAAACCCAAAGACCCAAGGATAAGCAATGACGCCGAACCCCAGGTAGGGGGAAGATTATCTTTCTCCCAGCCTGGAAGACGATAACCAAAAAACGGCTGGATCCTGGGAGGGATTGGAGAGGGGTTCCGGCTAGAGTTTCTGACCCGTCCCCAGGATTCGTTCATAGAGACAGATTACCCCAAGGATCTAGTCAAGAGACAGGCCTTAGAGTCAGAGGTCTTGCTGCTTCTACAGAAAGGGGTGGTTGTCCCAGTTCCGCAGGCAGAGAGGGGCAGGGGTTTTTACTCCCCCCTTTGTTTTTGTTTTAAAAAAAAAAAAAAAAGGCTCCTTCCAGGTAATCCTGAACCTGAAGAAGTTAAACAGATTCCTCAGTTACAAGAGATTTTGCATGGAGGCCATAAGATCGGCCATAGATCTCATATCAAAGAATTGCTGGATGGCGACTCTGGGCTTAGAGGACGCGTACTACCACGTGCCAATTCATGTGTCCTCCCAAAAATATTTGAGGACAGCAGTCTGGGTTCAGGGGGAATGTCTACACCTGCAATGCAGAGCCTTGCCCTTTGGGGTTTCACAAGCCCCAGAATCTTCACAAAAGTGATTGCGGAAGTAGCCTCCTTCCTAAGATTGTCAGGGGTTCCGTTGCCATATTTAGACGACTTCCTGTTTATTTCCCAGACCAAGGAAGGATTGATTCAAAACATTGGGGTTTCCTGCGCCCTGTTAAAGAGCCTGGGCTGGAAAATAAATTGGGAAAAGTCTTGCCTGACACCATCTCAGACTTTTGTATTTTTAGGCATCCTTTTAGACTCCCGAGTAGAGAAGACCTTCCTCCCGTCCGCCAAGATTTTCTCCATCAGGGAGCATGTTTGGGATCTTTTCAGATCCTACCTCTGCTCGTTCAGGAGGGCAATGGCAGTACTGGGCCACCTGACAGCAACTTTTCCAGCGGTCCTATATGCGCAGGCCCACACGAGGAAGCTACAGTCATGCATTCTGCGCCAATGGGACGGCTGCAAGCTGTCGTTAGACCGGCTTTTCCACTTATCCGCAGAGGCAAGAGTGTCTCTTCTTTGGACTGTGGCGGAGAATCTCTCAGCAGGAGTACCATGGTCCTTTCAGGATCCGATAGTAATAACGGATGCCAGCCCATGGGGTTGGGGGGGGGGGGGGGGGGGCTCACTCAGAGAACAGAGGTTGGCAAGGGAGGTGGGATTTGAATACCAGAAAAGCCACCTCGAACTTCAAAGAACTAAAAGCAGTAGAAATGGCATTAAAAACGATAGTTTTGGACATATCCTTCAGGAACATAATTCTATACTCGGACAATTTGACAACAGTGGCATACATCAACCATCAAGGCGGAACAAGAATACCTTCTCTGGCAACACTGTCGCCAGATCTTTCAGCTAGCGGAACAGGAACGTCTATCCCTGTCGGCAGTCCACATAAAAGGGAAAGAGAACATAGTAGCCTATTTATTTTTTTATTTTTTTTGTCGCACCCAGCTAAAACAGGGAGACTGGTGCCTAAACCCAGAGGTTTTCTCCCAGTTAACGCAAAAATTCAGCCTCCCCACGGTCAACCTATTTGCCTCCAGGAAGAACAGGAAAGTGGAAAGGTTCTTCTCCATAAATCGTCTGGACGATCCAACAGCTTTAGATGGATTCGCACAGAACTGGTCTCAGGAGGAGGGTTACGCCTTCCCTCCTTTTTCCCTAATTCCACAGGTCCTGAAGAAAGTCCAGAGGGAGAAAGTGACAATTACCCTAGTTGCCCCAGTGTGGCTGAAAAGGTCCTGGTACTCCTGCCTCCTAGACCTAGCAATAGCCCCCCTCTTGGATTCTGCCTCCTCGGGAGGATCTATTATGTCAAGGCCCGATCCTGCATCCCAATCCAGAAATCTTGCACCTGGCAGTGTGGAGACTGAGAGGGAGATTTGGTTAGGTTGGGGTCTGTCTCAATCAGTAGTGTCCACCATTCTGGGAAGTAGAAAAGCTACCACAGCTAGAAAATGATAAGATCTGGGAAGTCTTCTCCTTTTTAGGGATCAATCCTGACCCCTTCTCTCCTCCAAATGTCTCAAGGGTCCTAGACTTTTTTTACAAGCTGGCCTGGATAAGGGGCTTAGGGCTTCCACCCTAAGAGTACATGTGACAGCCTTAAGTTACTTTTTTGATTCTCAGCTGCCCCTTCATCCTTGGGTTAAAAGGTTTCTGTCAGCAGCCTCCAGGATCCGCCCTTCGATAAGACCTTTGTCCCCTCCTTGGGACCTAAACACGGTCTTGACGGCCCTGTCACAGAAACCTTTTGAGCCCCTGTCAGACATACCCATAGATATGCTCTCCTTTTTAAGATGTCCTTTTTACTGGCCATCACTTCAGCTAGGAGGATTTCAGAGATTCAAGCCTTCTCGGCTTTTCCTCCTTATACCCAGATCTTGGACGACAAAGTTATTATTAGGCCTCTCCCGTCCTTCCAGCCAAAGGTGGTTTCGGACTTCCATAGAAGTCAGGATGTTGTTCTTCCATCCTTTTGCCCAAATCCCTCTAATTTAGAAAGGGAGTATCATTGCCTGGACGTCAAAAGATGTTTGCTTGCTTATTTGGAGTCTACCTCGGCCTGGAGGTTGGAAGAAAACCTCCTTATTCAGTTTTGGGGTAGGAATGAGGGGCGGAAGGTGTCCACGGCAGTTATTGCTAGATGGGTAAAAAGGGCCATTTCCGAAGCCTATTTAGCGCAGGGTCTCTCGCCCCCTTCAGGGTTTGGAGCCCACGCCACCAGAGCGGTGGCTACGTCCTGGGCCGAGAAGGCGGATGCCTCCCTGGCCCAAATTTGTAGAGCAGCAACTTGAAGCTCTCAACATACCTTTTTTAACATTACAGGCTCCAACTTCATGCAGATTCCGCCTTTGGTAGGAAGGTGCTTCAGGCGGTTGTCGCGCCCCCCCCCCCCCCCCCCCAGTTCCTCATTAATGGTCTATTTCACTTGGGGTGCCGTCATGGGTGAGGGGAAAACAACATTGCTTACCGTTAATTGTTTTTCTCGATACCCATGACGGCACCCCCAAAATTTTGAAGTCCACCACAGCCTTCATGGCAGATGCCTCGGCCGAATCTGTTACTTCAAAAATGAAGCTATGCTCCATCCCATTTTCAGGGGAATATGTCTTTGGCCCGGTCTTGGACCGTATCCTTGAAAAAGCCGCAGACAGCAAGGGTTTCCCTGAGGAAAGATCCTTTAAAAGGAAATATCCCTTTCGGGCCCCCTTTAGCCAGAATAAACCCTTCAGGGATAAGGGACAGTCAGGGCGTTAAAGCTATCCTAAAGGGGGCAGGGATAGAGGTAACCCCTCCTCCTCCCAAAGTAAGTCCTCCGACAAACAATGATGCCAGCGTGGGGGGGAAATTGAGGAAATTTCTGACTCCGTGGGAGTCCATTAGCCCGAATCCTTGGGTCCGGGACATCATAAAATTCGGTTACCGAATCAAACTTTCCTCATCTCCCCCAAACAGCTTCATTGCGAATCCAAGCTCCTCCAGTATTCGTATAAAAATTCTACAGGGAATTCAGAGCCTTCTAGCTATGGACGTGATAGTACGGGTCCCTCCTTCTCAACTGGGGCAGGGCTTCTATTCAAGCCTTTTTCTGGTGGAGAAGAAAGAGGGGTCTTACCGTACAATTATAAACCTGAAAGCCTTGAACAAATTCATAACTTATCGAAAGTTCAGGATGGAATCCCTGATCCCCTTAATAGGGAAGAACGCCCTGATGTGCTCAGTAGATCTTCAGGATGCCTACTACCACATCCCAATTCATCCGGAATCCCAGAGGTTCCTAAGACTTGCTATCCAGGAGCACAGGGGGGGTAACCAGCCACTTCCAGTTTACGGCCCTCCCCTTTGGGATATCATCTGCACCCAGAATCTTTACGAAGCTGGTAGTCGAGATGGTAGCCTTCCTGAGACACAAGGGACTAGTGATTTGTTCCATACCTGGACGACTTCCTCTTGGTTGGGAACTCGGAGGACGATCTGAGATCAGACTTACTAACCTTCCTATCTCTCATCCAGGATCTAGGATGGTTGGTCACATCTTGTACCTTCCAGCACTATCCAGTTTTTAGGGGTCATCCTGGACTCCCGGGCTCAACATACCTTACTTCCACCAGACAAGATCAAAAGCCTCCAACTGAAGATTCATCAGTTTCAGAACAGGAGGTCTTGTCCCATAAGGGAAGCCATGAGCCTCCTGGGCCGCCTTTCATCCTGCATCCCGTCCGTTCCCTGGAGCCAGTCCCACTTTCGATCTCTTCAGCTATGGATCCTCAGATCTTGGGACAGACGACAGTCCTCACTGAACCACAAGGTTCAGATTCCCCCCTGCGGTGAAGATCTCCCTGAACTGGTGGAAATGTTCAGCCAACCTGTCCTTGGGAGTCACCTGGGAGAAGACCCCCCCTCCCATCCAAGTTCTCATGAATGCAAGCGGAAAAGGATGGGGTGCTAAAGTGGGAGGTCACTTCTTTCAGGGCTCCTGGATTCCGATAACCCGCTCCCAATCTTCCAACTTCAGGGAGCTGGGAGCGGTCCGAAAAGCTCTGAAGGCGGCAGAAGCCCTCCTTGTGGGTCATCACATAAAAATACTTTCCAACAATACGACGACGGTGGCGTACCTTTCTCATCAGAGAGGCACGAGATCGGAGAAGCTGATGTCCATCGCAAGAAAAATCTTCGACTGGGCAGAGTCCCACGTGAGGTCCATCTCCGCAATTCATTTGAAAGGGATACTAAACGTGGAGGCAGACTATCTCAGTCGCCAGTTGATAGACCATACCGAATGGTCTTTGAATCTGGATGTGTTCCAGACTCTGGTGGGAAAAGTGGGGCACTCCACAGGTGGACCTGTTTGCCTCCAAGAAGAACGCAAAGGTGCCAACGTTTTGTTCATTGAACCCTCGAGACAACCCTTGGGCTCTAGATGCGCTGACAATTCCTTGGGACTGGAATCTCTGCAACGCATTCCCACCCTTGCCTCTGCTTCCCAGGATAATTCAAAATCTCAACCTAGAAAACTCGACTCTGATCCTAATAGCTCCCTATTGGCCGAAAAGGAGCTGATTCCCTTCCTTAAAGAACCTATCGCTAGAAGACCAATGGCCTCTTCCCTCCAGGAGGGACCTTTTTTCATCAGGGGCCGATACTTCACCCAAACTCGAGTTTCCTCAAGTTATCTGCCTGGATCCTGAAGTCCAGAGGTTGAGATAACAAGGGCTTTCTGATCAGCCAATCATCGCTGGATCAGATTTATGAGAGCTGCTTCCCGACTTCGTCCCTCCCTGAAAACCAGGATCCCCAATTGGGACCTCAATATGGTGCTCACAGGCCTGACCCTCGCCCCGTTCGAGCCCTTGGCCAGTTGGAAGTTGGAACCCTGGAAGTTGCTTTCTGCTCCTGATGACATGCTAATATAGGGGCATAGAAACGCATTGAGCATATGTATAAGGGTTTATGTGTAAGTGAATAAGGGGAACCTTGGGTGTTATGGTTAGAGGTGCTGGTGGTTGTAACAATCATAAAAAAATAAATAAAATAAAAATGCTCACCATTGAATGAAACATCCCAGGGAAACCTAAGTTTGGTGTTGCCTGTGTATTAAATGGAGAGAGACATAGTATGTGGGGATACACAGTATTTAAAGGGGTTGTCCGGGTTCACAGCTGAACCCGGACATACCCTTATTTTTCACCCCGGCAGTATCCCTGAGGCTAGCATTGGAGCATCTCGTGCTCCGATGCTCTCTTGCTCTGCACTAGATCGTGCAGAGCATTGGTTCTTTTGTTTATCATAACACACTGCCGGGCAGAAACTTCCGCCCGGCAGTGTGTTCGGTGACGTCACTGGCTCTGATGGGCGGGCTTTAGGACTGCCTTTAGCCATTTTACTGGCTAGGGCAGCGCCAAAGCCCGCTCATCAGTGCCGGAGACGTCTAGGTGAAAATGGAGGCATGTCCAGGTTCAGCTCTGAACCCGGACAACCACTTTTAATAAAATATATTAATGATGGCTTGTATTTCCATATTGGATAACAAATAATATTTGAGGAGTGGGTAAGTGATTCTTTTATTATGCAACACGCTCTTAAAAGGCTACATTAAATGGAAAAAGGGTTTGTCACCCCACCCAACTTTTTTTTTTTTTTTTTTTTTTTTGTGGTACTTCTAATCCCTATACTGCGATATCTATAAATTGTTAATCATTTTCATTCTGTAGATGAGGCAAAAAAACGTACTTTTATAATATGCTAATTACCTTTCTACCAGCAAGTAGGGCGTCTACTTGCTGGTAGCAGCAGCAAAAAACCGCCCCCTCCTCCTATTGATTGACAGGGCCAGCCGCGATCTCCTCTTCCGGCTCGCCCTGTCTGCATTTCAAAAATCGGGTGCCTGTCTTGATTTGGCGCAGGCGCTCTGAGAGGAGGAGGCTCGCCTCCTCAGCACTCCCTCAGTGCGCCTGCACCGATGTCACCAAAAGAAGTCGCAGGCGCAGTGAAGGAGTGCTGAGGAGGCGAGCCTCCTTCTCTGAGCGCCTGCGCAGAATCAAGACAGGCACGTGATTTTTGAAATGCAGACAGGGCGAGCCGGAAGAGATCGCGGCTGGCCCTGTCAATCAATAGGAGGAGGGGGCGGTTTTTTGCGGCTACTACCAGCAAGTAGACGCCCTACTTGCTGGTAGACAGGTAATTGGCATATTATAAAAGTATTTTTTTTTGCCTCATCTACAGAACGAAAATGATAACATAATGTATCGCAGTGTAGGGATTGCAGGTACCCCAAAAAAGTTTAGTGGGGTGACAGAAGCCCTTTTTAAAGATAACCAAACTTGCAATAAAAATTGATCTCTAAGACTTATTGGTGTGGCATGTCCTAAAACTTGACCCATTTTGTTTTTCTCTTGTTTTTGTTTTACAGGTTGCAAAAGAAATCTAAAAATCTGTATATTTCATTGACTTGGACTAGTTGTCGTCATATTTAAACCTGGAGGGATCTACCCCAAAAACAACTAAAGTGCCAGTAGGCACAAAAAGCCCCCTGCATCAGCTGCGACGTCTGGTGCTGAAGGACATAAGAAATGACCTCAGTGTGAACAGTGGACTAAAACACCCATCAAGTTCACTTAAAAGGAGAGTGAGTGAATCTGGATGTCAGTCTTTACTACAGAGCAAATCAAGCTTTGGAAAAGGCGATCTGGAAAAAAATATAGATTGTGGCTTTTCAAGCTCTAGAAGTAAGAAAAATATGAATATTTATGCAGACATTACAAATACTCCACTGGCCCTCCATGATAAAGAAAGAAACGAAAGCATCAGGACAGAAATCTCAGTGCAGAGTGCCCTAAAGAACAATGATGGTACAGTCTCTCCTGTTATATTTCAAGAAAATTTGCCGCCCGTGCTGCATGAAATCCAGTTCTCTTCTCCTGATTGCCATTCAGAATCTAACATTTTGGGCATCTCTAATATGCCCCTGTCCTATTTTACAGATCCTATAGTTCCCAATGAAAATGAGCAAGAACAAGAGTCTGTCCAGATCGCTTCCATTAATTGTAACAAATATTTTAGCACTCCAATGCCATCTAAAGAAAGGGTAAGGAAAAAACTTACTCCTGTTATGGAAGTGGAATTTGAATCAAATATGTCAGAGGAATGGGATCCTCAAGACAAAGTACCCAGAATAGATGAGCTTCACAAGGCAGATGTCTTGTCGCATGAAAGTCCCACAGAAACGCTACTCTATAGAACTTTTTTTGCTGCAGAGTGCCAAGAAATAGTTAATCAGATTGAGAACATAGAAACTGAAGTGAAGAGTCCAGGCAAACGAAAATTGGAAGAATTTGAGTCTATCATTGATTCCGAACTGCCTCCATATGATTGCACACCAATGAAGTCCATGCTGGCTTGCGAAGTGGCCAAAATGTTGTGTTCTCTGGAAAGTAGCCCCCTTAAGGAAGGGGTATCGCTATTTGGGGAGAGCCTGTTGGATCTCGAGAAGACTGATATGCAAATAACTGATTTTAACTTATCTGAATGCGGCACTAAAAATAACAAAGTGCATTCTCTGAGCGAGACTGCAGAGCTTTCCTTTTTGAGTGACAGACTGGATGGTATATGCGTAAAAAGGCAGAAGATAGAACCATTTGAGAAGACTTACCCAGGGGTAGACCCTGTTAACCATATAAATAAAATGTCTCCTTTAGCACCTGAAGTACCCACTATAAAGCCTGTGCATAGCTATGCCACTAGCAAATGTGATGAAAGTGTAACTACAGCCCTCCCCAAAAATCTCCTTCATATGGAACATGCGCTCTCTGACGATAAAACTGAACCGGCTGTATTGGTAGAGGATACGGCTGTTGTGCAGAATGTCAGCCAAGTGATTAAGGCTTCACTTCAAGACCTGATCACTACTACTAGGAGTCCTACACCTGTACATGAGATTACTAAAGGCTGCATTAGGCAGTTCACCGACACAGGTGAAATTAAGCTGTGTGCCAGTACTAGACAGCCCATTGCATTAACCTATGATGATCTGCCATCTACTGATATCGCTCAAGAGACTGAGGCAAGCAAATCCCCTCCCAACACCAGACAGAGTTTTATATCAATAAGTGATGAGATGAATATAGCAAATGCCACTCGGGAAATTGAAATATTGCCAAATAACAAAACAGTAGATATACCATGCAGTCAAGAGGAGGTCAGTATATTTAACACTGCTCTGGTGTCTGAAATGGTGGGACTGCCATCTGGTTGTACTACACAAGACATAGACTTGGTTTCTGATATAATTTCAGGAAATACTATACACATAATTGATGGTCTTTCCCTTTCTGCCAATATCGCACAGGACATTTCTCCAACGCCTGAGGTGGTTACTACAGACAATGCAACACAGATAATTGAAACAGGACCTCAATGTCCTGTGAACACCACAGAAGACCTTACATCCATGCATGAGAACAAAACTACCAATAATGAAATGGAAATGGTGGCACAGTCTTGTCTAAATGCTACTCAAGACATGACTGCCTCGGACGTTGATGTAATAGCTAACACCACTCTGGCCGCTGAAGTTGAGCCCCAGTTTGTTCATGATGTGAGCGTCTTTACTGTTGGGTCACTTTCTTTTATCACCTCCACACCTGTCCCTGGACTAAATGATTTTGAGTTTCAGAAAAGTGGCAAAGAACCTGTTCAACATGACCCTAACATGTCCAGTGGCTCAGTGTTTGATTATTCCACAAACAAGGTCCACAGGGACCTGAGAATGATCACCCAGAAGCGGCCTCATGTTGCACAGGGATTGAACTGTAATGATGAAGGAAAACCAGAAACTTCGCAAGGATCATTTTTCCCTCCCAGTATGCAAATAGGAATGGTTCATTCATCAGCGGCAATGCCAAAACCAATGTCTGGCATCCCGTCAGCACGCCGTTCTTTAGCGTTGCATCAAAACTCAAGTCAGAATCCGGCAAGGGAACAAACGGGCTCTAAAATTGCACCAAGGGGCATACCGGGAAAAGGTATGATCCGCCCCCCAATGGCCCGCCAAAGTTTGCCAAGGCCTAGTCTGGGAAAACCAAAACAAGCCATGGAGGGCGCTGGAGGAGGCAATATAACCAACAAGTTTACTGGAAACAGGCTAAAAACTCCAAAAGCTCCTGCTGTTAAGGTTTGTAGACTTGATTTATTTAGCAAACTCCATCATGGTGAGGACACTGTTTTGGTGTGTGGACTTTTTATTAATTTATTTAAAAATAATCATGGGGGGGGGGGGGGGCTTTACAGTAGAGTGCACAGTTCCATTGAATGATTATATGCATGCTCATACAGGAAGGGTTATCAAAGGGCAGCTGTCAATTGGTGAATATAACTGCACTGGACTCAAACCCATGAGAAGCAAGGAGGTGCAGGAGTAGCTGAGAAGATATCTAGATAAATAGAGATATATGGATAGATATATTATTATTTTTATTTTTTTGTAAGATTATTCAGTTTAAGGCTGTGTGAACATCCTTGTTAGAGGACAAAATGGCATAGCATGCTGCACTCTTTTGTCCAGTAAAATTCTGGGTTTTCATATGGATTTGTAATGTAGCATTTCCTAAATGGATTTGTCTGGCAGGCATCCTTTTTTTGCCTCACGGCTTCATATTGTATTCCTGAGAGGCAACTGGCATGTTCCATTGCATGCTGTATTACAGAGGTACTCTCCATTAGGAGTAATACTTCCAGTTCAGGGTATAGTGTCATATGGAAGCACCAGCCAGTGGTACACGGGGTGTGTGTGATTAGATATATCTATCTATCTATATATATCTATATATCTATCTCCTTCGTAGTGCTAGTGAATTCCCACTTAAAGGGGGTATCCCCATCATATACAATGGGGGCATATCGCTGGGATATGCATTCATTGTCTGATAGGTGCAGGTCTCACCTCTGGGATCTGCACCTAAAAGGAGCGAGGAGAGCTGTGGCTGGAGGACCCCAGGTTTCCTGGGGTCCGTCCACCACCAAGCGCTGCTCCTATACTAGTGAATGGGAGTGTACTGCGCACGCATGGCCCCTGCTCCCATTCATTTCTATGGGGCCAACAGAAATAGCCGGCTATTTTCAGCAGTCCTATTGAAATTAATGGAGGGCGGCTGCGCAATTCGCTCTCCATTTATTTTCCCTGCTCCGTTGTAGCTGCGTGTCCCAGAGGTGGGTCCCGCACTTATCAGAAAATGGAGGCATATCCTAACGATATGCCCCCATTGTATATGATGGGGGGGAAAACCCCTTTAAGCCTAGTTCACACTTCAGTGATTTCCATCAGTGACTGAGCCAAAACCAGAAATGGAGTCTACACAAAGTATAATAGTAAGAGTTTCACCTGCTGTTTCTGACCCGCATGTGGTTTTTACTCGTAATCACTAAAAATCGCTGAAGTCTGAACTAGGCCTTAATCTTCTGCAAGTCCAGCGCCATCACTTCTGGTCTGTTTACATCCAGGCATTGGTCAGACGAGTGACTAGTTACCATGGTCATATATTTAGATGGATAGTAACTGCTGCTTGTAAGTAAAGAGACCATTGGGGATCAAGGAGGTGGCTTAATGAAGTTTGCGTAAATAAAGTGGTTATCCAATGTTTAAAACATGCCCTCCCCACCCAAAAAAGCCTGGGCCCCTCATATAAATTATACTTGCCCCACTCCCTGGCACCCATGCTGATCCCTGCATGGCCACTGCTGTAGCTCCTTGTTGCACAGATCAAAACATCTGGCAACAGTGGGGAGCAGCTAATAGCAGGCTGAGATGTGACAAGGCTCCCTCCATCACCAGATGTTTTGATCTGCTCAACTGGGAGATGCAGTGGGGATCAGGGACAACGTGGGTGCCGGGGAGCAGATTAAGTATAATCTGAGAGAGTCAGGAGCATTGGGGGGCATGTTTTAGACATTGGATAACCTTTTTAACTTGGGACCCCTAGAATGCATTGCCTGATGAGAAATTCATACTTGCCAGCTACCTGCCACTATGCAGGCTAGGGGCCTTCAGTTTATTCCTGATAAATGTTTGCATTTAGATATCTTATTCTACAGGTAAAGTCTGGTACTACGCATTCTCAGCTACCAACTGCCCTTTCTGTTAAACCACCTACACGATTTGGGGTAACAGGTCATACTGGACGTCTCTCTGTTGGAAGCCAGAATGCAGTTGCCAATCTGCAAGATACTCGAAGTGGCGAGACTGTTTTGGTTGTGCGTCCGCCAACATCAACTGGTGAGACTACAGCTTTCCCAAAGAAGTGTATACTAATGTTTTATCTATTGTAGAAATGAACTTCATTTTTCTTCAATAGGTGTCAGAACCGGCCTTCCAAGACCAGGAACATCTTCAATACGTCCCCCTCTTCTACAATCCCAAAAAGTGTCCCCGAAACTTAAATTTCAAGGTGAACAGAAATTAACAATTTACTAATATTCTCAGTGAGATTTTTAATCGTTACAGAGATGGCGATGATGAGCTGCTTACAGCATTAGGCATGGGCTGGGGAGAGAATAAAAAAAGTACCTTAAGAAGCTTTTCTTCAGGAGTAGAGAAAATATGAAGTTTGATTCAGCTTTTTCAAATACCCAGGGTGCTGCTTCACTGTGGAGTGATTTCTGCGATGAGCTGCTTCACAGCACTTCACCTTTACTGAGCAACAGCTGTAGCATCTAACAAGTAGACCTCTACAGCTGCGCCCTGGGCACTTGAGAGCAGAATGTGGCAGAATAAAGTCATACACCGGGATGTGAAAAGCTCCATAAAAGGTATGGCTTTACCCAGCCTCTACCAAATAGTGTAAGCAGGTTAGATGCTCAAATGTTGACCGACTCAATTTAAAGTTGTGTATAGCTTTTTATACAGCAGGTATTATTACTGTTTATCACAATTCTATGTTCCAGGGTTACCTACAAAAAAAAATCTGGGAGAACTTCCAACACTTGGGTTACGAAAAGAAATTGGCTTAAAAGCTGAAAGCACATCAGCTGTAAGATCCACTGCAAAACAGACAACTCCTTCACTGGGCGTCCCTAAAGAGGCTGCCTCCTTTGAAGCCAGTTTTCAAGCTAATGCCTCTTCAAACCATGCTGTGCAAACCAAAGCAGAAAACCACAAGGTTTATTCCTCGCTGACCGCAAAAGAAGAGATTGAAAGAAGTCCAACTAATTCTACTGGTATGTAAAGAGAATCTCCACATACAGACACTGTGTAGAAAATTGGATTGGACTGCATAGAGAAATCCAAAGAGAGATTATATATATATAATTTTTATACATTTTGACACAGCCTCCACATTATTTTATTTATTTTTGTCTTGTCACTCTGCTGTTACTGACAAAATGACAATCTGTTCTGATGAGTGATGTGGCTGTACTTGTCGCTATTGCCACATTTGCAAAAAAAAAATTGGCTGCTGCAAAAAGACTTGCATCCTTGATAACTGTTAAATTAAAGTCATCGTTTGAACTTCTAAGACAAGGACAAGGGTATGGACCCCTGTCAGGATTTTTGTCTTCAGGTAGCAGGGCCTTCCCCTTGTGTTCGAAGGTTAGCTGCTTCTTTTATTTTATCCAACTCCTCAGATGAGGAAACCAAGGTGGGATTTTTGGGGACTCCAGTTCCTCTTCAGATTAATCTGTGGAAAATCTATTGTTATATTCCTCCGAAACGGATACTCTACTCAAAGCTTTTACAGCCACTATGCAGTTAAAGAGCAAAATCGGTGCAGGACACTATCTTCTGGGACCTCTGCCCTAGAAAGCCTAGTATCCTTTTGTTCCCAGATCTGTTAAACATATAATACCAATTTAATGAGGTGGAGTTGGCCTCATGGGGCAAAGACTTTATGGATTTGTAGGGCTGCGATATATTTGAAAAACATGTGGGTGGCCTCAGTGGCTGCTTTTAAGCCCAATATTTCAGCTACCTTGACTGCTGCCTATTTCCTTTAAAAGGATTTTCCAAGATTTGAATACTGATAACCTATCCTCAGGATACATCATCCATATCTGGTAGGAGTTGGACCTCCACCAATCAATCAGCTGCTTGAGAAGGCACCAACGCTCCTGTGAGAAGCATAGTGCCATACATTGTATAGCAGCTGTGCTTGGTATCGCAATTTGCCCCATTAACTCCTCTGGGGCTGAGGTGCCTGTAGGTCTCATGACTGAACGTGTCGTCACTGGCCTAGGAAAAATTTGAGAAGGCTGCAGTGCTCAGAGTGCTGGTGCCTTCTCAAACAGCTGATTAGAAGGGGGTCCAGGGTGTCAGACCCTCACCAGTCAGATAGTGGTGTAAGGGATGGTTACCATGAAGAGCTGGCCTTCACTCCTTGAGTAAGATTCAAGATTACAGATTTGCAAAAAGATTTTGCCCTAAGAAGTTTATTTTTATAGGAGAAAGTGAATCCCCAACTGAATATGTGCTCCCAACCTGACTGGCACCTTTGGTGATTATGACGTGATCCTGAAAAAATCCAAGGCATATCCTAAGATGGGTTTACCCACCAAGTAAGGGACGCAATCACTTGTGTACTTTAACTGTAGGGGGATCATCCAGAGAATAGTAAGCAATAAGGGAGTCACCAACTCGCTAAATTTCTCCACTGCAATGAAAGGGCCTAAATGACTACTGGAATAGCTCACTTCATCCTCCCCAGCTCGGACATGCCCTCCATGATCGTAGTTAGTCTTCCAAATGTCAAGCTTGTTACTTCCTGTAAAACGGGCGAAACTCCAAAAAGTAGAATATTGTGCAGAAGTTCATTTATTTTAGTAATGCAACTTAAAAGGTGAAACTAATGAGAGAAACTCATTATATGCAAAGCAAGATATTTAAAGCCTTTATTTGTTATAATTTGGATGATTATGGTTTATAGTTTATGGAAACCCCAAATTCGCAATCTCAGAAAGTTAGAATATTGTGAAAAGGTTCAATATTCTAGGCTCAGTCTCGCTCTAGTCAGCTAATTAATCCATAACAACTGCAAAGGGTTCCTGAGCCTTTAAATTGTCTGTCTGGTTCAGTAGGAATCACAATCATGGGGAAAGACTGCTGACCTGACAGTTGTGCAGAAAACCATCATTGACACCCTCCATAAGAAAGGAAAGCCTCAAAAGGTAAATGCAAAAAAAGCTGGATGTTCCCAAAGTGCTGTATCAAAGCACATTAATAGAAAGTTATGTGGAAGGGACAAGTGTGGAAGAAAAAGGTGCACAAGCAGCAGGTATGACCGAAGCCTGGAGAAGATTGGAACGGCCTTTTCCTGACAGTGTTGGAATTTCACAAAGGGGTGGACTGAGGCTGCAGTTAGCGCAACCACACACAAACCGATCCTGGACATGGGCTTCAAATGTCGTTTTCCTCTTGTCAAGCCTCACCTGAACAACAAACAACGTCAGAAGCCTGGGCTAAAGAAAATAAACTTCTCTTTTCTAATGACGGCAACTTTTGCATCTCCTCTGGAAACCAAGGACCCAGAGTCTGGAGAAGAATGGATAGGCACACAATGCAAGATGCTTGAAGTCCAGTGTGAAGTTTCCACAGTTTGTGTTTAATTTGGGGAGCCATGTCCTCTGCTGGTGTTGGTCCACTGTGCTTCATAAAGTCCAGAGTCAACACAGCCATCTACCAGGAGACTTTGGCGCACTTCATGCTTCCTTCCGCAGACTAGCTTTATAGAGATGGTGACTTTATTTTCCAGCAGGACTTGGCACCTGCCCACACTGCCAAAAGTACCAAAACCTGGGTCAATGACCATGGGATTACTGTGCCTGATTGGCTAGCAAACTCTCCTGACCTGAACCCCATAGAGAATCTATAGAGCATTGGCAAGAGAAAGATGAGACCAAACAATGCAAAAGAGCTGAAGGCTGCTATTGAAGCATCCTGGTCTTCCAGAACACCTCAGCAGTGCCATAAGCTGACAGCATCCATGCCATGCTGCATTGAGGCAGTAATTGATACAAAAGGGCCCAAACAAAGTACTGAGTACATATGTATGGTTACTTTTCGTAAGTCCTACATTTTTTTTCTTCTTCCCCATGTAATACTCTAATGTTCTGAGATTGTGAATTTGGAGTTTTCATAAGCTGTAAGCCATAATCATCCAAATTATAACAGAGGCTTGAAATTCTCTCGCATTGCATGTAATGAGTCTCTCTCATATTAGTTTCACCTTTCAAGTTGCATTACTAAAATAAATGAACTTTTGCACAATATTCAACTTTTTGGAGTTTTACAGGAAGTAACAAGCTTGGCATTTGGCAGACTAACTACGCTCATGGAGGGCATGTCCGAGCCTGGGAGGATGAAGTGCGCTATTCCAGTAGTCAGTTAGGCTCTTTCATTGCAGTGGAGAAATTTACTGAGTTGGTGACTCCCTTATTCATTTTCTCTGGATGATCCCCCTACAGTTAAGTGCACAAGTGATTGCGTACCTTACTTGGTGAGTAAACCCATCTCGGGATATGCCTTGGATTTTTCAGGATTAAGTCATAATCACCACAGGTGCCAGTTAGGTTTGGAGCACATATTCAGTTGGGGATTCTTCAGGGTCATTAGAATGCTTTAGCAAGTTGGCCCGGTTCTCAGAATGCTCGGCAGTTAAGCTTTTTTGGCTCTGAGGATTTTTGATGGAGGGAAGACATGTCAAAATTGTGCTGACCAATATTGGCCCCACATTTTTGGGTTGGGGCTAATATTCTTTTCCTGTTTCTGATAAAAACAGAATTGTGCTGCACTGAAATGGTGAATAATCAAATGGAGTCAGTAAAATTCCTAGTCTTAATTAAAATCAATTACAGCACAAGGACCTACAGCCATTGGTGCTGGCATAGTAAATATACTTATCTGTAAATCCAGTACAGTGTTTAAAGGCTATGAAAACCTTTTTGGGTCAATTTTTTTATTTTATTATTGCATTATTTTATTTTTTTAGCCAAAATGAATACTCTTGTCTGTTGGTCGTTTCAACTGTTGTCCTGCAGCCCTAATATTTTGCTTTGTTTTACTTCGAATTGGTCCTGTCTGACAGCTCCATGTGTTGCCCTGGTCTCTGAACGCCTGACACCTCATAAACACTAATTTGGTAAGAATGGGTCTTAAATCAGTTACTGGTTTAGCTATGAGTCTATAATCTGTCGAGTTCAGAAATGGGGGCTATCCATGGAGCAGTCAGACAAGACTGACTGTATGTAAAACAGAAAGCAATAGTCTGCAAATATCAGAACCTTTCTCTGCAGATACTGAGAAACCGAAAGCGGTGCAGGAAAAGCTGTTAAATTGTGAAAGACCAGTTGAAAAATTTATCTTAAGTCCAAATTTAGTAAAATGCTATAATGTTTTCCACAAAGGTGTTCATAGCCTTTAATAGGTGACAACCACTTTAGTGAACCAAAGGGTAGGAGTGTTCTGGTAATGTGGATTCACACTGCTCACTAATCGGTCCTATGAATTGCTATTGAGAACATGCAGCTCCTTGCAATTTAAGTTTGAACGTGCATTTTAGAGAGGTTGGTCCATCTCCGACATTGCTGCTGCAATCAATGTCAGTTAGGTTAGTGTCCCACCTCTTGGACCTGCTTCTATCTCCAGAACAGGGCCTCTGAAGTGAGAGGGAGCACACCATGCATACTCTATTCCCTTCTATTGCAGTACTGAAAATAGAGTGAGCGCACTTGGCTACTTTCTGAAGTCCCAAGGCGGTGAATGGAGACCACACATGCAGGGCCACCTCTCCATTCACCTCTGAGACTGCTGGAAATGGTAGACTAGAACATAGGACATGCCAATCGATATTCCCTCAATGTCTAATATGGGAATAACCTTTAATTTACCCACCATTATGCTGGAAATGCCTGGTGTCCTATTAAGGTGAATATACATTACAGCTGGATTATTTGTTTCATTTTATGCCACTGTCTTACTATGTAATCCTTTCTAAATATATTATTATTATTTTTTTTTGCTCCCTGTAATAGAATTTGCTGAATCCATACATGATGGTTGCAAGCACCTAGAGGTATTTAACAGTTTATTTTAGTTTTCTAACGTTTTCCTTTTTGTATTGCTTTGGTAAATGTGATGTTGAAGACTAGAAAACTAGAAAAGGTGTGTGTGTGTGTGTGTGTGTGTGTGTGTGTGTATATATGTATATATTTTTATTCTCTAATTTGAGGAGGAAAATAATAAATAAAAAAAATTGAATCAAAAGGTGTGCTTTTGTAGGTTTTTTAACTAAATGGTGGTCTGTGGGTGACACTGTTATGGCATGATATCTTATGCTATGTGTCATCCACAGATCCCCTCCATAAGTGTCCCTGTAGTGTGAATGACCCCCCCCCCCCCCTCCCCAAATACAGGGGGTGGGGGTCGCATCTGGTTTTATAATGACAGCGGGGCCCTTGCAGTGACTGTATTCTACTACACGGGCCCCGCTCACTGTATATAATCTTATCTGTAATTGTAGGCATTGTTAATGTATACAAATTCTGGGTAATCGGCGCCTGTATTACGGTACTTACAACCGCTCAGTAGCAGGGAGGAGGAAGGCCGGGAGGACGGGCGCTGGCAGTATGAGTCACTACGTCATGCGCCCACGCTGCCTGCTTCATTCATAAAGTGGGCGGCGCGTGACATAGTGACTCACGCTGCCAGCGCCCGGCCTGCCTACTCCCACCTCTCTGCTACTGAGCGCTTGTAAGTACCGTAATACAGGTGCTGGTTACCCTGAATTTGTATACATTAGCAATGCCTACAATTACAGATACGATTATACAGTGAGCGGGGCCCGTGTAGTAGAATACAGTCAATGCATGGGCCCCGCTGTCATCACAAAAGCAGACGCCGGCCCCTCCTCCCTCACAGCTGATACACCCTCCGCGCGGAATATCATTGAAATTCGGCAAAATGCAGTATTCACCCCATAAGACGCACTGCTATTCCCCCCCCCCCCCCCCCCCACCTTTTTTTTAATAATGGCACCACATTGTACTTTTTCCTTGATCAGACAGGTAACATTTAATGGGAAGTTTATTTTAACACTCCGTGAATACAGTGGAGAAAAGTATTTAATTTGCTTTCTCCTAATGGTTCTCTAACTCCTCCTCCCTCATCACTCCTTAAAGGGTTAACACTTTAAATGTTTAAGAGTTGTCTCATGTCAGCTTTAGCCTACAGTTTGCAAGCATGGCCACCAATGCTAGATTGCAGGGTGGTCGTAACCATGGAAACTAGCAGTGTATAATGTGATGTAAAAAATGGATCAAGCCAGCAAAGGAAGCAATATGGGTAATTGCACATTAGCGTTGCCCTAGCTGTTTTACAGCATTTCTAAAGCACGCCCATTAGTGAAAAAGGGGATAGTCCAAACAAAGGAAGTTTAGATCCAGGACGGGAAGTGGAATACAATGAGTAGCTTCCAAAAGATACATCCAGAGCACCATCTGCCTGTTTAAAAATTAAAAAACTCACTGATGTGATGGCAATATTTTTATTTTTTTGCATGGTAAAGCCTCATGCAGACGCCCGTGAGATACCGGACTGGCATTGCTGGAGCACAAGGCGTCCCAGTCCGGTATCTCAGACCGTGTTCCACAGACAACTGCGTGAGGCTTAATGGAAGTGTCCCTTGTGTTGTAACAGTCGCCTCCTCTTTATACTTAGATATGTAAATGCTGTCATTTGAGGTATCACAAACTTCTGCAAGAGAATGAGGATCTTAAGAGACGTCTTGGTGAGAAATGCTGAATATTTAAATTTTTTCTACCACTAAAAGGCTAATGTTGTAAGCTAATAAGGTTGTATATTTTTGTTGGAAGATTAAATCCTGGACGTTTTAATTTGAACAACATGTTGGAAATTGATAGCGGTGGTATACGGTGTACATGGAAATGGCTATTTTCCACCAAATATTAAAGCTTTTCTATAATTTGTCACAACAATTGAGTCAAAACAAGACTTAAAATGGTGCACTTTACTTGCACAAGTGACATTTTATTAAGTAGAGAAAGTTAATACAAGGCACTTACTAATGTATTGTGATTGTCCATGTTAACTCCTTTGTTGGCTTGATTTTAAAGGGGTTGTGCAGCTTTTTCTTACTGATGATCTATCTTTTAGAGAAGGCCTCATTTGGATAGATAATTGGCATCTGATCGGTGGGGGTCCCAGGTGTTGGACTCCTGCTGATCAGATGTATCCAGAGATCAAGCTTGCAATATACACAATAACAATACATTAGTAAGTGCCTTGTATTAGCTTTCTCTACATGATAAATGCCATTTGCTGAACAAGTTAAGGTTTGTATTGTGCCGTGTCTAACACCTCTTGCTGTTTCTTACTTTAGGTCATGTACTGCCTACACAAGTGGAGGTGACTCGTATGGCTATGAAGAGTGAAGATCTTGACCGTATATGAAGGATTAGTTGCTTGTATTTCAAATACCTATGATTGAAGCTGCCTAAGTCACTGGGATAAAAGCTGCTAAAATATATACACATTGGCTTGTTCTGTCCCATTATAGCTGCCGTGTACATCTATGTTCTTTACTGTGTGAATAACTGCTGTTGATATTGTAAGATTTGTATTTTATATTAATATGTAAAGTAAAAAAAATAAACTATCACTTTTTCACTTGATGGATTCTTTATATAGATCACTAGCAGAAGGACCCGGCTACACATGGGTATATTTCATCTATTTAATTTTATGTTTCTGTGTATCGTAGAAATTGACAGTTTCCCCCATAACATTGACCTCCACAGTGCTTGCCACTTTAAGGACGGGGGCCGCCCCTTTAAGGACTAAATAAAAATGGCTTTCCATAGAAATGAATGGAGCATACTGGGAGTTGTAGTTTCACTACAGCTGTAGTGCCAGAGCTTAGCTATCACTGTACTAGGTGTAATGGAAACGCCGCTGCTGCTCTTAGAGGTTCATTTGCGTATATTAACCCTTTCCTTGCGCAGCACTTTTACATGGCTTTTGTTTTTTCACTCCCTCCTTACCCAGAGCCATAACTTTTTTTTTATTTTTTTTTCTAACTGCGTTCACTATGTGGTAAAACTGACTTGTGCTCTTCATTCTCCAGATCAGTACGAATCTGGCGATACCACCTACACTACTGAAAATAAAGTTGGGCCTCTTTCAGACAATAGATTGTCATCATCCAGACTCACCCTGCCCTTCCAGCACTGACTGGGTCGCATACATTATATTGATTTATGATGCTCTGTGAACCTTAATGTTATACAATACATTCCAGATCTGACATATTGCTTTCAGTGTTATCCAATACATTCCAGAAACTGTAAGGGCTACATAGCATTATATTGATTTAAGATACTATGCGACCCCTGTCAGTGCTGGCAGGTCAGGACTGGTGCTATCCCTGACCTACGCTGTGGGACTAGCTTGTGTGAAAGTGGCCTTAGGGATATTTTGGCTTGTTGGTTAAATTTTAGGATCAACCTAAAATGCACTCTAAACTTCTACAGGTAAGCTTGAAGGCAGTTGAAGAAAAGCTTCTGGCCATTTCACAAAGAGCCTCCACATCTAAGGCCCCTGTCTTGGAAGAACAGGGTCTGATATTTCTGAAAATGCTTCGGGAAGTCCACTCTGTTCCATTGAAGATACAGAATCCTTATTAAAAACAACCAGGGCTATAAAAAAAGAACCCCTATCCATGCAGGACCAAATGGTTTTTTTTTTTTTATTATTTTTTTTTTTTAGTCCAACATTAAATCCCTTTATACATAATTAGTTTAAGGACCCAGAAAATACAAGTTTTTGACATGGGCTAATTCTGGTATTACCTTGTAGGGTGGCCCCCACTGATGCAATGGGTGTGATTCTTTTTTTTTTTTTTTTTTTTTGGTCTGCTGTGGCCCCCAGATTTGCCGTGCTGTATTATAATGAGCAGTAGACTTGCAATGGGGAGGAGATGCAGTCTTCTGCTGTGGGCATCTCCTCCCTGGCTGTGAGCGCGATCCAATCAGAGTGGACTGCACACAGCCAGGGAGAAGGAGCTCAAGTTCTCATGAAATTCCTTCACCCTGGCAGTAAGCAGTCCGCTCTGATTGCATCATGCTCACCATGATGGAAGGAAGGAAAAAAAGATGGAATCAGTGGGGCTGCCCTACAAGGTAATACCATAATTTGCCTATGTCAAAACTGATGAAAGGTCTTCTTTAAGACCAGAAATTTCTGCCACTTATACAGCTAGAAGGCTGTCCTTGTGGTTGGGTCAACTAGATTACTTTGTCTGGCACTCCCAGAGAGGATATTCTCATGTCCATCCCAATGCTTAAAGGGAACCTGTCACCTGGATTTTGGGTATAGAGCTGAGGACATGGGGTGCTAGCAGCCATCTAGCAACCCATCTGCAATACCCAGTCCCCTTAGTTCTGTGTACTTTTATTGTGTAAAAAAAATATATATATATATATATATATATATATATATATATACAGACGTGGACAAAATTGTTGGTACCCTTTGGTCAATGAAAGAAAAAGTCACAATGGTCACAGAAATAACTTTAATCTGACAAAAGTAATAATAAATTAAAATTCTATAAATGTTAACCAATGAAAGTCAGACATTGTTTTTCAACCATGCTTCAACAGAATTATGTAAAAAAATAAACTCATGAAACAGGCATGGACAAAAATGATGGTACCCCTAACTTAATATTTTGTTGCGCAACCTTTTGAGGCAATCACTGCAATCAAACGCTTCCTGTAACTGTCAATGAGACATCTGCACCTCTCAGCAGGTATTTTGGCCCACTCCTCATGAGCAAACTGCTCCAGTTGTGTCCGGTTTGAAGGGTGCCTTTTCCAGACTGCATGTTTCAGCTCCTTCCAAAGATGCTCAATAGGATTGAGGTCAGGGCTCATAGAAGGCCACTTTAGAATAGTCCAATTTTTTCCTCTTAGCCATTCTTGGGTGTTTTTAGCGGTGTGTTTTGGGTCATTGTCCTGTTGCAAGACCCATGACCTGCGACTGAGACCAAGCTTTCTGACACTGGCTAGTACATTTCTCTCTAGAATTCCTTGATAGTCTTGAGATTTCATTGTACCCTGCACAGATTCAAGACACCCTGTGCCAGACGCAGCAAAGCAGCCCCAGAACATAACAGAGCCTCCTCCATGTTTCACAGTAGGGACAGTGTTCTTTTCTTGATATGCTTCATTTTTTCGTCTGTGAACATACAGCTGATGTGCCTTGGCAAAAACTTCGATTTTTGTCTCATCTGTCCACAGGACATTCTCCCAGAAGCTTTGTGGCTTGTCAACATGTAGTTTGGCATATTCCAGTCTTGCTTTTTTATGATTCGTTTTCAACAATGGTGTCCTCCTTGGTCGTCTCCCATGTAGTCCACTTTGGCTCAAACAACGACGGATGGTGCGATCTGACACTGATGTTCCTTGAGCATGAAGTTCACCTTGAATCTCTTTAGAAGTCTTTCTAGGCTCTTTTGTTACCATTCGGATTATCCGTCTCTTAGATTTGTCATCAATTTTCCTCCTGCGGCCACGTCCAGGGAGGTTGGCTACAGTCCCATGGATCTTAAACTTATGAATAATATGTGCAACTGTACTCACAGGAACATCTAGTTGCTTGGAGATGGTCTTATAGCCTTTACCTTTAACATGCTTGTCTATAATTTTCTTTCTGATCTCTTGAGACAGCTCTTTCCTTTGCTTCCTCTGGTCCATGTCGAGTGTGGTACACACCATATCACCAAACAACACAGTGATTACCTGGAGCCATATATATAGGCCCAATGGCTGATTACAAGGTTGTAGACACCTGTGATGCTAATTAGTGGACACACCTTGAATTAACATGTCCCTTTGGTCACATTATGTTCTGTGTTTTCTAGGGGTACCATCATTTTTGTCCATGCCTGTTTCATGAGTTTATTTTTTTACATAATTCTGTTGAAGCATGGTTGAAAAACAATGTCTGACTTTCATTGGTTAACATTTATAGAATTTTAATTTATTATTACTTTTGTCAGATTAAAGTTATTTCTGTGACCATTGTGACTTTTTCTTTCATTGACCAAAGGGTACCAACAATTTTGTCCACGTCTGTGTATATATATATATATATATATATATATATATATATATATATATATATATATATATATATATAATATGAGAGAGAATATGAAAAACGGACAGCACTCCAGATAAGATAGTGGTGTTTATTCACCCATGTGGATGGCAACGTTTCAGCTCATACAAGAGCCTTTTTCAAGCCTTGAAAAAGGCTCTTGTATGAGCTGAAACGTTGCCATCCACATGGGTGAATAAACACCACTATCTTATCCGGAGTGCTGTCCGGTTTTCATCTCTAATTGATGGGGTGTAATATATATATATATCATTTTTTTACACACATTAACCTGAGATGAGTCAGAGCTTGAAAATGACTCTCCTGGTCACTCAAGTAATATTTGACTGTTAATTTGCATAAAAGGTGGGCAGTACAAAAATGCATAATACTTATTGAATTCTTCTGGAAATGAAAATATAAATGTAATATGTTTAGGGTAACACAATGAACATATAGAAACACTCAGTGAGGGTAGCATAGTAGAGATGACAGGTTCCCTTTAACCGGCTCTGGACCGCCTAACGCAGGATCGTGTTCCGGAGGCGGCTGACTCTGGCACCTTCACGCGCCGGCGCGTCATCTCGCGAGATTACGCTCACAGCCGGCCCGCACAAAAAGTTAAAGGACAAATTCGTCATCAGCCTACCAGCCAATGATCGTGGCTGGCGGCAGGCTGATTATTTTCAAAAAAACAAATCAGAAGCCATATAACACTATATATAGCTTCTGTGCTCCTCTGCTGGTCCTTTTTCGTTGGTTGGTTCCAGCAGAGGAGTACAGTTCACAGTGAGTACACACCAACAGTACACTTAGCCCCAGATCACCCCCCATCACCCTAATTAACCCCTTGATCGCCCCTGTCAATCACCTAGTGAAAGGGAAAAAAGTGATCAGTGTAAACTGTCACTTTTTTTTTCCCACTAGTATTGACTGTTTGGTTTAGGATAGTTTAGGCCCCTTTGTTAGGCAGTTAGCATTAAGTGGCGAGCACCAGAAGGGCAGTTGAAGCTGGTACGGTGGCACAAGCATTAGTTCCCCCGTCGCAGCCACCACGCAGACAGGCCCGTAGAGTCCCTGAAGTGCTGGCAAACCCTGATTGGCAGCCCCCAACTTCAGACGCACCAGTAGTTCCCCCTTTCACCGCCCAGTCTGATGTTCGGGTTTAGACAGCTCAGATCGGTTCGGCACTGGGATTTTTTTGAGCTGTTCTTGACTGCGGAGCAGAAACAAATCGGTATGCCACTCAATTTATAGCCGCCAACCGGGAAGCTATTATGCCCAGTCTTTCCAAGTTTCCGAAAAAAAAAAAAAAATCTGGGCCTTCTCAACATGGGCCTAACAAAAAAAAAAAAAACATAAGATGCGGTCATATTGGTCCACGAACCCAATTCATCACATGCCCATGTTCTCTGCTGCCATGTCCAGGGCACGATTTGAGGCCATCCTGCGTTTCCTGCACTTTAGTGACAACAGCACCTCTCGTCCCAGAGGCCACCCAGCTTTTGACCGGCTCTGCAAAATTCGGCCCCTCATAGACCACCTTAACACCAAATTTGCTGATTTGTATACCCCTGAGCAAAACCTCTGCATAGACGAGTTCCTTATACAATTTACCGGGCGCTTGGCTTCAAACAATACATCCCAAGCAAGCGCGCCCGGTATGGGGTCAAATTGTATAAGCTCTGTGAAAGGGCCACATGCTATACGCACAAATTTCGTGTCTATGAGGGTAAAGATCAGACCCTGGAGCCGGTCGGTTGCCCTGACTACCTGGGGAGCAGTGGGAAGACAGTCTGGGACTTGGTGTCACCCTTATTTGGCAAGGGGTACCATCTTTATGTGGACAATTTCTACACAAGTGTGCCCCCCTTCAGGCATTTGTTCCTAGAACAGATTGCTGTGGCACCGCGCGACCTAGTCGCTGGGGCTTCCCCCAACTGCTCGTTAACACCTGTCTTGCAAGGGGGGAGAGGGCTTCCTTGTGTAACGAAAAACTGCTCGTGGTGAAATGGAGAGACAAGCGTGACGTTTACATGCTCTCCTCGATTCACGCAGACACGACAATACAAATAGAACGAGCAGCCAGTGTCATTGAAAAGCCCCTCTCGGTCCACGGCTATAATTTGTTCATGGGAGGGGTGGACTTCAATGACCAGATGTTGGCTCCTTATTTAGTGTCCCGCCGCACCATAGAATGTGTCGGCAGATAACCATTTGGCCCATCTAGTCTGCCCAATATACTAAATACTATGGATAGCCTCTGACCCTATCTTATATTAAGGATGGCCTTATGCCTATGACGCTGGTTTAAGGTGTCTGTATATTTAATTCAATTGGCTGTATATAATAGTTTTGTTCTCTACAGTAAGGCTGGGAGAACAGGATCCTTCCTCAAATTTCAGGAAGAGATCATCGAGAACCTCCTGTATCCAGGAGGTTCCGTGGCCCCATCCACCAGTGTAGTGAGCCGTCTATACGAGCGACATTTCCCCAATGTTGTTGCTGGTACCTCAACCCAAGCGCCACCCCGAAAAAGATGTTGTGTCTGTAGCATGAGTGGAATAAGGCGTGGCACCTGCTATTTCTGTCCTGACTGCCCTGACCACCCTGCCCTATGCTTAGGGGAGTGTTTCTGGAAGTACCACACACAGGTACACTATTAGCATAGGGATTACGTTACACAGGACAGGCACACAGGGCTGTTAGGGCCCTTTCACTCACAGCTGCTGCAAACCTCTCCTTTCACCTGGGACAAAGTGCATAATGTACTTCGCCTCTGGGCGATTTGCGCTTTGCATGTTGTCCCATGGGGAAGGAGAGGTTTGTCCTATAAAAAGGTGAAAAAAAAAAGAAAAACCAAAAAAAAAATCACCAGTAAGCAAAAAAGTTAATGTTCTGTTCCTAAAGTTCAATAAAGTTAATGTTCTGTTCAAATGTTATTATAAAGTTCATGTTAATAAATTTATTGCGTTGCGGCCTGTTTTTTTTTTTTTTTTTTTTTTTTTTATACCAGCTGCAGCACTGATGTGCATTCTGACTACACAAACGATTACACAAAAGTCGGTGTATGCGGCGCTGCAAGACGAGATTTCTCCTCTGCAGTAAAAAAGATACGTTTGCCGAGGCTTATGAGCTGAGGGGGTGGCGGTGTTCATATGCTTTGGCAAACACTTTGTATATATATATTAAAAAAAAAAGGCAATAATTTTTTCATCCACATCGATTGATGTGAATGGAGAAATCTGCTTTGCCAGGGCATACGAGCTAAGTGGGTTTGGATGTTGGGCGGAGCTCCTATGTCCTGGCAGACGCCTTTCCCCTCCTCTTTATTTTTTTGGGCAGAGATTTTTTCATCCACATTGATCGATGCGAATGAAGAAATCTGTGCCATTCATTTTTTTATTTCAGCCCAGAGGCTGAACGAAAAAAAAAATATCTCATTACCCTCAATATAAGGAGAATAGCAGAAACTCCTAATGCTGGTCTCACATGTAATGATTGCGGAGACTCTCAAATGCCAGGGCAGTACAAACACCCCACAAATGACCCCATTTTGGAAAGAAGACACCCCAAGGTATTCGCTGAGGGGCATATTGAGTCCATGAAAAATTGAAATTTTTGTCCCAAGTTAGCGGAAAGGGAGACTTTGTGAGAATAAAAAATATTTCCGCTAACTTATGCCAACAAAAAAACCTTCTATGAACTCACCATGCCCCTCCTGGAATACCTTGGGGTGTTTTCTTTCCAAAATGGGGTCACATGTGGGGTATTTATACTGCCCTGGCATTTTAGGGACCCTAAAGCGTGAGAAGTCTGGAATCCAAATGCCTAAAAATGCCCCCCTAAAAGGAATTTGGGCCCCTTTGCGCATCTAGGCTGCAAAAAAGTGTCACACATGTGGTATCGCCGTACTCCGGTATCGCCGGAGAAGTTGGGCAATGTGTTTTGGAGTGTCTTTTTACATATACCCATGCTGGGTGAGATAAATATTTGTGTCAAATGACAACTTTGTATAAAAAAATTGGAAAAGTTGACTTTTAGAGAGATATTTCTCTCACCCAGCATGGGTATATGTAAAAAGACACCGCAAAACCTATTGCCCTACTTCTTATGAGTACGGCGATACCACATGTGTGACACTTTTTTGCAGCCTAGGTGGGCAAGGGGCCCACATTCTAAAGAGCACCTTTAGGATTTCACAGGGCATTTTTTGCACATTTTGATTTCAAACTACTTCTCACGCATTAAAATGCCAGGGCAGTATAACTACCCCACAAGTGACCCCATTTTGGAAAGAAGACACCCCAAGGTATTTCGTGATGGGCATAGTGAGTTCATGGAAGTTTTTATTTTTTGTCACAAGTTAGTGGAATATGAGACTTTGTAAAAAAAAAATCATCATTTTCCGCTTGTGACAAAAAATAAAAAGTTCTATGAACTCACTATGCCCATTAGCAAATACCTTAGGGTGTCTACTTTTGAAATGGGGTAATTTGTGGGGGTTTTCTACTGTCTGGACATTGTAGAACCTCAGGAAACATGACAGGTGCTCAGAAAGTCAGAGCTGCTTCAAAATGCGGAAATTCACATTTTTGTACCATAGTTTGTAAACGCTACAACTTTTACCCAAACCAATAAATATACACTTATTGCATTTTTTTTATTATCAAAGACATGAAGAACAATACATTTAAAGAAAAATTTATATAGAAATGTAGTTTTATTTGAAAAATTTTACAACTGAAAGTGAAAAATTTCATTTTTTTTGCAAACATTTCGGTAAATTTCGATTAATAACAAAAAAAGTTAAAATGTCAGCAGCAATTAAATACCACCAAATGAAAGCTCTATTAGTGAGAAGAAAAGGAGGTCAAATTCATTTGGGTGGTAAGTTGTATGACCGAGCAATAAACCGTGAAAGTAGTGTAGTGCAGAATTGTAAAAAGTGGTCTGGTCATTAAGGGTGTTTAAGCTAGGGGAGCTGAGGTGGTTAAGCAGTCGTCTAACTTTCTGGCGGCTGCCTCAGTGGACATTGTGAAGCTTTCAGCTAAGATGGCGGCTCTAGCCAACGCCTCCCGCAGAGCAGTCTGGTTGAGGTCATAGTCGGGTGATACAGCATTATAAAAATCGGTTATGTTCCCTGCCATGTGAAGGAGACTGGATATTTGGAACTGCCTTAGATGACATCCTGGAGAAAGCTTCTGACAGGAAAAAAGGTTTCCCTACAGAATCAAAATTCTTCCACCAGAGACGTCCTTTTGCGGCCAGAGACGTCCTAGATTTGACCCGAAGAAAAAAAAGAATCCAAAAATAAATTGCCTCCCAATGACGTCTGAAGTCCGGTGGGGGGAAGGCTACAACAGTTCCTGTCAGCCTGGGAACGGATTGGGGCCTCTCCTTGGGTACTCTCAACCATACAGGGGTATCGTCTATAATTCCTGCAAATCCCTCCAGATAGATATCTGGTAAACTCAAAACTGAACAGAGAGAATAAGGAAGTGATGGACCAGCAAAATATTTTGCATCTACAGAAAAACGCCATAGTACAAGTCCCACTAGAGGAACAAAGAAAAGGATTTTACTCCTCAATATTCTTGGTCAGAAAACCAAACGGTTCCTTCCGAGCCATAATAAACCTGAAGGATCTGAACAAATACATTGTGTACAAGAAGTTCAAGATGGAAACGATAAAATCGGTAATCAATCTCCTGACAAAAGACTGCTTCATGAGCACAATAGACCTCTCAGATTCGTATTATCACGTGCCTATTCACAGAGACGAAGAAATTCCACAGCACATCCAAATAGTAAAAAAAGTAGAAAAAAGGCTTTATTCACCAGACACGCGACGTTTCGATCCGCTCAATGGGATCTTTCTCAAGCAGTGACACAGTGGGCAGTGCAGTATGCATATTTATGCAGCTTCACATCATTAAACAATCAACAAGTCAAGTACATTCATTAAAGTTAATAAATTCAAAAATAATAATACAGACAGTACTATCCATATATTTGTACAATCATATCCTGTCTCGGATCTAAATACAGTGATATAGTGTCGTTCCTTCTCATAAAAAAATTCAACATAACAACAAAATAAAGCATAATACTCTGATTGTGACAATAATTAACACAGGTGTAGGTCTTCTTAAGAACCTAAGGTGTACCTTCAGTAAGATGATGAACTGGGCCCCAGGAGTGCGCGGTGGAGTCAATGCACGTGGATCCCGGCGTATCAAACATTACAGTGCGCATGTCAAAGGACCTTTCAAAATACTCCAATCACGTGATCACCTGTTTGAACCGATCATTGAAGTGTGCATGTCCAAGGACCTTGGAACATGTGATCGTAACATGTGATCGCACATCCGATCATGTGATTAGGTGTATCACGTCATCGAAAACAATACAAGATTCCAAGTACTCTATAGCCTTGCGAACACATCAGAGGACATGATCGCATATCCGATCTTATCATCAAATGTATAATCGCCATATCAGAGGCATTGTAGCATTCCAAAAATGCCTCACAAATATCAAGATGCAAAGTCACCACGGTAAAACCTGTAAACAAGCGCATGAAACCGACAGATTACACAAGCATACAATGGCTCTTGACAGGGTCCCATTGCGATCAACATGATACTCGCTCAGATGTAAAGGATAAAACAAATGGGTCAGTGGTCAACCTGAGAGACAAAAGGGTGACTACATAGACGGAAGTACCGTCACTATAGGAAAAAAAGGTACATAATCTGCGGTAGTACCGCCAATTTTCAAATCGAGTATTGAACTCAACATGGTTATTATTCAGTGGCCCCCTAGTCTAAACGAGGAGTCCAGCTAATGTGGCTCGCGCTGTCACCACAAAACCACAGGCTGGAATATCCCCCCTGTCCGTAGGATACCATTCCTGGAAATCCAACATGGCAGACCCGGGATCATCCTCTAGATTGCGGGGGCAAACTTATAGAAGTCCATTAGAAAATCCTAAATGTCACCAATCTCTCTGAGGCCACTGACTCCAAAGACATATCCACACATCAAACCAGAACATGCAGATAACACAATTGGACATCATAGAAATCCCATAGTCATGCCGTGTATGGTCATATTCATGCGCAAGGTACAGGAAAAATAATGCACAGAGATCACATCATCGATCAAATCATTATTATATCCGCAAAAAAATCATGCTATCTATTGAAGTGTAAATAATTCAGGTCCCATCATGATCCAGTAGACTGACCTTCCACCGCTCACTCCTGGCGTAAACAAACCCCCATAATCCTGAGGGAAATAAAAACAACATATAAGATCACCCTGTTTAATAAACAAGGGGCACTACCACATACAACTCTATATAGAAACAGGCGAGCAAAATCCCAGGCGTCACCACTCAGGACAATAACCAGGGCCTATAGTCCACATTTAATCCTTGGGGTCTCAATGTATTTAATTTGGCAATCCATCGAATCTCAAATTTTTTGAGTAGCATATGTCTATTGCCACCCCTGCGTGGAGTGGGAATATGGTCAACCAACATGCATTTGAGGTCCCTTTCTTTGTGGCCCATGTTACGTTCATATGTTCCAAGGTCCTTGGACATGCGCTCTTCAACGATCGGTTCAAACAGGTGATCACGTGATCAGAGCAGGGGCGGACTGGGCCGGGGGGCAATTGCCCCCTGGGCCTCCCTGGCTTGCTGCCCCGGCTGGCCGGGCCGGAATAAACTGCCACTTTAAGCCAGGGAGACGGGGAGCAGGGGAGGCGTGTTGCCGGCAGCCTATCAGACAGGCCGCCGTACCGGCGCAGGCGGCGCGATGACGTCATCGGCGCGATGACGTCATCGCGCCACCTGCGCCGGTCCTGCGGCCTGACTGAGCCGCTGCGCTGCCGTAAAGTGATTACATCTGTGCTGGCTGGAGGCGGGACCGGAGTATTCCAGAGAAGCAGGGAGGTAAGTATAAGTCTGACTGACATATTATTTTTTTTTTCTTTATTTCTGTCCCTATCTGGCTAATGGCCCTGGGCTGGCACTTTATGAGGGGGGTGGGGGGCAGGGGGGCACAATCTGGCTAGTGGCTACTCCTGGCACATTATAGGGCCCCCCCCCTAATCTGGCTACTGGGCTGGCACTTTATGAGGGGGGTGGGGGGCAGGGGGGCACAATCTGGCTACTCCTGGCACATTATAGGGGGCCCCCCCTATCTGTCTACTGGGCTGGCACTTTATGAGGGGGGTGGGGGGCAGGGGGGCACAATCGGGCTACTCCTGGCACATTATAGGGGGGCCCCTATCTGTCTACTCCTGGCACATTAGTGGGGGGCCCCTATCTGGCTACTCAAAGGCACATTAGTGGGGGTCCCTATCTGGCTACTGGCACATTAGTGGGGGGCCTATGGCTACTGGCACATTATGGGGGACTATGGGTACTGGCACATTATGGGGGACCTATGGCTACTGGCACATTATGGGGGACCTATGGCTACTGGCAGATTATAGGGGGGGCTATGGCTACTGGCAGATTATAGGGGGGGCTATGGCTACTTGCACATTATATGGGGGGGCTATGGCTACTGGCACATTATGGGAGGCCTATGGCTACTGGCAGATTATAGGGGGGCCTATGGCTACTGGCAGATTATAGGGGGGCCTATGGCTACTGGCAGATTATAGGGGGACTATGGGCCGATGGCAGATTATAGGGGGGCCTATGGCTACTGGCAGATTATAGGGGGACTATGGGCTGATGGCACATTATGGGGGGCCTATGGCTACTGGCACATTAGTGGGGGGGTTATGGCTACTGGCACATTAGTGGGGGGGTTATGGCTACTGGCACATTAGTGGGGGGGCTATGGCTACTGGCACATTAGTGGGGGGGGGGGCTATGGCTACTGGCACATTATAGGGGGGCCTATGGCTACTGGCACATTATAGGGGGGCCCTCTCTGGGTACTGGCACATTATAGTGGAGGGGGCCTATGGCTACTGGCACATTATAGGTGGGCTCTATATGGCTACTGGCACATTATAGGGGGGCTCTATCTGGCTACTGGCACATTATAGGGGGGCCCTATCTGGCTACTGGCACATTATAGGGGGCCCTATCTGGCTACTAGCACATTATAGGGGGCACTATGGGGACATTAGCTCAACTGGGGATATTACAAGGGGGTATTTTGTGCACTGTCTATTATAAGGAAAATTATTTCTACTGGGGGGGGGGCATTATGGTGGGCTTTATTACTCCCTCATGGTATGACCCCCTAGTAGCAGCACCAGCCTCTCCCTGCTCTGCTGTCCCTCTGCCCCTTCTCCAAATCCTTATTATGAAATCTTTCTCATTAGGATAAAACACAACATCAGCTCCGCCAAGCCCCCGGCCAAAGTGTGGAAGTGGTGTCCGAGATCCCCAAGGGTCAAGTAACTGTAAGTTTTCAAATGAAATATGTTTATGTTATACACATATAGCCTACACTGTGCCACACAATATACAGTTTCTCCTGCAAAAGTCATCAAGTGTCATGGGGGGGGGGAGGAGAGAATACACGGATGCAACACTGTATCAGCCAGAAAATGACACTTTCGGCATTATACCAAAAATGCAATTTTCGGCTGATATGTTTCGGCGGCCGATATATCAGAGCATGCCTAGTTTATTTTGTTTTACTGTGTTGTAATTTACATGGCTGACGAAAGTGGCAAGGGGGGGGGGGGGTCAGGAGGAGGCAGGGGAAATGGGAAAGCAGGAGGGGGGCTCAGTGGGCCTCTGGGTGTTACTTGCCCCCTGGGCCAAAAGTTGCCAGTCAGCCCCTGGATTGGAGTATTTTGAAAGGTCCTTTGACATGCGCACTGTAATGTTTGATACGCTGGGATCCACGTGCATTGACTCCACCGCGCACTCCTGGGGCCCAGTTCATCATCTTACTGAAGGTACACCTTAGGTTCTTAAGAAGACCTACACCTGTGTTAATTATTGTCACAATCAGAGTATTATGCTTTATTTTGTTGTTATGTTGAATTTTTTTATGAGAAGGAACGACACTATATCACTGTATTTAGATCCGAGACAGGATATGATTGTACAAATATATGGATAGTACTGTCTGTATTATTATTTTTGAATTTATTAACTTTAATGAATGTACTTGACTTGTTGATTCATGTGAAGCTGCATAAATATGCATACTGCACTGCCCACTGTGTCACTGCTTGAGAAAGATCCCATTGAGCAGATCGAAACGTCGCGTGTCTGGTGAATAAAGCCTTTTTTCTACTTTTTTACTATTTGGATGTGCTGTGCAATTTCTTCATTTTTATACTTTGGAGGTGGATCACCCCCACAGCCGCTGGCACTCCGACTGTACCCTACAGATAGTGGTGCTGCCCACACCTTTCTACCTGTGTATTCACAGAGACGAGCAGAAATTTCTGAGAATGGCAGTTTGGTTCCAAGGAATAGAGATGGCCTTGTGGTTTGCCCAGCAGTCGTTTTGCGGCGAACTTTGCTCACGAACGGGCGAACATATTGCGATGTTCGCTGGCGCCATATTCTTTTACATTGTAAAGAACTTTGACCCACGACTCATCCATCAGGTGGTACAGGACAGCCAATTGAGACATTTCAGCACATAGACATACCCCCTACCTTATAAACAAACCCAACCTGGCAGCCATTTTACATCCAGTCTTTTGCCAGTGTAGGGAGAGGTTGCTGTGTGGAGCAGGGACAGACTGTTAGGAACACCAAAGCTAGCTAACATAGAAAGTATATTATAGTGCATTTGTATTGTGCAGCAGTTGTGTGTGTTTCTGCTGCGATACTGCAGCTACACAGAGTGCCAAATGCCATTGGAACAAATAATTTCTACTGGTGTGATATACTAGTTACCCCCCAAAAAAACTGATTGAAGCAGGGGTGTTATATACCAATTATATACTTTCTATATAGTGCATTTGGGTAGTGCAGCATTTGTTTGCGGTTTTGCTGCGTTACCACAGCTCAGAGTGACAAACGCTATTGGAACAAATAATTTCTACTGGTGTGATATACCAGTTGCCCCCCAAAAAAACTGATTGAAGCAGGGGTGTGATATACCTTCTTCCACAAATACTGCTCTTCTACAGGGAGTGCAGAATTATTAGGCAAGTTGTATTTTTGAGGATTAATTTTATTATTGAACAACAACCATGTTCTCAATGAACCCAAAAAACTCATTAATATCAAAGCTGAATATTTTTGGAAGTAGTTTTTAGTTTGTTTTTAGTTTTAGCTATTTTAGGGGGATATCTGTGTGTGCAGGTGACTATTACTGTGCATAATTATTAGGCAACTTAACAAAAAACAAATATATACCCACTTCAATTATTTATTTTTACCAATGAAACCAATATAACATCTCAACATTCACAAATATACATTTCTGACATTCAAAAACAAATCAGTGACCAATATAGCCACCTTTCTTTGCAAGGACACTCAAAAGCCTGCCATCCATGGATTCTGTCAGTGTTTTGATCTGTTCACCATCAACATTGCGTGCAGCAGCAACCACAGCCTCCCAGACACTGTTCAGAGAGGTGTACTGTTTTCCCTCCTTGTAAATCTGACATTTGATGATGGACCACAGGTTCTCAATGGGGTTCAGATCAGGTGAACAAGGAGGCCATGTCATTAGATTTTCTTCTTTTATACCCTTTCTTGCCAGCCACGCTGTGGAGTACTTGGACACGTGTGATGGAGCATTGTCCTGCATGAAAATCATGTTTTTCTTGAAGGATGCAGACTTCTTCCTGTACCACTGCTTGAAGAAGGTGTCTTCCAGAAACTGGCAGTAGGACTGGGAGTTGAGCTTGACTCCATCCTCAACCCGAAAAGGCCCCACAAGCTCATCTTTGATGATACCAGCCCAAACCAGTACTCCACCTCCACCTTGCTGGCGTCTGAGTCGGACTGGAGCTCTCTGCCCTTTACCAATCCAGCCACGGGCCCATCCATCTGGCCCATCAAGACTCACTCTCATTTCATCAGTCCATAAAACCTTAGAAAAATCAGTCTTGAGATATTTCTTGGCCCAGTCTTGACGTTTCAGCTTGTGTGTCTTGTTCAGTGGTGGTCGTCTTTCAGCCTTTCTTACCTTGGCCATGTCTCTGAGTATTGCACACCTTGTGCTTTTGGGCACTCCAGTGATGTTGCATCGCTGAAATATGGCCAAACTGGTGGCAAGTGGCATCTTGGCAGCTGCACGCTTAACTTTTCTCAGTTCATGGGCAGTTATTTTGCGCCTTGTTTTTTCCACACGCTTCTTGCGACCCTGTTGACTATTTTGAATGAAACGCTTGATTGTTCGATGATCACGCTTCAGAAGCTTTGCAATTTTAAGAGAGAACTATGTGATGACGAGTAGCAGGAGTATTGCTTCACACCGGGATTTCTGGACCTCCACAAATCATAAAAGTCTATTTCAGCGAGTGTCTTGGCTAATGAGGATAGAGAAGGGCCAGAGCCCCCACTATCAGATTGGAATTTATCTAGGGATTTGTCCAAGAACATATTTAAATCACCAATTATGAGAACTGGCAGATCTGGAAATTTGGAAGTGAAGGATAATACTTTTTTGAGAACTTCACAGGAATATGGGGGAGGTATATAAACGGCCACTAGTATCATTTGGTAATGAAACACAGAACAGTTAATACATATAAAGCGACCCTCATCATCCACATGTATTTCCCTTGATATAAAGGGAACATTTCTATGCACCAACACGCTCACCCCTCTCGATTGCGTGGAGTAGGAGGAATGAAACTTCTGTGCCACCCAAGCCTTATGAATAAGATGTGTTCTCTCAAAAGTGAGATGAGTTTCTGAGAGGCACAGAATTGTCGGTTGATACGTTTGCAAGGCATAAAAGACGGCATTGCGTTTAGCAGGTTGGTTCAGCCCCCTCACATTCCAGGCAATTATTCTAAGGGCATTTATGTTTTTAAACAGTACAGGACCGTAAGCAGCCTCGCCCCGGTCATACACATATAACCACTGGTGTCTAGTCAATAAGGTCTCACAGCCCCCCCTTCCCAACCCATACATAACAAAGACATTTCACATACACATGAAACCCTGGGCAAAATTATTTCCTGAACTTGGGGAATACAAACAAATATGCAATAGCAAACAAGGGGAGCGTTAAATAAAAACTAGCAAGTGGCATACATTCCCGGCTATGCTAGCATATATCTGATCTCCCCCTTATAGTATAACACTCCTAATTGATGAAAAGGACATAATGCAAACATTAATAAATGCCATCTCCAGTACTGGGTAGAGCCTTGACTTGAGCACTCAGTCTGCCCCCACACTATTATTTGCAGGCATCTAACCAACAACATGACCCCGCATTTATCAACTGTCCATATAGACAAAAGGTAGAAGGTGACAGCATAATAACTTGTGGCAATCAACAGATTAAGTGCCTTCCCTTAAATCCTTTTCAGTGGAGTCCAACCACTGACATGCCGCACCCGGATCCTCAAATTAGTGCATTTTATCTTTTGCCACGACTCGCAGTTTCGCAGGATATAGCATCAAATATGGAAGCTGTAATAGTCGCAGTCTGCGTTTAACATCAATAAAACGTGCACGCTTCTTTTGGACGTCAGGTGAGAAGTCTGGAAACAAAGAGATCCGGTTCCCATCAATAGACGAATCAGTGCAGTCTCTTGCTCCTCTCAAAATGGCATACTGGTCACGAAAATTGAACACTCTAAGCAATAAAGGGCGTGGTGGTGCAACTGGTGGTGAGGGGCGAAACGGCACCCTACCCCAGTAGATGTATGGACGGGGCTCCTACGTTCCCAATGGAATGACACAGACTTGGAGGGTCACGATGTTAGATATGGATATATAAATCCTTATCATGCTTGCTATAACTGTCATACATATGAGACTCTGCAAAGTAATATGATAGAAATAATTACAGGTCTTGTTACAGCGGCAGAAATATGTTATAATTTCACCTGTGATGAGTAGTGATGAGCGGCAGGTGCCATATTCGATTTCGACGAAATTCGCGAATATTCGATAGAATATTCGTTTTATATTCGTCGAAATCGAATATTCGTCATTATTCTTGTTATCGCGATTAATATGCGATTTAAATAATCGAATTTCGATTTTAACTTAAAGGCTACTCTCCTATTGAAATCGCAATTCGATTTTTTCAAGTTATAATAATCGAATTTCGATTTTAACTTAGCACTGCTATATGCCATATTAGTTAGCCTAATATGGCATATAGCAGTGCTAAGTTAAAATCGAAATTCGATTATTATAACTTGAAAAAATCGAATTGCGATTTCAACGTAATTCTCAAATCCGACAGTACATTCTAGTATATGGAGTCGTTCCCATGGTGATGGGGACGCTCCATAAGCATGGAATATGGCTTCAATGGCTTGGTAGAATTAGCGAATTGACGAATATATTCGTTATATTCACAAAACGAATATAACGAATGTATTCGTCATATTCCACAAAACGAATATAACGAATGTATTCGTCATATATCACAAAACGAAGATAACGAAGTATTCTGCATCTTCATTTTAGCTACATATTCATCAATTTCGCTAATTCTAGCAATGATATAGGAAAGTTAACTATAGAGACAGCTAAGTATAATTCGCTATGCGATTATATGACTGCTTTTTTTTATAAATAGTATAATTATAATAATTATCAGGTATTATAATTATTCTATTTATTTAAAAAAAAGCAGTAATATAATCGCATAGCGAATTAAACTTAGCTGTCCAGTCAGTGCCCGTTGCCGCTTCTGCCGACTTCCATGCTCATGGAGCGTCCCCATCACCATGGGAACATCTCCATATACTAGAATGTACTGTCGGATTTGAGAATTACGTTGAAATCGCAATTCGATTTTTTCAAGTTATAATAATCAAATTTCGATTTTAACTTAGCACTGCTATATGCCATATTAGGCTAACTAATATGGCATATAGCAGTGCTAAGTTAAAATCGAAATTTGATTATTATAACTTGAAAAAATCGAATTGCGATTTCAATGTAATTCTCAAATCCGACAGTACATTCTAGTATATGGAGATGTTCCCATGGTGATGGGGACGCTCCATGAGCATGGAAGTCGGCAGAAGCGGCAACGGGCACTGACTGGAGCAGCCAGGAAGCCAGGAATCCAAAGGACAGGTAAGAACAACTTTAGGGAAGTGGGAAAGAAAAAAATATAACAATAAAAAAAAAAACAAAAAAAACGAATATTCGAAATATCGAATTTATATCACTATATTCAAAATATTCGCGAATTAGCGAAGTGCCGATATTCGCGAAAAAAATTCGATATTCGAATATTCGCGCTCAACACTAGTGATGAGACATTATAAGCCAAGTATTTGTGATAGAGATCTAGGTAGTTGTAAAAAGATAGTAACAGGAAAAAATATGCAATGTAATATTACCAAAACAGTACCATCCCTAGATAAACATGTACCTCTACCAACAGGATGGGTATTGGCCTGTGGAAATTCTAGTTACACATACATACCGGCCAATATTACAGAGGGACCCTGCACAATAGCTAGGTTGACATTAGCAATGATATCACTATTCCCAGCAATGCAGACACGACACACGTGAGACACTTCCCTACAACTACCGGAAAATTGTGAATCTCCTCTCTAGAGCAGAATATATGGGTACCAGGGATGGCCATATATAACCACAGGACAATATCAAAACTTGCCTGTTTTATGGTAAAACAAATAAATGTCACTAGTGCAATTCTGCAAGATATGCTGTTGGATATACAATCATATAAAAAAGCTATCTTGCAGAATAGGGCAACTAGTGACTATTTATTGCTTCAACATGGTATAGGATGCTCAGCATTCGCAGGGATGTGTTGTTTCAATTTATCAGATCACTCCAGTGGAATAAAAGATAGAATAGGCCAATTAGAAGAGATGATAAAACATATAAAACAACATTTTGATCAAGGTTGGTGGGACTGGCTTTTTGGCTGGATACCTGACTTTGGTCAAATAAGGTATGTTTTAGGAGTGGTACTCGCTGTGATTGCTGCAATAGTGTGTCTCTGCTGTTGTCTACAATGTGTGCCCTCCCTTTTTGCCGTATGTAAAAATGTGGCCGAAAGAGGGGTACACTCAACATTCCTCTATACTCCGGTAGAGGTAGAAGAGGTAAACACAACCTCAACAAAGCCTGAGGATTATACTCCTGAAGGGTATATGGAATACCTAAAGGCTTATAAGTAAACCAAGGGAGAACAGAGAAAGAACCATATAGTATAAGATATATAAGGTTCTAAAGAGGGGATTGATGGGATATAGGTAACTCCATTTTGTCTTTCTAAGTAAACGTGTATTATGGATTACATCTGACCAGTACATCTGTTTCAAGATCTCCCTTCCCCCTTTGGAATGTGAGAAACTTCCTGAGCGATTTCAAGATACCCAAACATTCCTAAAGTTTGAACAGTTTTATCTTATAGGGTCATTGTGGTTTTAAATGCATGGTAGCCTATGTGTCCATACCTGATTGGTCAAATGCTGTTACTATGAGTCATCTATTATGTCAATGCAGAGCTCATGTGTATACATACTATAGGTTGAAATAAATGCTAACATATGATTGGATGTAAAGAAAGTTCAACCCCTCCTATATCAACTGTTGCCCCCCTGAAATTAAACTAGAGTGAATTGGAACAAGGCACATGTCTGGTCTTCATTCTTATTCACCCTCCTGGTACCAGTACAAGACTTAATCCAAGCTTACTACCGAGATCATTGACAGGGACACTAAGGTAAAGGGGTCCGTAAATTGCCCTACAGTAAGGTGTGTCTAGTCAATACAGAACTGCCCTACACTTTGTGAATGGTACAGAGGCAAGCCCATACTACTTGAATAACATCATGAATCCAGTCATTGTGCCTCTGCATGAACAACACAGGCCTAATTTCATCTTCATGGACGACAATGCGCCAGCTCATCAAGGCATCATTATGGAGTTGACTGGAGGCTGGGGTACCTCAAATGGAGTGGCCTGCACTTTCTCCAGACCTGAATCCTATTGAAAACCTATGGGATTAGCTGAATCGCCATGTAGAGACTCAAAACTCTGTACCCCAGAAGTGGGATGCCATGCTTCAGCAGACAAGAAGTGAACCTGTGATCACTATGAGACGTAGTTGTCAAGCTGTAATTGATGCTGAAGGCCATATGACAAGTTTTTGAGACATTGACATTTTTTGTGTGGGTATACCCACCACTGTTGTTTGCTTTTGTTTCAATAAATTGTTTGAGATGAAGAAATCACCATTGCATGCTTCTACTTAAATGCCCTTCCTTCATGATATAATATCACTGTAGTGTGAACTTTTTATGTTTTCCACAAATCTCACACGAAAGCCAAATTTCCACAACTTTTTGTGAATAGTGTATGTATAGTTTTTATTGCGTTTTAATACTGAAAAAAATAAACTTTAAAAATGTTTTTTCTTTTCATCCCTATTTTTTTCTGATATGCTATTTCACCATATGGGATATTTTTTTTTATTTTTTTTTATAGTATGCGCATTTTCGCATGCTGTAATGTCCATGATGTTTGTTTTTTTTGTTTTACATTTTTTTGTTAGGTCCCCAAGTGAACCACAACTTGCAATCAACAGATTGTACAGAATAATATATATTTTTTTCCATTATTCTGTACAGAAATCACTATATCCCAGTTCAGTGGTGCTCCACCTGCTAGCCTGAACTGGGAAATACTAATAAGGAGCCTGAAAGCCTAGTACAGATTCCAGCTCATTATTATTATTTTTTTTAATCAATTCTTTATTTAATTGAAATAAAGTCACATCAAAACAATGTGTCTGTGCATTTTTCTCTATAGCATAGGATGAAAAAGAGAGAAGAGGAAGCACCAGACGCAGCTGGGCTAGGCATAGTTAATTACATCGAAGTCTGACTAAGTGTTTCAAAGCCAGCAATACAATACAAAAATAACTGTGAACCTATACAATAAAAGGTGTCTATATGAAAAAAAAAAAATGTTGAAGGAGGGGAGGAAGGTGGGGATTACAGGTCTATCTTGAAATCTCCGCCAGGAAGACCACACTTTATGGAAATGCTCAGTTTTCCTATTTATGGTGCTAGACAATTCTTCAAATCTACAAATGTGATTCACTTTCACCAGCCACTCCTCATATGTTGGTGGGGATTGACTAAGCCAGTGCAGAGGGATCAGAGCCTTAGCAGCCGCCAATAAATGGGTGATTAGGTTATGTTTAGAAGGTCTATAACTTGGGCTACCTCTAGCTAGCAAGACTTCTATCTTCAGGGTTAATGTGGTATCACAAACGGACTGGTTCACTCAATTTTGTTCCAGAACGCGGTGATAAGAGGGCAAGTGAACCATATATGGGGAAGAGAGCCTATATGGACCTTGCATCTCCAACATTCTATCAGGCGAAAAGTTATGTGTGTGTAAAAACTCTGGCGTTCTATACCAGCGAGTTAATAGCTTATAATGGTTTTCCTGTAGTCGAACACATGGGGAGAAGCCATGAAACGAGGTGAGGATTGCCCGTACCTCTTCATCTGATAGAGAAATATTCAATTATTTTTCCCATGAGGTGATAAAAGCTGGTTTCGGTGTCTTGGTGGGGGATAGGATCAGAGAATAGAGCCTACCCACCTTCCTCCATTGCGTGGATGAAGTGGAGAAGGCCATTTCAAAGGGGGTTAGCTGTCTCTTAAAAGAAAAAGTGTTTATAAACCTCTCAGTAACTTTTTGGAAATGTGTCATATGTAAATGAGGGAGGGGAGCAGAGTGAGCAAGAGACAGAACCGATTTAGACGGAGCTTTGCCAGAGCTAAACAGTTCCATTATTGGGATTATGACCAAGACTGTCCCAGAGCTCTGAGTACGGTGAGTCAAGGTTAGTTAGAACCCTGGGGATCAAATTCGACGGAAGGAGAGGGGATGGAGTAGGAGCTAACTTATCTCTCAGATTCAGACAAACCAGACATGTTCCCTTTAATAAATGGTCAAAGCCAGGGCTCCGAACCAGGCTTACCTTAGGTTCCCAAAGGGTTTTCAACAGGTCAGAGCCCAGGGACTGGTGAGCCGCCTCCTCCAAATCCAACTGCTTACTGGGTTTGAGGAGTTCTATCCATCTGTTGAGATGTATAGCTTTGTAGACTGAAAAGATGTCTGTTAGACCCATCCCACCATGCTCCCTCTTCTTAACTAACAAGGTGTAGGGTAACCTGGGCCTGCGCCCCTTCCATAAGACTACACTACTTCAGATGACCCACTAAACCCAGGAGGTCAAATCAATATTCCAATAGTCTGCTGACTATAATTCCTGTTTCTGGTCTTATATTAAAATATAACTTTTATTTTCCTTTTATTAAATACTATATTTAACATACAAAAAACAAAAAAACACACTCTTTAAAATGTATATGGAGGGCTTGGACCTGTGGGCTCAGTATTCGTATTTACTGATTAATCAGAAGGACGTTCTCATAGATATCATATGTGGACTTCTCTGTATTTAATTGTGTAATGACACTTCAGTGCCTGTAGGTGTCAGCCGACACCAGGCACACGCCGTACTTGGTAATAGTGTTGCGTCCTCAACTATGTATCTATTGTTGTGTCCCTCACTGCTAATTACACAGTTACTATATTGATTCTGTCTTTCTAATCTGGCCCTCACACAGGTTCGGCGTCTGCAGATCGCCTCTCCCTAGTCCATCCTCAGCCCTACCATCCTTGTTAAAATATTACAGACACAGCTCCCCCAACATGTTTCACCGCAAACGCGGCGTCTTCAGGGGGATGGAGCTACTATCAACACGAGTGCTTTCTATCTGCGGTCTTTTATGTCAGAAGGGTGGGTCTTATTTAGACCTCCTATCGCATTGCACTCTCATGTTGATTGATGTCCACTAATGGCCAATCGCATTCTTTCAGGGTGGGCTCTGCGCTTGCGTGAGGTGTTTGAAAATCTACATGTAAGACTGTAGGGGGTTTATGCGCATGCTTCAAGAGATAGACTCACTGCTGATTACGTACATTCAAAGCGCACGCTCCGGGACTTTGAATTTCTATCCCTTATTCGATTATTTTCCCCTATCTTCTGCATTCAAAATTGGCATGTAAACCTATCAAAGGTTTATGCTATTGCATCAGGAGATGGATGCGTATTATTTGAAAATTAAAGGGGCAGTAACATTCTAAAATATTCAAGTTTTAATGGTACAACTAAAAGACACATGAAACCCCTTACAAACAGAAACAGACAAACACGCGTGGGACCTTACTAACACATGAGCCGCCGAATAGGCGGATTGCGGCAGATGAGGCCCCTCAGGCTGACCCTTATTGACGTAGAGTGAGCCCCAAGGGTCAAGGGGAGTCACACTTGGTGGTGAGAATAAACAAATGTCCTGAGTTCCGGGATATGGACACCAGGACAATGCCTAATAATGGTAAGAAGACAATGGGTGGATCTTACCGGAGCCAGGTTGATAGGCGCGTTTATTCGGCAAGTTCAGGAGGTCACCGGAAATGATGGTCCTTTCTCAGCGCCTAAAAGTGGTGTCCTTTGGGATAGGGTTGTCTTGGACAGGGTCATGTGTTTGTGGAGTACTGCAGGGAGTAGATCTATCCCTGTTGCACCCTACTTGGCCTAATATGACCCTGACAGCCTAACACGGGATCCGTGCCCCGCAAGGGGTGGTCCCGTCCGGAACCTCGCCCTGGTCTAAGGTCCCTGTAAGACCCTGCCGGGGTGATGAGGAGGACACCTAGTAAAGTGAAATGGAGAAACGTGGGTACCAAGAGTAGGGTATGTTCACCTGTCCCTACGCGTTTCTTCGGTGGAACATACTGTAAGGTAATTATAATAAACCCCTCGAATCATCAGGGGACGGGGGTTTAGTACAAGTGGTAGTTGTCCTTGGTAGCACGGTGGCAAGGTTATTGCTGGGCGCGCTAGAAAGGGCAAACTAAATTAAACCACTCGTGGTACAAGGTGTATTAACACTAGGGTTAGCCTCAACTGCATCTAGTATGAGGATAATAATAGGCAGTTGCGGTGAAAAGAGCGCAGACTTGCTCTAACCACTAGTTGATGTGCGGTGAGGTAACTATATACCCAGAATGCGTGTGGCAAAGAGGGGTCCAGGAATACCTGTAACACACGAACACAAACAAGGGAGCGCCCGCTAGACACGTCTCTGATGATGAAGAAGCATGCCGATCCCCTAACACAGGTAAGGACCGGCAGGCAAAACACTAATATGCATCTAAGTATACAAATGGCAGAGAGTGTCATTACTTACATGCAGCCTGGGGTGCGTATGGCAAACTTCCGGCTGGGCCCGCATCAAGCAGTTAGTGTGAGGTCGGGTCTGTGGCGTCTGGCAGCGCTATGTGAGGCGCTGATGTTGTTTTAAAGTGAAGGGGGGCGGAGATTTAATCCGCGCATGCGCGCACGGGACGCGGTCGCATTGTGATGACGAGGTATCACGTGTTGCGTCGCGCGTCACGTGAGTGCGCGTCATTGATTGTTTGAGCGCTGAGGCTGACCCATTCAGTGCCTTATGTGGGCGGACACGCTGGAGAGCCGTGGGCGGGCACATCGGGTGGGCACATGATGGGCAGATGCAGCAATTCGCTCAAAGGATAGGTGGGTGGAGCGAGGCAGAGATACACTGTCCGGCTACTACAGACCACTTTAATATAGGATGTGTGTGGAAGGTCATGATCACAGATCCTACATTAAGGACAACACAGTGGACATTAAGGGGCAGGGAAAAACCATGGTAACCGAGAGTGGGACACCAGTGGGAGTGGGATGAGTAACGTTACATTCTCCCAGACCTCGTTTGAAGAGACTGATGGAGGGAATATTGTAACATAGGGCAAATACAAGGCTGAGGGCCTATCAGAGAAAACATCCAAACTGTAATTGGTCGTTGAGGCCATGGGGATTGGTGGTTTTAAGTTTAAAAATCCACCAGCACTCACGTTGCAATATGCGTTTGTCCCAGTCGCCCCCACGTAGAGGTTTCTGGACGTGTTCGATGCCCATAAAGGTCACGGCTGAGGTACGTCCGCCGTGGTCAGTGTGGACATGTCTGGCCACCGGCGTATCTCTGTCGTTGCGGATATCTCCGATATGCTCCCCCATCCGCTTACGCAGTTCCCTACTGGTCTTACCTACATACCTCTTGCCGCATTCACAGGTGAGAAGATAGATAACACCCGTGGTGCGGCAATTGATGAAATCACGTATGTGGTAAGACTGACCCGTGGGGTCCGGCGCAAAGGATTTACCCTGGGTGAGATAGGAGCAGAAGCTACAATGTCCGCATTTATGACAGCCCTTGACCGGGCTATCTAGCCATGTACGTTGTTTCTCTGGTGGGCTATAGTGACTATTGACCAACCTATCTCTTAGGTTGGTTCCTCTCCTGAAAGTAACCGAGGGTTGGGGGCTCAGGACTGCAGCTAAATCTGGGTCCATGAGGAGAGTGCCCCAGTTCCGACTTAAGATTTCCCTTATTCTTGTAGCTGCTGAGTCGAAGGTCCCCACAACCCGTATCAACTTTTGAGGGACTGTGCTAGAGTTTTTAGTGGGGTGTAAAAGGGTAGTACGCGTCTCGGCACATGCTCTTTGATAGGCCTTTTTAAGTGCCCTATCGGGGTAACCCCGTTCCTGAAAACGTCTTCTCAGGTCGTTCGCCTGACGCTTAAATTCACCTTTTTCCGAACAGTTACGTTTGAGCCGCAGGTATTGCCCAACTGGTATACCGAGCTTCAAAGGGGTGGGATGGTAGCTATCCCACCTAAGGAGGGAATTCGTGGATGTGGACTTACGATAAATGGTGGTCTGTAGGCCGCCATTGTCGCCCCTGGATATGGAAATATCCAAAAACGGGAGGTGGTCCCGCACGATGGTGGAAGTAAATCTAAGGTTAAGACTGTTGTGGTTGAGGTTATTAACAAATTCCGTGAAGGCGTCCTCTGGCCCGCTCCACAAGATGAAAATATCATCTATGTAGCGGGACCAGAGGGCGACGTGCTCCGAGTGCCGTCTTGGTGTGTCACCATCAGGAGATGGATGCGTACCTTCAAAGCGCACGCTCCGGGACTTTACATTTCTCTTAGTGTTTAATTATTTCCCCATATTAGTGTTCCATAAGAATCTTGAAAGGATCACTCTAACAGAGCTAAAGAAGGTTGCAGGGAAATGAATGGGTAACATTGCCAAAGTGTACAAAATCTTTGTGTTTATTTACGTTTTTAGTAAGTTCTTACGTCCCATCCACGAGATCAGGGGCGTAGCTAAAGGGGTGCAGAGGTAGCAGTCGCTACCGGGCCAAGGAGCATAAGGGGGCCCAAAAACCCTTGTGCCACATAAGACAATGGCATTATAGAAAGTGCATGCTGGTCTATTTACACCTCTGGCTATAGGGAAGGGGTTAGGTCAAGAATTTGGCATGAGGGGGTGCCCTTTCAATGTTTGCCTCTGGCAGCAGGAAGGCTATGTGCTACCCTGCCCCTTTCCAACAAACACTAAGGGAATGGGGGCCCAAGCTGAACTCTTGCACCAGGGCCCGTGAGCCTTTAGCTACGCCCCTGCACGAGATGTAAGGGAAGTCGCAGCTTTGTAAAAGACATTTTAGCTCGGTTAAAAGGGGAATAAAGTTAAGCTGATGGGCATAATGAGTTCATAGAACTTTTTATTTTTTGTCACAAGTTAGCGGAAAATGATGATTTTTTTTTTTTTTCCTTACAAAGTCTCATATTCCACTAACTTGCGACAAAAAATAAAAAATTCTAGGAACTCGCCATGCCCCTCACGGAATACCTTGGGGTGTCTTCTTTCCAAAATGGGGTCACTTGTGGCGTAGTTATACTGCCCTGGCAATTTAGGGGCCCAAATGTGTGAGAAGTAGTTTGCAATAAAAATCTGTAAAAAATGATCGGTGAAATCCGAAAGGTGCACTTTGGAATGTGTGCCCCTTTGCCCACCTAGGCTGCAAAAAAGTGTCACACATCTGGTATCGCCGTACTCAGGAGAAGTTGGGGAATGTGTTTTGGGGTGTCATTTTACATATACCCATGCTGGGTGAGATAAATATCTTGGCAAAAGACAACTTTTCCCATTTTTTTATACAAAGTTGGCATTTGACCAAGATATTTTTCTCACCCAGCATGGGTATATGTAAAATGACACCCCAAAACACATTCCCCAACTTCTCCTGAGTACGGCGATACCAGATGTGTGACACTTTTTTGCAGCCTAGATGCGCAAAGGTGCCCAAATTCCTTTTAGGAGGGCATTTTTAGACATTTGGATCCCAGACTTCTTCTCACGCTTTAGGGCCCCTAAAAAGCCAGGGCAGTATAAATACCCCACATGTGACCCCACTTTGGAAAGAAGACACCCCAAGGTATTCAATGAGGGGCCTGGCAAGTTCATAGAATTTTTATTTTTTTGGCATAAGTTAGCGGAAATTGATTTTTTTTTAGTTTTTTCTCACAAAGTCTCACTTTCCGCTAACTTAGGACAAAAATTTAAATCTTTCATGGACTCAATATGCCCCTCAGCAAATACCTTGGGGTGTCTTCTTTCCAAAATGGGGTCAGTTGTGGGGTGTTTGTACTGCCCTGGCATTTGAGGGTCTCCGCAATCATTACATGTATGGCCAGCATTAGGAGTTTCTGCTATTCTCCTTATATTGAGCATACAGGTAATGAGATTTTTTTTTCCGTTCAGCCTCTGTGCTGAAAGAAAAAAATGAACGGCACAGATTTCTTCATTCGCAGCGATCAATGTGGATGAAAAAATCTCTGCCAATAAAAAAAAAAAAGGAGGGGAAAGGCGTCTGCCAGGACGTAGGAGCTCCGCCCAACATCCATACCCACTTAGCTCGTATGCCCTGGCAAACCAGATTTCTCCATTCACATCAATCGAATTACATACAAAGTGTTTGCCAAAGCATAGGAACGCTGCCTCCTCCTCAGCTCGTATGCCTCGGCAAACGTATCTGTTACTGCAGAGGAGAAATCTCGTCTTGCAGCGCCGCATACACCGACTTGCGTGTAATCTGACAGCAGCACAAAGCTTCTGTCAGAATGCACATCAGTGCTGCAGCTAGTCGATCGGTTGGTCCACCTGGAAGGTTAAAAAAAAAAAAAAAAAAACAGGCCGCAACGCAATAATTTTATTAACTTTGGAACAGAATATATAAACTTTAACTTTTTTAACTGAACATTAACCTTTTTGCTTACTGGTGCTTTTTTTTTTTTTTTTTTTACCTTTATAGAACAAACCTCTCCTTTCCCATGGGTCAATGTGCAAAGCGCAAATCGCCCAAAGATGTGGCGAAGTGCGTTATGCACTTTGTCCCAGGTGAAAGGAGAGGTTTGCAGCAGCTGTGTGAGTGAATGGGCCCTAATAGCCCTGTGTGACTGTCCTGGTGAGATGATCCCTATGCTAATAGTGTACCTGTGAGTGGTACTTCCGGAAACACTCTCCAAAGCATAGGGCAGGGTGGTCAGGACAGTCAGGACAGAAATAGCGGGTGTCACGCCTTATTCCACTCCTGCTACAGACACAACATCTTTTTCGGGGTGACGGTTGGGTTGAGGTACCAGGAACGACATTGGGGAAATGTCGCTCGTGTAGACGGCTAACTACACTGGTGGATGGGGCCACGGAACCTCCTGGGTACAGGAGGTTCTCGATGATCTCTTCCTGAAATTTGAGGAAGGATCCAGTTCTCCCAGCCTTACTGTAGAGAACAAAACTATTATACAGAGCCAATTGAATTAAATATACAGACACCTTCTTATACCAGCGTCTGGTTTTGCGGGAAACTAAATACGGAGACAACATCTGGTCATTGAAGTCCACCCCTCCCATGTGAAGGTTATAGTCGTGGACTGAGAGGGGCTTTTCAATGACACGGGTTGCTCGCTCAATTTGTATTGTCGTGTCTGCGTGAATGGAGGAGAGCATGTAAACGTCACGCTTGTCTCTCCATTTCACCGCGAGCAGTTCTTCGTTACACAGTGCGGCCCTCTGCCCCCTTGCAAGACGTGTGGTAACGAGCCGTTGGGGGAAGCCCGCGCGACTAGTTCGCGCGGTGCCACAGGTGCCAATCCGTTCTAGAAGCAAATGCCTAAAGAGGGCCACACTTGTGTAAAAATTGTCCACATAAAGATGGTACCCCTTGCCGAATAAGGGTGACACCAAGTCCCAAACTGTCTTCCCACTGCTCCCCAGGTAGTCAGGGCAACCAACCGGCTCCAGGGTCTGATCTTTTCCCTGCACCCGGTAAAATGTATCAGGGACTCGTCTACGCAGATGTTTTGCTATGGGGTATACAAATCTGCAAATTTCAGGTTGAAATGGTCTATGAGGGGCCGAATTTTGTGGAGCCGGTCAAAAGCAGGGTGGCCTCTGGGACGGGAGGCGGTGTTGTCGCTAAAGTGCAGGAAACGCAGGATGGCCTCAAAACGTGCCCTGGACATAGCAGCAGAGAACATGGGCATGTGATGAATTGGGTTCGTGGACCAATATGACCGCAATTCATGCTTTTTAGTTAGACCCATGTTGAGGAGGAGGCCCAGAAAAGTTTTAATTTCGGAAACTTGGACTGGTTTCCACCGGAAAGGCTGGGCATAATAGCTTCCCGGGTTGGCGGTTATAAATTGTGTGGCATACCTGTTTGTTTCGGCCACAACTATGTCTAAGAGCTCCGCAGTCAAGAACAGCTCAAAAAATCCCAGGGCCGAACCGAATCTGAGCTGTCTCAACCCGAACTCCAGACTGGGCAGTGAAAGGGGGAACTACAGGTGTGGCTGAAGTTGGGGACTGCCAATCAGGGTTTGCCAGCACCTCAGGGATTCTAGGGGCTCTACGGGCACGTCTTTGCGGTGGCTGCGACGGGGTCACTACTGCTCGTGCCACCGTACCAGCTTCAACTGCCCTTCTGGTGCTCGGCACTTCACCAGGTTGTACGGCAGTGCTGGTACTAGGTCAAGGGTGGGCTGCGCTGCTGGTGTATGCCTCACCATGTAATCCGACAGCACCAGCCCCACTCTGCTTCTCTTGAAGCGGATCCTGCGCAACCTGTGGTCTAGCGACACGAGGCCGGGTACGCCTGGTGCTATCAGGGACCTCTGCCTCCTCGTCCGAACTTTGGGTCAGAGAGCCACTGCTTTCTACAGGTTCGTATTCTGACCCGCTAGATTCATCAGATGAGGGTTCCCATTCCTCATCCGACTGGGTCAGAAGCCTGTAGGCCTCTTCAGAAGAATACCCCCTGTTTGACATGTGGGCAACTAAATTTAGGGGTATTCCCTGAGGCTACCCAAGAAAAAAAAGCAAGCCTGTCTTACAAAGGGGAGGCTAGCGAAGTATCGGAGGCTGCTGCGGTTGATTAAAAAATATCAAAACAGATTTTTTTTATTGCCGCAGTGCGTGTAAAGTGAATGTGCAGCGATCAAAAAACAAATTTTTGGGGTCACTGCGGTGGGGCGGGTGTGGGCGAACGCACAGTGTGGGCGACTGATCAGGCCTAATCGGGCAAACACAGCGTTTTGGGTGGAGGGAGAACTAAAGTGACACTAATACAATTATAGATCTGACCGTGATCAGTTTTGATCACTTCCAGATACTATAAAAGTACAAATGCTGATTAGCGATACGCTAATCAGCGAATAACGGACTGCGGTGCGGTGGGCTGGGCGCTAACTGATCCCTAAACTACCTAACCAAGGGGCCTAAACTATACCTAAAACCTAACGGTCAATACCAGTGAAAAAAAAAGTGACAGTTTGCACTGATCACTTTTTTCCTTTCACTAGTGATTGACAGGGGTGATCAAAGGGTTAATTGGGGTTCAGGGGGGTGATCTGGGGCTAAGTGTGTAGTGTTGGTGTACTCACTGTGTAGCCTGCTCCTCTGCTGGATCCAACCGACGAAAAGAACCAGCAGAGGAGCAGGCAGCCATATAACAGATCATATTTACTAATATGATCTGCTATCTGGCACTCTGATTGGATTTTTGGACGAAATACTCCTTGACGAAATGCCGGCCCGAACTGCGCATGCGCGGGCCGGCAAAGCGCGTCAACTCGCGTCTCGCGAGATGACGCGTATATGCGTCAGTCTGCGCAGCGCTGCCGCTTTCGGACCGCACATCTGCGTTAGGCGGTCCGGAGGCGGTTAAAAGGACCGCGCTGCACCTGGACAGAGCTGAAAAATCCTCCTTTCCAGATCTCACAGGAATTTCTTGAATATGGGTAAGCGATCAGCTCATATAAGTACACCTCTCCTCCAGGTAACCTTATGAGAAATCAAGGTGCCACCAATAGTGAAGTACATTCACACGAGGTTCCAACTGCAAGGTTTTTATTATACTTACATAAATCACATGCGGTGTATACAAATCAAATTTGAAATGCTGACAGAGCCGGCCAGGGGAGGAGATCGCGGCTGGCCCTGTCAATCAACAGGACGAGGGGCGTTTTTTTGCGGCGGCTACCAGCAAGTAGGGTGTCTCATTTACATATTATAAAAGTTCATTTTTAGAAGAAACTGCTGAAGGAAAGTAAGTAAGAGCATTATATTTTCATATATCGCAGTATAAGGAATTTAACTAGCCCCCCCCCCCCAAAGAAAAAAGACTTTAGTGGGGTGACAGAAGCCCTTAAAGCTTGGTGAGAAATAACGAACTAGAAGGAGAAAACAAGAACACAGTCGCAAGGTGTCACATAGAGAGCCCTCATAACATATGCTAACATATTCTGCATCAATAGGGCGGGTATATACGACCTTAATAACTTTAGGTGTAACTCGATCCACATCGTCCAGAAGCAGTACAATCGCCTCTGTGTGAAACTGGAGCCAAGTGGCTCATATCTCCCAGGGGGGCATAACATATAAGGTCACATCAGGACCACAAGCGACGGTGACACCACTCAGGTCAGATCAGGTGAGTCTTTCAGACCCTGTCTTGGACGCTTGTGCCTAGTTGCCGAGTGCCAGGTTTCCTGCATCGGGAGTGGCGGCATACAGATGTTGGTGTCTGCCGGTAGCCATGAGGGTATATCTAGCGGCTCCATGTCTAGAAGCGAATAGGCTTTAGCAAAATCTCCTGGAGTATGAATGCGTATGTGCTTGCCATTGTGTGAGATTGAGAGGCCGAACGGATAAAGCCAAGAGTAGATGATGTTCCTCCGCTGCAGTTGTTCAAGTAAGGGTCTGAGTATCCTCCTTTTTACTAGTATAGACGGGGCTACGTTCTGGTAGAACACCAACTCAGATCCCTCATACAGCACATCTTGCGGCATTCTAGATCTTTGCAGTGTCCACAAAAGACAGCAGGCCACAGATCACATCTCTAGGAGGGTCAGAGGCCGATGGTCTGGGCCTCAGCAACCTATGAATTTTTTCAATAATGACCTCTCTCACCTTTTCTTAACCAATTAACCCTCCAAAAACTTCCAAAGCCACCTTCTGAAGCGATTCATATGACCACGATTCAGGCAATCCTTTAATGCGTATATTGCGACTTCTGTTTCTGTCTTCCTGGTCCTCTATTAAGGTCAGTGCTTTGTTAATGTAGGTGAGGTGTTCCACTGACCTAGCCTCTAGTGCTGAGGAGTGCGATATAATGGCCGCACAAGAGGTCTCCAGGGCTTCAACTCTGGTACCCATATGTTTAATGTCCTCTTTAATTTCAGCGAGTTAGGTGAGTACCGGGCGCAAAGCCTGAGTTATTGTTGTTTTAAAGAAAGCTTTGGACATGGCTGTGAGGTCTGACTCACCCCTGTCCTGTGTATCGCTGCTACGGAGGTCAGAGTCTTCCTCACTCTCTGGTGCGGCTAAGTCTCTGGGCGCCATCTTGGGTAGCTTCTGCAGGGAGCCCGCAGGCTTCTGTTGCAGGAATTTATGTATGTTCGACCAATTTTTTCGTCTGCTGAGAGGAGCCCACGGCCTCTGGGCATCGCTCTCTGCCGTATTTTACCATGTTCAGCCTGGAATAAAGGCTCTGAAAGCTGCAGACAGAGACTGCGGTGGAGGAGCAGGGATATCAAGCGTCTTCCTCCATTAGCGGTCAGGCTCTGCCCCCAGACTCCAGCTCATTATTAGAACAGGGTGCTTTCCCTGATCTCCACCAGGGGAAAGTGCACCAAAGTGTGCACTTCCGGGTTTTAGCCTCTTTAGCCTCACGGCACCTGAGGAGTTAAATGTCCACGGCATTACCACTGGTCGCAGACAATATCTGCGCGTGCCTGCTATATGAAACAGCAGGCACTCGGTGGCTATGGCTCTTGCTCCACTCTGGCGCGGGGTGCCATCTTTAAAGACCCAACATCTGCCTTACATGTACAATGGATGTTGGAAAGGTATAATTTTTCTCAGTAATGCAGACTCATATGAACACAGATGCATTCATCTGCCAAGTGCACATGCAACCGATGGATATCTACCGGTCCCCATTATAGTTAATGGGGCTGGATAGAGACTTTCAAGCTTCTGGGAATTCCAGAACAGCCTGCCGGATCCCTAGCACTAGTGTAAAACTAATCTAATTTTGACAAACACTAATTATTAAAAAATATATATGCATGAAAACAAACATTGCCTTAATTGCACTTACAGCCAACCTGTCATCAACTTTATGCTGACCTTACCAAGGGCAGCATATAATAGTGACAGAAATGCTGATTTCAGCGGTGTGTCACTCATGAGCTAAAAGTAAGTGGTTGCTGAGAACCAGCATCTTATTCATTGCAGCCCAGGCCTTGAAAAAAGTCAAATCTGTAACTGTAACGTACACACACACACACAAAGGGGGGAGGATAGTGACCACTGCGCTCCACCCTCACCCCTGGCCCTGCCTACTTGCCTCGCAAGTTCTGATGACAGGGGACAACTGGATGGCAGTCCCTAGCTTAGAATACAGTGCTGGGAGGACAGACAAGACAAATAACGGATAGTGAACGGACTGGGTCAATACCAAGAGAGCAACACAGTACAAAAGGATAAAGCAGAGAATAGTCAGGAGAAGCCGGGGTCAAATACCAGGAGAGTAATGAAGTACCACAGGAGTCCACAAACAATCGTCAGGTGGAAGCCGGGGTCAGAATACCAGGAGAGTAGCGCAGTACAGGAGGAGCAGGCAGAGGATCGTCAGGGAACACAAGAACAGGTAAGTATGCCAGGAAACAAAATCGCCAAGAACCTAATTAACAGGCAACCTGTGGGTTTCTACCACCAGAAATAACGCTATGTAGCTAACTGACATAGCACATCGCTAATGTCAGCACTACATAACAGTATGTTTTTGACATTTCTCCCTGCAGCGTTTTGGTAAAATAAACACTTTTATAATATGCTAATGAGCCTCTAGGTGCTATGTAGGCGTAAAATCAGCACCTAGAGGCTCCGTCTACTCACCCTTTATCCCGCCCAGGTCCCCCGTTCTGCCTCTTGACTGATGTGATGTTTCGCAGCATCGTTGACGAAATCCCGCGCCTGTGCCGTTCTGTATTTGGCGCAGTGAGTGAATGATGCGCTCCTGGTACCGGATTCCTCACTGCACCTGCGCCGACTACGTCGCTGCAAACCGTCACATCAATCAAGAGGAGCAGGGGGGCAGAACAGGGGACCTGGGCGGGTTAAAGGGTGAGTAGACGGAGCCTCTAGGTGCTGATTTTACGCCCACATAGCACCTAGAGGCTCATTAGCATATTATAAATGTGCTTATTTTACCAAAACGGCTGCAGGGAGAAGTGTCCAAAACATGGGGCCAGATTTATCATTAGCTCAAGTCAGAATAATGGAGTAAAAAAGTCGCAAAAAATGCGCAAAACGCTAAAACTGAGCACAAATTTTCTGCTCTGCACTATGCTCGCCAGTTTTCTGAAAGTGGGCATGTTTTCTTATGTAAATTAATCTCTAGACAGATTTACTATTGGGACTATTTAAAAAGTCACAAAAAGTCGCAAAAAAAATCGCAATTTCACTCCAGTGAGGAAAATGCATATTTTATGAGACTTTTTAATAGAACATGCGACTTTTTCATAAAACCATGCGACTTTTTCGTAAAGATGTGTGACTTTTGTAAAGCTGCTTACTGACGGATAAACTGCTACCGTCAAACCACATTTATTACAGTCTTAAAGGGCCGATCATAAATCTGACTTGGCTAAAACTGACTTTAGCCATATCTGAAAGTGGAGTAAGCTGTCATAAATCTGGCCCATACTGTTATGTAGTGCTGACATTAGCGCATCGCTGTCAGTCAGCTACATAACAGTATTTCTGGTGGTAGAAACCCTTTACTGGCTAGCTGGGGTCATGTGACGTGGCCACATGACCCACACTAGTGAATACAGCTGAGCACCGAGTGCCCAGCTCGGTGCTCAGATCTCCCTTGGTTGCCAGGGGAACTGAGGACACGGCCACGTGGAGGAGACATGCGTGGCCGGTCTGTCCCGCCCCTATCACCTAGGAGACGAGGATGCTGTGCGCGTCCTTGCTCCTGCACAGAGACGGGACGCCGACGGCGCTGAGGAGAGTGAGCGTCTCGGCGTCCCGTGATAGTACCCATCCTCTTATGCGGGGCCACCGGACCCAAGACTTCAGGCAACGGTCTTTCAGGATGTTCCAAATAAAATTTTTGAGCCAGGAGCATGAACCTCCCTAGCAGGTATCCAAGATCTCTCTTCGGGTCCATACCCCTTCCAGTGAATCAGGTACTTTAAGGAATTACGCACTCTCCTGACATCCACTATCTTAGACACCACATACTCGACAGCATCATTAACAAGAACCAGTGGAGGCGAGGCTTTCGATGGTACAACAGGTTCTAAATATTTTTTAAGTACAGATTTATGAAACACATTTATCTCCAATAAAACGAGGAGCAAATTTTCTAGAAGCTACCTTGAGAGAGAGATTCTTAGAGGACAACCACACCTTTTCCCAGACCTGAAAGTTCATCCCCTTAGAACGTCTCCTATCTGCCTTGGAGTACTTTGAGCGTTTTCTAGGTTCGATTGAACCCGAGCCCAAACTGTGCACAGTTCAGATGAGACCTTATCCAGGTTAGAGTAGGAGATGGATGACACAGAATGAAAATGAGGATAGAAACCATGGTTACAAAAGAAAGGGGAGACCCCAGCAGAAGAATTAACACAGTTTTTCAAAGCAAATTCAGCCAACGGAAGGTATTTAACCCATAATTGCTGGTCATCAGCAACATACTACCTCAGGAATTGTTCCACAGACTGATTAAGGCGTTCACTCTGCCCATTACTCTCAGGGTGGTAGGCGAATGAAAAAGACAACGAAATCTGGCATTTTTGACAGAAAGCCCTCCAAAACTTGGACACCAGTCGCACACCCCTGTCAGATACAATATTTTCTGGGATACCATGTAACCGTACAATCTCTTTCACAAAAATAGACGCCAGGGTTTTGGCATTTGGGAGTATAGACAGGGGAATAAAATGAAACATCTTGCTAAACCTATCAACCACTACCGAAACCACAGGTTAGTAATAAAGTAAATCGAGATATCGGACCAGGGTCTACTGGGAATGGGTAGGGGTCGTAGGTCACCAGCAGGGCGAGTCCTAGGTGTCTTAGACCTATCACAAACCTCACAGGCCGACACATAGGACTTTACATCCCTAGTTAGAGTGGGCCACCAATATGATCTAGAAACCAGCTCCTTAGTGGCCTCAATACCCGCATGTCCACAAAAGGCAGAATCATAAAACTCACCCAACATCTGGAGACTATATTGTATGGGAACAAACAACTTATCTGTTTTGGGGGATGTTGGTGCCAAATGTTGTTAGGCCTTAATGAGAGCCGAGATATCCTGAATTAAGGCTGCTACTAATATATTTGCTGGTAGGATGGATTCAGGTGGTGCCTCTGTAGGCTGAAAAGCATGGAAGCTCCGATATAATGCGTCAGCCTTCACGTTTTTACTTCCAATGACAAATTTACCCAATAACTCCCTGAGAATATCGTTCATAATGTTTTGGAACACAGCTGGGGCATTGCCGAGTCCAAAAGGCATAACCTGATATTTAAAGTGTCCAGTAGGAGTATTGAACGCTGTCTTCCATTCGTCTCCCTCCTTGATTCGGATTAGATTATATGCCCCTTTCAGGTCAATTTTAGAAAACCAGGTTGCCCCCAGTACCTGTTTAAATAAATCAGGAATCAATGGGAGAGAGTATCTATTTTGCATAGTGATCTTATTTAATTTCCGGTAATCGATACAAGGCCTAAGACCACTATCCTTCTTCTTAGTGAAGAAAAACCCCGCCCCCATAGGAGAGACAGAAGGTCTAATGTGCCCCTTACTGAGGCTTTCCTTAATATAATCTTTCTGGCCTTGCGTTCGGGCTTAGAAAGATTATAAATACGTCCCTTAGGAAAACTGGCACCTTCTACTAATTCTATGGCGCAATCATAAGGTCTATGGGGTGGTAGAACCTCCGGGTTTGGTGATGGGAACACATCAGAATATTCCTTAATGACTGTGGGTAATGTATCAGATTCTACTGAGACCCCAGCCTGTACCACGGACAAGCACGAGTTGCACTTAATCCCCATTTCACCAACTCTCCCCTGGACTATCTATAGTGGGGTTGTGTATTTGGAGCCAAGGCAACCCTAGTACCACCTCGACTGGTAAGTTCTTCAGGACTAAGAGGGAACATTTCTCAGAGTGGCGCACACCCACTTTTAAAGAAATCTCTGAGGTACACAACCTCACTGTAACACCTACCAGGGGAGTGGCGTCAATAGCCATGATATGGATAGGCGTAGGTAGAAAAAAGTTGGAATACCCCGTCTTATACCGTACTAAGAATCAATAAAGCTGGCCGCTGAGCCAAAGTCAATAAAGGCCTTACCCGGCCATTAATTACCCCCCAGAGATATCGTTATAGCTTACATTTCGTAATATCAGGGTGTACCTGGTCTTTAGGACCTTCTTAGGACACTGGTTGATCCAATGGTCAGGATCTCCGCAGTAAATACACACTCCACGTCTGCAGCGCAGATTCCCTTGGGTCATGCCGACCTGCATGGGTTCTTCGAAAGAGACCTCAGCGTTGTTCCTGGGATAGACCTCAGGCTAGACCACCATCTGAGAAGAGAACTGTCATTTCTGTCGTCTCTCTCTAACCCGTCGGTCAAGTCGGAAAACAAGGGTAATCATCTCCTCTAGAGTCTCTGGAAGCTGATAACTCACTAGAAGACTTGACCTGAACTGACTCTTAAGGGCTGGTTCAATCCACCCTGAGGGAACACACCACCTTCTAAATTGGGTGCAATACTCCTCCGCAGGTAGATCGCCCTGAACCAGTGCCTTTATAGCAGTCTCGGCTACCAATGCCCTGTCTGGTTCATCATACAGGGTACCCAGGGCCTGAAAAAAAACCTCTACTGATGTTAAACAACTGGCGTCAGCTGGTAACGTGAATGCCCACTCCTGGGGATCACCCTGTAATTGGGAAATGACTGTCACGAGAGGCAGACGGCGGGCTTCCTGGTCCCTGCACCGCCGTCTGCCTCCGATCTCACCGCAGTGAGGACATTCTAGTCTCCTGGGTGCGCTATCCTATCTGCTTCGTCCCGGTTACCATGGTAACAGGGGAGGCGGGACGTTCAGCCGCACTCCTCCTGCAGGAGCGGCCGACGCTCCCCGTCACCAGGGGGACCAGCTGGGGGTGAGCGCCGAGCTAGGTACTCGCCTCAGCTACTGTCAGGGAGGAGGGATCATGTGACGCTGGCCACGTCACATGACTCCTTCCCTCCACTATGTAAACAGGTAACCTGCTGGCCACAGGTTGCCTGTGATTTTCGTCCCTTAGGCTGTGTATAGTTGTAATTTGATGACCTCTGGAATTGACCCTTGACTTGTTTTCTGACACCTCTTCTGCCTTCTCCCTGAATCTTGACGTGAGCGCCCGGATTTTGGACCTCGGCTTGCCTTCTGATTTTGTCTTGTCTCCTCCCTTGTACCGTTGTGACCTCCTGGACTGACCTCGGCTTGTTGACCCGCCTTGCCCTTCCGTTTTTGGAGGTACTTGTTTGTTCTTCCTCTCTGTCCGCGCTTGTGCTGCGTCTCATTGCCTGTCCGCTTCCCTGCTGTCTCTATCTCTCTGCTTGCACTTAAGCAGGTCAGGGACTGTCGCCCAGTTGCGCCCCGTCACCTAGGGCGGGTGGTGCAAGTAGGCAGGGACAGGGGACCGGGTGGCAGCTCAGGGGGTGCACTTCCGCTCTATCCTACTACCCGTGACACTATCCGTGACAGAATCACAGGCCCATAATTTAGCATGGACCCTCTACAGAGCCTCAAATAGTCTTGCTCAAATAGTACAGGAACTTGGGGAGAGGTTACAGGTTCAGGAGACTGTCCGAACTCCCCCCATTCTTGCCCCCGCCACCATTCAGATGGAGCCACACATTAAATTACCCGATCAGTTTTCGGGTGACCGCCAAAGTTTTTTAGCTTTCAAGGAAAGCTGTAAACTTTATTTTCAACTACGTCCCCACTCCTCCGGTCCTGATTTACAGAGGGTTGGTATTATCATCTCCCTGCTTTAAGGGGACCCCCAGGAGTGGGCCTTTTCTTTGCCACCGGATTCCCCTTGTCTTATTTCTGTGGACCTCTTTTTCCAGGCGTTAGGGGTTCTTTATGATGAACCCGACCGGGCCTCGGTAGCAGAATCTAATCTCAAGGCCCTCACTCGAGGGAATCGTCCTGTGGAGGATTATTGTATGCAGTTCCGCAAGTGGTGCGTTCCCTCGGGCTGGAACGAACCAGCGCTTAAATGTCAATTTAGGGCAGGCTTGACTGAGAGGTTAAAAGACATGTTAGTTTGTTATCCCTGTCCTGACTCTTTAGAAGAGACTATGACGCTAGCAATCAGACTAGACAGACGGATCAGAGACAGTGGGAGCATTTGTTTTCTCCTCATACCCTTCTTCAACCTGAGGCTTCCCCCATGGAACGCTAGATGGAGACCCACTCGGACGAACCCATGCGGCTTGGGATGACGCGAAGAGAACTACGCCGTTGTCAAAGCTCTTGTTTTTATTGTGGGGTTCCAGACCAATGGATCCGTCAGTGTCCTAAAGCTCCGCCTTCTGGAAAATCATCCAAGTCTGATGGAGCCAAGGACAAGGTACTCCCGGAGGTGGCAAGAAGTAAATTATTGCTGCCGGTTTCCATTACCTTTGGGGTCCTAAAGGGGTCAGGAAATGCCTTTGTGGATTCAGGGTCAGCTTTTTAGTTTTATTGATTGCTAATTAGTTGAACAGATGGGAATTCCTCTACTAGAATTGTCCACCCCGATTCAGGTAGTTGCCATCGATTCTAGGCCTCTGCTAGGGGGCACGGTAAAACTCTGTACCCCGGAGGTTACCCTGTCTGTAGGGATCTGCCACTCAGAGAAATGTTCTTTCTTTGTTTTAGAGAATCTTCCTGTTCAGGTAGTCCTTGGTATGCCCTGGCTTCAGCAACACAATCCGGTCATTAACTGGAGTTCGGGCGAGTTAGAGAGATGGGGTCTAACTGTAGTTTTTGCTTAACCATAGTTCAAGCTGGGGTTTTATCAGATGTTATTCCTCATTTTAGTGCTGATTATTCTGATGTTTTTTCCACCACTGAGACAGATTATCTCCCTCCCCATAGGTCTTATGACTGTGTAATTTACTTGGTTCCTGAGTCCAAATTTCCTAAAGGACGGATTTATAATCTTTCCGGTCCTGAGCGCAAGGCCATGAAAGATTATATCCAGGAGACTCTCAAGAAGGGACATATTAGGCCCTCCACCTCTTCCCTGGGAGCAGGATTATTTTTCGTTAAAAAGAAGGACGGTGGTCTCAGGCCTTGCATTGACTATAGAAATTTGATTAAAATCACTATTAGGAATCAGTATTCCATTCGGTTGATTCCTGATTTGTTTAACCAGATTCTGGGTGCTTCGTGGTTTTCTAAATTGGATTTGAGAGGAGCTTATAACCTAGTTCGCATTAAGGAGGGAGATGAGTGAAAAACTGCTTTTAATACTCCAGACGGACACTTTGAGTATCTTGTTATGCCATTTGGTCTTTGCAATGCCCCAGCTGTGTTTCAGAATGATATTTTTAGAGAACTTATCGGCAAAGTTATGATTGTTTATCTCGATGATATTCTTGTCTTTTCACCTCACTGGGATTCTCATGTCTCTCACATCAGATTAGTTCTTAAAAACCTCAGGGAGAATCATTTGTCCGTTAAATTAGAAAAATGTGTGTTTGGCGTTCAAGAGATTCCCTATCTTGGTTATATTCTTACTCCTCATTCATTTAAGATGGATCCCAGTAAGGTTCAGGCTATCCAAGACTGGGTAAGACCATCCTCCTTAAAGGCACTCCAACACTTTTTAGGATTCGCCAATTTTTACTGTAAATTCATAAAAAATGTCTCTGTTATTGCCAAGCCCCTTATGGATTTAACTAAAAAAGGTTCTGATCTGGTTAACTGGTCGTTGGAGGCCTGTCTGGCATATGATACTTAAAAAAATTGTTTTTAAATGGCCCCAGTTCCTTGGTATCAGCCCGATACCAAGGAACCTTTTGTGGTGGAGGTTGATGCCTCAGAGGATGGTGTGGGGGACATTCTTTCTCAGGGGTCTTCTAACCTCACTAATTTAAGGCAAAGCGCCTACTTCTCTTGCAAGTTCTCTCCTTCAGAGAGAAATTACGATATTGGAAACCGCAAATTACTGGCCATAAAATGGGCATTTGAGGAATGGAGGCATTTTTTTGAGGGGGCTAGACACCGTATTACTGTCCTCACCGATCATAAGAACTTAGTGTTTCTTGAAGCGGCCAAACACCTTAATCCTAGACAAGCCAGATGGGCCCTGTTTTTTTGTCGTTTTAACTTTTCTGTTACTTTCAGACCAGGAAGTAAAAATATTAAAGGAGATGCATTGTCAAGGAGATGCATTGTCCCGGAGTTTTAATGCCGTCCAACCTCCTGACACCCCCCCCCGGAACCCATCTTCCGGAAAGCATCTTTGTGGCAGCAGTTTCTGCGGATCTTTCCTCTGAAATTCAACAGGCTCAGCAACTTGCTCCTCCACAAACACCGGCAGATAAGTTGTTCGTTCCTGAGTGCTTTCGTTTTCAATTATTGGGTGAATGTCATGACTCTGTGCTGTGTGGTCATCCAGGTATCGCTGCCACTAAGGAATTGCTGCTGAGGTCTTTCTGGTGGCCCACTTTGTCTAAAGATGTACGGTCTTATGTTTTAGCTTGCAATGTTTGTGCCAGATCTAAGACCCCGAGAACACATCCCACTGGTGAACTACAACCACTACCCATTCCCTGCAAACCATGGTCTCACATTTCCATGGATTTTATTTCTGATCTCCCCCCCCTCTCAGGGGAATTCGGTGGTGTGGGTAGTGGTTGACCGTTTTAGCAAGATGGTGCACTTTGTTCTTTTAAGTAAGCTCCCTGATGCGAAGACCTTAGCATCCTTGTTCATTGAACATGTGGTACGTCTGCATGGTGTCCCTGAGAATATTGTTTCTGATAGAGGCGTTCAGTTTGTGTCTAGTTTCTGGAGGGCTTTTTGTCAAAGATGCGACATCTCTTTGTCTTTTTCATCTGCTTTCCATCCACAGACCAATGGGCAGACGGAACGGTTAAATCAGGCAGTGGAGCTTTTTCTAAGGTGCTATGTATCGCATAATGAACTCTTATAGGTGAGATACCTCCCTTTGGCACAATTCGCCATCAACAATCGAGTTAATTCTTCCATGGTGGTGTCTCCTTTTTTTTGTAACAGTGGTTTGCATCCTTGCTTTAGTTCTAATCCCTCCGTATCCTCACTCAACCCGCAGGCTGATTCTTTTACCTCTAGATTGTGCACAGTCTGGGCACAGGTTCAAACGAACCTGGAAAAGGCCCAGGAAACTCAGTGTAAACATGCCAATAAGAAACGTTCCAAGGGGGTAAATTTTGTACTCGGCGATAAGGTGTGGTTGTCGACTAAGAATCTTGCTTTGAAACAGTGTTCTAGGAAATTCTCTCTATGTTTCATTGGACCGTACAATATTATTGAGGTTATTAACCCAGTTTCTTTTAGACTTAAGCTACCCGACTCCCGTCGTATACATGATGTGTTTCATAAGTCGTTACTTTGGAGATATGTGTCACCAGTGGCTCCGGTTAAAAAACCTCCTCCACCGGTGGAGGTTGAGGGTCAGGAGGAATTCATTATTTCTAAAATATTAGATGTCAGAAAGGTTAGAAATTCCTTTCAATACCTGGTCCACTGGAAAGGTTTTGGACCTGAGGAGAGGTCCTGGATACCTATGTCTAGGATGCATGCTTCCAGATTAATTGCTAAATTTCACCAAGAACACCCTGAGAAACCCTGTCCACAATTGTTGGGTCCAGAGGCGCCTCGTGGAAGGGTGGGTACTGTCACGAGAGGCAGACGGCGGGCTTCCTGTTCCCTGTGCCGCCGTCTGCCTCCGATCTCGCCGCAGCCAGGACATTCTAGTCTCCTGGCTGCGCTATTCTATCTGCGGCATCCCGGTTACCATGGTGACGGGGGAGGCGGGACGTTCGGCAGCACTCCTCCTGCAGGAGAGGCCGACGCTCCCCGTCACCATGGGAAACAGCTGGGGCTGAGTGTCGAGTTAGGCACTTGGCGCTCGGCTACTGTCAGGGAGGAGGGATCATGTGACGCTGGCCACGTCACATGACTCCTTCCCTCCACTATTTAAACAGGCAACCTGCTGGCCACAGGTTGCCTATGATTTCCGTCCCTTAGGCTGTGTATAGTTGTAATTTGCTGACCTCTGGAATTGACCCTTGACTTGCTTTCTGACACCTCTTCTGCCTTCTCCCTGAACCTTGACGTGACCTCCCGGATTTTGGACCTTGGCTTGCCTTCTGATTTTGTCTTGTCTCCTCCCTTGTACCGTCGTGACCTCCTGGACTGACCTCGGCTTGTTGACCCGCCTTGCCCTTCTGCAGCCAGCCAGAACCACAGGGGCAACACGTGAGGTGCACGGTGGGCCAATTCAGGGGCCAAACAATAACACAGTTCATCGGTTTAGAACACATGATTACATTTACGGCTAATGCAACGTTTTGGGTCCTAATGCGGTACCCTTTGTCAAGCTTAAGCCTGGGTTGTGACAGGTATGGCGTGGTGCACCACGCCATACCTGTCACAACCCAGGCTTAAGCTTGACAAATGGTACCACATTAGGACCTGAAACGTTGCATTAGCCGTAAATGTAATCGTGTGTGCTACTGTATTAATAAAACTTCAATAGCAACTTCATTTGGTGTGCTGCATCTTTTGTGGAAATTGTATACAAGACTCCTGGGGTGGAAGGAATCGATTGGAGGTGGGCACCCAGGAAAGCACCATATCGAAGTGCTGTGGTTACTTCTGATTGGAACAGTTCATCGGTTTACTCACGGTTAGCAGAAAGCCTCCCTGGGCTGGCAGCACAGTGTTGAGGAAAACAGCACGAAATCCTCTGGGGCATGCTCTATGGTAGGGAAGCACCAGCCTAGATGAAGTTTGAGGTGCCCTTGATGGCAGTGGTGTTCAGGGTGCTTGTGGTGGCTGGGTCCCTTGGTGGTATTTGTCGTGACGCCAGTACCGTTAATGGTGGTACAACCAGTGATAAGAATGAAGTAGACAGTGGTAGGATACAACTTTTACTGATGTTGGTTCCAGTTGCGGCATATACATCCAGACAGAATACAGTCTTTTGCAATTTAGAGGAATTCTGTTGATCCACTGTTAATAGGTTTGGCTTTGTTTAGCTTAGCTTGAAGGTTCTGTATGAGTATTTCTGGTAGGTGACTTTGCTTCAGGTCCCTAGTAAACCAGAGTAATTTGGTGAGATTGCCTCTGGCTGAAGTATCCTTCACCTGAACTCCCAAAGGTCTTTGATGCCTGGAAAGTGGCTTTTATCCTTTGGATTTTAGTCTTTCCTTTCTTTTGTCCCTTCCAGGACTAGAATTTTTGCTGAGCAGAAGTGCTAGATCTGCACTCTCTCAAACTTAACTACAGACTAACTAATTCCTTCTTTTTTTTACACTAGGCCTGACGTAAGTATATATATATATATATATATATATATATATATATATAACCTAAGTACTATACCCATCTAGTGGTGGGATGTATAAATTACACCAGACCAGCCTATGAACAGGGATACAACAGGTGTTGTAATACAAAAGGACATGCAATAAGATAATGCCGTTTCACAGTAATTTTGCAGTTCCCATGTGTCCTGAGTGGGACACTGCATACCCCCCATGGTAAAACATAAGTCGACCTTGACACATTCTTGACTCAATGTTGTATCTTCCTGTGCGATATAAGAAGGGTAAAAGCATGCATGCATAGGAAATAATACCATAACCTCCATTTCTTGTACTACTTGTACCTGCAAGTAAAATGGGTTAGGTAAACATATCTCAGGCAACAACGAAATGTGACAAATGGGGTAGCAATTTTTCCTCTGAAGACTGGTGATGTATTGAAAAACCATAATAGTCCAGAATGATTAAAAAAAAAAAAAAAAACAACATCTCAGGAGGCTCACAGAGTATGAGTCCATTCCGTGGGCACAGGTAAATGTCAAAAGAGTATATCACGGAGGCTCAGGTGCATGAAAGTCTATCTCCGGGTGTAGGCTTGAATGTTGCAAAACGGATGAAAGGCAAATAGTCCCTTAAAAAGTCCTTTAAGGAAAATGGAACATAATAAATGTAGATTAGTCTTTTTCTTGGATTCTAGAACTCCAGACAATGTAATGATGTACTCAATGTGGAATTGTCAGAGCTGGAAGTTGTCTTCTCGGCTGCTGGTGCAGGAAATCTCTAGAACGGACAGGTGGTTGTCCTCTTGTAATCCTGTCGGATCTACGTAGCAGCTGAGACTCTGCAGGCCTTGTTTCAAGGGAACTTGGTGTTTTCTGAGCTGTAGTAGATACAACTTCTGGATGAAGTGCGGTAGTGTTGGTCTTAGCAGGCACTAAGATGTTGAGCCAGGGAGTTAAGAACCATTGTAACGGATCAGAGTCTAATAATGTTCTTCCAAAAGATTGCATTGATTCTTCTGAATCAGATGATTTTACAGGCTCTGGTTCTATAGATTGAATTTCCTCTTGAACAGCTGCTTCTTGAGTAGTTTCTTCTTGAGTATCTTCTTAGAGACACAATTTAGGCGATTTCGATGCACTACACGTGATTTTATCCTCTTGGGTAATCTCATAAGTATCAGTCTCTGGATTAAGAATAGCAGTAATGGTGTAAAGTTCTCTCTCCCATTTGCTATCTAATTTGCTGGTACGATGGTTGTTTTTTAACCACACACGATCACCAATTTTGAGAGGATCTGCTTTGGCAGATTGGTTATAATCTCTCTGTTGTTTTTCATGACCATGTTCCATGCGTTGTTGAACAATTTCTTGTGCATCAATTAAACGTCGTTGGTGCTCACTCACCCAATTAGTTTTTGGTAGAGGGTTGATTGCATCAGGCACTTGTACGCCCAAAATATGATCAGCAGGTAGTGTACCTTGTCGGCCAAACATAAGATAATAGGGTGTATACTCAGTAGAACAATGAATAGTGTTATTGTAGGTGTACATCAATTGAGGCAATAGAGTAGGCCAATCATTTCTGGTAGCAGGTGGGACTGCTCTTAACATCTTAATTAAGATTTGGTTCATTTTTTCACAAAGCCCATTCCCTTGGGGATGGTATGCTGTAGTCCTGATTTTCTGACAGTTGTGAAAAGTACATAATTCTTTAAAGAGTTGCGACTCAAAGGCAGATCCCTGATCTGTAAGGATTCTTTCTGGGCATCCATATGGCAACAAGAAATGTTTCCAGAAAGCATCTGCAGTTGTTTTAGCGGTCAAGTCTTTGACAGGCACGGCTACAACAAATTTGGTATAATGATCAATAATGGTCATAGCATATGTGTAACCTGAGCAACTTGGTTCCAGTTTCACATGGTCAATTGCAACTATTTATAGCGGTGTTTGGCTTACAATGGAATGTAAGGGTGCTTTTTGGTCATGTTTGTCGTTTCTTCCAACAGCACAGGTGGAACACTCTCAACACCACTTTTCAATGTCTCCTCTCATCCCGATCCAGTAGATCTTCTACGGATAGTGGCTTCTGTTTTCTGCACGCCAAAGTGTCATGATTGATCATGGTACATCTCAAGAATTATTCTTGCATCTCGGCGCGGTATTAAAATTTGATACAGACGATCCCAGGTAATTGGATCTAAGGTCCTTCTTAATAGTAGGCCCTTCTGTAGAAAGAGGTGTTTTCAGTGTCTCCATAATTTTAACAATTCTGGATCAGCATTCCTCCTGCGGATTCTTTCTGGTGTTCTTCCGCTGGTGAAGAAATCTTGCAGTTCACCCAACACTCTGCTTTCATTTTGCAGCTTGATCCATCTTTCTTTGTCCACTTGGGATTTCGGATCCACTTGTTAAAGGTTAAGGACCTTTTTCCCTTTGACAGTGATGATGTCTTGGTGGGCAAGATTTTTGTAGAAGGATGGCATCTCTACTTCTTCCCAAACATCTTGTTGTGTAGTAGAGTCTTCTTGGGTCGGGATAATGCATCAGCATTTTCATTTGCTTTCCCTGTTCTATATTTCACAGTGAAATTGTAGTTAGTAAGGCGTGAGGCCCATCTTTGTTCTAATTCTCCCAACTTGGCAGTGTTAAGATGCGCTAGCGGGTTGTTATCTGTGAAGGCCACGAAGGGTGTTGCAGCAAGGTAATCTTTAAATTTTTCTGTAACAGCCCACACAAGTGCGAGGAATTCCAATTTGAAGGAACTATAGTTTTGGTTGTTTCTTTCAGTACCTAGTCTAAGGGATCTACTAGCGTAGGAAATGATTCTTTCTTTACCTTCTTGTATTTGTGACAAAACAGCTCCCAGGTCTTTCTTACTGGCATCTGTATAAAGATGGAATGGCTGTTGGTAACTCGGATATCCTAAGATTGGTGGTTCTGTTAACTTATTCTTCAGGAGCTGGAAGGCAATTTCCCTTCAGTGTTCACTTCAACTGGTATTGGAAATTTCTGATACCTTTTTGGATGTCTTCTCAAAAGTTCTAATATAGGTTCTGCAATTTGGGCAAAGTGAGGAATGAAGCATCTGTAGTATCCTGCGAAACTGAGAAAACTTCTCACTTCTTTCACCGTAGTAGGAGTAGGCCAATTTCGGACCGCGGCTATCTTCTCTGGATCCGGTTTAACATCTTCAGAGCTGACAATAGGCCCTAAGTATTTGACTTCTGGCCTCAGTAGATAACCCATGTTTAATGATAACTTGAAAAACTTCGGCCAGATGTTTCAAGTGATCTTCATAAGATTTGGAGTAGATGATGACATCGTCTAAGTACAACAGGACAGTTTAAAAAAAATTGTGGCCCAGACAACACTCCATTAATCTCTGAAAAGTTCCAGGGGCATTGCAAAGTCCAAAAGGTATGCAGTTGAACTCAAATAGGCCTATAGGGTTGGTAAATGCAGTCTTCTCACGATCTTCAGGTGCCATTGGTACTTAAATCAAGAGTAGAGAAGTATGCTGAAGATCCTAAAGCTGTCAAGGATTCCTCTGTGCGTGGTAAAGGGCAAGCATCCTTGTGAGCGATTTGATAGATTTTTCTGTAGTTCACACAGAATCTGATGTTGCCATCTTTTTTCCGGACAAGGACTAGTGGTGCAGCCCATGGACTATGGCTGTCTTTGATGATATTGGAGTCTTTCATCTCCTGGATCATTTGCTTTACGGATTGGTACATAGTTGGTGGTATAAACCGATACCTTTCCTTAATCGGCGGGTGTGAACCTGTAGGAATGGAGTGTTTTATGATGTCTACTTATCCATAGTCTGTAGAATGCTTACTGAAGGCACGGTGATGCTCCTTCACGATTTTCAGTACTCCCTCCAATTGGTGTTCTGGTGTTGAAGCATCTCCCACATGAAGTTCTTTCCACCAGGGAGTGCTTATATGTTGGTCCTGTGGGTGCTGTTTCTTAGTAAGTTGCTCTTTGGTATCTGTAGCCACACTGATGACATCTTGAAAGGTAACTTGGATCAGCTGTGCAATGGGACGGTACTTTGTTAATGTTACACTGTGATCACTCAAGTTTAGGAGTCGAATTGGCACTTTACCTTCAGAGAAGTTTACTAGGCTTCTTGCAGCTCTAACTAGAGGATAGTCTTCCAACACAACTGGCTCTACTAGGGCTTGGTAGTCTTGACCTTGAATTCCGACTACAGCTCTGCACCACAAGAGGGTTTCAGTGTTGGGTTTCAGAATCACAGGTTGATTATCCCGGATGCGGGCACAGCATATTTCTCCTTTTTCATTGGCGAATCTCTGTTGCGCATTTAGTACACGGATGGTTTGTTGGATCACCTTCTTAGAAGCAGAAGAGGCAGTAGGCACTGACTGGTGCAAGGCTTCCAGCATTTCAACATAACAGTTCCTGAGGACATTCATTCCTAGGACTATTGGAGGGTTATTGTTATTTTCTTTGACTTGTACCACAATAATGCCTTGTTGGAAAAGTGTAGTTCCTCCTACCTGAATGGTAGGTTCCAAATAACCAAGTATTGGTACAGGTTTGCCGTTACTGGCTATGAGACTCAGCCAGGATTCTGAGGGCTGGGTAAGCTGATTCTGTTCCCAGTATTTTTCAAATGCTGCTTGTTGAATGGTAGTGACTTGGGATCCTGTGTCAACTAGGGCAACAAAAGGAACTCCATTTATTTGAAGTGTCACTTCTGGAAGGGATCCTACATATCTTGGCATTCAATAGGGATCTTCTGGACCTATTGATTTACCTCCTGAGGGGTGGTCCTTGGCCTCGGGGGTCACCCGTTTAACTGCCAGCAGGTTGCTTCAGTATGGCCTGGCTTGTGACAGTACGTGCATTAGGGGTACTAGTGTGGTCAGGAGGGCGTCCGCCCGAATTTCTGTTAATAAGTCTCTTTATAGTCAGTAGAGAAGAGCCTTCTGGACACAGGTTTCTCATCCTCCAGCAATAATGTTTTTTCCCATTGTTCCAACTTTTGGTGGACTTTCTCCAGACTTTTAGTCAGGAATTGGACTTGCTCATTAAGGGCAGCAACTGCATCAGGAATTGGGGCTTGGGTTGCCTGACTGACGACAGTTAAAGGTTTTAAAGGGGTGGCTAGCTGTGTTGCTGGCACTACAGCGGATCCAGCAGGTTCGGTTGGTGGATTTTTTCCCAGTATACTGATAGCTAATTCTTTAAAATCTAAGAAGGCAGCACTTGGATGCTGAGCGGCTAATATTCTTAGCTGGCTCTTTAAATTGTCTGTATTGACACCTTCAATGAATTGTTCTTTCAAGGTTTTATCCTGAATCTCTGCCTCACGGGGGTCTACTTGGACAACAGCTCTAAGGGCTTCCTGCACAGATAATGCAAAGTCTCTGAGTGACTCACCCGATTTCTGTTTCTTACTGAAGAACCGCACCTTGACCTCTGACACAGTCCTGGGTTCAAAGGTGGTGTAGAGACGTTTAAATATCTGCTCCAGTGTCCTCCTCTCTGAGCTTGGCCAGGATTTCACTTCACTGAGAGCAGCTCCTTCCAATTGCACAAGGAGAATCTCCATCTGTTGTTCTGGGGATACAGGGTACAATCGAAACACAGCAAGAATTTTCTCTTTAAAATCCCTTAAAGTGTGAATTTCTCCAGAATATCGTGGGAACCAGGGGGCCCCAAAATAATAACACATGGAAGGCATTAAACTTGGTGCTGCAGCAGTTGGTATTGCGCTGGGACTGGCTTCGGCTGCGCAGGGGGTCCGCGGAGATCAGGCTGCACGTTATCTTCCTGCACAGACATGGTAACAGCAGGCGAATTATGGTTAGGTATGTTAACTGTGGCTGTAGACACTTTTTTTCTTCTTGTGCGGCATTGCTATGGGCAACCGCTATCTTGCGGGTGTATGGCCCTTTAAGAAACTTGGTACTGGCTGAATACAGTGTTTGAACAGCGCTAGTTTTAAGTCTCTGAAAGCGCTCCTGGCTATCGATGCTCCCTTATGGTTAGCAGGGGCAAATCAGAGTACTCACAGGTTGTGATTTCTACTTGGGGACGGCTAGCAATGCGATCCCCTCCGCTAACTTGCATGTGAAAATCTCACGATGTTTAGGATACACGCACGTCACACTCTCCTCCCGTGCGCGGCATCTGACTTTGATGTGGCTACAGGCAGAGGAGGCGGCGCTGCGTTTGCATACAGGGTTGGCCTCTCAGAATTGACACAGCAAAGGTAGGACGGGTTTGGCCGGATAGTTTTGCATAAAGGGCGGCACTATGTTTTTCCCACTCTTCAGGGGTGTCACTAACTTATCCACAGTGATGGCGCAGTATTTTTTTCAAACAAGAAGGCCTCCGGCGGCCATTTTAAGTACATAGAAACAGTCTATTCAATGACAGCAAGCCGTTTTAGTAACACACAAATGTCTGATTTTCTCACTTTTAACACTGCGATTTTTATGCTGGTGACTAGTATAGCACTTCCATGCAATTCCCAAACAGTTTAAACAGTTCTGCACGCTCTGTGGTAGGGAAGCACCAGCCTAGATGGAGGTTGAGGTGCCCTTGATGGCAGTGGTGTTCAGGGTGCTTGTGGCGGCTGGGTCCCTTGGTGGTATTTGTCGTGATGCCAGTACCATTAATGGTGGTACAACCAGTGGTAAGAATTAAGTAGACAGTGGTAGGATACAACTCACAACTTTTACTGATGTTGGTTCCAGTTGCGGCATATACATCCAGACAGAACACAGTCTTTTGCAATTTAGAGGAATTCTGTTGATCCACTGTTAATAGGTTTGGCTGGGTTTAGCTTAGCTTGAAGGTTCTGTATGAGTATTTCTGGTAGGTGAATTTGCTTCAGGTCCCTAGTAAACCAGATTAATTTGGTGAGGTTGCCTGTGGCTGAAGTATCCTTCACCTGAACTCCCAAAGGACTTTGATGCCTGGATAGTGGCTTTTATCCTTTGGATTTTAGTCTTTCCTTTCTTTTGTCCCTTCCAGGACTAGACTTTTTGCTGAGCAGAAGTGCTAGTTCTGCACTCTCTCAAACCTGACTACAGACTGATTCTTTCTTTTTTTTTTACACTAGGCCTGACCTAAGTATATATATAACCTAAGTACTATACCCATCTAGTGGTGGGATGTATAAATTACACCAGACCAGCCTATGAACAGGGATACAACAGGTGTTGTAATACAAAATGACATGTAGTTCCCACGTGTCCTGAGTGGGACGCTGCACTTACGTTTTTGGAAGTACTTGTTCGTTCTTCCTCTCTGTCCACGCTAGTGCTGCGTCTCATTGCCTGTCCGCTTCCCTGCTGTCTCTATCTTTCTGCTTGAACTTACGCAGGTCAGGGACTGTTGCCCAGTTGCACCCCTAGGGCGGGTGGTGCAAGTAGGCAGGGACAGGGCACCAGGTGGCAGCTCAGGCAGTGCAATTCTGCTCTATCCTACTACCCGTGACACTATCCGTGACAATGACAATGCCCAAGCGTTGACTCTCGGGGCCAGAAGACATGGGGTGCAAATGGAAATAAAGTTTACAATTTTCCTTAAAGGAAAGAAACTTCTTCCGGTTTCCAGAAAAGGGTTCAGGAAGCTTAATCTGGGGCTCTAAATGCGGACTGGAGGCCTGAGGAATGGAAGAACCTTGTCCTAACTCAAAAGAACAGAGTTTCTTCCCAAGCTACTGCACCATCTGCGTCAGGTTAGAAACGTGGTCAGTCAGGGTCACCAGATTATTCATGATACAGTGGTTTGGTAGGGCCTGTTAATCTGCAACGGTCACGTACACACACACATAGGGGGGAGGAATATAGTGACCACTGCGCTCCACCCTCTCCCCTGGCGCTGCCTACTTGCCTCAGAAGTCCTGATGACAGGGGACAACAAATCGACAGTCCCTAGCTTAGAATACGTGCTGGGAGGACAGACAAGACAAATAACGGATAGTGAACGGACTGGGTCAATACCAAGAGAGCAACGCGGTACAAAAGGCTAAAGCAGAGAATAGTCAGGAGAAGCTGGGGTAGAGTAATGAAGTACTACAGGAGTTCGCAAAGAATCGTCAGGTGGAAGCCGGGGTTAGAATACCAGGAGAGTAGCGCAGTACAGGAGGAGCAGGCAGAAAATCGTCAGGGAACACAGGAACAGGTAAGTATGCCAGGAAACAAAATCGCCAAGAACCTAATTAACAGGCAACCTGTGGCCAGCAGGCACTGTGACGTGGCCAGTTCCACATGACCCACACTAGTAAAAACAGCTGAGCACCGAGTGCACAACTCCGTGCTCAGACCTCCCCTGGTTGCCGGGGGAACTGAGGAGGTTCGTCCCGCCCCCTATAACCTAGGAAAAAATAAACACTTTTATAATATGCTAATGAGCCTCTAGGTGCTATGTGGGCGTAAAATCAGCACCTAGAGGCTCCGTCTACTCACCCTTTATCCCGCCCAGGTCCCCTGTTCTGCCTCTTGATTGATGTGACGGTTCGCAGCATCGTTGACGAAATCCCGTGCCTATGCCGTTCACTTCTGTATTCGGCGCAGGCGCAGTGAGTGAATGATGCGCTCCTGGTGCCGGATTCCTCACTGCGCCTGCGCCGACTATGTCACAGTGAGGAAGCCGGCACCAGGAGAGCGGCCTTCACACACTGTGCCTGCGCCAAAGACAGAAGTGAACGACGCAGGCGCGAGATTTCATCAACGATGCTGCGAACTGTCACATCAATCAAGAGGAGCAGGGCGGGCAGAACAGGGGACCTGGGCGGGATAAAGGGTGAGTAGACAGAGCCTCTAGGTGCTGATTTTACGCCCACATAGCACCTAGAGACTGATTAGCATATTATAAAAGTGCTTATTTTACCAAAACGGCTGCAGGGAGAAATGTCAAAAACATACTGTTATGTAGTGCTGACATTAGCGCATCGCTGTCAGTCAGCTACATGACAGTACTTCTGTTAGCAGAAACCCTTTAAATACTGACTAGCTGGGGTCATGTGACGTGCCCAGCGCCACATGACCCACACTAGTGAATACAGCTGAGCACTGAGTGCCCAGCTCAGTGCTCAGACCTCCCTTGGTTGCCGGGGAACTGAGGAAACGGCCGCGTGGAGGAGATGTGTGCGTCCGGTCTGTCCCGCCCCCTATCACCTAGGAGACGAGGATGCTGTGCGCGTCCTCGCTCCTGCACAGAAACGGGACGCCGACGTCGCTGAGGAGAGCGAGCGCCCCGGTGTTCCTGTGATGACACAAATCTACTTGAGAAGCGTCATGGTTATTTATAATCTCCTGCTCTCCTTACCCATCTGCTGATGATTGGCAGTTCTCTCCTAGAGAAAAAGGGAGAAGACTAGGCAGAAGACTGTCAGTCATTAGCAGGTGGGCAGGGAGAGCAGGAATTCATGGATAACCAGGACTCTTCTCAGGAGGCTGTGACTGTTTTCCAGGCCCAGTCTGCAATGATTGTGATGTTGGTTCTCGGCAACCACTTACTTTCAACTTTTAAATGACAGAACTCTGAAATAAACTCACCTGTCTCTACTTTATTCTGCCGTTAGTATGGGCAGCATAAAGTTGATGACAGGTTCCCTTTAAGTCCTTCCTGACATCTGCTGTACATGTATTACGATTTTTAAAAATGTCGCTAGTTCAGAAACTGTGAAAGCACCATAACCAGTGGCAGAGTCTGTGATCAGACATTACTCCAATCATGGGCTTTTAACCCCTCAGATGCAGTGGTCATTTACTGGGAGTGCTGCATTCCTGGTAATCAAATACCTCCCCTGCGTTCAGTTGTTGTGGCAGCCTGGAACCTCCCATAGCAAAGTTTCTGATAGACTGGTAAATCACTGCAGTCTATGGTAGAAGTGATTAAACAATCGCATGTTAAGGTCCCTGGAGGACAAAAAATAAAAAGTGGAAAAAAGTTCTCAAAAACAGGATAATGGCAGTATAACGACTACTTTCACATACAAACAAGGACAATGCAGCCCTAAAACTGCCGAGACCCACTATCCCTAGCTTTTTGCATGGTCACCCTAGGCAGTGATCCCACAACTGGATGACAGTCCCTATACTGCAATATGTGAAGGGGCGACACAAACAGGCAAACACAAAGAGCAGTTGGACGGTAAAGGGTCAAAAGCCAGTCGGACAAACAAAAGTACAAAAACTCCAGAGGCATGGAAATTAATTTTCAGCTGAGCAACGTCAGTGAATTATGGATGACGCACGGAGGGTAAAAATGGATATAATGTTCTATAAGTGCAGTAAAGTGATCTGGACTCGCAGCGCAGCTCCCTTCCTGAACTTCCAGCACTGCTGGGGTCACATAGCATTATATTGATTTATGATGCTATGTAACCCTTACAGATCTGTAATTTATTGGATTACGCTGACAGTGTTATGTCAGTGTTATCTAGTACGTGATTTTCTGATGACACATTCACTTACCATTCTAAGTGATAGGGGCTGGCCAACTCCCTCCCCTCCACACACACACCCCTTTTGTTTCTCAATCCCTCCTTCCCACTCACAGTACCATCTTGGTTATGGAGTCATACTGTCTATGTACATACCTCTGTCGTACAGGTTCTTTTAAATATTCTTTATTATTTTTCATATAAATTATCATTTACATTTAATTTATCCATTGTACAGTACTTTTCAAACATTCCCTCTGTTTTCCCTGCATTTAAATAACTAATCTATAATATACATAGCTATAATATTCCCACCCTCCCTGCTTGTAAAGCAAAAAAAGGACAAAAAAATAAATAAATAAAAAATAAAATTTGAAATGTTCTCTCTCCTCTCCCCATCCATCTCCCCCCTCCCCCATCTCAAATCACTTTAACCATTTCTGCCAGAGTTCATTCCTAGCTTGGAATAAAAGTTTGGCCGCTATCTCCCGATATTTAACGAAACCTATCCCATCTAGCTTCCCCAATATACAGGTTTCAAATTCCCAGGGGATGCTAAATCCATGTTGTTCGTATATTATTTTGTGCATTACTGGTTCATCTACTCTTTTGATTTCCAGTTGACCCGGTATTAACCCATTCAAGGGATCAATCGGGATACATGACGACTTAGACCAATTTATATTGAGTCCAGCGTATTCGCTGTACTCTTCAAAGATCTCGAAAATCCTGGTAAGTAGGGATGAGCGAACTCGAACTGTATAGTTCGGGTTCGTACCGAATTTTGGGGTGTCCGTGACACGGACCCGAACCCGGACATTTTCGTAAAAGTCCGGGTTCGGGTTCGGTGTTCGTCGCTTTCTTCGCGCTTTTGTGACGCTTTCTTGGCGCTTTTTGAAAGGCTGCAAAGCAGCCAATCAACAAGCGTCATACTACTTGCCCCAAGAGGCCATCACAGCCATGCCTACTATTGGCATGGCTGTGATTGGCCAGAGCACCATGTGACCCAGCCTCTATTTAAGCTGGAGTCACATAGCGCCGCCCGTCACTCTGCTCTGATTAGCGTAGGGAGAGGTTGCGGCTGCGACAGTAGGGCGAGATTAGGCAGATTAACTCCTCCAAAGGACTTGATTAACTGATCGATCTGCAGCTGTGGATCATTGAGCTGCTGATCCTCAATTGCTCACTGTTTTTAGGCTGCCCAGACCGTTTGTCAGTCACATTTTTCTGGGGTGATCGGCGGCCATTTTGTGTCTTGTGGTGCGCCAGCACAAGCTGCGACCAAGTGCATTTAACCCTCAATGGTGTGGTTGTTTTTTGGCTAAAGCCTACATCAGGGTGAAGCTGTCACACCAAGTGCATTTAACCAGCAATAGTCTGTTCATTTTTTGGCCATATACAAAATCAGGGGCAAGCTGCGCCTGTCACCAAGTGCATTTAACCCTCAATGGTGTGGTTGTTTTTTGGCTAAAGCCTACATCAGGGTGAAGCTGTCACACCAAGTGCATTTAACCAGCAATAGTCTGTTCATTTTTTGGCCATATACTAAATCAGGGGCAAGCTGCGCCTGTCACCAAGTGCATTTAACCCTCAATGGTGTGGTTGTTTTTTGGCTAAAGCCTACATCAGGGTGAAGCTGTCACACCAAGTGCATTTAACCAGCAATAGTCTGTTTATTTTTTGGCCATATCCCAGTCTAATTCTGTCACTAAATCCATACCGGTCACCCAGCGCCTAAATACTAGGCCTCAAATTTATATCCCGCTAAATCTGTCCTTAGTGCTGTAGCTGGGCGAGTTATTTAGTGTCCGTTCAAGCACATTTCTTGTTCTGGGTTGAAATACAATTCCCAATTTAGCAATTTCATAATTTAGTGGTTTCTGCTATATCAGAGCTATTTGAAATCTATCCCTAAAAGGGTATATAATATTCAAGGTGCACATTGGGTCATTCAGAATAACTTCACACACACCCGCTACTGTGTATTTCCAAGTCTAATTCTGGCACTAAACCCATACCTGTCACCCAGCGCCTAAATACTAGGCCTCAAATTTATATCCAGCTAAATCTGTCCCTAGTGCTGTAGCTGGGCGAGTTATTTAGTGTCCGTTCAAGCACATTTCTTGTTCTGGGTTGAAATACAATTCCCAATTTAGCAATTTCATAATTTAGTGGTTTCTGCTATATCAGAGCTATTTGAAATCTATCCCTAAAAGGGTATATAATATTCAAGGTGCACATTGGGTCATTCAGAATAACTTCACACACACCCGCTACTGTGTATTTCCAAGTCTAATTCTGGCACTAAACCCATACCTGTCACCCAGCGCCTAAATACTAGGCCTCAAATTTATATCCCGCTAAATCTGTCCTTAGTGCTGTAGCTGGGCGAGTTATTTAGTGTCCGTTCAAGCACATTTCTTGTTCTGGGTTGAAATACAATTCCCAATTTAGCAATTTCATAATTTAGTGGTTTCTGCTATATCAGAGCTATTTGAAATCTATCCCTAAAAGGGTATATAATATTCAAGGTGCACATTGGGTCATTCAGAATAACTTCACACACACCCGCTACTGTGTATTTCCAAGTCTAATTCTGGCACTAAACCCATACCTGTCACCCAGCGCCTAAATACTAGGCCTCAAATTTATATCCCGCTAAATCTGTCCTTAGTGCTGTAGCTGGGCGAGTTATTTAGTGTCCGTTCAAGCACATTTCTTGTTCTGGGTTGAAATACAATTCCCAATTTAGCAATTTCATAATTTAGTGGTTTCTGCTATATCAGAGCTATTTGAAATCTATCCCTAAAAGGGTATATAATATTCAAGGTGCACATTGGGTCATTCAGAATAACTTCACACACACCCGCTACTGTGTATTTCCAAGTCTAATTCTGGCACTAAACCCATACCTGTCACCCAGCGCCTAAATACTAGGCCTCAAATTTATATCCCGCTAAATCTGTCCTTAGTGCTGTAGCTGGGCGAGTTATTTAGTGTCCGTTCAAGCACATTTCTTGTTCTGGGTTGAAATACAATTCCCAATTTAGCAATTTCATAATTTAGTGGTTTCTGCTATATCAGAGCTATTTGAAATCTATCCCTAAAAGGGTATATAATATTCAAGGTGCACATTGGGTCATTCAGAATAACTTCACACACACCCGCTACTGTGTATTTCCAAGTCTAATTCTGGAACTAAACCCATACCTGTCACCCAGCGCCTAAATACTAGGCCTCAAATTTATATCCCGCTAAATCTGTCCCTAGTGCTGTAGCTGGGCGAGTTATTTAGTGTCCGTTCAAGCACATTTCTTGTTCTGGGTTGAAATACAATTCCCAATTTAGCAATTTCATAATTTAGTGGTTTCTGCTATATCAGAGCTATTTGAAATCTATCCCTAAAAGGGTATATAATATTCAAGGTGCACATTGGGTCATTCAGAATAACTTCACACACACCCGCTACTGTGTATTTCCAAGTCTAATTCTGGCACTAAACCCATACCTGTCACCCAGCGCCTAAATACTAGGCCTCAAATTTATATCCCGCTAAATCTGTCCTTAGTGCTGTAGCTGGGCGAGTTATTTAGTGTCCGTTCAAGCACATTTCTTGTTCTGGGTTGAAATACAATTCCCAATTTAGCAATTTCATAATTTAGTGGTTTCTGCTATATCAGAGCTATTTGAAATCTATCCCTAAAAGGGTATATAATATTCAAGGTGCACATTGGGTCATTCAGAATAACTTCACACACACCCGCTACTGTGTATTTCCAAGTCTAATTCTGGCACTAAACCCATACCTGTCACCCAGCGCCTAAATACTAGGCCTCAAATTTATATCCCGCTAAATCTGTCCTTAGTGCTGTAGCTGGGCGAGTTATTTAGTGTCCGTTCAAGCACATTTCTTGTTCTGGGTTGAAATACAATTCCCAATTTAGCAATTTCATAATTTAGTGGTTTCTGCTATATCAGAGCTATTTGAAATCTATCCCTAAAAGGGTATATAATATTCAAGGTGCACATTGGGTCATTCAGAATAACTTCACACACACCCGCTACTGTGTATTTCCAAGTCTAATTCTGGCACTAAACCCATACCTGTCACCCAGCGCCTAAATACTAGGCCTCAAATTTATATCCCGCTAAATCTGTCCCTAGTGCTGTAGCTGGGCGAGTTATTTAGTGTCCGTTCAAGCACATTTCTTGTTCTGGGTTGAAATACAATTCCCAATTTAGCAATTTCATAATTTAGTGGTTTCTGCTATATCAGAGCTATTTGAAATCTATCCCTAAAAGGGTATATAATATTCAAGGTGCACATAGGGTCATTCAGAATAACTTCACACACCCGCTACTGTGCATTTCCAAATCTAATTCTGTCACTAAACCCATACCTGTCACCCAGCGCCTAAATACTAGGCCTCAAATTTATATCCCGCTAAATCTCTCGTTACCGCTGTCCTGTTGTGGCTGGGAAAGTTATTTAGTGTCCGTCAAAGCACATTTTTTGTTCTGGGTTGAAATACAATTCCCAATTTAGCAATTTCATAATTTAGTCGTTTCTGCTATATCAGAGCTATTTGAAATCTATCCCTAAAAGGGTAGATCATATTGAAGGTGCACATAGGGTCATTCAGAATAACTTCACACACACGCTTCTGTGCATTTCCAAGTCTAATTCTGTCACTAAATCCATACCGGTCACCCAGCGCCTAAATACTAGGCCTCAAATTTATATCCCGCTGAATTTGAATACAATACATTGGGCCAAATAATATATTTGTTGTTGTGGTGAACCATAACAATGAGAAAAACATCTAGTAAGGGACGCGGACGTGGACATGGTCGTGGTGGTGTTAGTGGACCCTCTGGTGCTGGGAGAGGACGTGGCCGTTCTGCCACATCCACACGTCCTAGTGTACCAACTACCTCAGGTCCCAGTAGCCGCCAGAATTTACAGCGATATATGGTGGGGCCCAATGCCGTTCTAAGGATGGTAAGGCCTGAGCAGGTACAGGCATTAGTCAATTGGGTGGCCGACAGTGGATCCAGCACGTTCACATTATCTCCCACCCAGTCTTCTGCAGAAAGCGCACAGATGGCGCCTGAAAACCAACCCCATCAGTCTGTCACATCACCCCCATGCATACCAGGGAAACTGTCTCAGCCTCAAGTTATGCAGCAGTCTCTTATGCTGTTTGAAGACTCCGCTGGCAGGGTTTCCCAAGGGCATCCACCTAGCCCTTCCCCAGCGGTGAAAGACATAGAATGCACTGACGCACAACCACTTATGTTTCCTGATGATGAGGACATGGGAATACCACCTCAGCATGTCTCTGATGATGACGAAACACAGGTGCCAACTGCTGCGTCTTTCTGCAGTGTGCAGACTGAACAGGAGGTCAGGGATCAAGACTGGGTGGAAGACGATGCAGGGGACGATGAGGTCCTAGACCCCACATGGAATGAAGGTCGTGCCACTGACTTTCACAGTTCGGAGGAAGAGGCAGTGGTGAGACCGAGCCAACAGCGTAGCAAAAGAGGGAGCAGTGGGCAAAAGCAGAACACCCGCCGCCAAGAGACTCCGCCTGCTACTGACCGCCGCCATCTGGGACCGAGCACCCCAAAGGCAGCTTCAAGGAGTTCCCTGGCATGGCACTTCTTCAAACAATGTGCTGACGACAAGACCCGAGTGGTTTGCACGCTGTGCCATCAGAGCCTGAAGCGAGGCATTAACGTTCTGAACCTGAGCACAACCTGCATGACCAGGCACCTGCATGCAAAGCATGAACTGCAGTGGAGTAAACACCTTAAAACCAAGGAAGTCACTCAGGCTCCCCCTGCTACCTCTTCTGCTGCTGCCGCCTCGGCCTATTCTGCTGCTGCCGCCTCGGCCTCTTCCTCCGCCTCTGGAGGAACGTTGGCACCTGCCGCCCAGCAAACAGGGGATGTACCACCAACACCACCACCACCACCTCCGTCACCAAGCGTCTCAACCATGTCACACGCCAGCGTTCAGCTCTCCATCTCACAAACATTTGATAGAAAGCGTAAATTCCCACCTAGCCACCCTCGATCCCTGGCCCTGAATGCCAGCATTTCTAAACTACTGGCCTATGAAATGCTGTCATTTAGGCTGGTGGACACAGACAGCTTCAAACAGCTCATGTCGCTTGCTGTCCCACAGTATGTTGTTCCCAGCCGGCACTACTTCTCCAAGAGAGCCGTGCCTTCCCTGCACAACCAAGTATCCGATAAAATCAAGTGTGCACTGCGCAACGCCATCTGTGGCAAGGTCCACCTAACCACAGATACGTGGACCAGTAAGCACGGCCAGGGACGCTATATCTCCCTAACTGCACACTGGGTAAATGTAGTGGCAGCTGGGCCCCAGGCGGAGAGCTGTTTGGCGCACGTCCTTCCGCCGCCAAGGATCGCAGGGCAACATTCTTTGCCTCCTGTTGCCACCTCCTCCTTCTCGGCTTCCTCCTCCTCTTCTTCCACCTGCTCATCCAGTCAGCCACACACCTTCACCACCAACTTCAGCACAGCCCGGGGTAAACGTCAGCAGGCCATTCTGAAACTCATATGTTTGGGGGACAGGCCCCACACCGCACAGGAGTTGTGGCGGGGTATAGAACAACAGACCGACGAGTGGTTGCTGCCGGTGAGCCTCAAGCCCGGCCTGGTGGTGTGTGATAATGGGCGAAATCTCGTTGCAGCTCTGGGACTAGCCAATTTGACGCACATCCCTTGCTTGGCGCATGTGCTGAATTTGGTGGTGCAGAAGTTCATTCACAACTACCCCGACATGTCAGAGCTGCTGCATAAAGTGCGGGCCGTCTGTTCGCGCTTCCGGCGTTCACATCCTGCTGCTGCTCGCCTGTCTGCGCTACAGCGTAACTTCGGCCTTCCCGCTCACCGCCTCATATGCGACGTGCCCACCAGGTCGAACTCCACCTTGCACATGCTGGACAGACTGTGCGAGCAGCAGCAGGCCATAGTGGAGTTTCAGCTGCAGCACGCACGGGTCAGTCGCACTACAGAACAGCACCACTTCACCACCAATGACTGGGCCTCCATGCGAGACCTGTGTGCCCTGTTGCGCTGTTTCGAGTACTCCACCAACATGGCCAGTGGCGATGACACCGTTATCAGCGTTACAATACCACTTCTATGTCTCCTTGAGAAAACACTTAGGGCGATGATGGAAGAGGAGGTGGCCCAGGAGGAGGAGGAGGAGGAGGAGGAAGAGGGGTCATTTTTAGCACTTTCAGGCCAGTCTCTTCGAAGTGACTCAGAGGGAGGTTTTTGGCAACAGCAGAGGCCAGGTACAAATGTGGCCAGCCAGGGCCCACTACTGGAGGACGAGGAGGACGAGGATGAGGAGGAGGTGGAGGAGGATGAGGATGAAGCATGGTCACAGCGGGGTGGCACCCAACGCAGCTCGGGTCCATCACTGGTGCGTGGCTGGGGGGAAAGGCAGGACGATGACGATACGCCTCCCACAGAGGACAGCTTGTCCTTACCCCTGGGCAGCCTGGCACACATGAGCGACTACATGCTGCAGTGCCTGCGCAACGACAGCAGAGTTGCCCACATTTTAACCTGTGCGGACTACTGGGTTGCCACCCTGCTGGATCCACGCTACAAAGACAATGTGCCCACCTTACTTCCTGCACTGGAGCGTGATAGGAAGATGCGCGAGTACAAGCGCACGTTGGTAGACGCGCTACTGAGAGCATTCCCAAATGTCACAGGGGAACAAGTGGAAGCCCAAGGCCAAGGCAGAGGAGGAGCAAGAGGTCGCCAAGGCAGCTGTGTCACGGCCAGCTCCTCTGAGGGCAGGGTTAGCATGGCAGAGATGTGGAAAACTTTTGTCAACACGCCACAGCTAACTGCACCACCACCTGATACGCAACGTGTTAGCAGGAGGCAACATTTCACTAACATGGTGGAACAGTACGTGTGCACACCCCTCCACGTACTGACTGATGGTTCGGCCCCATTCAACTTCTGGGTCTCTAAATTGTCCACGTGGCCAGAGCTAGCCTTTTATGCCTTGGAGGTGCTGGCCTGCCCGGCAGCCAGCGTTTTGTCTGAACGTGTATTCAGCACGGCAGGGGGCGTCATTACAGACAAACGCAGCCGCCTGTCTACAGCCAATGTGGACAAGCTGACGTTCATAAAAATGAACCAGGCATGGATCCCACAGGACCTGTCCGTCCCTTGTCCAGATTAGACATTAACTACCTCCCCATAACCATATATTATTGGACTCCAGGGCACTTCCTCATTCAATCCTATTTTTATTTTCATTTTACCATTATATTGCGAGGCTACCCAAAGTTGAATGAACCTCTCCTCTGCCTGTGTGCTAGGCCTAAATATATGCCAATGGACTGTTGCAGTGGTGGGTGACGTGAAGCCTTATTCTCTGCTATGACATGCAGACTAATTCTCTGCTGACATGAAGACAGATTCTCTGTTACGGGACCTCTCTCCTCTGCCTGTGTGTGTGCTGGGCCTAAATATATGCCAATGGACTGTTGCAGTGGTGGCTGACGTGAAGCCTCATTCTCTGCTATGACATGCAGACTAATTCTCTGCTGACATGAAGCCAGATTGTCTGTTACGGGACCTCTCTCCTCTGCCTGGGTGCTGGGCCTAAATTTATGACAATGGACTGTTGCAGTGGTGGCTGACGTGAAGCCTGATTCTCTGCTATGACATGCAGACTGATTCTCTGCTGACATGAAGCCAGATCCTCTGTTACGGGACCTCTCTCCTCTGCCTGTGTGTGTGCTGGGCCTAAATATATGCCAATGGACTGTTGCAGTGGTGGCTGACGTGAAGCCTCATTCTCTGCTATGACATGCAGACTGATTCTCTGCTGACATGAAGCCAGATTCTCTGTTACGGGACCTCTCTCCTCTGCCTGTGTGTGTGCTGGGCCTAAATATATGCCAATGGACTGTTGCAGTGGTGGCTGACGTGAAGCCTCATTCTCTGCTATGACATGCAGACTAATTCTCTGCTGACATGAAGACAGATTCTCTGTTACGGGACCTCCCTCCTCTGCCTGGGTGCTGGGCCTAAATATATGCCAATGGACTGTTGCAGTGGTGGCTGACGTGAAGCCTCATTCTCTGCTATGACATGCAGACTAATTCTCTGCTGACATGAAGACAGATTCTCTGTTACGGGACCTCTCTCCTCTGCCTGGGTGCCGGGGCCTAAATATCTGAGAATGGACTGTTCCAGTGGTGGGTGACGGGAAGCCAGATTCTCTGCTATGGAACCTCTCTCCAATTGATTTTGGTTAATTTTTATTTATTTAATTTTTATTTTAATTCATTTCCCTATCCACATTTGTTTGCAGGGGATTTACCTACATGTTGCTGCCTTTTGCAGCCCTCTAGCTCTTTCCTGGGCTGTTTTACAGCCTTTTTAGTGCCGAAAAGTTCGGGTCCCCATTGACTTCAATGGGGTTCGGGTTCGGGACGAAGTTCGGATCGGGTTCGGATCCCGAACCCGAACATTTCCGGGATGTTCGGCCGAACTTCTCGAACCCGAACATCCAGGTGTTCGCTCAACTCTACTGGTAAGTGAACCATGGGAGCCCACAAACAGCTGCATACAGAGCGATTTTTTCTTCACGAGATCCATACCTAAAGCCTTCGATATCTTTATCTTGCCTAATCAAATCTGCCAAAGGTTCCATAGCTATAGCAAATAGCAGGGGGGAAAGGGGACAACCCTGTCTAACCCCCCTGCAAATGGGTATACCTTCGGAGTGTACTCCGTTCAAAATCACTCTAGATGTTATATCAGTGTATAAGAGTTTTATCCAAGAAACAAATATTTCACCAAATCCCATTTTCTTCAGGGTTGCCATTAAAAATGGCCACTCTATCGTGTCGAAGGCTTTTGAAGCGTCTATAGTTAAAATCATTCTCTCACCAATGTTTGTGGGCTCCATTTGGGTATTCATAAAATACCTCATAATATTTTCGGTTGTAGTTCTACCCGGCATGAATCCCACCTGGTCCTCATGTACAAGTCCTTGCATTACCCCCCGAGCCTAGCTGCCCAAATTTTTGCTAATATTTTATTATCTGTATTGATCAGTGAGATAGGGCGATATAAATCTGGTAGCATTGGATCTTTCCCGGGCTTTAAAATTAGTGTGATTAAGGCTTCCCTCAGTGAGTCTGGCAATTTACCTGACTCTTTCGATGTTGTCCACATCTTTAATAATTTCGGAATCATTATTTCTCTATATTGGCGTACACTTCGAACGGGATGCCATCTATCCCTGGCATCTTACTTTTAGTTATCTTTGATAGTATTTTATCCACTTCTTTGGGGTCTATTGGGGTTTCCAAACTTCCCCTTTGTTCTGGGGTTATTGTAGTGATAGCAATTTTATCTAGAAACTGCTGTATTTGGAGCATATTTTTATTTATTTTGCTGCTAAATACATCCTCAAAATATTCCTTAAATAGTTATATTTTAGCTGTTTGTTCAGTTGTTTTATGTCCTAGTTTATCTAACAGACAATGGATATAATTATTATTTTTTATCTGTACTGCGATCCTCTGTCGTACAGGTTACATTGGACTCTGTGTACATTGGGATCACCTTAAGACAACCACTGAACATTGCCCAAATTAAAAAAATGGTCCTCTCAAAATAGAAATGTATTCAAAATGCTGGTTTAATGCAATGCACTTAGCAACAAAAATACTACTAAACAGAAAATGAAACCTTTTTTGCCAGCTTTTATGTTCTTTTTTGGAGCAAACATAGCAGGCAGATGTTAGCTAATAAGAAATTAGAAAGTGGCCTACAAACACTGCATTTTTTTGTGGGGTTTTGAGGCTTTCCAAGGTTTTTGCTAATCACAGCATTCTCTGGTTGTGGCATTTTCCCATACACATCTGTATAGGGAAAAAAAACTTAAAAAAAACTGCCTTAGTGGCCCATAGCAACCAACCAGATTCCACCTTTAATTTGTCAAAGGAATTTACTAACATCCCTGGCATGGAGAATGGATGTTAGTAGAGTATTTTCTCTCCACATCTCGTCATAAATTAGCAGAATTTTAAATCATGATAATGCCGTGCGCTCCTGCAAGTCCAGAGCAGAGGATCACACACACACAGAGCGTGATTCCCGCAATGGACTCACTCGTGTGAAACAGCCCTAAGTTAGAGCTATCTTTGTGATCGAGTATTCAATCGATTAATCCAATGATTTATCCAGTACTCTAATAACAAAAAAACAACCAAAATAATGTTTTTCTTTATAAAAACTCATCAGCCCCTTGTGCCATCAGGCTCCCCCCTAGTGCCATCAGCTTCCCCCCAGTTCCATCAGGCTCCTACCCAGTGCCATCAGCTGCCCCTCCAGTGCCATCAGCTGCTCCTCCAGTGCCATTGGCTGCCCCTCCAGTGCCATCAGCTGTTCCTCCATTGCCATCATCCCCCCCCCCCCCCCGTGCCATCAGGCTACCCCCAGTGCCATCAGGCTCCCTCCCAGTGCCCAGTGCCATCAGGCTCCCTTCCAGTGCCATCAGCTGGCCCCCCGTGCAATCAGGCTCCTCCCCAGTGCCATCAGCTGCCCCCAGTGCCATCAGCTGCCCCTCCAGTGCCATCAGCTGCCCCCTCAGTGCCATCAGCTGTCCCCCATTGTCATCAGGTCCCCCCAGTGCCATCAGCTGCCCCTGCAGTGCCACCATCTCCCCCTCCTAGCCATGTCCCCGGCGCCAGTGAAATAAAATACTTACCTCTCCTGTTGGGGTGTCGCTCCACAGCTCGTCCATCTTCTTCTCCGCTCAGATGTTTAAAGTGTCACATTTACACACTGATGTGGGATGCTGCATACCCCACTGCTAAAAGATAAGTTATCCTTGACGTTTGCAGTGACTGAAGCTGTGGATCTCTACGCTGTCTCCTGAAATACACCAAGTGCACGCCACAAAAATACAAATATAGATACAAACATTGCAATGTACTATCATGACGCTTCAATAACCTCCTGTAATAAAGGGTTATGCACAACAACACATTCTAGGCAATTTATTACATATATATTTTGCATATCTCACATTAAGGTATTGCATATTATTACACAACATAGCAAAAAGGCATAATGGGCGTTGTTCTTCTTCTTTACTTGACAGTGACAAAATGGGCGGTGATCTCACATTTGGGGCAATGCAGTCCATGACATAGTCCTGAGACAAAGTCCATCCCTGATTTCGGGTATAATTAATTTTTAATCCAATTAAAGTGCAAAATGTTTGATTTATAAGAAGCCATGAGTTGCATAGGATAAGGCACAGAAAAACCTTTCTGGGTGCATTTCTTGAACGTTGCAGCAAACTTTTTAGTTTAAAGACCCAGATAACCTGAGGAGGGGGGGGGGGATAAAAATGGCACAAAAATAAAGTGCAACTGGGAAATTGCAGAATGATGGAGTCCTCGATAGAGTCTTTAGAAGGGCAAAGGGCTCCACATTGGCTTGGAGAAACCAATATAGGTATAGAGCTCACTTCCGTTGGGGCTTCTTTTTCTTGATGGTTTGGAATCTTCCTCGCTGGGTGCAGGAAGGACTAATGCCATTGGTCTCAGTACCCTAACAACAGAAGATTCTGGAGGGGTTGTCTCCTTATGCATAGTAATGGAGGAACCCGACAAGGTTTCTTGGCATTCTTGCAAAGTCAACTGTATAAAGCGCTGTAGGTATTCTTGACCTGTTTTTCTGGTCTCCATAGGCTTTGGTGGAATCGGAAGACGTTGTCTTTGCGAATTAACCTTTAGAGGGTCCTCAGGGTCCTTGGTAGCAATGGCGGGCTGCCATAAAATATTAGTGCCCGCAAATTCTGTTGCATATTGATTTCGGCTCGGCAGAAGCGGGGGCACGTACCTTGCATCCGGCCTCTTGGGAGCAGTAGAGGACTCTGGCTCCTCATCTTCTTCAGAGCTATAGTCTTGAGTAGGATCCCATGATGTTGTCTGTTGCCCTGGTCGGATTACTTCATTGGCATATGGGCCACGGGTTCCCTCAACAGGGGTGAACTCCACTATCTCATTAACATATAGGCTGTGGAGCCAACTAGGGAGCTCTCTACGTTTCAAAGATTGGTGGTTAACGTAATAATCCCGGTCAGTCAGTTAAATCATGGATGAACCCGAATCTGCGTTCTTTACAAACGGAGAGAACTCGACCCAGTTTTCGTACTGGGGTGGGGAAATCCTCTACGGGTTCTTCTATTAACTTGCGAGTAATGTCCTCATTATACCTTTTGCCGGCAGGAGTTCTGGACAGACGGGCAGCCTTTATTTCAGCTGACAAGTTAGACCAAAGCGCTGCTTGGGAGGTAGTTGGCCATTCAGTCTGAGTTGTAGCCTGATCCAGACTGAACCTTTTGTCTTGAGTGGGGACATAAGCAGGTGTTGAGGATGGCTGACCTGTAACATTGATGTTGGCGGACTGCCTACGTGGAGGGTCCATGCCTCTCTCTCGCCAGTAGCGCTCCTGTACCTCTCTGATTCGGGCATGCAGCTCCTCATCTTCCTGAGCCGCACTGGAGACTGGCCTGCCAACTACCAGGGGGCGGTGAGTGGCTCTTGTCTCGCTCTTTCAATAGCGGCCTCTGGTGTGAGGTCCACGCTTCCCTCTAGTGCTTGCGCTGCCTCCAGTACTCGCTTGGTGTCTTTCTCGGCCATGCCGCCTCTTTATTTCTCCATGGCGTACTCTCGAGTTACTTCAACGTGCGCACGTACACGTCACACTCCTCTAGTGCGCTGGGCCCGCCTCCTAGGTCTGTATGCATGAAGGAGGGGGCGGTACTGCCTTCTGAAGCAGCAGGGTAAGCAATACAATTCAAATTAGGTTGCTTTACATAATAGGCTTGGCTTAGCTTTTCCCGCTTTGAAGGGGCTGTAACACAATGTTCCCGCTCTGGAGGGGGCGTCTCTACAATTGATGGAGCAGCAAATATACCAAGAAGCTCTCCGGCGGCCATTTTAAGTACAAAATGGGAATCCATTCCCTGACAGCAAACAGTGTTGTTGACACAAAAATAGGGACACGCAGGGGAAAACACATGAGGCTCACGGTTGGCCGATGGGGGTAGTAGTTGTTTGTACTCACAGTTAGCAGATGCCTCCCTGGGCCGGCGTGCAGTGATGAGGAAGACAGCACAAAATCTTCTGGGGCATTCTCTGTTGCAGGGAACACCAGCCAGATGTTGGTTGAGGTGTCCTTGATGGTAATTGGTGTTTAAGGTGCTTTGGTGGCTAGGCTCCTGTGTTCGTGACGCCAGCACTGCAAGGTGCAAATGTTGGGAGTAGCAGTAGTAAGAATCAGGAGTCGTTTGTTATAAACCAGTTGAACATTTACTGCAAATCAATAGTCTCTGGACAGTTGGTACAGTTCATCAATGGAAAGCTTTTTGTATAGCATAAGTAATAATAAATTCACTTGTAATCCTATTATAAGGTAGTGGCAGTTGTCAATGAAGGAGTTGTCCCTTTTAAAGTAGACACTTCACAGTATGCTGATATATCTAGTTACTATGAGCTATCCTTTAAGGGCGATCTCCCTTGTGGCACGCAAACACATCTGCTTCATTATTTGCAGGGTACTCTTCTAAATAGGTTTCTGTCTAGACACACACAAGCTATATGTATTATGTGGTGTCAGCACCACCTAGGGGCGAGTTGGTGTAAATGACATTGCCAGTCTGATAAAAGGAAATACCATACAATGCAAATACATAAATATTCAGATGTTTAAAGTGTCCCATTTACACACTGATGTGGGACACTGCACAGGAGTTAGGATTTAAATATAACAAGGAACATCATCCATTTGTAATGGCCATTTTTAACGGACACATGCAAACAAATGCAAAATGACTGCTAAAAATGGCCAGACGACCAGAAAATGGATGCAAAAATATTAGAAAATTTGTGTGAAGCTTAAGACCTCAGCATAAATTGACATGCTGTAGACTGAAAAAGCACAGGGGAACATTTATTAAGGGACTTGTGACTATTTTATCAGAAAAATAGTTTTTGGCCACCTGTATTTTTTGCATCTTGTTTTTTTTTTTCTTTTTTTAGGCATGGGTGGGGATGATTTCCTAAGTCCTCATACTGCCATTGTGCGTCCGTTCCGTGCATTGAGTGGGTCCGTGATCCTTCCGCACCGCAAAAAAATAGAACAAGTTAAATTTTTTCCGGTCAGGAGGCACGGCCAGAAACACTAAAGAAGCACGCCGTAATGCTTCCATGGGGTTACGATCCATGCTTTCGTTCCACATCTCCGTGATTGCGGACCCATTCAAATGAATGAGGAGTGCACACGGCTGGTGCCCGTGTATTGCGGACCCGCCGTATGCGGGCCGCAATACGGCCACGGGCACACAACGGCAGTATGCATGAGGCCTAAGACGTTTTTTTTTACGCTGGTCTTAGATTTCCCCCTGCACTGCCATAAGGTTCGGCTAATTTATGAATTTATGATTATGACTTTTTTTTACCAACCTTTATGCCTACACAAAGAATAAATATTTGTAAATTTGCACCTCCCACTCCACCAAACTGCTGGACACTAAGCTTTTCCTTGCACCTAAATATTGTTGTACAGCCAGTTAAAAAAGGTTTGCGGGTTGTACAGCCAGCTCTGAAGTTTGCGGGTTGGCAATTTAAGGCCGCACCACGCCAAAAAGGGACAGGTGCGTGGTGTGAAGCCACTGCAGCTTAGCTCCATTCAGTGGAGCTAAGCCCTGAGCGTGTCCGCAGCATCTAAAGTGAACAACCACGACAGAATCTGCAGCTGCATCAAAAACCAGATTAAGGGCTCGTTCACACGACCATGTGAAGCCCGTGCTGTGGACCGCAAATTGCGGTTCACAATGCACGGGCTCCGACCGTGGCCCAGCCGCATGGGGATCGTGGGCCCATTCACTTGAATGGGTCTGCGATACCTCCATTCGGCAAAAAGATAGAGCATGCTCTATCTTTTTGCGGTGCGGAGGCACTGAACAGAACCCCAGGAAGAACTCCATAGTGCTTCTGTAGTGTTCCGTTCCGTGCTTCTGTTCCGCACCATTCCGCATCTCCGGATTTGCGGACCCATTGAAGTAAATGGGTCTGCATCCGTGAAGCGGAATGCACACGGAACGGTGCAAATGCGGTCCGCAATACGGCGATGGGCAGCACACGTTTGTGTGAACGAGCCCTAACTGAATGTATAAATATACCCTGGGCCATTCACACAGAGGGGGTCATTACAATGAGGTGTAAATTAGGCAAATCTATGGCAGCCTGTGCGCCACGCATAAAATAGGGCTGAAGTAGTTTTTTGCCACTTACGCCAGTTTCCAGGTGTGAATATTAGTAAATTTGCTGGGGCCTCCATCCCACCTTCCATCCCACCCAAATGTCGAACTCGTCGTAAAACCAGCAAAAAAAGGGTACTTGCGACTATTTTTATGACTAAAATAGTTGCAAGTCCCTTAATAAATAAACCCCAGGGTTTTTAGCAGCTTTGCAGATTTTGATACTTTTTACACATCAAAATCAGATGAAAAATTACTGATTTAATGGATGTCAATGAACACGTGCCACACAAGCCGTGCATTGGGGACTGCAAATTGCGGTCCCCAATGCACAGGCACCATCTGCGTGGCCTGTGCTGATGAATCCAGACCCATTCAACTTCAATGGGTCCGCGATCTGTCTGCACCGCAAAAATTGAGCATGTTCTATTTTTTTGCTGTACTGAGGCATGGACTGAAATACCACAGAAGTGATCCATAGTGCTTCCGTGGTCTTCTGCTCCGTATCTTCTGGATTGCAGACCCATTTAAGTGAATGGTTTCGCAGCCGCAGTTTGCTCGCCACAATACCGACACGGCCAGCACACTTTCATCTGCATGAGCCCCAAGTCAATGAAAAGCAGGAAAAACACTTGTCAGCAGAAATCAACAAGCTAGTTTTTAGGAACATTTAGATCCTGATTTTCACTTCTTCAAATTCTGCTGCAAAAAATAAACTCCATGTGAACAGCCCCTTAAAAGAGCTGAATTTCCCATCACTGCAGGTGAGGACTAGATTAAACCTCCAGGACACCTGTGCAGGTAAGTTCCGCCTCGCAGCCATTCTTCTGTGGTTGGATGTTAAGTGCTGTCATGCTTTACTGAAAAGTCAGAAATGAAGTGGAGAGCAGGGAAAGGTGTGGTATTAGTCCTTGAGAGTAATGGGGGCTGCTAAGAGCTGGAAAAGTGAAGACTTCTCTGGTGGGTTGAATCTTGCCCTTCTGATCACTGAAACAATGTTGTCCTTAGAATGACAGTGTGGATACATTAGGGAAAAGACCAATAATGATTAATTTATGATTTGTCTGTTTTGTGAACAAGAATAGCCATTTCTAGAAATGGGACTGAGAAAAATGCGAATTGCACACGGAAGGTATTTCTGTATTTTGCGAATCAGCAGTTTGCATACTGCAAAATGGATACAGTCCTGTGAGATCTGGGCGAATTTACTAATACATACACCTGGAAACAGGTGTAAATGTTGGCAAAGAATTACTCCAAACAAGGGTAGGAGTAGTTTTTACGGAATGCGCGCGGACTGCTGTAGATGCGCCTAGTTTTTGACAATGGGCATGCCTCGTCATAAATTATCCGAATCTTACTGCAGTGTAGGGGTAATCTAAGGCTGGCATAAAAAGCCGATCTTGGTAAATCATTTTCCACGGACAACACATGTACCTGTTGCTTTGAATCTGGCTGTTCACATATCAGTATTTACCTGCAATTATCTGACATTTGTGGCATATCCTAGCAATGTGAATATCCTAGAGATGTGAAAACAAGTGTTTTCTAGTGTATGTAGATTTACCTCACCATGCACTGCAAATGGTGAACTCTGCAAATAAAATCTGCACCACAGTTAGGCCTCATGCACACGACCGTGCCGTTTTCTGCGGTCTGCAAACCGTGGATCTGCAAAAAACGGAAGCTGTCCATGTGCCTTCCGCAATTTGCGGAACATGCGCAAAACGGACAAGAATAGGACATGATAGATGATTTTTTTTTTTTTTTTGCAGGGCCACGGAACAGTGCAACGAATGCGGACAGCACACGGATTGCTGTCCACATCTTTTGCGGCCCTATTGAAGTGAATGGGTCTGCACCCGAGCCTCAAAAAAATGCGGCTCGGATGTGGACCACAAAAACGGTTGTGTGCATGAGGCCTTAATGTTATATGTGCAGTATGTGGATGACTTATTTATATAAAATAAAATAAAAATCATAAACTTTGCTTCTACTCAGGGGCATACACAGATCTTATAGGGCCCCTGCACCTAGTTCCCCAGTGTTTCGTTTGTCAGTCAGTCCCAGGCAATGCAGAACCTGCTTAATTCCTGAAGAATTAACTTTTTTTTTTTTTTTTTTTTGTAGAGGAAATTTTAATTAAATACAAACTAATTAAAAAGAAGTTTGTTTGGCCCACCCATTTTATGAGTTTTAGGCCTCTTGCACACAACCGTATGTATTTTGCGGTCTGCAAAAAATACGGATGACATCCGTGTGCATTCCGGATTTTATGGAACAGCTGGCCCCTAATAGAACAGTACTATCCTTGTCCGTAATGCGGTCAATAATAGGACATGTTCTATTTTTATGCAGAATGGAAATACGGAAACGGAATGCACACGGAGCACCTTAGAGTGTTTTATTTTTATTTATTTTTGTTTTGTTTTCTTTTCCGACCCATCAAAATGAATGGTTCCTTTTACGGTCCGCCCAAATAATGAAACTGAATCAAAGTATGTTCGTGTGCAAGAGGCCTTACCGTAGGTTGGAAACGGTGGAACAGGTGCTTCAAATATGTAGCACTAATTCTGAACACTTTCTCAATCTAGTTACACCTGAAAACTGGCAAAAAATATATTGACTATCCTTTTTTCTTTTCTATTAAAAAGATAGCTGCCTGTAGCCACCACTAGGGTGAGTTCAGTGAATAGGAATTAATACAACCACCATGGAAGCGGTAATATATTTTTTTTATAGTGGCCGCTGTGTGAAAATGCAGTATTTTCACACGAGGAAGAGAAAAGCAAGTTCCATATGCCCCCCTCTACCCAGGCCCTATAGTAGTTGCGTGGTCTGCCTCTATTGCAGGTATGCCACTGCTTTTGCTGTAGTAGGCTACATGCACACAACTGTATGTGTTTTGCGGTCGGCAAATTGTGGATCCGCAAAATAAAAAAAAAAGATGACGTCCGTATGCCTTTTTTTTTTTTTTTACACTAAAACCCTATGGTAAACGGATGCCACTGTATGGCATCACTGAGGCATCCGTTTAGCATATATACGTTTGTTTGTATACATTAAAAGAATGGGGGAAAACGTTATGTGAACCCATAATGCCAGGGGTTTTGAATTTAACATTGTTTTATTTAGCCCATTTACATGACTCATTAAAGCGATTGGTTATTATCTAGTGGTTTTCCTTGTGAATGTATTACTAGATAGTTTGTAACAGAATTGTAAAGTGTAAGCTTTAAAATCTTTTTTTTTTTTTTTTTTTTTTTTCAGGTATTTGACATTTAATATTATTTAGACCAAGTGTAATTGACGATCCCGTTAAGGAACAGATTGTGTGGCGTTCCCTTCTCTAATGTGAAGTACAAAGGAATGCAGAGAAAATCTAGTGGCTGAGGTCTCTGTGGTGGTCTGGAAAAGAGGCGGAATTCATACCGTAGAATAGACAAACGGTTGTATCAAAATGAGTGACAAAAATTTGACCGAAGAAAATGACTTGCATTTTGAAGGAATCCCTGAAGGTCATGCCATAACGATGGAAGCGAAGAGTTTTGAAGTCCTCAAACCTTCTATAACATTAGAAAGTGGTTCTGGGCTGAAAGAACAGCTCATCTCTGAAGTTGATGTCCCATCTACTGAAAGAAGCCAGTACTTTAGCACCCCAGTGCAAAGACAGCCTAAAAGTTCTACAATTGATCTACAAGAAAATTCCTTGGGTTACAAAAGTTTTTTCAAAATGGAATGTGAGGAAATCGTCCATCAGCTACAAAGTAAAGCGGTACAGGGTTGGAGTGCAACGAAAAGAAAACTTGAAGAATTGGATATTTCCACCATTGAGGCAGAGCCTCTTCCTCTGCTCTGTTGCACCCCCAAGTCTGTTTTGGTTGAAACTACTTGTAGTGCCAAAAGGAGGAGAATAGATTATCAAGGTGGGGATAGTGATTTTATTTCATATTTATCAATTAAACTTTTTAAGTTTTACCTATAAAACTATTTTATATTTTTTTAATTCTAGCAGTTTTTATCCTACAGCTAGCAACTTGAATAGTGTTTTAAAGGGCATCTGTCAGCAGATTTGTACCTATGAAACTGGCTGACCTGTTACATGTGCACTTGGCAGCTGAAGACATCTGTGTTCTGGGGTTGTGGGTCGTATTAATCACCGAGGCAGGATAACGATGCAACGGTCTTTATTCTTTCATCAACAATTATACAGCATATGCATATAGATGGCCCGGACGAGCTGCGTCTTTGTACACTCAGGTGGACACCTTCCAAGACCCAGTCCACCATATCCCGAGCTGGGACCAGTAGTTTACTGCCCCATACCAGGCTCTATCCACTATCTCCCAACATTTTAGGTTGGGCCACAACTTTAGTATTACCTGCCGGTATATTTAGAGTCACTGCTGATGCTTGACCAGACCAGACACCACAACCTTCGCACATGGATCCAACTCCAACCAGCAACAGCCCCATCGTCCCCCAGTGAGTGTCCTTATTACCCTAATGCCGCCCCCGAGTTTCAGCTTTTCCCCTGGGAACATCTTTCCCAATGAGAAATGTGCATTGGTGGATGTATTTCCCTGAGGTTGAGCCCTTCACCTGAGACTATACGTGACGCCCCCTGTGAGTATGGCACCACTGGGTCTGCCCGTCAGCAGCCATATAATAGGAGTACTGGCTAGGAGAACAATGGCTTCATTGAGGCCCCCGAGACACTTAGGCTTCGTTCACATGTCCATAGAACACTGTCCCTGAGATACCGGACTGGCATCCTGCTTAGTGAAGGAGCGCATGGCGTCATTGGTTGCTATGACGCAGTGCTCTTTGTGCCACCGCCACAGTACAGTTATACTCATATAGATCATATGACTGTATTCCTGTACAGAGGCGGCACAAAGCACACAGCGTCATAGCAACCAATGACTCCTGCACTAAGCAGGATTCCAGTCTGGTATCTCACGGACTGTGTTCCATGGACGTATGAATGAAGCCTTACTAGGCTAACAGAATGATTACTTTAATCTAATCTAATTAGCTCATACCTGACCTTATGTGGACATAAGGTTCAGACAGCAAATCTCACAGCATGGCTGGAGGTTGAGGGACTCCAGCCGGGAGCTCCTCTTGGCCTGCGTTCCCGGTGCACTACCCGAATCTATTAACGAAACTTATATGCGTTAAAAAAAAAAATACAAAAAATACACCTTACACCACAACAATAAAACTGCGGTTTTATGCTATAAAAAGTTTATATCGCTCTTCATACACCCATCTTCATATGTGCCTGCATTGCTGAGAAAAATGTTTTAATATATGCAAATGAGTCCATAAGGAGCAAAGTGGGCGTTGCCATTACACCTAGATGCTCCTGCACACAAACGTATCTGTTTTTGCGGTCTGCAAATAGAAGATCCAGAAAACACAGGTACTGGCCAAGACCCTGTCCCGATTTTGTTTTCTACTGCATAAATGTCCTAGCCTTATGTGCAAAATGGACAAGAATAAGACGTTATTTTGTGGATCCGCGGAACGAATGGACTCGCGAATACGGAGAGCTCACAGGTGTGCTGTCTGCATCTTTTGCGGCTCCTGCAAAACATCTGGAACAAAACTGCGGCCACGTGCATGAGCCCTTAAAGTGGAGAGGGTTCAGCAGTTGTAGAGCGAGCTGAGCCTCTAGGTGTAATGGCAACACCCCCGTTGCTCCTAGAAGCTCACTTGCATATATTTTAAATACGGGCAATGCAGGCACATATGAACATGGGACCAACACAGATGACTTCAGCTTCCAAGTGCACATGTAACAGGTCAGCTAGTGTCATAGGTACAAATCTTCTGACAGATGTCCTTTTAACCACCTCAGCCCCCCTAGCTGAAACACCCTTAATGACCAGACCACTTTTTACACTTCTGCACTACACCACTTTCACCGTTTATTGCTCGGTCATGCAACTTACCACCCAAATGAATTTTACCTCCTTTTCTTCTCACTAAGGGCTCTTTCACACTTGCGTTCTTTTCTTCCGGCATAGAGTTCCGTCGTCGGGGCTCTATGCCGGAAGACTCATGATCAGTTTTATCCTAATGCATTCTGAATGGAGAGAAATCCGTTCAGGATGCAACAGGATGTCTTCAGTTCCGGACCGGAACATTTTTGGGCGGAGAAAATACCGCAGCATGCTGCGCTCTTTGCTCCGGCCAAAAATCCTGAAGACTTGCCCCAAGGCCGGTTCCGGAATTAATGCCCATTGAAAGGCATTGATCCGGATCCGGCCTTAAGCTAAACGTTGTTTTGGCACATTGGCGGATCCGACGTTTAGCTTTTTCTGAATGGTTACCATGGCTGCCGGGACGCTAAAGTTCTGGCAGCCATGGTAAAGTGTAGTGGGGAGCGTGAGTGACGTCAGGGCGCCCCAAGCGCATGGATGACGTGATCGCATGGCACGTCATCCATGTGCATGGGGCACTCTGACGTCATTCTGGAGCGCCCCAGGAGCCGCACGGACTGTAAGTATAGCGCTCCCCCGCTCCCCACTACTACTATGGCAACCAGGACTTTAATAGCGTCCTGGCTGCCATAGTAACACTGAATGCATTTTGAAGACGGATCCGTCTTATAATGCTTTCAGTTCACTTGCGTTTTTCCGGATCCGGCGTGTAATTCTGGCAAGTGGAGTACACGCCGGATCCGGACAACGCAAGTGTGAAAGAGGCCTAATAGAGCTTTCATTTGGTGGTATTTCATTGCTGCTGACATTTTTTACGAAATTTTAACAAATTTTTTTTTTTGCCAAAAAAATGACATTTTTCACTTTCAGTTGTAAAATTTTGCCCAAAAAACGACATCCATATATAAATTTTTCGCTAAATTTATTGTCTTTGATAAAAAAAAATGTTTGGGTAAAAAAAAAAAATGGTTTGGGTAAAAGTTATAGCGTTTACAAACTATGGTACAAAAAATGTGAATTTCCACTTTTTGAAGCAGCTCTGACTTTCTGAACACCTGTCATGTTTTCTGAGGTTCTACAATGCCCAGACAGTAGAAAAACCCCACAAATGACCCCATTCCGGAAAGTAGACATCCTAAGGTATTCGCTGATGGGCAAAGTGAGTTCATAGAACTTTTTATTTTTTGTCACAAGTTAGCGGAAAATTATTATTATTATTTTTTCTTCTTACAAAGTCTCATATTCCACTAACTTGTGACAAAAAATAAAAACTTCCATGAACTCACTATGCCCATCATAAAATACCTTGGGGTGTCTTCTTTCCAAAATGGGGTCACTTGTGGGGTAATTATACTGCCCTGGCATTTTAGGGGCCCAAATGCGTGAGAAATAGTTTGAAATCAAAATCTGTAAAAAAAAAAACAATGGCCTGTTAAATCCGAAAGGTGCTCTTTGGAATGTGGGCCCCTTTGCCCACTTAGGCTGCAAAAAAGTGTCACATATGTGGTATCACTGTACTCAGGAGAAGATGGGGAATGTGTTTTGGGGTGTCATTTTACATATACCCATGCTGGGTGAGATAAATATCTCAGCAAAAAAAACTTTTCCCTTTTTTTTTTTTTTTTTTTTTTTCCATACAAAGTTGGCATTTGACCAAGATATTTCTCTCACCCAGCATGAGTATATGTAAAATGACACCCCAAAACACATTCCCCAACTTCTCCCGAGTACAGCGATACCACATGTGACACTTCTTTTGCAGCCTAGGGGTGCAAAGGGGCCCAAATTCCATTTAGGAGGGCATTTTTAGACATTTGGATCCCAGACTTCTTCTCACGCTTTAGGGCCCCTAAAAAGCCAGGGCAGTATAAATACCCCACATGTGACCCCATTTTGGAAAGAAGACACCCCAAGGTATTTAATGAGGGGCATGCCGAGTTCATAGAAAAAAAAAAATTGCCACAAGTTAGCGGAAATTGATTATTTTTAGTTTTTTCTCACAAAATCTCCCTTTCCGATAACTTGAGACCAAAATTTCAATCTTTCATGGACTCAATATGCCCCTTAGAGAATACCTTCGGGTGTCTTCTTTCCAAAATGGTGTTATTTGTGGGGTGTTTGTACTGCCCTGGCATTTGAGGGTCTCCGCAATCATTACATGTATGGCCAGCATTAGGAGTTTCTGCTATTCTCCTTATATTGAGCATACGGGTAATGAGAGAGATAGATATAGATAGAGATTTTATATATATATATATATATATATATATATATATATATATATATATATATATATATATATATATATATATATATATATATTTTATTTTTTTTTTTTTTTTTTTTTTTTTCGTTCAGCCTCTAGACTGAAATGAAAAAAATCAACGCCACAGATTTCTTCATTCGCATCTATCAATGTGGATGAAAAAATCTCTGCCAATAAAAAAAAAAAGGAGGGGAAAGGCGTCTGCCAGGACATAGGAGCTCCGCCCAACCTCCATACCCACTTAGCTCGTATGCCCTGGCAAACCAGATTTCTCCATTCACATCAACCGATGTGGATGAATGAATCATTGCCGGGATTTTTTATATATATATATGTTTGCCAAAGCATATGAACACCGCCACCTCCTCAGCTCATATGCCTCGGCAAACGTATCTTTTACTGCAGAGGAGAAATCTCGTCTTGCAGCGCCGCATACACCGACTTGTGTGTAATCTGACAGCAGCGCAATGCTTCTGTCAGAATGCACATCAGTGCTGCAGCTAGTCGATCGGTTGGTCCACCTGGAAGGTATAAAAAAGAAAAAAAACAGGCCGCAACGCAATAAATTTTATTAACTTTAGAACAGAACATATAAACTTTATTTAACTTTTGAAACTGAACGTTAACTTTTTTGCTTACTGGTGTGTGTGTGTTTTTATTTTTTTTTATTTTTTTACCTTTTATAGAACAAACCTCTCCTTCCCATGGGACAATGTGTAAAGCGCAAATCGCCCAAAGATGTGGCGAAGTGCGTTATTCACTTTGTCCCAGGTGAAAGGAGAGGTTTGCAGTAGCTGTGTGTGAATGGGCCCTAATAGCCCTGTGTGCCTGTCCTGTGAGATGTGATCCCTATGCAAGGTGTACCTGTGTGTGGTACTTCCGGAAACACTCTCCAAAGCATAGGTCAGGGCAGTCAGGACAGAAATAGCGGGTGTCACACGTTATTCCTGCTACAGACACTACATCTTTTTTGAGGTGACGGTTGGGTTGAGGTACCAGGAACGACACTGGGGAAATGTCGCTCATGTAGACGGCTCACTACACTGGTGGATGGGGCCACTGAACCTCCTGGATACAGGAGGTGCTCGATGATCTCTTCCTGAAATTTGAGGAAGGATCGTGTTCTCCCAGCCTTACTGTAGAGAACAAAACTATTATACAGAGCCAATTGAATTAAATATACAGACACCTTCTTATACCAGCGTCTGGTGCGTCGGGAAACTAAATACGGAGACAACATCTGGTCATTGAAGTCCACCCCTCCCATGAGCAAATTATAGTGGTGGACCGAGAGGGGCTTTTCAATGACTCTGGTTGCTCGCTCAATTTGTATTGTCGTGTCTGCGTGAATGGAGGAGAGCATGTAAACGTCACGCTTGTCTCTCCATTTCACCGCGAGCAGTTCTTCGTTACACAAGGCAGCCCCCCCCCCCCCTTGCAAGACGGGTGGTAATGAGCCGTTGGGGGAAGCCCACGAGACTAGTTTGCACGGTGCCACAGCAGCCAATCTGTTCTAGAAACAAATGCCTGAAGAGGGCCACACTTGTGTAGAAATTGTCCACATAAAGATGGTACCCCTTGCCAAATAAGGGTGACGCCAAGTCCCAGACTGTCTTCCCACTGCTCCCTAGGTAGTCAGGGCAACCGACCGGCTCCAGGGTCTGATCTTTTCCCTCATAGATCCGAAATTTGTGGGTATAGCCTGTGGCCCTTTCACAGAGCTTATACAATTTGACCCCATACCAGGCGCGCTTGCTTGGGATGTATTGTTTGAAGCCAAGGCGCCCGGTAAAATGTATTAAGGACTCGTCTACGCAGACGTTTTGCTCAGGGGTATACAAATCTGCAAATTTCTGGTTGAAGTGGTCTATGAGGGGCCGAATTTTGTGGAGCCGGTCAAAAGCTGGGTGGCCTCTGGGACGGGAGGTGGTGTTATCCCTAAAGTGCAGGAAACGCAGGATGGCCTCAAATCGTGCCATGGGCATGTGATGAATTGGGTTCGTGGACCAATATGACCGCAATTCATGCTTTTTGGTTAGACCCATGTTGAGGAGAAGGCCCAGAAAAAAATTTAATTCGGAAACTTGGACTGATTTCCACCGGAAAGGCTGGGCATAAAAGCTTCCCGGGTTGGCGGATATAAATTGTGTGGCATACCGGTTTGTTTCTGCCACAACTAAGTCCAAGAGCTCCGCAGTCAAGAACAGCTCAAAAAAAAAAAAAAACAGGGCCGGACCGATCTGAGCTGTCTCAACCCGAACTCCAGACTGGGCGGTGAAAGGGGGCACTAATGGTGCGGCTAAAGTTGGGGACTGCCAATCAGGATTTGCCAGCACCTCAGGGATTCTAGGGGGTCTACGGGCCTGTCTGTGCGGTGGCTGCGACGGGGTAACTAATGCACGTGCCACCGGACCAGCTTCAACTGCCCTTCTGGTGCTCGCCACTTCACCATGTTGTACGGCAGTGCTGGTACTAGGTCCAGGGAGGGCTGCGCTGCTGGTGTATGCCTCACCACGTAATCCGACAGCGCCAGCCCCACTCTGCTGCCCTTGAAGCGGATCCTGCACAACATGTGGTCTAGCAGCACGGAGCCGGGTACGCCTGGTGGTATCGGGGACCTCAACCTCCTCGTCCGAACTTTGTGTCAGACTGCCACTGCTTTCTACAGGTTCATATTCTGACCCTCTAGATTCGTCAGATGAGGGTTCTCATTCCTCATCCGACTGGGTCAGAACCCTGTAGGCCTCTTCAGAAGAACACCCCCTGTTTGACATTTGGGCTACTAAATTTAGGGGTATTCCCTGAGACTACCCAAGAAAAAAAGCAAGCCTGTCTTACAAAGGGGAGGCTAGCGAAGTACCGGAGGCCGCTGCGGTTGATCAAAAATATAAAAACAGATTTTTTTATCGCCGCAGCGCTTGTAAAGTGAATGTGCAGTGATCAAAAAAAAATTGGGGGGGGGGGGGGGGGTCACTGGGGCGGGCGTGGGCGAACACACGTGTGGGCGACCGATCAGGCCTGATCGGGCAAACACGGCGTTTTGGGTGGAGGGCGAACTAAGGTGACACTAATACTATTATAGATCTGACTGTGATCAGTTTTGATCACTTACAGATACTATAAAAGTACAAAAGCTGATTAGCGATACGCGAATAAGTGACTGCGGTGCGGTGGGCTGGGCGCTAAACGATTGCTAAACTAACAGTCAATACCAGTGAAAAAAATGTGACAGTTTACACTGATCACTTTTTTCACTTTCACTAGTGATTGACAGGGGCAAGAAGGGATGATCAAGGGGTTAATTGGGGTGCAGGGGGGGGTGATCTGGGTCTAAGTGTGTGGTGTTTGGTGCTACTCACTGTGAAGCCTGCTCCTCTGCTGAGACCAACTGACGAAAAGGACCAGCAGAGGAGCAGGGAAGCCATTTAACACATCATATTTACAAATATGATGTGTTAGATGGCTTGTGATTTGTGACTTTAAAAATTGCCAGCCTGCCAACAACGATCATTGGCTTTCAGGCTGACGTGACCCCCCTCTAACTTTTGCCGCCCCGCGATGCGCGGGCCGGCTAAGCGCGTCTCGCGAGATGACGCGTATATGCGTGACTGTGCGCAGCACTGCCGCCTCCGGACCGCGATCCTGCGTTATGCGGTCTGGAGGCGGTTAATGTACCACGTAGATTTTTATGGAAACTGTCATAACAGGATTATACAACTGGTCAGTAAAATGTGTATTGCCTGGTCATAGCGCTATTATCTTAAATGGATCAAAACACAGCAAATGTGGCCTCAGTAGTTTTTTTTTTTTTTTTGGACATTGGAGCAGTGAGCAGGTGTAATCACAAGCCGCCCCATTCACTTCTTCTATGGGACAGCTCGTTCCTATACACTTGAATGGGACGGCTTGTAATTACACCTGCTCATCACTGCGCTGTAGACGGCGGACCGATAAAACAATGAAGAGAGGGCTGCGGTCGCACAGACTGCAGCCTTCTCTTCAACCAGCTGACTGGCGTGGGTGTCGGACCGCCACCGATCTGATATTGATGACTAGTGTTGTGCGAATCAAAGCGTCCAAAGGAGAATGTTTCCTCAATTAGCCATAAATCTAAATTTCCTTGTGCTTTGTGGTAACAAATCGTGTTGCTGCACATATAACAATGTGAAAGTTAGAACCCCAGGAACGCAATATGACCCTTAGGTCTCTTTCACATGGGTACCGGATGCGTCGCGTGTGCATTGCAGAAGTGCACGCAATTTCGGTCAGTTTTGACTGTGATTGCGTTGCATTGTTCAGTTTTTAGTTCAGTTGCGGGTGAAATGCGTTTTGCGCATGATAAAAAATAAATAAAATAAAAAGTAAATTAATGTGGTACCTAGACCTGATCCCGGACTTCAGTGAAGAGGTTTGGGTTAGGTGTTCTGTAGGTTTTATTATTTTTCCTTATAACATTATTATAAGGCAAAATAATAGCATTCTTAATACAGAATGCTTACAAAAATGTTGTGTGTATTTATTTTTAAATATATCGCTGTGTGCAACTTGTTCAACTGCTGCCATCCTTCCCACTCTGTCATGGGGCCACTACTACTACAAACAGCATGTGTTTGGACTGCCGCAACCTATAATATTAAAAGAACTTTTTTATTTTTTATTTTATCCACTACTTTATTGGCACTGCCTCAATTTCGACACATTTAGACACAGCTCCTTCAGGGGCGTGCAGTTTATTGCTTTACTGAAGGGTGCTGTATTCTTTTTCTTTTTAACGGAAGGGATTAGCGATCATGGTGCACTACACAGTGATGCAGACGGTGATTAATGACACCTTCCTGTAATACTGACGGCTCAGCAGGGGCGTTGCTAGGGTCTCAAAATATCCGGCGCCCAAGCCCCAATGAATATGGCCCAGTTTTCTAAATCCCGCACCTTGCAATTTCTAAAACCCGCACCTTGCATTTTCCTGTACTTGCTATACAGCAGCACATACCTGTCACATCCAGGGCCTCCCAGGTGACATCTCCTCTGATACAGATCTTTCCTGTGTAGTGTCCCACTAGGTAAATGTGGGCACTACACAAGGGTCAATTGGGCCACATTGTATTTTATGTGATGTTTTTATGTGTATTTTCCCCTGTATCAGGCCTGTTAGGGGTAGTATCTCCTCCTAGACAGTAGAGGGAGCTAGGGAACCCCTTAGTGTGTATGTATGTGTGTGTGTATGTATGTGTGTGTATATATATATATATATATATATATATATATATATATATATATATATATATATATATATATATAATTTATGGTCCTGTTCCGGGAGGAGTGTGTAGTGAGAAGTCAGTGTGGACTTTAGCCAGAGGAGAGCTGAGGAGCAGCTTCTGACATGCAGCTAGATAGCCCAGACTCCTAGCTTGCCACCAGGAGAAGAGTTTGCCTCCTGAGAAACCAAGTTCCTTTAAAGGTGCAGTGCAGAGCCAAGTTTATTTCCAGCCAAACAGAGATGAAGGGCAGAAGGATATTCTACAGCAAGTGTATGTGTGTATATTATACCAGAGGAAGGTTTCCCTACCCAAGGATAAAGCCAGCAATGGGGCATACGGGCCTTGGAGTAAGCCAGACAGGATCTGAGGAAAAGTGCAGCCTGATCTGTAAGTGTTTATGCCCTCTGAGTATATTGCAAAGACTTTGCCTGTCGTTTTATATAAAGCCTGCCTGTATTCAACCTTTTTTACTTGTGGAACCAATCAAATACTGTAAATAGTTGAACTGTTTCAGTAAAAGTGTTCTGGTTCACTGCAACTTGTGTTCCTCAATTATTCCTGCAATAAATCGGTGTGCCACCATTACTGGCACTGGCGCCACAAACTTACAGGGATCTTGCCACCGGCACATTAAACCTGCAACACCCAGGGCACCTCACCTACCACCCGGCCTGGTCCCTATACATAGAGAGTGCCCCAGAGGATCCCTGTGCCAGCCTCTCCATCACTGCTATATGCCTGCCCAGGGTATATAAAGAAACTGTGAGTACCAAAAACACCCTCTGTTAGTAACTACCCCTGTGACCTCACAATTCGCCTCTTCCTGCAGGGCTGCGTACTGCATATTTTGGCGTCCCAAACAGGATGCAAATATTCCTACGCCATTGTGGAATCTGAACGGTGTGCCATTATTGCCTATAAAGTGATAAATTGCCCTATCCGTTTATTTGCAAATTGTTGGGCCAAAGAACTGTGAAAAATTGCGGTGTGAAAACTGTATTTTGTGGACTGTTTGCTGCTTCTAAAGTCACTGCTTGCTGTCAGTGAATGGACAGCCTTATGCTTAAAGATGGCCGCCTAAGCTGACTGAATTTACTGCTGCGCCATCGCTGTATTGTTATGGCGGGAAAAATTTGGTGCCGTCTGCTTTAAAAGCGGGAAGGACTGTATTTTCGCACCACCGCCTTTTGATTTGCATGTCTATCCTTATGGACTCCGCCTCCCCATGTTGGAGTACCTGGGGGGCGGCCTCCCAGAGCAGTAGGAGGTCTTGTCTGAAGTACTGCGTGCCGCCAAGTTGTGTGCAGAAGGGGGATCGAGCATGTTGCAGAAGGGAGAGTCTCCAGCCGGAATGGCCTTACCTGCAAGCAAGACCCCAGAGCCAGCTGAGATGATTGAAGAAGCAGCACCGCCTGCCTACACTCCGGGACCGGAGAGGTCGCCCTGCTTCCCATCACGGTCGCAGCCCGAACCGTGCCTTGGCTCGCGAGGTGGATTTAACAGGCCTTCTGCGCAATGGCCTCTGCTGATGGCTGAGATACGCGCCACAGCTATCCGAAAAACTACAGAGAAAAAAAATCTATTTTGAGGAACTCGCAAAAACTGTGTACGAGCGCCACTTGAATACTCAGCCCCATCTGGAGAGAAGGATGGGAGTGGTGGTGACATTCTATAAAAGCCGGGGATTCGGGTTCATTAAGGACTACGCCACAGGCCGAGACCTTAACATGAATAGGAGGTCAGTCAAACGCAGCTATTTACCTGAACGTTTACACCACCTCCCCGAAGGAGAAGTGGAGTTTACCCCCGCTGAGGACCTGAGAGGTCCATATGCCACGGCAATAACCCGTCCCAAGCCGGGACCAGTGGATTGGGAAGAGCCCGAGGAGCCCATCAAAGAATGCGAGCCGGAGAGCCCGGTGGAACATGCTCACAATACGTACCAGGAGAGGGGTTCCTTCACCGGCCCTAATATTTTCTGGCAGCCCACGGTGCTCGAGAAACGGATGAGTCCCTACCCCTTACCTGAGTTGTCCCACAGGGTGAAGACCCAAGCGGATATGGAGAACATGCAGAGATTCCATGAGGTCTTTGATGCCCTGCGACAAGGAAAGAGTTGCGATTCAACTCCCGAATCTGTGGCGACTGTACTGGAACCCTGCAGTGGAGCATCGCATGAGACCCTAGAGGACCAGATTGCCAGGTTAGAAATCCATCTTGATGGCCTGCGCCAAATCGCGGCATCAGAAGTGCACCGATACCACCTGAAAATGCCGACTTGTCCAAGAACTCTGATGCCCCCGGGCCTGCAGTGAAAGTTCCTGTTGCCACCAGCGCAGCGACTACCATTGCTGTACCTGAAAAACTGTGCTATACCAAGAGTCGGGTCCTTCGCATAAGGCCGGCGATACCCAGAGCCTCCTGCATCGGTAACCCCCAGGCTTGCGGAGCCTGTGCAATTGACAGGCCCATTTATTTTGCAGTTGCCGTTTGTCAGTCACATTTTTCTGGGGTGATCGGCGGCCATTTTGTGTCTTGTGGTGCGCCAGCACAAGCTGCGACCAAGTGCATTTAACCCTCAATGGTGTGGTTGTTTTTTGGCTAAAGCCTACATCAGGGTGAAGCTGTCACACCAAGTGCATTTAACCAGCAATAGTCTGTTTATTTTTTGGCCATATCCCAGTCTAATTCTGTCACTAAATCCATACCGGTCACCCAGCGCCTAAATACTAGGCCTCAAATTTATATCCCGCTAAATCTGTCCTTAGTGCTGTAGCTGGGCGAGTTATTTAGTGTCCGTTCAAGCACATTTCTTGTTCTGGGTTGAAATACAATTCCCAATTTAGCAATTTCATAATTTAGTGGTTTCTGCTATATCAGAGCTATTTGAAATCTATCCCTAAAAGGGTATATAATATTCAAGGTGCACATTGGGTCATTCAGAATAACTTCACACACACCCGCTACTGTGTATTTCCAAGTCTAATTCTGGCACTAAACCCATACCTGTCACCCAGCGCCTAAATACTAGGCCTCAAATTTATATCCCGCTAAATCTGTCCTTAGTGCTGTAGCTGGGCGAGTTATTTAGTGTCCGTTCAAGCACATTTCTTGTTCTGGGTTGAAATACAATTCCCAATTTAGCAATTTCATAATTTAGTGGTTTCTGCTATATCAGAGCTATTTGAAATCTATCCCTAAAAGGGTATATAATATTCAAGGTGCACATTGGGTCATTCAGAATAACTTCACACACACCCGCTACTGTGTATTTCCAAGTCTAATTCTGGCACTAAACCCATACCTGTCACCCAGCGCCTAAATACTAGGCCTCAATGTGGCCAGCCAGGGCCCACTACTGGAGGACGAGGAGGACGAGGATGAGGAGGAGGTGGAGGAGGATGAGGATGAAGCATGGTCACAGCGGGGTGGCACCCAACGCAGCTCGGGTCCATCACTGGTGCGTGGCTGGGGGGAAAGGCAGGACGATGACGATACGCCTCCCACAGAGGACAGCTTGTCCTTACCCCTGGGCAGCCTGGCACACATGAGCGACTACATGCTGCAGTGCCTGCGCAACGACAGCAGAGTTGCCCACATTTTAACCTGTGCGGACTACTGGGTTGCCACCCTGCTGGATCCACGCTACAAAGACAATGTGCCCACCTTACTTCCTGCACTGGAGCGTGATAGGAAGATGCGCGAGTACAAGCGCACGTTGGTAGACGCGCTACTGAGAGCATTCCCAAATGTCACAGGGGAACAAGTGGAAGCCCAAGGCCAAGGCAGAGGAGGAGCAAGAGGTCGCCAAGGCAGCTGTGTCACGGCCAGCTCCTCTGAGGGCAGGGTTAGCATGGCAGAGATGTGGAAAACTTTTGTCAACACGCCACAGCTAACTGCACCACCACCTGATACGCAACGTGTTAGCAGGAGGCAACATTTCACTAACATGGTGGAACAGTACGTGTGCACACCCCTCCACGTACTGACTGATGGTTCGGCCCCATTCAACTTCTGGGTCTCTAAATTGTCCACGTGGCCAGAGCTAGCCTTTTATGCCTTGGAGGTGCTGGCCTGCCCGGCAGCCAGCGTTTTGTCTGAACGTGTATTCAGCACGGCAGGGGGCGTCATTACAGACAAACGCAGCCGCCTGTCTACAGCCAATGTGGACAAGCTGACGTTCATAAAAATGAACCAGGCATGGATCCCACAGGACCTGTCCGTCCCTTGTCCAGATTAGACATTAACTACCTCCCCATAACCATATATTATTGGACTCCAGGGCACTTCCTCATTCAATCCTATTTTTATTTTCATTTTACCATTATATTGCGAGGCTACCCAAAGTTGAATGAACCTCTCCTCTGCCTGTGTGCTAGGCCTAAATATATGCCAATGGACTGTTGCAGTGGTGGGTGACGTGAAGCCTCATTCTCTGCTATGACATGCAGACTAATTCTCTGCTGACATGAAGACAGATTCTCTGTTACGGGACCTCCCTCCTCTGCCTGGGTGCTGGGCCTAAATATATGCCAATGGACTGTTGCAGTGGTGGCTGACGTGAAGCCTCATTCTCTGCTATGACATGCAGACTAATTCTCTGCTGACATGAAGCCAGATTCTCTGTTACGGGACCTCTCTCCTCTGCCTGGGTGCCGGGGCCTAAATATCTGAGAATGGACTGTTCCAGTGGTGGGTGACGGGAAGCCAGATTCTCTGCTATGGAACCTCTCTCCAATTGATTTTGGTTAATTTTTATTTATTTTATTTTTATTCATTTCCCTATCCACATTTGTTTGCAGGGGATTTACCTACATGTTGCTGCCTTTTGCAGCCCTCTAGCTCTTTCCTGGGCTGTTTTACAGCCTTTTTAGTGCCGAAAAGTTCGGGTCCCCATTGACTTCAATGGGGTTCGGGTTCGGGACGAAGTTCGGATCCCGAACCCGAACATTTCCGGGATGTTCGGCCGAACTTCTCGAACCCGAACATCCAGGTGTTCGCTCAACTCTAATTGTGACCTGTGTTAAATGTCTTTTTGTGACTTGTGTCAATCATGTCTTGTCATTTTCTAATAAAAATTGTTATTTTGGGATTATTTTGGTACTACAAGTGTTTTTTGTACTCTTTTGACCCACTCCTTCTGGTCGGTTTTCATGCTATAATCAGGGGTGGGCTCTGAATTTGTTTTGGGCTATATATAGGTTCCTCTTATTTATGATGACCCGTATCGGATCTCTCAGGCTGAGACCAAGTTATGTGGTTTACAGCAGGGAAAATGCTCCGAGGTAATCTATTGCTCTAAATTTAGGAGATGGGCAACTGATACAGAGTGCAATGATCCTGGTCTCCGTAGCCAGTTCTGTCAGGGTCTATCTGAGAGGCTGCAGGACGCCTTGGCCTTTCATGAAAAACCTGAGTCATTGGAAGCGGCCCTGTCGAGTGCTGCACTACGTCCGGATAGATGCCTGAGGGGGAGATCTAAGGGTCCTCATCCTCAGGACGTACTGTCAAATAAAGTAGCGGCTTTCTTTGTCAATTATGGTAAAGAGACGCCTGTGGTTTCACCTTCTGCAGTTGGGGGGAGCTACTTCTGGGACTACTGGTAAGAGCTCTGGTCATATGAAGGGAGTCTGTTTTTGTTGTGGAAAGAAGGGACATTTCGTGAATATTTGTCCGTATATTCATAGTCAAGGTGTAAACAAAAACGCTTAATCCCCAAATTACTATTGGTGGTGTGGGTGGGGAGCAAGAAAACGTACTTTTGTCATTTACTGGTAGTACCTGATTTCTCCTGTCTGCCGAGGTGGAGCTGAAGTCCAAAATGATGGAAATCAAGGTATTTTTCGACAGTGGGGCTGGGGTTAACCTGATTGATGCACAGTTTGTTCATATTCATGGGTTGACTACTAGTGCACTAGAGAGAAGCATTTCTGTCTTTGCAATTGATTCTGCACCTCTTACCCAAAAAATGCCTGTCGCAGGTGGTAAATGACATTCATTTAAGAGTGGGTGATTTCCATCAAGAATCTGTCTCATGTTATGTGTTGGAGGGTCTGCCTGCTCCGATGGTTTTGGGCTTACCATGGTTAAGCAAACGTGACCCTACCATCGACTGGCAAGCAAGACAGATTCTTGATTTGGAGTAATTTTTGCATGGACAACTGTCTGAATGCGTCTCTCTGTGGTCACCACTAAAACTGTACCCTCGTTCATTTCCGAATTTTCTGATGTGTTTTCCAAGAGTGGTCACTAGGAGTTACCCCTGCATCGTCAATCTTCTTCCTGGAGCTAAACTGCCCAAATCTCTGTTGTATAATCTTTTGGAGCCCAAAAGAAAAGCTATGCGAGTTTATAGCGCCGAGAGCTTGGCGAAGGGTCATATCCGACCATCCAAATCCCCAGTGGCTGCTGGGTGGTTCTTTGTAAAACAAAAAAAAATATTTAAAAAAATGATGGTACCCTTAGACCATGTCTAGACTTCCGTGAGCTCAACCGTATTTCCGCCCGTGATCCTTACCCCCTTCCTTTGATTCCGAATTTGTTTAATTAGATTGTCGGTGCTGAGGGGGGGCATATAATTTGGTACTCATAAGGAAAGGGGATGAGTGGAAGACTGCATCTAATACCCCTGAGGGTCCTTTTTTAAAACCTGGTCATGCCCTTTTAGGTTAAACATTGCTCCAGCAGTTTTTCAACACTTTTTATCAATTACATCTTTCATCATCTGGTGGGGAGATTTGTTGTATATCTGGATGACATAGTAATTTATTCTCCAGACATGGAGAATCATAAGGATCATGAGTGACAGATCCTAAGAGAGAATAAATTGTATGCAAAGATGGAAAAATGTGTTTTTGCTGTTCGGGAAGTACAATTCCTGGGTTACTTGCGCTCGCCCTCAGGTTTTCATATGGATCCCGAGAGAGTCTGTGCGGTGTTGGACTGGGATAGACCCGAAAATCTGAAAGTTCTTATGCGTTTTTTGGGATTCACCAACTACTACCGTAAATTCATCTTAAACTATTCAACTGTGGTTAAACCTTTAACAGACATGACTAGGAAGGGGGTCGATTTCTCTGTTTGGTCTGAGGCGGCATTACTAGCTTTTTATGCTGTGAAGGAATGTTTTGCCTCATCCCCTATTCTGGTGCAACCGGACGTGTCTTAGCCATTCATTGTAGAGGTTGACACATCCAAGGTAGGGGCGGGAGCGGTTTTGTCGCAAGGTTCTTCACCTAGTAAATGGTGCCCATGTGCTTTTCTCTTTTTTTAGAGAAAAAAAAACAAAACTCTGGACTGCCAAAAGAAATTATGACGTGGGTAATAGGGAATAGCTGGCCATTAAGTTGGCTTTTGAAGAATGGAGCCATTGGTTGGAAGGAGCAATTCATCCTATTATGGTAATTAATGATCACAAAAATCTGGCTTGCCTTGAGTAGGCTAAACAACTGAATCCAAGACAGGCCAGATGGCCGCTGTTTTTCACCAGATTTAACTTCATTGTGACCTACCGCCCTAGGGTTAAGAACGTCAAGGCGGATGCTTTGTCACGCAACTTTCCTGGGGGGGGGGGTGATTCTAAAGATCCTAGTCCTATTTTGTCTGAAGGGGTAGTCCATATCTGCCCTATATCCGGATCTTGAACCTAAGGTGTTGGAGGCCCAAGAGGATGCACCAGACTCTTGTCCTCCAGGGAAATTTTGTTCCTTCAGACATGCGTCATAAGGTATTTGAGGAACATCACTGTAGTGTCTTGGCTGGGCACCCTGGGAGTAGATCCACTGTCGATCTCATGTTGTGCAGATTTTGTTGGCTGGGGCTTTGAAAGTGTGTTGGGGACTATGTGTCAGCCTGTTGTACCTGTGCTTATTCTAAGGTAACTCTGCCTTCTGGATCTCTTCTGTTACCCATCCCTTCCAGACCTTGGACGCATTTGTCAATGGACTTTATCACAGATTTACTGAATTCTTCAGGAAAACCGTGATCCTGGTGGTAGTTGATCGGTTTAGCAAAATGGCGCATTTTATAGCATTGCCTGCTCTATATAATGCTAAGACTCTTGTACAGGTGTTTGTCGATTCAACATAGTGAAACTACATAGTGAAACTACAATCAGACACACTCTGATGTGGTGTCTGATTGGGGGACTCAGTTTGTTTCCAGATTCTGGAAAGCGTTCTGTACTCTACTGGGGGTACAATTCTCCTTTTCTTCGGCTTTTTCATCCTCATTCGAATGAACAGACGGAGCGCACCAAACAGAATCTGGAGACTTACTTGAGATGTTTTGTTTCGGAGAACCAGAAGGAGTGGTCTTCATTCTTGTCATTAGCTGAGTTTGCCATTAATAACCGTAGACAGGAATCCACTGATAAGTCGCCGTTTCTTGGGGCATATGGATTCCATCCACAGTTTGGCATATTTTCTGGTTCTCAAACTTCCGGTATTCCCGAGGAGGAACGATATCCCTCTTCTTTGTCTTTGATTTGGCGGAAAATTCAAAATAAACTGAAAAAGATGGGCAACAGGTATAAGCGTGTGGCTGACAGGAGACGTATGAATGGTCCAGACCTGAGAGTGGGTGATTCTGTGTGGCTGTCCACAAGAAACATTAAGCTTAAGGTACCTTCTTGGAAGTTGGGCCCAAAATGTATTGGTTCATAGAAGATCACTGCCATTGTTAACCCTGTAGCCTTCCATCTTTAACTTCCTCAGGCTTTGAAAATTCATAACGTATTTCATAAGTCGTTGTTGAAGGAATGTGTCGAACCTGTTGAGCTGTCCTCCGTGCCTCCCGCTCCTGTCATGGTGGACAGTAATTTTAGAATTTAAAATCATCAGGATTGTTCTCCGTAGATCCCTCCAGTATCTCATTCACTGGAGGGGTTACGAACCATAGTAGAGGATGTGGGTTCCAGCGGCCGATGTTAATGCGAATTGTAAGGTGAAGGCCTTTCACAGAGCCCATCCTTATAAGGACTGTTCTGGGTGCCCGGAGGTCACCGATAGAAGGTGGGGGTACTGTCATGGTCCCTCAGGTGATGTCAGGAAATCAAGGATATTGGCTGAGCGTAGAGGAATCTAACAGCCTCCTTGATTTCTGTTGATGATGGGGTAAATGACCTCTTCCCTTTTTATCAGCTGTTGCTCAGTGGTCATCACTTCTACCCTTTATAGTCTCACCCCACCCTTCTGACTATGCGGTTGATAGCTTCATTTGGGTTTGGCTGAGCTGGTGAGGGATCCTATCTGGTGTTCCTGTTCTTTCATCTCTACAGAAGTTAAGTGTTGCCCTTGTTTGCATTTTGTTATATTCACTCTTTTTTTGTATCTGGGCCTGAGACAGACTTCCATTTGTCCATCTGGGGAGGAATAGGTTGTCTCTGGTCCTATACTTATTCCAGGTCTTTACAGGGAAATCGGGGCCTAGGTATCCTGCTTATGAATATTCATACCTTCAAGGACTATTCATATTGAGTAGTCAGGGACCGGATTAGGGTTGTCTAGGAGGTGACCTGTTTACCTAGTTTCCAAGCCCAGTTACTGTTCCCCCTTCCCTCCTGTGTTCAGTGTGGAGTCCCCCTGTATTAATTTACTTTTACTTTAACTTAATTATTTTATTTCACAGTATGTCATACAGACAAGTGACAGGCCCTTCAAAAGGAACAGGCAGTGGCCAAAATGTTTGTGGTGCAGGTACAAGTAGCAGCAGAATAAGGGGGGGTTGGCAGCAGGAGGTGCAGCGAGAGGCCTGAGCTCAAAGTGTCATCTAGTGGTCGTGTCTTGACCAGCAACCTAGCGGTGCTTGAATGGTTGACTCGGTCTTCGACTTCGTCGCAAGTGACATCAGATATCCTCAAGCCAAGTGTCGATAGGTTCCTCTGACATTAAGCTTAGTTGTCATGGCCCGGGAGCAGGCCCTGTGTCCTCGCCTGTCCTCAACCTGCCTCTGTCATTTTTCTGTTCCCTCAGTGCGTGAAGTATTATATGCCGTAGGCTCGACTCCACTTTTCAGCAAGGACGAGCTACTAGAAGACATTCAGCAGCTACTGCCCAGCCGAGATCTGGAGGAGACATCCGCCGCTATCTCCGGTAGACGGGCAAGAAGTGATCATGAGGCGTGTGGGAGCAGGTGCTGCGAGCGGTCAGGCCCCTGGCCCTGAGACTGTTGAGGGGGACATCAGTGATGTGCAGACAGTAGCTGATGATGATGATGTAGCCGATCCCACTTGGGAGCCAGATGATGGGCCTTCATCAGGAGAAGAGGGTGGCAGCAGCTGAGCCAGCAAGGTGGTAGCGTGGTCGTGAGTCAGCAGGGTGGCAGCAGTGGGGGTCGGGAGCCAAATGTGGGGGAAGGGGGGGGGGGAATGCCATAGCCGGTGGTGTGGCAGTTTTTTGTCAAGCTGCTGGAGGAGGTAAACATGGCCACTTGCTGAATCTTTGGGCAGAAGGTGAAGTGTTGCCAGGGTGCCAATGTTGGCACCACGGCCCTGTGTAAACGCAATGCTGACCGAGTGAAGGCAGATGCTCAACAGACAGGATCCGTTTTTTGGGAGTTATTATTCTGACTGATTAGAGGAAGGGCAAATTAATCAGTGACGTTAACACAAACTTACTGCTGACACCCTCTCCACTCTGTCGGGGGGGCTCTACTTGTATCAGTGTTTAATAGAACAGGTTCTTTAGAAGTCTATGTGGAATCAGCTGATGATGGTGTAAAAGAAGTACGCTTTTTCATGCTATAGTAGGATCTTGGGCGTCTGCATGGTTCTTTATACCTGGCGCTAACATTGACCTGTAAGGTCAGTTTTGGCCCCCAAGTGATTCTAAGAGCAACTCCTGTCATCTGCGTGTCATACTGACTCGCAGTATTGTTTTACTACCACAACAGACTCTGTATGGGTGTTACTGCAAGGCACTAAATCATCTACATCACTATACAGTCTCTCTGCCAACAGGAAATAGCTGTTTAACGCGATTCGTTGTGAATAAATTCGTATTGAATTTTTTGGGAAAATTCATTGTGCAAATTTCTCAAAAATTCAATTGTCGGTTCATCTCTAATTAAAAATTTGAGAGAAAAGATAAGCTTATTGGGGAAAACTGTACAGATGAATGAAGGCTCTATTAACCTGTTTGGCCGCCTCTGGCCTGGATACAAAATGAGAAACCCTTGCTGTGTGTGTGTGTGTGTGTGTGTGTGTGTGTGTGTGTGAGCATTATCCTGCTGAAAAATGCCATTTGGAAGCCCTGCTATGAGAGGAAGTGGCCTCAGGATCTCCTGCACATATTGCTGAGCTGTCGGTGTCCCTTGTATCACTTCTAGGAGTAACTGCCTGTCATGTGCGGTGGGTCTCCAGATAATCACACCAGCAAATGGGGCAGTGTGTCACTCCACAGCAAAGGCAGGATTGAAGTGCTCATCATGAGGCCTCCATACTAGCCCACAGCTGTTTTAGATTTTATTTGATTCAATTGTGTCATTACACATGTATAATACAGGGTAACGAAATACAGTTTGCATCCAATCAGAAGTGCAAAGAGCAGCAAGTGCAATACAAACAAGTTCTATACAGATAAGGATAGTGTAGGAATAGTTATGTACAGATAAATTAAGTAAACGTGTTTATATTGCTATATAGAGAGAAAATATACAGATGTACTATGGACAGATATAGATATGCTGATGTATACAGATGGCAAATATACAGATGTGCTATGTATATACAAATTTACAGATGTATAGTAAACTGATCTGCAGATTACTAGGAATATAGCTCCAGAAGTGGAAGAGTAGCACTATGAACAGGCTATAATAGTGAATAGTGTAAGTACGTACTATAACAGAGACTTCTGCTATGACCATGTCCCAACTATAGCAGTAACCAATGTGAACATACCATGAATGTTGAGAATGAATGACAGCCATGATCATGGTCATTGGGAAGAATGGAAGGGAGGAGGAGTGTAGAGGGTTAAGTGAGTGTGGATGAAAAGGTTGAGCAGGGGACTGAGTTCAGTAGGGTAACGGATACCAAACAGTACCTAGAATATTTCACGTTCACCACATAAGTGGGCTTGTCTGGTTTGAAATGCCGGGGCAGAATTTCAGTCCCAGTCCAGCCCTGCACTGAAGTGGTGGAGGCTCCTGGGGATTGATTAGCTCTCTGCTGCTGTCATGGGCTCTGGTAAATCAAATTGACCAGTAAGTGTAATCATAATTTATTTTTTATATTTTTGCACCACCATATTGTGCCACAGGATGGTGATACAGTTGAATTCGGAAGGGCACCTGTGGCCGTTGGCCAGGTGCATAAGTACTTGATGCCCCTACATTAATGCTGAGAGCATCAGATCATTTTGTACCGGACCAGTGGCAATGAGGAGGGCTTGGGAGACCCTCTAGGTGATGGACCACCAGGCAATTTCCCTGTGGACCCTCTAATTGCTTAGATCATAGACTGCAATAGTATACTGTTACAGTCTGAGATTTTTTTTTCCACTGGCTGTCTAGTTTTTCTGCAGACTTGGCTTAATAAGCAGTTTGCCATGACATGCCTGAGAGCCTTACAAGGTTACAGAATATCATGGCAACTGATCAGAGCCCCACGATTTCACACTGGGAGCTCTGATCAGAGGACACGGGGTGTACCCTCAGATGCTGTTTGCAACTGATGAGGGGTTAAATTATCAGGATTAGAGTTACCACCGCTCCTGGTCATTGTGCCAGGTGAATATTCAGGAAATGGTTGGCACTCTGATTTGCAGTGTCTGTACTGGTGCTGCTCAGTGGTAGGGGAAATTTCAACATATAGCTTATGTACCACAGCACTCAAACTTCTGGTTAGTTGTAATAAATGTATTTCCATCCAATCAATACAGTTAAGACATGGCAAACGTTTTGGTTCCGTCACGGAACTGTGTTCACGGCCAGTTAGTAGTGTATGCTTTCCCGTTGGCTGGTGGCGCTCCTGATGTCCTCTGTAGAACACAACTAGCACCTGCTGCGTGGCTCAGCTTTTGCACCAATGAAGTACTGTACTGTACAATAAGGCTGTGATGCCTGTAGAGGTTAAATGCATTTTTAACCATGTGGTCAGGTCTCGTGTCAACAGACTCTAGGAGAGGCTCCCATGCCAGATTAGGGCAGTCTCTATATTATGTAGATGACATTAAAGGGGTTCGATGGGGTATATATTAATTTCAACCCAAACCTGCTGTACCTGTGGAAAAAACATACTCAACTGCTCCTCATCAATATTCTCAGCGGTTTTCCAGGCTCTGTCCTGTAAACTTCTGAAAGGACGGGTTTTCAGTGGTGACACATCCTCATGTGGCATGTCCTGTCACTGCTGAGGTCAGTCACTGGCTGCAGCAGCATAAACATTTGCAAATGAGGACCTGAAGATCAGTGAAGAGAGCTGGAACGAAGAAGAAAAACTGGCTGGCTGGGGCTTCTTTCAGCAAAATCGGATCCAAAATGAAAGGTATTGTCTAATGAAACAAGCCTTTACACTCCACAAACAAAAGTACACTATATCAAACGGCTCAAATAATAGTCTTAAAAAGCATAAAAGCTGACGTCCTGAATCTGTGCCCCTTGGAACTCCCTCTCATTGACGATGAAGACTGTTTGTCATTCCACCCTACAAGCAAGCCATGATTTTAGTCGCTGCCCCACAGGTCATTGCATTCAATCCATAGCTTCCTCCCTCCTAGTAGCAATTTCACATGTAAGTCATACCTTAGTTTGCTCATCCCGGTCTCAAAATATTACTAAGAAAGGGGCCATATTTACCAAAACAAGTCAGGTTGGGGGGAAACTGTCACATAGAACATGGTGTCTAAGTTGGAGCATGTTATAGAGCAGAAAGAGCTGAGAAGATTGAAATATAGTTTTAAGGGAAAAGATTCAGTACAAGTTGTTCTTTATATCATGCTCCTTTTACACATGAAGTCAAGGAGGCGGTTCTACCAGTGATTGACAGCTTTTCCTCTGACTGTGTATACACAGCTGTCAATCGCTGGTAGGACCACCTCCTTAACGTCATTTTCATAGAGACAGGTTCCCTTTAAAATATTGGTTCCCAGCAGGATGCAGACATGCCGCAATATCCTACAGAAAAGCACAAGTGCAAATTGCTGACGGCCACCTGTTGAGGAGGGGTGGCTGCATGTTATTGCTCATACTATCATTCACTATACAGGTCCTTCTCAAAAAATTAGCATATTGTGATAAAGTTCATTATTTTCTGTAATGTACTGATAAACATTAGACTTTCATATATTTTAGATTAATTACACACCAACTGAAGTAGTTCAAGCCTTTTATTGTTTTAATATTGATGATTTTGGCATACAGCTCATGAAAACCCAAATTTCCTATCTCAAAAAATTAGCATATTTCATCCGACCAATAAAAGAAAAGTGTTTTTAATACAAAAAAGTCAACCTTCAAATAATTATGTTCAGTTATGCACTCAATACTTGGTCGGGAATCCTTTTGCAGAAATGACTGCTTCAATGCGGCGTGGCATGGAGGCAATCAGCCTGTGGCACTGCTGAGTTGTTATGGAGGCCCAGGATGCTTCGATAGCGGCCTTAAGCTCATCCAGAGTGTTGGGTCTTGCGTCTCTCAACTTTCTCTTTCCAATATCCCACAGGTTCCCTATGGGGTTCAGGTCAGGAGAGTTGGCAGGCCAATTGAGCACAGTAATACCATGATCAGTAAACCATTTACCAGTGGTTTTGGCACTGTGAGCAGGTGCCAGGTCGTGCTGAAAAATGAAATCTTCATCTCCATAAAGCTTTTCAGCAGATGGAAGCATGAAGTGCTCCAAAATCTCCTGATAGCTAGCTGCATTGACCCTGCCCTTGATAAAACACAGTGGACCAACACCAGCAGCTGACATGGCACCCCAGACCATCACTGACTGTGGGTACTTGACACTGGACTTCAGGCATTTTGGCATTTCCCTCTCCCCAGTCTTCCTCCAGACTCTGGCACCTTGATTTCCGAATGACATGCAACAGTCCAGTGCTGCTTCTCTGTATCCCAGGTCAGGCGCTTCTGCCGCTGTTTCTGGTTCAAAAGTGGCTTGACCTGGGGAATGCGGCACCTGTAGCCCATTTCCTGCTCACGCCTGTACACGGTGGCTCTGGATGTTTCTACTCCAGACTCAGTCCACTGCTTCCGCAGGTCCCCCAAGGTCTGGAATCGGTCCTTCTCCACAATCTTCCTCAGGGTCCGGTCACCTCTTCTCGTTGTGCAGCGTTTTCTGCCACACTTTTTCCTTCCCACAGACTTCCCACTGAGGTGCCTTGATACAGCACTCTGGGAACAGCCTATTCGTTCAGAAATTTCTTTCTGTGTCTTACCCTCTTGCTTGAGGGTGTCAATGATGGCCTTCTGGACAGCAGTCAGGTCGGCAGTCTTACCCATGATTGTGGTTTTGAGTAATGAACCAGGCTGGGAGTTTATAAAAGCCTCAGGAATCTTTTGCAGGTGTTTAGAGTTAATTAGTTGATTCAGATGATTAGGTTAATAGCTCGTTTAGAGAACCTTTTAATGATATGCTAATTTTTTGAGATAGGAATTTGGGGTTTTCATGAGCTGTATGCCAAAATAATCAATATTAAAACAATAAAAGGCTTGAACTACTTCAGTTGGTGTGTAATGAATCTAAAATATATGAAAGTCTAATGTTTATCAGTACATTACAGAAAATAATGAACTTTATCACAATATGCTAATTTTTTTAGAAGGACCTGTATAATGTTGTCCTCCACTGCATATGTGAACCTAATACTGTATTTTCCATGTTGCAAAGGATTAGAAAAATTAAAGCTGCCAAAGTGAATTGGGTTCAGCTGCAATACACCACTTACAACCTGTGGACAAAGCAGCCATGTTTTTTCTAACCTTGTTCAACTTGTTTAATTATACCGTAATATTTTTTTTCTTATATTTTGACCAGGTTTTGTATTCCCACCATTTTCTTAACTCTTTAGCACATTCTGACAAAAATTTAATTTCATAAAATTTGTAGTTACAGTGAAGTATGATCAGTTGTTAATAATATAATCCTTGCTTTAAAGATAGCCTGTCGGCTTTCATTTGTGCTTTGCGGTTTAAATGAAACATGCAATTTTAACATATTTTTGGGATAATGACTTTCTCATTGTTTTACAACAATTTCAGTAATAATACTTTTGCTATGCCTACCATTTGCATTTTCTTTCAAAGCTTTTTGCCTATATTTATAACAGAATGAGGTTTCTGCCTGCAGATTTTTCATCTTGTTTGCTACTTGGTTGTTACATGCAAGACATATAGCAATTGTAATAACAATCATATTTACTACTAGATATTTTGTCTTTGCTCATAGCCTCCTGGGGTGTTTTTGTATTTTAAACATGACTCTACCTTTTATATATCAGGATGGGGACATGACACCCCAAAATGTGGCAACCTGTTAATGAAAACGTACATGTAATAAGCTATTATCATGCTAATTTAGCAACCATTTTAAAGGCAAATTTTTGTTTACATTTTATATTTGTTTATAAAATAGAACATTTTTGAACTTGGATGTATTAATTACATATAATATAGATTAGACCAGTGTAATGCATCCATACGATAAATGAATGGACTTGTCAGTCATATGACTCTTACATATACTGGGACACCTCCCCTCCCTCTGCATTTAGCTAACAATTTCCAGGTTAATGTCGCCCACCAATGGAACAGACTATTATAAAATGTAGGTCCCTGTCACCTATGCAGAGCAGGGGTTTATTCATGTCAAAAATGTCACCCAAGAATGTAACAGATGAATTAGTGAAATGTATTTCCTTGTCCACTAGGTAGAGCAGGGGTATATTACAGCCAAAAATTGGTGAATGTCACCCTACTATGTAACAGAACAATTCGTAAAATGTATTAACCTGTCAACACATTTATTAACCAGGGGTATATCACAGACAAAAATTGGTGACTTTTACCCAAAAATTTAAGACAAATTAGTGAAATAAAATATGTACAAATTAAAAGCAATAATCTTGATGTATAAGGTGGAGGTCCATATGGAGTAAGAGGTTGAGGAGGCGGTGGAGGAGGACGAGGTAGCCAACACTGGTTTTTGGTTTAATTTTTTTTTATTAGGATACACCCCCAAAAGAGTGGGAAATATAAAAAATACAACAATGAGCAATTGCGCTGTAGTATAACAATGGCTGGGTAAGGCCGGTATACATGTCTATTCTGCGCAAGGTACGGGCAAGTCCCGTGGGATCCATGCCTGGTTCATTTTAATGAACATGAGCTTTTCCACATTGGCTGTGGACAGGCGGCTGCGCTTGTCTGTGATAACTCTCCCTGCCGTTCTAAACACGCGTTCAGATAATACACTGGCTGCAGGGCAGGCCAGCACCTCCAAGGCGTAAAGGGCAAGCTCAGGCCATGTGCCCAATTTTGAGACCCAGAAGTTGAAGGGGCAGACCCGTCATTCAGTACGTGTAGGCGTGTGCACACATACTGCTCCACCATGTTGGTGAAATGCTGCCTCCTGCTAAGACTTTCCAAATCAGCTGGTGGTGCTGGTTGTTGTGGCATGCTGACAGCTTTTCCACATTTCGGTCATGCTAACCCTGCCTACTGAAGTGCTGGTGGTGCCCCAGCTGCGTTCGCGACCTCTTCCTCCTCCTCTGTCTTCGCCACTGTGCCCCCGCTGTCAGGTGGGAATGCCACCAGCAGCGGGTCTACCAGTATGCGTTTGTACTCGCGAATCATATGATGGCCACCCAGTAATCAGCACAAGTTATAATGTGGGCAACTCGGCAGTCGTTGCAGAGACACTGCAGCATGTAATCGCTCATGTGTGCCAGGCTGCCCAGAGGCAACAACAAGCTGTCCTCTGTGGGAGGTGTATTGTCTGTGTCCTCTGTATCTCTCCCCCCCACCCCCACCCCTCCTCCGCAGTGATGGCCATGATCTGGTTTGGGTGCCATCCTGTTGCGAACACAATTCCTCCTCTTCCTCCTCCATCTCCTCATCCTCCACCTCGTCATCCTCCAGAACTGTGTCCTGGCTGGACAATTGTGTACCTGGTATTTGTGGGTTCAGGAACCCATCCTCGGAGCCACTTGTGAAGAAACCCTATGAAATGATCATTCTTCCTCCTCTTCCTGTGCCACATCCTCTTCCATCATTGCCTGAAGCGTTTTTTCAAGGAGGCATAGAAGTGGGATAGTAACGCTGAGAACGGCTTTATCGGCACTGGCCATGTTGGTGGAGTACTCGAAACAGCGCAGGTCTCGCATGGAGGCCCAGTCATTGGTGGTGAAGTGGTGATGTTCCACAGAGCGACTCACCTGTGCATGCTGCAGCTGAAACTCCACTCTCTCGCCTGCTGCTCGCTCAGTCTGGCCAGCATGTGCAAGGTGGAGTTCCACCTTGTGGGCACGCCTCATATGAGGTGGTGAGCGGAAAGGCCGAAGTTATGCTGCAGCAGCAGGATGAGAACGCTGAAAGTGCACGCGCACACGACCCGCACTCTCTGCAGTCGCTCTGACATATCGGGGTAATTTTTAAGGAACCTCTGCACCACCAAATTCAGCACATGCACCAGGCAAGGGATGTGCGTCAAACCGGCTAGGCCCAGAGCTGCTATGAGATTTCGCCCATTGCACACCACCAGGCTGGGCTTGAGGCTTACTGGCACCAACCACTCGTCGATCTGTTGTTTTAAAATTGCCTGCTGTCGTTTACCCCTGGCTGTGTTGAAGTTGGTGGTGAAGGGGTTACGTTGACCGGCTGAGGAGGTGGTAGAGGGTGAGGAAGCGGAGTAGGAGGATGAAGCAACAGGAGGACCTTGCCACAGATGGCAGTTGCGCAGTGCACACCTGATTTTGTCCCCCACTTGGTTGTGCAGGGAAGGGATGGCTCACCTGGAAAAGTAGTGTCTGCTGGGCACGACGTACTGTGGGACAGCCACAGCCATAAGGCTTTTAAAACTATCCGTCTCCATCAGATGGAATGACAGCATTTCAAAGGACAGTAATTTTGAAATGCTGGCGTTCAGGGCCAGGGATCGCGGGTGGGTAGGGGGGTACTTCCTCTTCTGCTCCAGTGTTTGGGAGATGGAGAGCTGAACGCTTCCATGGGACATTGTGGAGATGCTTGGTGACCCAAGTGGTGGTGTTGCTGGCAGATCCTCCGTTTTGCGGGGTGGAAGGTGGCACTGTCACTCCAGAGGTGGATGAAGAGGCTGAGACTGCAGCAGAAGAGGAAGCAGGAGGAGGCAGAGACCTTTCTTGGTTTTCGAGGTGTCTACTCCACTGCAGCTCGTGCTTTGCACTCAAATGCCTGGTCATGCAGGTTGTACTCAGGTTGAGAACGTTTATGCCTCGCTTCAGGCTCTAATTGCACAGCATGCAAACCACTCGTGTCTTGTCGTCAGCACATTGCCTGTCTGAAGAACTGCCACGCCGGGGAACTCCTTGGAGCTGGCTTTGGTGTGCCTGGTCCCTTGCTACATTGGGCAGTAGCAGGCATACGGTCTACAGGACGGCCGCTCTGCCTTTGCACTCTGCTCCCTCTTCTGCTGTGCTGGTGGCTCTGTGAGACCACCGCCTCTTCCTCTGAACTACACAGGTCACTCGCATGACCTTGATTCCATGTGGGGTCGAGGACCTCATCGTCCTCCACATCATCTTCTACCCAGTCTTCACCCCTGCCCTCCTTGTCGGTCTGCACACTGCAGAAAGCCGCAGCAGTTGGCATCTGTATTTCGTCATCATCCGAGATGTGCTGCGGTGGTCCTACCATGTACTCATCTTGAAACATAAGTGGTTGGGCATCGATGCATTAAATTTCTTCCACTTCTGGGGCAGAGGCTATGTGGATGGCCCTGGGACTGTTTGGCTGATTTGCAAGTGGGTGAGGTGAAAGACTGATGGACATCTACTGCAGGTGCCAACTCTGATCTTTGAGCAGGAGACAATGTCAAGGAACTGGAGGCACTGTCTGAAACCCAATCTACTATTGCCTGTACTTGATCTGGCCTCACCATTCGTAGAGCCGCATTAGGCCCGACCAAATGCCTCTGAAGGTTCTGTTGCCTACTCGCACCTGATGAAGGTGTTTCACTTGTGTGTGTAGCTGGCACAGATCAACCACGTCCTCCCCCTGCAACAGGAGCTCCACCAGCAGCACCACAACCGTCATATTTCTCAAATTTAGGATCTTGCCCAAAATGTGTGATTTTATTTTTTTACCCAGAAAATTATTGTTGTATTTCTAGCTTAAATTGCACATTGACTAATGCTGCAAAGGCCACAGATGTAGGGTCTTGCCAAAAATTGGTTATTTTTATTTTTTGGAACCCAGAATATAATTGCAGTAGTTCAAGCTTCTATTTGACTGTCACAAATGCACATATGCTGTGCTGTTGCATAGAACTTGCATAAAATGGCCGCCGCCCACCTAACAGACGGATAGAAGTTATTTGTCTGGGTCACTGGGCTCAGGGCAGAGTAAAATGATTGTGCACTCTACCTACAAAAACTAAATCTAGGTAGACTGCTGAGTTTACAAGCACTTCTGATGAAAGATTCTGTCCTATTCTCTCCCTCACAGCAGCAGCATCCTATCCCTACACTAATCAGAGCAGAGTGACGTGCAGCGCTATGTGACTCCAGCTTATATAGAGGCTGGGTCACATGCTGCACTGGCCAATTACAGCCATGCCATTAGTAGGCATGGCTGTGATGGCTTCTAAGGGCACACGAGTTAAACGCTTGTTGATTGGCTGCTCTGCAGCCTTTCAAAAAGCGCTATTAACTCGCCGAACCCGAATTTTTACTGAAATGTTTGGGTCTGGGGTCCAAAAATCCTAAAGTTTGGTACGAAAGTTTGCTCAATCCTACTAAGGCCTCATGCACACGACCGTTGTTGTGTTCCGTTCCGCAAAATGGGATTCTGTTGTTCCGTGATCAGTTTCAGTTTTTGTTTCCATGTGTCATCCTTTTATTTTTGGAGGATCACCAGACATGAAGGAAAGTTAAAAAAAAAAAAAATCTAAGTCAAGTTTGCCATGCAAATGATAGGAAAAACACGGACGTGCGGATGACAATCTTGTGTGCCTCCGTGTTTTTTCACGGTCTCATTGACTTGAATGGGTCCGCAAACCGTTTTCCGTGAAAAAAATAGGACAGGTTATATTTTTTTGACTGACTAGAACCACAGATCAGAGATGCGGAAGACAAACTGTGCATTAGCAGAGTTTTCAACTGACCCATTGAAAGTCAATGGGTCCACAGAAAATCACGAAAAACTGAACAACTGACACTGAATGAAACAATGGTGGTGTGCATGAGGCCTAAGGAGGAAATGCAGGCGATCCCGGGACACGTGGGATGCCGAACAAGTGTGAGACCCAGACACCGTCGGAGGCTCCCGGGACCATCTCGAATACAGCGAAACAGCCTACGACTGTTAACTTAACACATCAACGCTATCTACTGCAACTACCAGTATTTCACATTTGATATACAATATGAAGAACGCGATGTGCAAGGTCACACAGTGACTTATATATAATTACCCATAACTTCTAATCCTGTGGGAAAAACAGACTTTATACTCAATTGTCTAATGTTGCATGACATACAGTGATTCATATATAATTGGCCATATACGATTGTTTATATTCCCTAATCTGAGGAAAATGGACTCCATATTGCACACAAGGGATTTGTGAACTGAACGGGTTCTATACAGAACTATTGTGATCGACTGGTCCTGTGGAATATTAACTGTGTATTCAGCTCGAGATATATGAACCCTGCTGATACTCCCTATACGTAGAATATAAGATATACAGAGGTATTGCATAATTTGCTGGAACAAAAGGTTTACCGTCAGAACATTGTGAAGTATCTGTTAATGCCCTTTTTGGAATAATCCATAAATATAGCAATTGATTACAAAGATACTCTCTGCTTGACCAAGTAGAACCGATAAGCTGCAAAAATTACAGGATACTATAATATACTATTCGGATCTGTACAATATTTTATTTACAGCTGTAAACAAAGAGCAATAGTACTATATAATCACATTTATTCTAATATATTTTAGATCTTTTATCTTTTATTTTTGTTCAACTTATTTATAAGTTTATTTATTAATTTATTATTGCAAATCTAGTTGTAATTTTTTTACAAATAAATACCCTTTATATTATACAACCGCACATCGGACCATCCTATATGTATCCTTATATAAGATAATTGAGTGCCCTCCTGCTATTTATTTTTACCTCTCCAATACGGCATTAGGTGTTGCCATAGGAGTGAGCACCATTTCATGTTTTAGTGATGGTCGAGCCACTGTAAACCAATATTATTTGTTACCCTTTTTCCCCAAACTAGTTACTTCAAAGAACGATTCTTCAAGTTTCTCTGCAACTTTATTTTTGCTGTGAAGCAAATCAACAATGGTATACCTTGAATAATTATCAACAAATGTGAAAAAATTGATGTTTTAATAGGCATGTTGCGCCAGAATTATGTCGTAAAATGTGCCAAAAAGAATGGCGTCTTGATTTGTGTCAAATATCAAGTTTTTTTTCTCCAGACTTTTCACCATAAAGAGTGCATCATGCCAGAAATTGGTCATAGATGTCAGTGGGCGGGGCTATCAAATTGGTGCATATTAGGCCTCATTTATCATCTGTTCGGCAAAAAATGGCTCAAATTGTTGTGGACAATTTAAATCAGCTGGCTGAAATGGCGCAATTCAAGAGAAATAGGCGAATAATCAAGTTTATATTTAAAACAGTTACACTTTAAAAGTGGCGTGCGCCTTTTGATATGAGGTAAAATAAATCTGCACTTTTTTTAATTTGTAATTTTAGCTTTTAGGTTTTTTTATATATATATTTTTTTTTTTGCGCAAGTTATGCCATTATTGATAAATGGCCCACAATATATTTTCGTGCCTGAGAGTACTCATTGGACCAAACATCTGTGTGTATTAAGTCAAGTGGCTGCTTTGATCTTGTGGCACTAATTTTAGGAAATGTTTTTTCTGGACATTTTCCCTTTTTAGGCTAGAGCTACATGGCGACACTGGTCACAGCCATCACTGCTGAGCAGCAGTGATCCCATAGAAATTAATGGGATGGCCGTGGCAGTCGCAAGAAATCCAACCACGTTTTGATTTCTTGAGACTGACGTGGTGAACCTGTTAATTTCTATGCGATCACCGCTGCTCAGCGATCCTGGTTGCCCTGTAAAAAAATAAACAAAATGCCACTTTCCCCTGATTTTATATTTAAAAAAATGTAAAACGCACACATATTGGGTATCGCCGCGTCCGTAACGAACGGCTCTATAAATATAGTGCATGATCCACCCTGTCTGAAAAACACCTGGGGGGGGGGGGAATAATAATAAACCGTTTTTAAAAAAAAAAGCTATTTTTGTCACCTTACATCACAAAAAGTGCAACGCCAAGCGATTAAAAAAAGGCATATGCCAATAAGTCACCTCATCCTGCAAAAAAAAGCGCCTACAAAAGACAATCGCCCAAAAAATAAAAAAATAAACTATAGCTCTCAGTACATGGAGACACTAAAACATAATATTTTTGGTTTTAAAAATTCAATTATTAAAGTGAATTAAATACAAAAAATATATACATATTAGGTATCGATGTGTCCAGAACAACCTGCTCTATATAAATATCACATGACTTAACCCCTCAGGTGAACACAGTAAAAAAATAAAAAATTAAGTGCTAAAAAATGTTTCAAAAATGCGTGTTTAAAGTGAAAAAATAAAAAAGCAGATGTTGGATAGCGCTGTGTCCGTAAAAACATGCTCTATAAAAATATTACATGACCTAACCCCTCAAGTGAATGCTGTAAAAATAAATACATATAAACTGTGCCAAAACAATATATATATATATATATATATATATATATATATATATATATATATATATATATATATATATATATATATATATATATATTTTTTTTTTTTTTTTGTCACCTTGCCTCATAAACTGCAATAATGAGTGATCAATAAATCATATGTACCCAAAAATGGTACCAATAAAAACGTAAACTCTTCCTGCAAAAAATGAGCCCCTGCACAAGAAAAATATAAAAAAAATATAGCGTTCAGAAAATGAAGACATAATAAAGCCTTTTTGAAAAAAAGTTAAGTAAAACTGAAACAATGTAGACATATTTGATATTGCCGTGTCCATAACAACCTGCTCTATAAAAATAGAGCATGATCTATCCTATCAGATGAACGTTATAAAAATTAAAAACCGTGCCAAAACAGCCATTTTTTGGTTACCTTGCCTCACAAAAAATGTAATATAGAGCGATTAGAAATCATATGTACCCCAAAATAATACCAATAAAACTGTCACCTTATCCCCTAGTTTCCAAAATGGGGTCACTTTTGGGAGTTTCTACTGTAGAGGTGCTACAGTGAGGGGCTTCAAATGGGAGATGGTGTCTAAAAACCAGTCCAGCAAAAACTGCCTTCTAAATACCATGCTTTAGTTTACATCAGTTTACGACTACATGTGGGGTGTTTCTGTAAACCTGAGAATCGGGGTAATAGATGTTGAGTTTTGTTTTGCAGTAAACCCTCTGTGTTAGAGAAAAATTTATTAAAATAGAAAATCTGCCAAAAAAGTGAAATTTTAAACATTTCTTCTCCATTTTCCTTTAATTCTTGTGAAACACCTAAAGGGTTAACAAAGTTTGTGAAATCAGTTTTAAGTTACTTGAGGGGTGTAATTTCTACAATAGGGTCATTTATGGTGGGTTTTTATTATGTAAGCCCCCACAAAGTGACTTCAGACCTGAACTGGTCGTTTTAAAAAGTGGGTTTTGGAAATTTTCTTAATTTCTAAGGTTTTGAACGTCCCCAAAAAATAAAATGACATTTACAAAATGATGCAAACTGAAAGTAGACATATGGGGAATGTCAAATAATAAATATTTTATAAGCTATCACTTTCTGTTTTAAAAGCAGGGAAATTTAAATTTTTTTATTTTTTTCATAAATGTGAAATATTTGGACTCCAAATGTATGACTATCATAAATAACAATGTGTCACAAGAAAACATTCTCAGAATGGCTTGGATAAATAAAAGAATTCCAAAGTTATTATTACCACATAAAGTGACACATATCAGACTTGCAAAAAATGGCCTGGGCAGGAAGGTGAAAACTGGCCCGGAGTAGACTGGGTTAAATGTGACTTCATTGCCCTGTCCTGGGAGTTTCTTCACAGACAACAAATTGCTTTCAAGACTAGGGATATACAGCACATCCCTTACTGTAATCCTTCTGCTTTATGTTGGGGAGACCTGACAATTAATGTAGCTGTCTCCTACTTCAGTACTTGGAGTGTTACTTTCTTCACTGACAGCACTTTTAACTCTTTGATCACTCTTATAGCTGTTTTCATTCTACCTTTCCATGACCTATTTTCTTGTACACAAAACGCTATGGGCCAGATTAATCATGACTCTGACAGCTCACTCCACTTTAACATATGGCTAAAGTCAGTTTTAGCCAAGTCAGATTTATGATCGGCCCTTTAAGACTGTAATAAATGTGGTTTGACGGTAGCAGTTTATCTGTCAGTAAGCAGCTTTACAAAAGTCGCACGTCTTTACGAAAAAAGTTGCACGTTTTTATGAAAAAGTCGCATGTTTTATTAAGTCTCGTAACAAGAGCATGGTCCTCACTGGAGTGAATTTGCAACTTTTTAAATAGTCCCAATAGTAAATCTGTCTAGAGATTCATTTACATAAGAAAACACGCCCACTTCCAGAAAACTGGCGAGCATAGTGCAGAGCAGAAAAAAGTCGCAAATTTGTGCGTAGTTTTAGCATTTGGGACTTTTTGGGGGACTTTTTCACTCCATTATTCTGACCTGAGCTAATGATAAATTTGGCCCTGTGTCTTCTTAAAATGAGCTTTGCTTGTAACTAGATCCTGTGTCTTCAATGCAGATTTTTCTCTTGAACTCCTCTATAAGCTTTCTTTGAACATACTCCAGAGTGAGAGCTCATTATCTGGACGTTCTCGTGCGGTCACAAGTGTGTCACAACTTTCTGGAAGACCACTGAGTAAAACCTCATGCACACGTCCGTGAAACACGGACTGTGAGATACCGGGCGGGATTTCTTCTGAGTACAGGAGCGCACGGCGTCATTGGTTGCTATGATGCTGTACCCTTCCTGCTGCCGCACAGCAATACACTGGTATGATCTATACCAGTGTATTACTGTACTGCGGCAGCAGGAAGCGCACGGCATCATAGCAACAAATGACGCCGTGCGCTCCTGTACTCAGAAGAAATCCCGGCCGGTATCACACTGTCTGTGTTTCACGGATGTGTGCATGAGGCTTAACAGTGCAGCGACATGGAAATCTTTATTTCTTCTCTAATACCTGCAGTACGCTGCCCTGCAGGGTATTGCAATGTGAGGTCACGGTAACTGGGCAAACGAGGGTTACTCGCAGTTTGTATGGAGTCCCTGGGCAGGCATATAGCAGTGATGGAGAGGCTGGCACAGAGGTCCTCTGGGACACTCTCTGTATGTAGGGACCAGGCCTGATGGTGGATGAGGTGCCCTAGATGTTGCAGGTGTTTAATGTGCCTGGGGGCAAGGTCCCTTTTAAGATTTGTGACGCCAGTGCCTGTGATGGTGGCACACCGATTTCTAGCAGTAATAAGTGAGGAACACAGGTTGCGGTGAACCAAAATTTTCTTTACTAGTAACAGTTCAACTTTGTACAGTTGGTTGTAAGCACAGTTACATATAGCAGGTTCACATCACAAGCAGGCTTTCATATTATCGGCAGGTAATAATGTTCCTTGCAAGATACTCGGGGGTAAACAACAACACTCCCAGATCAGGTTGTACCTTCTCCTCAGAAATACTGTACACTGTTCCTAAGAACTTCTGTCTGTTCTTCTCCCAAGGTCCAGATGCCCTAATGCTGGCTTTTATCCTTGGTAACAATCTTCCTTAGGTATATATCCTTGCTTTACATAAATAATCCTTCTGCCCTTCAGCTTACTTGCATAGCTGGAACACTGGCTCGGCTCTGCTCTGCTTGTGGGAACTGCAGGTTTCTCCCAGGAGGCAAACTCTTCTCTTGGGGTGAATCCTCTGAGCTAACTGAGGCTCAGGAACTTCAGGCAGGCTATGCTCCTTCACTAGCCTCCTGGTGGAAACTAGAAGCCTGGTCTGTCTAGCTGCATGTCAGGAGGAGGCCCTCAGCTTGGCTCTGGCTGGTGCCCTCTCACTTCTGTCTTTCCAAAGACTCCTGACTACCTCCTACCTCCTCCCTGTCTTGGCCTGAATATATATATATATATATATATATATATATATATATATATATATATATATATATATATATATATATATATATACTAGGGGCTCCCTATCTCCCTCTAGTGTCTAGGATGAATAACTGCACCCTAATAAGCCTGCTGCACAGCTAACAGGGGAGAAATACACATAAAAGCATATGGAAATACATTAAAATGAACTGAGAAATACACTGCCTCTGTCCCTTAGGAGTAGGAGGACAACGTGGCCCGATTGACCCTTGTGTAGTGCCCACATTTACCTAGTGGGACACTACATACCTTGCAGGTGCTCTCCAATTTCTAAGGTATTTATGTAGTCCTGCTTAACTTAGACTGGTACAGTTTTCTCATTAAATGGAGCTTGTTTCTGGAATAAATTCTGTCATGAACTTTCTGGAGCTCCTCCCACATCTTTTGCAGTCTCACATTTACTTATGTCTGATCATCTATACTGAGGGAGATAGTGCTCTGTGCTTTCTGATCCTTCTCCAATACTCTGGTAGTGGATCTGATTTTACATTCTTGTGTGTATTTCCACATACCTTCTCTTAGTAGAAGCATCTTCACTTTGAATTTCCAGGATTGGACGTTTTGGTTAGCCAGGACTGGCACAGAATTTCACTGAGCTGCAGCTGGTGGCCATCTTTGCTCATTGTTGTCCCTCCGTATGCGGTGTGCTTCTGGGCCCATAACCAGTGATGGCCAGTTCGCATTGTTCGCCCGCAACATATGCGGGCTGCCACCTTTTTTTACAAGTCCGGCGAGGCAGCAGGTAAGCCCTTGCCTGAGCCTGTGCGCGAGCCGGTCTGAAAACAAGTGCGGTCTGCGGGAGTAGGCAGTTCTGAGAACAGCCACCGGGGGTCTTCATCAGGCTGTTCTCGGAACTGCCTGCTCCCGGTGACCGCCTTTGTTTTCAGACCGGCTCGCGCACAGGTAAGTCTTTGGTGTGTTTGACAGATCTAAATTCCTCTCAATAAATGAGGGGAATAGAGAAATAGGAGTGAAAAGGGGCGCACAATAGGGTAGTATGTATATACAGATACAATGATAATATCATAGGAATTGTGAAGGCTCACCTTTTTTGGTTGTGCAAAATTTAGGCACAACTCTATTGAAGGCTTTAAAGTGATGAGACTTATCTTCCGGAACTGCAGCCGCAGATTGTGAGTGCTTTTTGATGGGATGTCCAGTCCCACAAAAGGAAAAAATGGCAATAAGAGAGAAATTCTGCTTCGGCGCAAGTCCACAAATGGAAACAGTCTCACAAGTATGGTAGTTCTTCTTTAATGGAAACAACGCATTTCGGGGAGTGAAACATCCCCTTCATCAGGTTTCATAGTATTACAATAAACAGACAGATATTTATAGGTGCAGAATAACAAAACAAAAAAAAGCCAAAAACGGGTACCTGGGCCCGCCCCCTAGGGGTGGAGCTACCGCCAAAACGGGTACCTGGGCCCGCCCCTAGGGGCGGAGCTACCTGCAGGTGTCAGTTCAGACATCAGGTAAACTCAATCTAATCAAATCTCAGTTTTGTTTATACAAATCTTACTATGGTATAATCCCATGTAATTCTGTATAAGTTCAATAAAAACCGAGTATCATAAACATTTATTTCAAGTAAAGACATTTCTGTGTATTTAACACATATACATCATGTGACTGCAGGAGGTCACATGATCGGACTGCAGACTGGAGACATGAGCATCCACTGGTGATCGTCTCTCTCTCTCTCTCTCTCATATGGAAGTGCAGGGGGAGAAGGAGAGAGGCCGATCACCATGGGCTCCTGTCTCTGTACGTGTGAATACTTTGCTGTCTGCAGGAGGCCGCCGGCCAGGGGGCGTGTCGGTCTGTGACGTCATGACCATGTGATCGCAACCTTGCGGTCACATGGTCCGTTGCCAGGACAACGGGAATGCTTTGGTTTCAGGCCACAATTAGGTGATATGAAAGAGCTCTGCCCTGGTATATCCAGGGGATTCAATAGACCGGGTTACAGCTCTGTATATTGATTTAGGATAGCTCTGCATATTACATATGCTTGGAGTGCATACTAAAATCATAATTATGAATGAGGGGTAAAAAAATGAATGAAGGGTAATCACATAATTATCAGATAATCAATAGATAATTGATAAATAGGTTGTATATAAAATTAATAGGTGATATGAATAAAATCCAATAGCACTGTTTAAGTAAAAATCAATATAAAGACTACTCATAATTAGTAAGAATATAAAATAGAATTGTTTATAATGAAAGTATACACAATATAGTGGGATATAGATATAAAATCTGAGTGATTTCAGATATGCCGTTTCCCTAATGCTAGTTATTTTCTTGTATATTAAAAGGTACTCAGAGGGCACATGATATATTATAATATTTTGGTACATTATTTTATTTTTGTTTTTTATTCTATATTTTTATTTCTATTATTATTTGTATGGGACATATTGTTTGTTATATATCTAACGTTGGATACTTGGACTTCATAGATTAATTTCAAATGCCTCGTTAAGGCCATAGGGATTGAGGCTGTTTAATTTAAAAATCCAGTACATCTCTCGGCGTCTGATGTACTGGATGTCTTTCTGGAGATGGATTGGGATCTGTTCTATAGGTGTTGCAGAGAATCCGACTGTATTACCCTCGTGCTGTTCCGTTGCGTGTCTGGAGACGCTATGTTTCATAAATTTCTTTTTGATATTTGACCTATGCTTATTAAATCTGTTGCGTAGGGTTTGAATGGTGTGGCCTACATATTGTAGATGACATGGACATTCAAGTAGGTATATTATGTGGTTGGAGTTGCAGGTTAGGTGTTCTGAAATCTGAAAGGATTCCCCAGTTGAGCGACTTTGGAAGGATGACCTCTGGTAGATGCTAGTGCAGCATAAACATCTACGGTGACCACATTTGTAGCTGCCTTGGGGGGTCCTAGTGTCCTGATCACGGGTGGGATAAGTAATAGATCTTAGTTTACTGGGCGCCAGAATATTTTTTAGGGTTTTTGCTCTTCTGTATGTGAAGCGGGGATTCACCGGAATGATTTGGCTCAAAATGGGGTCTCTTTTTAGGATGTGCCAGTGTTTCTCCATAGCCGCTTTGATGGCCTTATGGTTCTGATTGTATGTTGTTATAAAATTGTACCCATAGGGACTGATTTCGGTATTTCCCTTCTCTTTTTTTATTGCTGGGGCCAGACATTCTGATTGTGTAAGATCAGTTGCTTTTTGTCTTGCACCCATAATGATGTTTCTTGGGTATCCTTTTTGTTTGAACCTAGATGTTAAGGTATCGCATTGTAGTGTAAAGTCCGTATGTAATGTACAGTTTCGACGGAGGCGCTTGTATTGGCTAAAAGGAACGTTGGCTTTCCATTTCCTGTAATGTGAGCTCCGGAAATCGAGATAACTGTTGCTGTCTACCTTTTTGAAAAATGTACGTGTCCTGATTTCTTTGTTTTGTATAAAAATCTCTAGATCCCAAAAATCTATTTTTTCCGGCTCATGCGTCCCTGTGAGTGATATGCCCCAGTTGTTTGTATTGAGGTGGGAAATGAAATTTTTTATTGTTGTCTGGTCGCCATCCCAAATGAAAATGAGATCATCAATGTATCTTTTGAAAAAGATATTATCTGTCCAGAATTTAGTTTGGTAAATGAGGGTCTCTTCAAAAGCTCCCATGAACAAGTTAGCATAACTCGGCGCGAAACGCGTCCCCATCGCAGTCCCCCTTGTTTGTCTATAGATTTTGTCTTGAAATGTGAAAACATTGTGTTTTAAGATGAATTCTATCCCTTTAATGATAAATGATCTCTGTTGTATAGGCATATCTTGATCATTGTTCAAAAAAGTGGATGCACACTTCAGTCCCAAGTCATGGGATATGTTGGTGTAGAGTGCTGACACATCTAGAGTGAGCAGAAGGTAACTCTCTTTCCATTTGATATTTTTTAGTAGTGTGATCAAGGATGTGGAGTCTTTCAGATGGGACTTCAAATTTAGAACATATTTTTGGAGGTGGATATCAATGTAATGGGAAAGATTCCTAGTAAGGGAGGTGACACCGGAGATGATGGGTCTCCCGGGGGGATTTTTTAGGTCTTTATGGATTTTGGGGAGGTGGTAGAAGGTGGCGAGTGTTGCATCTTTCACAAGAATATATTCTTTCTCCCTTTTGTTTAAGATGGTTGGGTTAAGATGGTTAAGGGCTTACCTGTGCCTTCGTCGGACTTGTGAAAAAAGATGGCAGCCGCATATGATCGCGGGCGAACAATGTGAACTGGCCATCACTGCCCATAACCTGTTGGCAGTGGATTAATCAGGTCTCCATTAGGCATAGCACCAGGAACAACAGGGTTTTATTCAGAAATAACGGTACAGCATATGAATAGAACGCTCAGAATCTGATCACATTTGCGTCTGGCTTTCTTCTCTCTCAGCTCTCTGCACATGTGCAGCAAGTCTCTGCCCTTCTGGTTTTTCTTTTTAGCAGTACTTTATTAACATAACAATGTGTCTGCAAACAGGCAATCGCATAACGCAGTTGTTGCAATACACAGAATAAGGCTTATTCCAATACCAAGACTGCTCTTCATCTTTAGCATTATGTCCCCTTGCTCTTTCCATGCTGCCCCTCTTCTTGGATGTCACTATTTCCCTTCAACTCCTCCTGTAACTTCCCACTTACCTAATAACATCTATCATAGGGTACAAGGCAGTACCAATACACCTTGCAATAAATGAAAGAACCAACTGGTCCTACCACATCCAGAGTGTTGCTGGCGTGCCAGTTTGATATCTGCTGAATCCAGAAAAGGGCCCTTGTTGTGATAAAGCAAAAAGAATAATCGCAAAAGGAAGGGATGGTAACTGTGTCTGGTAAATACCCAGCATGGGGCGCTGTGCTGGCATTGGATAACAGAGCCATCCCAATGTATAACAGGGTAATCTAGGGCATAGCTTTACCCCCTAGTGCTACCACACAGTACTGATGCCCACATGGTGCTCCCTTACAGTATTAATATCGACATTATGCTCTTAAGAGTACTAATGCTCACATTGTGTATCCTTCACAGTAGTTATGTCCACACTGTGCCTCCTTTACAGCAGAAATGCTTACATTATGCCCCCTTACTACAGTGTTGCCCACATTGTGGCCCCTTCACGGTAGTTATGCCCACCTTTTGTGCCCTCTCACTGTAGTTATGTCCTCCTTTTGGCCCCTAGTGCCCTCTACAGCTCCATTAAAAAAATAAATAAAAATAAAATACCTGTTTCCCTGATGATCAGCACATCCTGCGCAACGCAGCAGGATTCTCTCTCTTTCACCACTTTTCCCGCACAGCCAGCAGCACGATGTGCGGCTACTGAGGAGCACCAGAGAAGAGCAGAACAGTGAAGCAGGGAGCGGATGGCTCCCTGCTTTATGTAAATGAACTGCCTGGCGCCTCTGCGCCAGGGGCACATGCACTGGCTGCCTCACCATTCGCTATGCCCCTGTTTATGGGCAAGATCTTTTTCCCATGGATCCTGTCAAATAGTTCAGAAATCAGTTCCAAGGGACATGCCGTAATTATTTTATTTATCACTATCTTCAGACCAAGGTAGTCCTATATATTCTTGAAGAGAATCCAAATATAATTTTTTCCTTGACAAAAAAAAAGACTGCTCCCAGCAGGAAAGAATTTGCTGATGAATCTTCTCTCCAGGTTCTCCTTAATGTATTCAGGCAAGGCTTTATCCTCTGGAAAGGATGGTGGATACACATGACCATGTGAAGGAGTGGTGCTAGGTAAAAGGTTGATGGGATAGTCATACGGCATATGAAGTGGCAGTCATAGCCGCCTCCTTGTTGAAAACATTCTCGTAACTGGCAAATGATGGAGATGGTCCATTGATGTTTTCAGGGATTTGAGGAATCTGGAATGGATGAACTGTAGACAGTGTTGGTGGCATAGAGACCCACAAGGCAGAATGTGCCCGGTTTCCAAATTGATGACAGAAACCTGGAGATGTAGCCAAGGCAATCCCAGCAAAAAATAACTAAATAGATTCAGGGAGAATATAACTGTAGATCATCTTTTTGTCTAGCTGAATCTCCATGGGCACTCCTTAAACCTATTCTGTGCCCATGAAGAGGTACACTGTTAAAGAGAGGCCACAGCCAAGGACTTCAACAGGTGTACAGTGGGTACAGTTTTTGCGAGAGATCATCTTTGTGTAAGGCTGTCTCTATTAGGCTACATTCAAACAACAGTAAAAACAGACGTGTGGAGTCATACAGCAATTTATTTATATATTTTTATGGCGAGTGATTAATGGACATTTAAAAAAATCTTGTCTGTTTTCTTCACATTTTACTATGTTGTGTCAATGTAGCCTAAACCCTAGGCTCTGAAGTTTCCTAGCTGGAGAGTGCAATTCTTCCCATAATCAGCCCTACCGTTGCAATATAGGCACATATTGATGTTGTGTCTTTTCTGGAATTCCAGCTCAGACAGCATGACTCTTTTTCTAGTTGTATATGATCCTCTTGAGAAGCAGATGGGGAGGGGTGTAAAAGTGTTTGATAGGAAGGTGCCAGTCATGGCGTTTTTCTGGAAGCTGGCTTCCAGGGCATCGTTGTTTTAGGACCTCTCTGAGGACAGGTTATAATAGGCAAGTTTACCTGCCAGGGATGTAGAAAGGATAATGCAGTAGAAGCCATCTGGCAAGGCTCCTCAAAAACCTTTATAAAAGGTCGAAAGACATTTGTGCAGATCAAACATAAGGGAATCTCGCTGTTCTCCGAGAGGTGTGGCCCAAGTCTAAACTTCCAGACAGGAGGCACACTATGACAGCAACTTTGGCACTATCTGTGGGACCTGGTGGGCCTGTAATTCATATTAAGTAATGCAATGTTTCAGAAAGCCACAGCAAGTTTTCAGATCGACAGCAAAATGAGAAAGCAGTGTTGGGTGCAATTTGGTGCCTATGGAGTAAGAGACAAATGGGGCCCCCAGTGCTGAAGCTGCAGTTTGAGGTGATAGAGCTGGACTGAGACGGCCATAGAGTCCAGAGGTGTTGAGATGGTGTTCATTAATTGTAGCAGTTGGTAACTCTGCTGGGTAGTCAGCTCTGTGAATAAATCCTGTATTCCCAAAAACTGGGGGCAAACTGTAATGCAGCGGCATGGACAGACTAATGCTGAACAGATTTTTCTTAGGGCTACTCCTAAGTGCTTCCATAGTTTTCACCCTTTCCTTTGGTGCAGGGTAACCACCAGGCCACTTGAAGTAGTCTCTGTTCAATGACAGCTGACCCAAAGTGTCAAGAGACAATGCTGCATGGTTACAAGGGAACAGATAAGATTGTGGTCGGCGAACAAACTGAAGTCAGAGCAGGCATAGTACAAGCAATCCGGTAAACAGGAAATGGGTCAGGGCAGATGGCACAGGGTCAATTCAATGAATAGGCAGCAATCATAAGAGCTGGAACAGGATTAACAAGGTAAACTTGTTGCTCAGGCACCTTCCCATGGGGAAGGCACTCTAAATATCCCAGGAAGGCTATAGCTTACCCTAAATAAAGCAGTGATTTGCTGGGGACAGGTTAGGCTATGTGTGCTGGCCCTTCAAGAGCAGTAGAGAGCGTGAGCCATAAAGGAGCAGAGTAGGAACTAGCAGGCAGGAAGCGGAGATGGCTAGATGAAATGCTGGTAATAGAGAGGTGAGAAGGGTGAGTGCTGGCAGCCATGCCTATCGGGAGTTGTCGGTGGGCATGGACCACTGGCATTACAGGTAATTTAGCAGCAAAATGTATAAAGTTCTACCTACAGTTAGGGGTGCAGTTAGGTCAAAACTTTCGGGGCTTGAGCCCCGGATGTTTTGTCCAGTGCCCCGAATGTTATGCTGGCCTGGTAATATTAATAAAAAAAATATATATATATATATATATATACAGGTCCTTCTAAAAAAATTAGCATATTGTGATAAAGTTCATTATTTTCTGCAATGTACTGATAAACATTAGACTTTCATATATTTTAGATTCATTACTCACCAACTGAAGTAGTTCAAGCCTTTTATTGTTTTAATATTGATGATTTTGGCATACAGCTCATGAAAACCCAAATTTCCTATCTCAAAGAATTAGCATATTTCATCCGACCAATAAAAGAAAAGTGTTTTTAATACAAAAAAAGTCAACCTTCAAATAATTATGTTCAGTTATGCACTCAATACTTGGTCGGGAATCCTTTTGCAGAAATGACTGCCTCCATGCCACGCCGCATTGAAGCAATCAGCCTGTGGCACTGCTGAGGTGTTATGGAGGCCCAGGATGCTTCGATAGCGGCCTTAAGCTCATCCAGAGTGTTGGGTCTTGCGTCTCTCAACTTTCTCTTCCCAATATCCCACAGATTCTCTATGGGGTTCAGGTCAGGAGAGTTGGCAGGCCAATTGAGCACAGTAATACCATGGTCAGTAAACCATTTACCAGTGGTTTTGGCACTGTGAGCAGGTGCCAGGTCGTGCTGAAAAATGAAATCTTCATCTCCATAAAGCTTTTCAGCAGATGGAAGCATGAAGTGCTCCAAAATCTCCTGATAGCTAGCTGCATTGACCCTGCCCTTGATAAAACACAGTGGACCAACACCAGCAGCTGACATGGCACCCCAGACCATCACTGACTGTGGGTACTTGACGCTGGACTTCAGGCATTTTGGCATTTCCCTCTCCCCAGTCTTCCTCCAGACTCTGGCACTTTGATTTCCGAATGACATGCAAAATTTGCTTTCATCCGAAAAAAGTACTTTGGACCACTGAGCAACAGTCCAGTGCTGCTTCTCTGTAGCCCAGGTCAGGCGCTTCTGCCGCTGTTTCTGGTTCAAAAGTGGCTTGACCTGAGGAATGCGGCACCTGTAGCCCATTTCCTGCACACGCCTGTACACGGTGGCTCTGGATGTTTCTACTCCAGACTCAGTCCACTGCTTCCGCAGGTCCCCCAAGGTCTGGAATCGGTCCTTCTCCACAATCTTCCTCAGGGTCCGGTCACCTCTTCTCGTTGAGCAGCGTTTTCTGCCACACTTTTTCCTTCCCACAGACTTCCCACTGAGGTGCCTTGATACAGCACTCTGGGAACAGCCTATTCGTTCAGAAATTTCTTTCTGTGTCTTACCCTCTTGCTTGAGGGTGTCAATGATGGCCTTCTGGACAGCAGTCAGGTCGGCAGTCTTACCCATGATTGCGGTTTTGAGTAATGAACCAGGCTGGGAGTTTTTAAAAGCCTCAGGAATCTTTTGCCGGTGTTTAGAGTTAATTAGTTGATTCAGATGATTAGGTTAATGGCTCGTTTAGAGAACCTTTTCATGATATGCTAATTTTTAGAGATAGGAATTTGGGGTTTTCATGAGCTGTATGCCAAAATCATCAATATTAAAACAATAAAAGGCTTGAACTACTTCAGTTGGTTTGTAATGAATCTAAAATATATGAAAGTCTAATGTTTATCAGTACATTACAGAAAATAATGAACTTTATCACAATATGCTAATTTTTTGAGAAGGACCTGTGTGTGTGTGTGTGTGTATGTGTATATATGTGTGTGTATGTGTGTGTATATATATATATATATATATATATATATATATATATATATATATATATATATATATATATATAATATATATAATATATATATATTTTTTTTTTATTTGGCTATTCCCCAACCCCCTATGTACTTTTGGGCTGTGCGGGCAGGAGTTGTCACTTCAGTGCACAATCCCGTCCTGCGGCGAGTGATCCCGCAAGACCCGCCGCTGTGGGTCACGGGTCTCATGGGGTCACGCCGCAGGATGGGATTGCGCACCGAAGTAACTGAACTCAGGCCCACTCCGCCCACAAGTATTGGATCAGCAGAACAAGTACAAGAGGGGTGGGGGGGGATGATCTTTGGGGTTGTCCAGATGGCTAGGCCCTAAACAGTAGTTAACCCATTTCAGCAGACCCATCTGGCATGACGCCCCCCCCCCCACCCCCAATGCAAGTCAATGGGGACGGATCAGTTTTCTGACGCAATCTGAAACAATAGAAAACTGATCCGTCCTCCTTTGACTTTCAGTGGAGTTTATGGCGGATCCGTCTTGACAGTGTTAACCACCTCAGCTCCCCTAGCTTAAACCCTCTTAATGACAAGACCACTTTTTACAATTCTGCTCGGACATGCAACTTGCCACCCAAATGAATTTTGCCTCCTTTTCTTCTCCCTAATAGAGCTTTCATTTGGTGGTATTTCATTGCTGCTGACATTTTTACTTTTTTATTAATCAAAATTTACTGAATTTTTTGCAAAAAAAGACATTTTTCACTTTCAGTTGTAAATTTTTTTAAATAAAACTACATTTCTATATAACGTTTTATCTAAATTTATTGTTCTACATGTCTTTGATAAAAAAAAATGCAATAAGTCTATATTTATTGGTTTGCGCAAAAGTTATAGTGTTAACAAACTATGGTACAAAAATGTGAATTTTGAAGCAGCTCTGACTTTCTGAGCACCTGTCATGTTTCCTGAGGTTCTACAATGCCCAGACAGCAGAAACACCCCATAAATGACCCCATTTCAGAAAGTAGACACCCTAAGGTATTCGCTGATGGGCATAGTAAGTTCATGGAAGTTTTTATTTTTTGTCACAAGTTAGCGGAAAATGATGATTGTAAGAAAAAAATGCCCATCACGAAATACCTTGGGGTGTCTTCTTTCCAAAATGGGGTTACTTGTGGGGTATTTATACTGCCCTGGCATTTTAGGGGCCCTAATGCGTGAGAAGTAGTTTGAAATCCAAATGTGTAAAAAATGCCCTGTGAAATCCTAAAAGGTGCTCTTTAGAATTTTGGCCCCTTTGCCCACCTAGGCTGCAAAAAAGTGTCGCACATGTGGTATCACCGTACTCTGGAGAAGTAGGGCAATGTATTTTGGGGTTGAGATATTTCTCTCACCCAGCATGGGTAAATGTAAAAAGACACCCCAAAACACATTGCCCAACTTCTCCTGAGTACGGCGATGCCACATGTGTGACACTTTTTTGCAGCCTAGGTGCGCAAAGGGACCAAAATTCCTTTTAGGAGGGCATTTTTTGACATTTGGATTCCAGACTTCTTCTCACGCTTTTGGGCCTCTAAAATGCCAGGGCAGTATAAATACCCCACATGTGACCCCATTTTGGAAAGAAGACACCCCAGGTATTCCATGAGGGGCATGGTGAGTTCCTATATATATAATTTAATTTTTTGCACGGGTTAGCGGAAATGGATGTTTTTTTTGTTTTTTCTCACAAAGTCTCCCTTTCCGCTAACTTGGGACAAAAAGTTAAATCTTTCATGGACTCAATATGCCCCTCAGCGAATACCTTGGGGTGTCGTCTTTCCAAAATGGGGTCATTTGTGGGGTGTTTGTACTGCCCTGGCATTTAAGAGTCTCCACAATTATTACATGTATGGCCAGCATTAGGAGTTTCTGCTATTCTCCTTATATTGAGCATACAGGTAATGAGATTTTATTTATTTTTTCCGTTGAGCCTCTGGGCTAAAAGAAAAAAATTGAACTGCACAGCTTTCTATATTCGCATCGATCAATGTGGATGAAAAAAATCTCTGACAAAAAGAGTGGAAAGGCGTCTGCCAGGACATAGGAGCTCCGCCCAACATCCAAACCCACTCAGCACGTATCCCCTGGCAAACCCGATTTCTCCATTCTCATCAATCGATGTGGATAAATGAATCATTGCCGGGACTTTATTTATTTATGTTTTATATACAAAGTGTTTGCCAAAGCATATGAACACCACCCCTCAGCTCATAAGCATCGGCAAACATATTTTTTACTGCAGAGGAGAAATCTCGTCTTGCAACGCCGCATACACCGACTTTTGTGTAATCTGACAGCAGCGCAATGCTTCTGTCAGAATGCACATCAGTGCTGCAGCTAGTCGATCGGTTGGTCCACCTAGAAGGTGCAACGCAATAAATTTATTAACATTAACTTTATATAACATTTGAACAGCACATTAACTTTTATCAACTTTATTGAACAGAACATTAACTTTTTTGCTTACCGGTGCTTTTTTATTCATTTTTTTATTTTTTTTTACCCTTTTATAGGACAAACCTCTCCTTCCCCATAGGACAATGTGCAAAGCGCAAATCTCCCAGAGATGTGGCACTTTGTCCCAGATGAAAGGAGAGGTTTGCAGCAGCTGTGAGTGAAAGGGCCCTAAGAGCTCTGTGTGCCTGTCCTGTGTCACGCAATCCCTATGCAAATAGTGTACCTGTGTGTGGTACTTCCGGAAACACTCCCCTAAGCATAGGGCAGGGTGGTCAGGGCAGTCGGAACATAAATAGCAGGTGTCACGCCTTATTCCACTCCTGCTACAGACACAACATCTTTTTCGGGGTGGCGCTTGGGTTGAGGTACCAGCAACGACATTGGGGAAATGTCGCTCGTGTAGATGGCTCACTACACTGGTGGATGGGGCCACGGAACCTCCTGGATACAGGAGGTTCTCGATGATCTCTTCCTGAAATTTGAGGAAGTATCCTGTTCTCCCAGCCTTACTGTAGAGAACAAAACTATTGTACATAGCCAATTGAATTAAATATACAGACACCTTCTTATACCAGCGTCTGGTACGGCGGGACACTAAATAAGGAGCCAACATCTGGTCATTAAAGTCCACCCCTCCCATGAGCAAATTATAGCCGTGGACCGAGAGGGGCTTTTCAATGACACTGGTTGCTCGTTCTATTTGTATTGTCGTGTCTGCGTGGATGGAGGAGAGCATGTAAACGTCACGCTTGTCTCTCCATTTCACCGCGAGCAGTTCTTCGTTACACAAGGCAGCCCTCTCACCCCTTGCAAGACGGGTGGTAAAGAGCCGTTGGGGGAAGCCCCGGTGACTAGGTCGCGCAGTGCCACAGCAGCCAATCTGTTCTATAAACAAATGCCTGAAGAGGGGCACACTTGTGTAGAAATTGGCCACATAAAGATGGTACCCATTGCCAAATAAGGGTGACACCAAGTCCCAGACTGTCTTCCCACTGATCCCCATGTAGTCAGGGCAACCGACCGGCTCCAGGGTCTGATCTTTACCTTCATAGACTCGAAATTTGTGCGTATAGCCTGTGGCCCTTTCACAGAACTTATACAATTTGACCCCATACAGGGCGCGCTTGCTTGGGATGTATTGTTTGAAGCCAAGGCGCCCGGTAAAATGTATAAGGGACTCGTCTATGCAGATGTTTTGCTCAGGGGTATGCAAATCTGCAAATTTGGTGTTAAGGTGGTCTATGAAGGGCCGAATTTTGCGGAGCTGGTCAAAAGCTGAGTGGCCTCTGGGATGAGAGGTGCTGTTGAGAAACGCAGGATGGTCTCAAATCGTGTCCTGGACATGGCAGCAGAGAACATGGGCATGTGATGAATTGGGTTCGTGGACCAATATGACCGCAATTCATCCTTTTTGTCAGGCCCATGTTGAGGAGAATGCCCCAAAAAGTTTTAAATTCGGAAACTTGGACGGGTTTCCACTGGAAAGACTGGGCATGAAAGCTTCCCGGGTTGGCAGCTATAAATTGAGTGGCATACCGATTTTGTTTCTGCCACGACTAAGTCAAAGAGCTCCGCCGTCAAGAACAGCTAAAAAAAAAAAAAACTGTGCTGATCCGATCTGAGCTGTCTCAACCCGAGCTCCAGACTGGGCGGTGAAAGGGGGAACTACTGGTGCGTCTGAAGTTGGGGGTAGTGATGTCCGGAATAGTTCCCGGCGAACATTGCCTCTTCGCGTTCACCGCTGCGGGCGAACATATGCGATGTTTGGTCTGCCCCCTATACAGCATCATTGAGTAAACTTTGACCCTGTACCTCACAGTCAGCAGACACATTCCAGCCAATCAGCAGCAGACCCTCCCACCTCCTGGACAGCATCCATTTTAGATTCATTCGGAAGCTGCATTCACAGTGAGAGGAGAGACAGTACTGCTGCTGCTGATTCAATAGGGAAAGCATTAGCTAGGGCAGTGTTCTGTGTCCACAGACTCATCTGCTGTAAGGACAGCGTCCCTGGTACATCAGTGCATCAGTGTGCGATATATATATGTGCTAGCAGTTGCCTGGCTGCCCGTGTGTGAGAGGCTGCAGGCTCAGTCACAGACAGCACATGCACACCATTCATACAGGGTTTGACAGAGAATACCTCGCAGATAAAAAAAAAAAAAAAAAAATTATATTTAATATTTTTCTGTGACATAATCACATTTGCAAGCCCGTGTGTGTCAGGCTCAAACAGACTGTATTGTGGCCACTGGCTAGTGGCTAGGCCTCCACTCATACCGTTACAGGGTGTCATTCACTCAAATACCTTGCAAATAAAAAAAATTATATTTAAAAATTTTCTGTGATATAATCACATTTGCAAGCCAGTGTGTGTCAGGCCCACACAGACTGTACTGTGCCCACTGCCCACCACTTATTTAGGTTGGCACAGTACCTTGCATGCATAGTACCACTTCACATAAAAAATATAAAAAATAAAAAATGGTCGTGGTGCTGTGATTTCCACTGGCCCTGGAATAATGCCCAGTGTTCAGAGGCCATGTACCCTGAACCCCAAAAATTTGGAGAAAATTGTTGACTGGCTTACACAGGACACTTAATCTTCAACAGCTTCCGCTAAGAACCTTGAAGCACCATCCTCCTCCAGCTCAGCTTTGGTCACCTGCTCTCAAGTTACCACTCTCCCGCCTGCCGCCACCACCACCACTACCACCACAGCCACTTCACTTGATCCCTCAGAGGAGTTATTTACACATCAGTTGTATGAAATTAGTGATGCAAAACCATTATTGCCAGGGGATGTAGATAACAGGGATATGTCTCAGTCAGGCAGCATTACACACATGGACGTACAGTGTGATGATTATGTTGTACCCACTGCTGCTTCCTTTGCTGAGGTGTCAGATACAAGTGAAGTGGTTGATGACGATGTGTCCGTGGATGCCACGTGGGTGCCTGCTCGAAGAGAAGAAGAAGAGGGGGAAAGTTCAGAAGGGGAGACAGAGAGAAGGAGGAGACGAGTTGGAAGCAGGGGAGCTAGTGGCACATTCAGACAGCATGTATCGGCACCCGGGGTCAGTCAGACAGCACGCCAATCAACGCATGCTGTTGCCACCACCAGAATGCCGTCATTGCAAAGCTCAGCAGTGTGGCATTTTTTTTGTGTGTCTGCCTCTGACAACAGCGATGCCATTTGCAACCTGTGCCAAAAGAAACTGAGTTGTGGGAAATCCAACACCCACATAGGTACAACTGCTTTGCGAAGGCGCATAATCGCACATCACAAACGCCTATGGAATCAACACATGATGACGAGTAGAAGCAGCACACAAGCTCAAAGCCACCATCCTCCTCCTGGTCCAGCATCTTCAGCCACGTCAACCGCTGCTGTCCTCCTTGCCCCCTCTCAACCACCCGCCACTCCGCCTCTCACCTTCAGTAGTTCCATCTCATCTGCCCACAGTAAGGTGTCTGTAAAGGAAATGTCAGAGTCACCCCCTTGCCCGGCGTCTGACAGCTGGCTTGACGGAACTCTTAGCCCGCCAGCTTTTACCATACCAGCTGGTGGAGTCTGAGGCCTTCAAAAAATTTGTCGCTATTGGGACACCAATAAATAAGGCAATCCCAAACCTCTACTCAGTGATTGAAAAGGAAGTCATGGCATCTCTGGCATACAGTGTTGGGGCAAGGGTCCATCTGACCTGATACCTGGTCTGCAAAGCATGGTCAGGGCAGGTATATCACCTACACTGCGCATTGGGTCAAACTGCTGACAGCTGCCAAGCATGGAATGCGTGGCTCTGCAGCGGAGTTGGTGACACTGCCACGACTTGCAGGCAGGCCTACTGCCACCTCCTCTACTCCTCCTACTCCATCCTCTTCCATAACCTCCTCGCCTGAGTCCTCTTCTGCTGTGGCATCTGGCTGCACATCAACTGAATCCCCCCAGCTCCCCAGGGGCTATTCCACATCCCGGATACGACAGTGTCACGCTGTCTTGGGGTTGACTTGCCTGAAAGCAGAGAGCCACACCGGACCAGCACTCCTGTCCGCCCTGAACGCACAGGTGGATCAGTGGCTGACCCCGCACCAACTGGAGATCGGCAAAGTGGTGTGTGACAATGGAAGTAATTTGTTGGCGGCATTGAATTTGGTCAAGTTGTCACATGTGCCGTGCATGGCACATGTGTTGAATCTCATCGTACAACGCTTTGTGTCTAAATACCCAGGCTTACAGGACGTCCTCAAGCAGGCCAGGAAGGTGTGTGGCCATTTCAGGCGTTCCTACACGGTCATGGTGCACTTTTCAGACATTCAGCGCCAAAACATCATGCCAGTGAAGCGCTTGATTTGCGACTGCCCGACACGTTTGAATTCAACACTACTAATGTTCGACCGCTTGCTCCAACAAGATAAAGCCGTCAACGAGTATTTGTATGACCAGAGTGCTAGGACAGCCTCCTCCGGAGCTGGGAATTCTTTTGCCATGTTACTGGACGCTCATGTGCAATGCCTGTAGGCTCATGCGTCCTTTTGAGGAGGTGACAAACCTAGTCAGTCGCACCGAAGGCACCATCAGCAACCTCATCCCACTTGTTTTCTTCCTGGAGCGTGCCCTGCGAAGAGTGCTGGATCAGGCTGTAGAGGAGCGGGAAGAGGAAGAGTTGTAGTCACCATCACCAGAAACTTGTGTAATGAGTGGTCAAATTTAAAACTTAACATTTAATGAAAGTAAATTAGAAAATAGGTCCCATGATATATTAGATAACAATATATAAATATGGAGCAACGCGGCGGTTTACCACACAGGATCTGATGGTGCACAGAGTGGAATCATGCAATTAAGTGATGCTCGGCGGCACCAAAAAATCAGGTGGTCCTACCGCTTCGATGAGGCGCTCCAGAGACAACAATTGACTAGCCGGTGTTGATTGATGAGCACACCGTTGCTAGCGACAACTGTACAACGCAGGGTGGTCTGTAGTACTGGCTGGCCCTAGTGATGCCCTAGAGCCCTACAATGACCTATGTGACCGGATGGCGGAGACCACCACCAGTCACCTACAGGAACCTCACCCTGGAATTAGTGCGCCCTATTTGGCCCTTGCTTACCTGGTCCCTACACGCATGTTTCGCTAGGGGATGAGTAACAAGCTCATCAGGGGAAAAGCCGGGAGCTTGGGCTGAGTCTGTGCACGAAGAACTGACAATGGTGTCAAGCGTGCGTCCTGCACAGAGAAAAAGTCACACCATGATCCGGATATGGATCAGTGTGGTATAGGGGAAGAGGGGATTAGGATGTGAAACCCCTCTCCTAATAACCAGTTCAGGCGCATAGGTTGATGTAACCTGGGTAGCACGTGGAAACCGCTACCTTTTAAAGATGGAACCAGCCCCAAAATGAGGCTTGGTTGGGACGCTCCTCCCTCAATCGACGAAAGCGGCACAGGCCCGCAGGCCATGCGCGGAGCGGTGGAACGCATAGAGAGAGGGAGGTACGTAGGCGGACGTGAGTGGTAGAGATGACGTCACCACGTCCAGTCTCACTGATGCACGCGAGACGACGCGACGGTTGCCAAGCAATCGGGACGCTGAATCAAGGCACCGTCGGGCCGCACGGCTACGGATGTGCAGCGGTGCTAGTTATAGAAATGGTATTTTGGCAAAGATTATAACAACAATAGAGTCTGGAATATGTTGGCCCAATAGTTAGACACAAGGATAAAGGAGATGGGATGATGGTAATGAAAAAGAAGGGAGGGGGGGGGGGAAGGAAAGTGGGACAAGGACAAAAGTAGATGAAGAGTGATACATACAGATACCAATTAACTAAATGAAGCAGCTATAATTGAGCTGTTCATTGAGTCCCGTGGGTGAGACTGTACCGAGCGTATAAATCCAGCGAGATTCCCTCTGGAGTAACACACGGTCCCAATCTCCACCGCGGGTTGGTTGCAGTACTTTCTCAATTCCAATTGCCCTGAGGCAAATTGGATTTCCTTGATGATGCTCTTGAACATGCCTTGATACTGCTGTATCTCTATTATTCGCGATGTCGCCAAGATGCTCGCCAAGGCGCCTTCGTAGCTCGCGCCTAGTTTTTCCCACGTATTCCAATCCGCAATCGCAGGTGATTTTATAGATGACACCTTGCGTCTTGCAATTAATAAAATCTTTAATGGGGAACGTTTTCGACAGATTAGAGCTGAAGAAGGTTTTGCCAGTTTGCATAAGGCCACAAGCTACACAGCCACTACACCTGAAGCAGCCTGTGGGTCACCACCAGAAACAGCCTTGTCCTCATCGCTTGCCGGACCTGCGGCAATGCAAGAGGAGTATGAGGAAGAGGAGTCGGAGGAGGAATGTGGCTTTGAGGAGGAGGAAGACCAACCACAGCAGGCATCCCAGGGTGCTCGTTGTTGTCACCTATCTGGGACCTGTGGTGTTGTACGTGGCTGGGGGGAAGAACAGACCGTCAATGACAACAGTGAGGAGGACGAACGGGAAATGAGCAGCTCGGCATCCAACCTTGTGCAAATGGGGTCTTTCATGCTGTCATGCCTGTTGAGGGACCCTCATATAAAAAGGATGAAGAACGACCTGTACTGGGTGGCCACGCTACTAGACCCCCGGTATAAGCAGAAAGTGGCGGAAATGTTACCAAATTACCGGAAGTCAGAAAGGATGCAGCAGTTTAAAACCAAACTTAAAAAATATGCTTTACACAGCTTATAAGGGGGATGTCACAGCACAACGGGAATCTAACTGGGGAAGAGGTGAAAGTAATCCTCCTCCTAACACGGCGGCAAGGACAGGACGCTTTACAGATGTTGTTGATGGAGGACATGCAGAGCTTTTTCAGTCCTACACATTGCCACAGCCCTTCGGGATCCAGCCTTAGAGAACGACTCGACCGACAGGTAGCAGACTACCTCGCCTTAACTGCAGATATCGACACTCTGAGGAGCGATGAACTCCTTGACTCCTGGGTGTGCAGGCTTGACCTGTGGCCTGAACTATCCCAGTTTGCGATAGAACTTCTGGCCTGCCCCGCTCCAAGTGTCCTGTCAGAAAGGACCTTCAGTGCAGCAGGAGGCATTGTCACTGACAAAAGAAGTCGCCTCGGCTACAACAATACCTAATTTTTCAGGCATGTGTACATACCTAATTTTTCTGGCCTCTAGTGCTGCACTGTGGCTTCAAAAACAAAACAAAAAAAAGGCACATGCATGTGTCAATTCCCCTTCATGATCGGTACCTTGTTGTGGTGAAGGGGCTTGCGTATCACAATGAAGCGATCATCACCTCTATGAGTGTGTTGGCAATGTTGCCACACCCCAGATAAGGCCGTTGCTTTATTATGATCAGACTAAAAGCGATCGGCTGGATAATTTTTCATAGAAAAAAACATTCATTTTCTTTTCTTTCTTTTTTTTTAAGTTGTATGGGTTTTTAATACATAAAATAAAAAATCATAATAAAGTCTCTTAATAGTTTATTAGAAATAATGCAGACAATTAAAAAATCCCCATCAATTCCAATACAAAGCAAGTACAGAGCTCAGAACAAAATTATTTCAGTCTGTCGTTAATTCGACAATGATTAATCAATTCGACTCACGTCCCCAGATAGGGGACATAACAGGGATTAAACTGATGAGAATAGTACTACAGAAAATACCACTCATATCGGGTGTGACAGTAAATTGCACGGCGCAGACGCAGTGACCGTGGCGTGGATTCAAACAAAGGGGAGGGAGCCAGTGTTTTTTAACCATCTCCCCGTTCGAAAAATCAATTCAATTCACGTTTCGGGGACTCTTGGTGTTGTAAGTGGCTGGGTGGAGGAAGAAACCTTCAATGACATCAATGGGACATGGCTAGCTTGGTATCCAACCTTGTGCAAATGGGAAGTTTGCTGTTGGGCAAATGGACTGTTTGCGGTGCATTAAAAGGGGAGTTTGGTCTGTCAATGTCTGTGAAGCGGGCGTAACCCTTACACTACCTGATCGATACAACATCATAACTGATCGTATACACACACTGGATGTTTTAAACCACGTTGTTCAAAAAAATTTAGGATTGTTAGGTGATTTATGCCCTTTATGGATTAAAATCCAACTCTGCGTCAACTATGTAATTTTCCATGGGAGTTTTGCCATGGATCCCCCTCCGGCATGCCACAGTCCAGTTGTTAGTCCCCTTGAAACAACTTTTCCATCACTACTGTGGCTAGAAAGAGTCCCTGTGGGTTTTAAAATTCGTCTGCCTATTGAAGTCAATGGCGGTTCGCCCGGTTCGGCCATTCGCGAACATTTGCAGAAATTCGCGTTCGCCATCCGCGAACGGAAAATTTTATGTTCGCGACATCTCTAGTTGGGGGCTGACAATCAGGGTTTGCCAGCACCTCAGGGACTCTAGGGGCTCTTTGGGCCTGTCTGTCTGAGGGGCGGTGGCTGTGACGGGGGAACTAATGCACGTGCCACTGTACCAGCTTCAACTGCCCTTCTGGTGCTCGCCACTTCACCATGTTGTACGGCAGTGCTGGTACTAGGTCCAGGATGGGCTGCGCTGCTGGTGTATGCCTCACCACGTAATCCGACAGCGCCAGCCCCACTCTGCTGCCCTTGAAGCGGATCCTGCGCAACCTGTGGTCTAGCAACATGGGGCTGGGTACGCCTGGTGGTATCGGGGGCCTCAACCTCATCGTCCGAACTTTGGGTCAGACTGCCACTGCTTTCTACAGGTTCGTATTCTGACCCGCTGGATTCATCAGATGAGGGTTCCCATTCCTCATCCGACTGGGTCAGAAGCCTGTAGGCCTCTTCAGAAGAATACCCTTACTTGCCATTTGGTCAACTAAATTTAGGGGGTATTCCCTGAGACTACCCAAGAAAAAAAAGCAAGCCTGTCTTACAAATGGGAGGCTAGCGAAGTACAGGAAGCCGCTGCGATTGATAAAAAAATATCAAAACTGATTATTATTTTTTATTGTCGCAATGATAAAAAAATAAAAAAAATTGTCACTGCGGCGGAGCGGGCGTGGGTGAACACTGCGTTTTGGGTGGAGGGCGAGCTAAGGTGACACTAATACTATTATAGATCTGACTGTGATCAGTTCTGATCACTTACAGATACTATAAAAGTACCAGTGCTGATTAGCGATACGCTAATCAGCGAATCAGTGACTGTGGTGCGGTGGGCTGGGCGCTAACCGATGCTAGCTACCTACCAAACAGGTCTAAACTAACCTAAACCTAACAGTCAATACTGGTGAAAAAAACAGGGGTGATCAAGGGGTTAATTGGGGTGATGGGGGGTGATCTGGGGCTAAATGTGTTGTCTTGTGTACTTACAGTGATCTGTGCTCCTCTGCTGGGACTAACCGACGAAAAGGACCAGCAGAGGAGCACAGAAGCCATTTAACTCATTATATTTATAAATATAATGTGTTAACTGGCTTGTGATTAGATTTTTATTTATTTTTTTAATCGCCAGCCTGCCAGCGATTATCATTGGCTGGTGACTAACTCCTCCTTTAACTTTTGCCGGTCCGCCTCGCGAGATGACGCGTCGAAGCGTGAAGGAGGAATGAATTGACCGCCTCCGGAACGCAATCCTGCGTTAGGCGGTCCGGAGGCGGTTAAACATGATACAACCGGATCCATTCATAACAGATGCAGATGGTTATATTATCAGTAACAGAAGTGTTTTTGCTGGACCCTGCCGGATCTAGAAAAAACGCTAGTGTAAAAGTAGCCTAACCCTGTTGCGGCCAGTGGGTGGTCACATGACTGACTCCATATATCTCTTCAGTGAGCCCATAGATGCATTACATAGGACTGATCCATGTTCTATACCGTACTACTATGAACACAAGGCTCCAGCACTAATATAAAAGATGTGGGAGTGGAATTTTAAGTTCACATACAATGTATTATACATTTTTATAATTTTTCATTTTTCTATTCTATAGACAAATACCATTAGAGCAAAAACTGTTCAATACGTATTTATATTTCATATATGGAATCTATGCTGTATAGATTTTTACTGTTGAGCACTGTAAACTGTTTATAGTATACTTTTTCATTTACTGTATTTTTTTTATTTTTTTTCAGGTGAAGGGCATTTTTCTCTCAATTCCTATTTAACTAAAAACAGTCCTCTTCTTAGAATTTCCAGAGTGCAAGATCCAAAAAACATACAAAGATTAAATCGGTATAGGATTTCAGTTCAAGAAAAGTCCAGCCCACAGTTCAATTCACAAAGCAATTTAAAGTGCAATCTGTCTCTGAATACCAGTAGGACAGTACATCCTCAGAGCAACCTGCCTGCCAATAGGGAGACCAGTGCGCCTAGAGAACTGGAAACTGAAGCATGCTCACAATTGTGTTACAGCAAAATGAATTTTCAGAATCGTGAATCTACAACATCAGCTCTAGAATTTAGAAGTTTCTTTGCTGCAGAATGTGAGAACATTTGCAATCAACTTAAAAGGCACAATACAGAAATGTTTGTGTCCTTCATAGAAGCAGAGCCACCTCCAGTTCTGTCTGCCACTATGAATTCTACAATAATTTTGGAACTGGGAAGCGAGGAGACTTCTGCTAGAGGAGTTAGTCAGCTTGACTTGGAAAAGATAAATATAGACTATTCTATAACTGAAAGACCTTTCTTTTTACAGAAAGCAACAGACACTGGGCTGTGTAATGGAAATGAAACTGTGTCAAAAGATAAAGTGATGGTCACCAACACTGCTCAGGACTCTGCAAAAATAGACAGAGTAGTGTCTATAGCAAATACCACACAGGATATCAAGAATGAAGAATGTGCTGATGGCGCCATACAAGAAATCAAAATAGTGCACTGGCAATTGCCCATTGCAGATATCACGCAGGACATTGATACAATACATGACAAGGTCACTGAAGTTGATGCCACAAAGGGCATGGTTATGATGTGCAAGGAGGAGTCTACTACGGAGCCAACACACATAATCGTAAAAACTGATGGGAACCTTTCACCTGCTGATACTCCACAAGCAAATATGAGATTGAGTGAAGGGGAGTCTCAACCATGCATCATGCAAGATAGTATGGAAGTACATGCTAAAGTGCGTGTAGCAAATGCCACACATGTTATACCTATGTGTGATTCATCTATTGAAAATGACACACAAGGCATTGTGGAAGTAGGTGATTGGTCAGCGACGAATAGCACACAGGACAACCTGAAAATGCCATTTCCAAATGAACCTAGGGGAACAGGGAGTACTGATGTTTCCTTAGCAAATGCCACACATGATATTGGAGCATTATTTAATAAGGTACCCGCTGTAGATACTATGCACAGTAACAGAACAGTGTGTGCAGTGGATGGTACACAAGAAATAGTGACTACAAAGAAGTTATCAGCAGTAAATGTGACCGTGGATATTGGGACAACGTGGGGCACAGGAAATTACTCCGAGAAGAATACAAATAGTTTGCAAGCATGCTCTAAAATTTCAGCACAGAGGACTACAGTGGCTGTTGACCTCCCTGTGCAAAATGTAGTAGTCAACAACCTCCAGAATATTGTGCCAGTGGATGGTGCCATGGATAAGACCTTCACACATTGCAGTTTGACTAGACATAACAATACCCACGACATATCTGTGATTCTGGGAACAGTAAAAGATGGTCCCAGAGACCTAACACAGTTGACTAGTTATGAAGATGCATCCTATATCCCTGTAAATGTTAGTATAATAGATGAAAAGCCTAAAATCAATTCAACACAAACCTTAATGTCCATATGCAATGAAGTCATAGCAAATGACAGCCTACAGAGCAGAGGTGATGTTACCAAAGTGATAGCGACAAACTGTACACAATTACAGGTTTTTGATCAACCTGAGAAACAAAGTAGACACATTTGGCCTGTAGGATCCTTGGCTCGCCCTTGTCCAAGCAGAGAAGGAATGTGCACTATGAAAGACTCTACTTATAATTTGGACCTGACTGATATTGACCATGATGAAAATGTTTTCTCCAACAGACCTATGTCATTCATTACTTCTACACCTCTGCCAAGTGTTTGTAACCATGTGTTTATTAAAAAGCCATGTGGACTACCTGTAAAATCGAAACCCAGCATGTACAGCGACCAGGAAAAAGACCATATAAATAAAGCGATGTCAGCACAAAGGGCTCCCAAGCCTCAACTATCAGTTACTGGGCAATCATTAGGTGGAGACCCCAGAACAAGAGGTATTTCAAAGGGTCTACAGTACCCAAGCATTTCCAAAAGTGCTACTTCAAAAGTGATGGAATCCAGAATCCCGCAGCCTTCTTCTTGCGGTACCTTAGCATTATCTCTTTTAAAAACTCCACAAACTGCTAATGCAGTGGTTTCAAGAAAAGATCAGATGACTCTTGGAAGAACCAATATGAAACCTCCATTGGCTCCAACTAGCTTATCTAGAAAAAATATGCCATATCGTCAACCGTGTAAAAGTGCATCGAGTACTCTTCAGCAACAGACCCTAGCAAGCTGGACTGGCAAACATAGTTTTAAGGTTAGTACATCTGGATTTCCCTTTGTCTTAACATCTGGATTTACCAGTTTCACCTCTTCATAGCTAAATTATAAAATATTTTTAATATCTGCCATATTGGATGATGCTGTTCATTAGCTAGTGTAATGGAAGCGCAAAGGTCTGGTATTTTCTGTTTTCCCTTCACCTATGACAACACCATAGAGAGATGGATCCGCCCCTACAACTGGACAGGAAGCCCCAGAGCAATCAAAAAGGGAACACCCACTTCCTTCCTCATTGTGGTTTCCTGTCCTCTGGACAGAGTAGCATGGCGCATGCAGCCTCCAGGCCTGTGAAACAAGGAACACCTTTTGAACTTGGGTTATACAGTGAATATTTGTGTTGTGTGGTTGGTAGGAATCTGTCTGGTACCTTTAGCATGATTCATAGGTTTGAATATTTGTCAGGCTTCAGGGCCTGGCTGTCTGCCTCTTGGCTTTGATGGGAGGCCTGATAGCTTTGGGGCCTGGTTGGTTGCCTATTGGCCTCAGGCTGAATGCCTTTTTGATATGATGTTGGTTTCATTGAATCCCGATGCCTGGTGTATGTTTTGCTGAATGCCTGTGTGGCTCAAAATTTTTTGCATCTATGCGGGGGCGGAGCTCCTGCTCGGCACGGCGAAAGACGCCAGACTAAAAAGTCCTGCATGTCCAACTTTTTAGTCCGGTGGCTTTCGCCGTGCACCACCTTGCTGCGCCGGAGCTCCGCCCCGTCCCCATTATAGTCAATGGGGACGGAGCGGCGGTCCGGCGATAAGGCAAATCAGCAGAAGGACCTATCCGACAGGGAGACCAGACTGCCGGATCCGTCCTGCTGCAATTGTGAAAGTACCCTAACCCGACAATACATAAAACTAAGTTGCGGGGTAAAAGTTACTAATCTTTTTCCTCAAACCCAGATCAGGATTCAGACTCGGACAGTGATGATTCCATTGATTCTTTAGGCTCAGACACAGAATTTAGAAGCTTTCTATTCTCTTCAGAAGATACAAACGAGTTGATAAAAGCAATTAGGACGACTATGAATCTGTCAGATGAAAAAATTCATAGGTCAGTTCAAGACAAAATGTACGGGGGTCTCGAGCACAGGAAAAAATGAGTCTTCCCAGTACATAAAAATATGTTTAGAAATGATTTAAAAGAGAATGGAAATCTCCTGATAGGATTTTTTTTATTTCCAGAACCATGAGACGTAACTCTAACCTCTTGCCCTAAAGTCGATGTTTCCCTTTCAAAATTAGTTAAGGGATCCAATTCTCTTCCCTTTGAAGATATGGGATCATTAAAAGATCCTATGGACAAGAAAGTAGATTCCACGCTAAAAAAAAGTCTGGGAGGCTGCTACGGCCATATTTAAACCTAATTTAGCTGCAACTTCAGTTTCACGGTCTCTAAAAAAGTGGTTACAGCAGTTAGAAGTCCTACTTAAGGAAGGGAGACCTTACGATACCCTAGAGGATTCCTTTGCCTTTTTATTAAAAGCGGTAGACTTCTTATCTGATGCAACAGCGGAGTTAGGATAGTCGCCAGAACCTCTAGTCTATCAGTAGTAGCAAGGAGGGCCCTATGGTTAAAATCCTGGACGGGGGATGTTGCATCTAAAATAAAATTATGTAATTTGCCCTTTCATGGCAGTTTGATGTTCGGGCAGGATTTGGAAACTATATTAGAGAAAGCAGCAGATTCAAAAAAATACTTTCCAAAAGAAACAAACAAAAGAAAATTTCCGTTTTCTAAGGCAAAGAAAAAGGGTCCATTTCAGTCTAAAAGAACAGATAGAGGACGACAGTGGTCAAAAGGGAAAAATCTAAATATGGGAAGGAACAGAGGTTTCAGTGTTCACCCCCAAAAATACGGAAGCTTCTAAACAATGATGCCAAGATTCAAGTGGGGGGAAGGCTACAATTTTTATTTTTTCTAGAAAACTGGGAAAATATCACCCAAAATACATGGGTGCTAAACATCATAGCAGAAGGTCCAGATATTTCATTCTGTTTTCTTCCCCCAGAATTTTTTTTCAGGGTAACACCCATCCAAAAGACATCCCTCCTTCAGGAATCTCTCGAAGAGGGTGTCTGGAATCTCCTGTCTCAAAGAGCCATTATTCCAGTACCCTATTCTCAACGAGAGAAGGGATACTACTCAACAGTGTTTTTGGTAAGAAAACCCAGTGGGAAGTTCCTAAATCTAAAAATTTTTTTACAAATTCATAAAATACAAAAGGATTCAAGTTGGAAACCCTAAGGTCAACAATAAACTTATTGAAAAAAGGCGAGGTCTTAGCATCCATAGATCTAAGAGACTCATATTACCATGTACCAATATGTACCAATATGAAAAGAAGCCAAGATGTATCTGCAGTTTGCAGGTTGTGTCATTTTTCAATTTCAGGTTCTTCCCTTCGGGATCACCTCCGCGCCGAGAGTGTTCACGAAGGTGATGACAGAGGTCATGGCACATTTAAGAAGAAGAAATATCTTAATACCCTACTTAGGACAACCTTCTTGTGGTAGGGAACTCAGAGGAAGATCTAGAGTTAAATATATCAAAAACATGTCAGATTCTGTCCCAATTAGGGTGGATCGTAAACTGGGAAAAGTCAACTCTCCCCTTCACAAAGACCAATTTTTTTTTTTAGGCGTATGTCTAGACTCCATACTTTAAAAGACGTTTCTCCCGGCCGAGAAAGTATCAGAAACAATAAAGAGTATCAAGATTCACAGAAATGGAAAGTTGTTCAGTCAGGGAAAGCATGAGACTGTTAGGCTCCCTAACATCGTGCATCCCTGCAGTTAAATGGGCCCAATTCCACACTCACACCCTGCAACAGTGGTTACTCGGATATTGGAACAGAAGACAAGAGGCCTTAGGGCTCTTGCACACTTGCGTTCTTTTCTTCCGGCATAGAGTTCCATCGTCGGGGCTCTATGCCGGAAGAATCCTGATCAGTTTTATCCTAATGCATTCTGAATGGAGAGAAATCCGTTCAGGATGTCTTCAGTTCCGGACCGGAATGTTTTTTGACCGCATGCTGCGCTTTTTGCTCCGGCCAAAAATCCTGAAGACTTGCCGCAAGGCCGGATCCGGAATTAATGCCCATTGAAAGGCATTAATCCGGATCCGGCCTTAAGCTAAACGTCGTTTAGCTTTTTATGAATGGTTACCATGGCTGCCGGGACGCTAAAGTCCTGGCAGCCATGGTAAAGTGTAGTGGGGAGCGGGGGAGCGGGGGAGCAGCATACTTACCGTCCGTGCGACTCCCGGGGCGCTCCAGAGTGACGTCAGGGCGCCCCACGCGCATGGATGACGTGAATCCATGCGCATGAGGCGCTCTGACGTCATTCTGGAGCGCCTCGGGAGCCGCACGGACTGTAAGTATACCGCTCCCCACTACTACTATGGCAACCAGGACTTTAATAGCGTCCTGGCTGCCATAGTAACACTGAACGCATTTTGAAGACGGATCCGTCTTCAAATGCTTTCAGTTTACTTGCGTTTTTCCGGATCCGGCGTGTAATTCCGGAAAGTGGAGTACATGCCGGATCCGGACAACGCAAGTGTGAAAGAGCCCTTAGATCAAATAATTCCTATTCCTCCTTGGGTACAAAACTCCCTACAGTGATGGTTAAACCCGGACCACCTAAAAGGAGTAGATTGGTTTCCCGATCAGATTCAAACAATCACCACCGACGCAAGTCTGTGGGGGTGGGGAGCTTACTGCTCCCTCCATACCTGCCAAGGACAGGTGGTCCATGGATCAGATGAGTCAATCCTCAAACCAGAGGGAACTCTGGGCAGTTTGGGAAGCATTAAAAGCTCTGTCTCAGTAGATAATAGGGAAGGATATACAAATAAGATCTGACAATACAACGGTAGTAGCCTACCTAAATCATCAGGGAGGAACAAGGAGCGAGAGTCTGGCCAATTGGCGGAATTTTTTTTTCTCATGGGCAGAAAATCACGTAAATTCCCTATCAGCAATACATCTCAATGGATCTTTTAAATGTAAAAGCGGACTACTTAAGTCGGGTTCCTCTAAAATCCACAGAATGGAGTCTGGAGAAGCAGGTCTTTACACAAATAACCTCAATGTGGGGGATTCCGCAAGTAGACCTTTTTACCACAGCACAAAATACAAAACTCGAGAAGTTCTTCTCTTTCAATCTGTTCGACGGAAACATGCGCTAGCACAAAAGTGGGATTTCTGCCTAGCGTATGCGTTTCCTCCCCTATCGTTAATTCCCAGAGTACTGAGAAATATCAGACAAGAAAGGGCTCATGTAATACTGATAACCCCACTATGGCCCAAAAAAATCATGGTTCCCTCTGTTGAAAATTCTGTCATTAGAGAGTCCATGGATTCTTCCCTGGACAAAGAACCTACTAGTCCAAGGTCCAATCTGTCACCCCCGGGTAGAAAAACTGCCTGGAATCTGAAAGGTTAACTTTTAAAAGCCAAGGCTCTTTCAGATGATATAATAAATACAATGGCAGCTAGCAGGAAGGTGGTGACCTCAAAGATTTATTCCAGAGTCTGGTCAAAATTTTGTGCTTGGTGTTCTCAATCTAAAAATTCATGCCAGATTTTTTTCCATTCAGACTGTATTAGGATTCTTGCAATCTGGTTTTGATAAAGGGTTACGTCCTAATACTTTAAGGGTGCATGTAGCAGCACTGAGCTCAGTCTTTGATATTAAAATCGCAGACCACCCTTGGATTATCAGGTTTTTGAAAGGAGCGGATAGATTGAAACCCTTTACTAGACCTTATGTCTCTCCTTGGGATCTTAATCTGGTCCTTTCAGGGTTAACGATAGCACCCTTTGAACCATTGTCAGATGTTTCCTTAAAATATATCACACTAAGGCCTCATGCACATGTAAGAGGCAGCCCTGATCATCCAGCAACATTTCCAACACATATATATATATATATATATATATATATATATATATATATATATATATATATATATATATATATATATATATATATATATAGCAGACTGTCATGTTTCCCTCCAGCCACCAGAGGCCACTGTGGCTGAGTAGGACAGTGAGAGGAGTTGTTTCCAGAGGACAAGGAGTTAATTGTTTTTCCCAGGCTGAGCAGAGGGCCTGTGCTGAAGGTGTCTGAGTACACAGGAAGAAGGACGCTGTGCACTGAGAGGGAGATCCACAGGGAAGATTAGAGTGATTGCTCCCTGCCTGCTGACACAGTATCTGGGACATTAGAGTGTGTTTGCTCTCTGACTGAGCTGATGTGTCCTGGTGTAGAAGAGAGACTGCTGTAGTGTGAGGCACTTACCAGAGGAACTGTGAGTGAATTCCAGGCCCTGCCTGATTACACGTCCAGAGCTGCTGATTATCTCTAACCAGAGTTACAGAGACTACAAAGAGAGGCCAGAGCTGAGCCACGCTGAAGCAAGCAAGCAAGCAACCAGATCGGGACCCAGACTGTACCTGCCTGCATGTGCAGACATCGAACTGTGAGTGCACTGATGCTAACCTGAGCTAGGGCATAGTGGAATAGGATTTAGTTTAGTGCACCGTAGAGGTGCACCCCGGGTAGCGGGGACAGATAGGACTACCTAGAAGAGAGTAGCCTGCTATTGTCTGTACTTGTGTTTGTGATTCATTTGTGTTCTTTATGCAAATTTCCATTATCTTTATTGTGAATTCCCAAGCTGTTCATATTGTAAATCTGCTTCTCCGGTAGTTAGAGTTCTCTTTTAATAAAGCCGGTTTCTACTTCAGCCTCCTTGTCTGCTGCACTGTACTTGAGTCCTGCTCTACGGTCTCTTCCTCTGCTGACCGTTACACACACGACAGTATTTTTTCACTGTCCGCAAAACGGGGTTCTGTTGGTCCGTGCGGAGCCAAACAGATCCGTCCTGAATTACAATGCAAGTCAATAGGGACAGATCCGTTTGACGTTGACACAATATGGTGCAATTGCAAACGGATCCGTCCCCATTGACTTTCAATCGGAGTCCCTTTTATACCATTTGGATCAGGGTTTACTCCAATCCGATGGTATATTTAAACTAGAAGCGTCCCCATCACCATGGGAACGCCTCGATGTTAGAATATACTGTCTGATATGAGTTAAATAGTGAAAACTCATATCCGACAGTATATTCTAACACAGAGGCGTTCCCATGGTGATGGGGACGCTTCTAGTTAGAATATACTACAAACTGTGTACATAACTGGCCCCTGCTGCCTGGCAGCACCCGATCTCTTACAGGGTGCCGTGATCAGCACAACTAACCCCTCAGGTGCCGCACCTCAAGGGGTTAATTGCGCGTATCATAGCCCCCTGTAAGAGATCAGGGTTGCCAGGCAGCAGGGGGCAGACCCCCCCTCCCCAGTTTGAATATCATTGGTGGCCAGTGCGGCCCCCCCCTCCCTCTATTGTAATAATAACATTGGTGGCACAGTGTGCGGACTCCCCCAGCCCCCCTCCCTCCCTCTATTGTAATAAGAACATTGGTGGCCTGTGTGTGGCCTCCCCCAGCCCCCCCCCTCCCTCTATTGTAATAAGAACATTGGTGGACAGTGTGCGGCCTCCCCCGGCCCCCCCTCCCTCCCTCTATTGTAATAAGAACATTGGTGGCAGTGTGCGGCCTCCCCCGGCCCCCCTCCCTCCCTCTATTGCATTAATAACATTGGTGGCCAGTGTGCGCCCCCGGCCCCCCCTCACTCCCTCTATTGTAATAAGAACATTGGTGGACAGTGTGCGGCCTCCCCCGGCCCCCCTCCCTCTATTGCATTAATAACATTGGTGGCCAGTGTGCGGCCTCCCCCCGATCATTGGTGGCAGTGGAGTTCCGATCGGAGTCCCAGTTTAATCGCTGGGGCTCCGATCGGTAACCATGGCAACCAGGACGCTACTGCAGTCCTGGTTGCCATGGTTACTTAGCAATAGTAGAAGCATCATACTTACCTGCTGGCTGCTGCGATGTCTGTGTCCGGCCGGGAGCTCCTTCTACTGGTAAGCGACAGGTCTGTTCGGCGCATTGCTAAATGAACTGTCACTTACCAGTAGGAGGAGCTCCCGGCCGGACACAGACATCACAGCAGCCAGCAGGTAAGTATGATGCTTCTACTATTACTAAGTAACCATGGCAACAGGACTGCAGTAGCGTCCTGGTTGCCATGGTTACCGATCGGAGCCTCAGCGATTAAACTGGGACTCCGATCGGAACTCCGCTGCCACCAATGATGGGGGGGGGAGGCGGGGGAGGACGCACACTGCCACCAATGTTCTAATTACAATAGAGGGAGGGAGGGGGGGCCGGGGGAGGCCGCACACTGTGCCACCAATGTTCTTATTACAATAGAGAGAGGGGGGCCGGGGGAGGCCGCACACTGCCACCAATGTTCTTATTACAATAGAGGGAGGGAGGGGGGCCGGGGGAGGCCGCACACTGTGCCACCAATGTTCTTATTACAATAGAGGGAGGAAGGGGGGGCCCACACTGTGTCACCAATGTTCTTATTACAATAGAGGGGGGGGCTGCACTGGCCACCAATGAAATTTAAACTGGGGAGGGAGGGTGCTGCACCTGAGGGGTTAATTGTACGGATCACAGCCCTCTGTAAGAGATCGGGTGCTGCCAGGCAGCAGGGGGCAGTCATGTACACAGTTCGTTGTATATTCTAACTAGAAGCGTCCCCATCACCATGGGAACGCCTCTGTGTTAGAATATACTGTCAAAGTGAAAACTCAGCTCTGAAAAAGCTTTTATGCAGACGGATCTTCGGATCCGTCTGTATGAAAGTAACCTACGGCCACTGATCACGGACACGGATGCCAATCTTGTGTGCATCCGTGTTCTTTCACGGACCCATTGACTTGAATGGGTCCGTGAACCGTTGTCCGTCAAAAAAAAATAGGACAGGTCATATTTTTTTGACGGACAGGATACACAGATCACGGAGGCGGATGACAAACGGTGCATTTTCCGAGTTTTCAACGGACCCATTGAAAGTCAATGGGTCCGCAGAAAATCACGGAAAACGGAACAACGGCCACGGGTGCACACAAAGGTCGTGTGCATGAGGCCTAAAGGTCTTGTTTTTAGTGGCCGTCACATCAGCTCACAGGATATGTGAAATCCCATCACTGAAGATAGTGGAGCCGTTTCTCATGATATTTCCAGACAGAATGGTGTTTAGGTCGGATGCTTCCTTCCTACCTAAAATGGTTACAAATTTTTATAGACATGAGCAGATTGTGGTTGGTTCCTTTTTGTCCCAATCCAAAAACTGAAGGTGAAGAAAAATTTCACAAACTGCATGTGTGCAGAGCCATCTCGGTTTACTTGGAGGCCACAAAGGATTTCAGAAAATCAGACTATTTGTACAGTTCCAGGGAAAATGTAAAGGCCATAGAGCCACAAAAGACTCCTTAGCCAGATGGATTAAGTCGGCAATACTAGAAACTTGCAACTCTATGGGGGCTTCTCCACCAAAAAATTTCAAAGCCCACTCCACAAGATCGATTTCCACTTCATGGGCAGAAAAGGCTAATGTTTCAATAGAACAGATCTGTAGGGCAGCAACATGGTCCAACCCTCACACCTTTATAAAACATTATAGGGTAGATACGCGGTCAAAGCAGGAGCTTTCCTTCGGTAGGAGAGTTTTAGACGCCATCGTCCCTCCCTAGGATAATATTGATCTGATATATCTCATGGTATGCTGTCATGGAGGATGAAGGGGAAAACCCATATTACTTACCGGTAATTTCCTTTTCATGAATACTCCATGACCCCCCCCAAAAAATATAATTATATATATATATATATATATATATATATATTATAAAGATTCTGTAGGCTGTCGGTCCAGAAGACACTGAGGATATGCTGGAGGAGGGTCTATTTTATACTTCCTGTCCCTACCTGGTTGGAGGCGGGTCATCTCTCTTGGTATGCCGTCATGGAGGATTCATGAAAAGAAAATTACGGGTAAGTAATATGGTTTTTGGGCAAGATACTAAATTTGACAGCCCTTGCTGCATCTACGTGTGAAATTCAAGCGTTATATACCGCTGTCATATTCTGTTATTTAAAAAAAACACCCTTTTTGGGCAAAATACTCAATATTGCAGCCTTTGCTGCATCTAGGATTGTTAAAAACAAGCTTAAAATACTTCTATAATTTTCTGGGTTTTAAAAAACACCCATTTTTTTGCAATACCCTCCATCTGGGGCCTCTGCCAAATTAGTCAGTGTGCAATTTAAGCTAGAAATATAGCTTAAAATTTTCTGGGTTTTAAAAAGCAGCCTTTTGGGGTGAAATACTAAATTTTACAGCCCTTGCTGCATCTGTAAGTATGAAATTCATATTCTGTTATTCAAAAAACACCCATTTTGGGCAAAATACTTTGCGGCCTTGTCTGCATCTGTCAGTGTGAGATGCACGCTTTAGACACTGTTCTATTCTGCTATTAAAAAAACACAAATTTTGGGCAAGATCCTAAATTTGAGAAATATGAGGAGAGAGTCAAATAAGGGAAGTGGCCCCGGTCGTGGTGCTGCTGGTGGAGCTCCTGTTGCAGGGAGAGGACGTGGTCGATCTGTGCCAGCTACACGCACAAGTGAAACACCTTCCTCAGGTGCGAGTAGGCGACAGAACCTTCATCGCTATTTGGTCGGGCCTAATGCGGCTCTACGAATGGTGAGGCCAGAACAATTACAGGCGATAGTAGATTGGGTTTCTGACAGTTCCTCCAGTTCCTTTACATTGTCTCCCACCCAGTCTACTGCTAAAAGATCAGAGTTGGCACCGGCAGCCGATGTCCATCAGTCTTTCACCTCACCCCCTTCCAAATCAGCCAAGCAGTCTGAGCCCCAAGTCATGCAGCAGTCTCTTCTGCTTTTTGATGACTCTGCTAGCAGGGTTTCCCAGGGCCATCCATCTAGTCCTGCCCCAGAAGTGGAAGAGATTAAGTGCACCGATGCCAGATTAGTACATGGGGGGGGGGGGGGGAACAACGCAGCACGTCTCGGATGATGTCGAAACACAGGTGCCAACTGCTGTGGCTTTCTGCAGTGTGCAGACCGACAAGGAGGGTAGGGGTGAAGACTGGATTGAAGATGATGTGGAGGACGATGAGGTCCTCGATCCCACATGGAATCAAGGTCATGCGAGTGACCCGTGTAGTTCGGAGGAAGAGGCGGTGGTTGCACAGAGCCACCAGCACAGCAGAAGAGGGAGCAGGGTGCAAAAGCGGAGCGGCCGTCCCCTAGACCGTACACCTGCTACTGCCCAACGCAGCAAAGGACCGAGCACACCAAAGCCAGCTCCAAGGAGTTCCCTGGCGTGGCAGTTCTTCAGACAATGTGCTGACGACGAGACACGAGTGGTTTGCACGCTGTGCAATTAGAGCCTGAAGCGAGGCATAAATATTCTCAACCTGAGCATAACCTGCATTACCAGGCATCTAAGTGCAAAGCATGAGCTGCAGTGGAGTAGACACCTCAAAAACCAAATAAGGTCTCTGGCTCCTCCTGCTTCCTCTTCTGCTACAGTTTTGGCCTCTTCATCCACCTCTGGAGTGACAGTGCCACCTTCCACCCCGCAAACAGAGGATCTGCCAGCAACACCACCACCTGGGTCACCAAGCATCTCCACAATGCCCCACGGAAGGGTTCAGCTCTCAATCTCCCAAACACTGGAGTGGAAGAGGAAGTACCCCCTACCCACCCGCGATCCCTGGCCCTGAATGCCAGCATTTCAAAATTACTGGCCTTTGAAAAGCTCTCATTCCGTCTGGTGGAGACGGATAGTTTTAAAGGTCTTATGGCGGTTGCTGTCCCACAGTACATTGTGCCCAGCCGCCACTACTTTTCCAGGCATAACATCCCTTCCCTGCATAACCAAGTGGGGGACAAAATCATGTGTGCACTGTGCAACGCCATCTGTGGCAAGGTCCACCTAACTACGGATACGTGGACCAGTATGCACGGTCAGGGACGTTATATCTCCCTAACGGCACAATGGGTAAATGCAGTGGCGGCTGGGCCTTGGCCAGATAGCAGTTTGGAGCATGTCCTTCCACCACCAAGGATTGCAGGGCACTTCAGTTTTCCTCATGTTGCTTCCTCCTCCTACTCCGCTTCCTCATCCTCTACTGGCTCCTCATCCGGTCAGTGTAACACCTTCACCACCAACTTCAGCACAGCCAGAGGTATACGACAGCAGGCAGTTTTAAAACGTATCTGTTAGGGGGACAAACCCCACACCGCGTAGGAGCTGTGGACAGGCCTTGAACAACAGACCGATGAGTGGTTGGTGCCAGTGAGCCTCAAGCCTGGCCTGGTGATGTGCAATAATGGGTGAAATCTCGTTGCAGCTCTGGGACTAGCCAGTTTGACGCACATCCCTTGCCTGGCGCATGTGCTGAATTTGGTGGTGCAGAGGTTCCTTAAAAATTACCCCGATATGACAAAGCTGCTGCAGAAAGTGCGGGCTGTCTGTGCGCGCTTCCAGCATTCTCACCCTGCTGCTCGCCTGTCAGCGCTGCAGTGTAACTTCAGCCTTCCCGCTCACCGCCTCATATGCTACGTGCCCACAAGGTGGAACTCCACCTTGCACATGCTGGCCAGACTGTGCGAGCAGCAGCAGGCGATAGTGGAGTTTCAGCTGCCGCATGCACGGGTGAGTCGCTCTGTGGAACAGCACCACTTCACCACCAATGACTGGGCCTCCATGCGAGACCTGTGTGCCTTTTTGTGCTGTTTTGAGTACTCCACCAATATGGCCAATGCCGATAACGCTGTTCAGTGTTACTATCCCACTTCTATGCCTCCTTGAAAAAACTGCTGCTGGCTATGATGGAAGAGGATGTGGCACAGGAGAGGAGGAAGAGGTATCATTTCATAGGGTTTCTGGCCAGTCATTCATAAGTGGCTCCGATAGTGGGTTCCTGCACCCACAAAGGCCAGGTACACAATTGTCCAGCCAGGGCACAGTTCTGGAGGATGACGAGGTGGAAAAGGAGGAACAGTGTTCACAGCAGGGTGGCACCCAAACCATATACAGAGGATATAGAGGACACAGATGATACAGAGGACAGCCTGGCACACATGAGCAATTACATGCTGCAGTGTCTTCGCAACAACCGCCGAGTTGACCACATTATAACTTGTGCTGATTACTGGGTGGCCACGCTTCTGGATCCCCGTTACAAGGACAACGTACCGTCCTAAATTCAGTCACTGGAGAGTGATCATAAGATGCGTGAGCACAAGCGCACGCTGGTAGACGTGCTGCTGGTGGCATTCTCACCTGACAGCGGGGGCACAGTGGAAGCACAAGGCGAAGGCAGAGTAGGAGGAAGAGGTAGTCAGTGCAGCTGGGGCACCTCCAGCACCTCAGAAGGCAGGGTTAGCATGGCCAAAATGTGAAAAAGCTTTGTCAGCACGCCACAACAATCAGCACCACCAGCTAAAATGGAACGTCTAAGCAGGAAGCAGGATTTCAGCAACATGGTGGAGCAGTATGTGTGCACATGCCTACACGAACTAACTGATGGGTCTGCCCCCTGAAACTTCTGGGTCTCCAATTTGGGCACATGGCCTGAGCTTGCACTTTACGTCTAGGAGGTGTTGGCCTGCCCTGCAGCCAGTGTATTATCTGAACGTGTGTTTAGCACGACTGGAGGTTATCACAGGTTACATTTCCCAATGTGTTGGGGTGAACCCTAATTTACAAAAATTAAAAATAAATTTAAAACCAAAAAGCAGTGTATGCTGCCTCCTCAACCTCCTACTCCATATGGACCTTGTCCTCCTAGATCAAGATAACTTATTTTTATGTATTTTATGTTATTTGAAGTAATTTCCCTATCCACATTTGTTTGCAGAGCTTTTGCCATGCTCTTAACCACATTTTGCTGCAATTTGCAACCCTCTAGCCCTTCCCATTACATTTTTGGAGCCATTTTAGTGCTCAAAAGTTCGGGTCCCCATTAACTTCAATGGGGTTCGTGGTCACGTTCGGGTCCTGAACTCGAACTTTTTTGTGAAGTTCGGCCGAACCCGTCGAACCCGAACATCCAGGTGTCCGCTCAACTCTAGCTTACAGTGCATATGGCGTACAAACAAAGTTTTATATGACTCCTGGTTGGGAGTAAGAAGATAGGCTGGTCCATTTAGTCTGGATAGCCTGCAGGAGGTATGGCTCACCAGCAAAACCCTATAAATACTTGCTGCAGATCTAGAACTTCCCAGGGAGTCCCTGGAGGGTCGACAGTTGTCTGCTGGGGTCCTTTGTGCGGTAGTTTCCGGCGATGGTGACCCTAGGAGGTCTAAAGGGTCCGTTGGGCTCTTTGGACCTCTTACAGCAGATCCATGAGCTCCTCCAAATAAGGGATTGATGCCACGGTAGGGTTCCATCATGGATGTCAGATTGCGAGAAAATCTGGAGATTTTGGCATCTGAAGTTCTTCTAGTCCTCCAGTGAATCTTTGATCACTGGGGAGGGAGCCTGCCGGGTGAGTTCACCGCTATGCGCTGCCTGAAGATTCAACAGTGCAGGTGGAGTTCCTTGAAAGGGCCTTTCCTGGGTAACTTTTGGTGAGGCAGGAAGAAGCATCTGTCGCGGAATATAATCTGCAACAAAGGAATCTGTGTTCAGCAATCATCTTCAGCTTGATCGTTCTGCGTCAAGATAAATACTTCTCTAAGATGTGGTGTTTAAATCTGTTATGATTTATGTTAACACTTGATGAGAAACCCATATAAGATTTATTTCAGTAAATTACCCTGGGTTTAATGTATAATGTTGAAATTCCTAGGTTAGGATGTTTATTGTTCCCACTTTTTTAGTTGGACCTCTTGTTAACTTTTGGGATCTTGATAGCTTAAGATTACTCTTCAAGCACGTCCCTCCCGAGGGGTGTTTTTATCTCTGGTAGTCTATTTCTCTCTATGGTGTTGTCATGGGTGAAGGGAAAAATGATAATTACACTTACCGGTAATTGGATTTTCCAGAACCCATGACGGCACCCTTTTAATTCCCTCCCTGGTGCTTATGGATGATAAAAATTGTTTGTCTTTCAAGTAAAAAGAAAAAGGAAGAATGAGGTTATAGGAATTCTATTTTGTACAGCTCCTATTGATCTACTCTGGAATCAACACTGAGGGAGGAAGTGGGTGTTCCCTTTTTGATTGCTATGGGGCTTCCTGTCCAGTTGTGGGGGCGGATCTATCTATGGTGCTGTCATTGGTTCTGGAAAATCCAATTACCGGTAAGAGTAATTATCATTTTCCAGTGTTTTTTGAAAGAATAACCTACCATGCTGCACTATTCTATCCAAAAACAGACCTGAAGGACCAATTACACAGTCGAGTCACATTATTATGACCACCTCCTACTTTCAACGTTGACAGCGTGTAGCTCATTAAGAAAATCGTGTGCCACCTGGCTTGGTGGGTATATAGTGTGTGGTAGGCTGTCTGCACACAAATCCCTAGTTACTGTCATGGGTAAAAGAGGTTGATTTATCAGAGTTGCTTTCAGGCCAAGGGTGGCAGTATTTTTAAAATTGTGCAGTTTGTGAACTGTTCATGTGCTGCTGTGGTGAAAGTGTATCGTGAGTAGGCAAAAGGCACCATTGTGAATAAGTGACATGGAAACTGGAGCACCACCTACAATTAATGTGAGAGATGTGCACAGCTACAAGGGTGGACAGACACGCTAGAGTGGAGCAGCTCACCACCAAAATGATCAGACATGTCTTAAACAATAGTTCAGCCAGCCCGGCTGAGTATGTGGCTTCGAAGGACAGGGATGATAATAAAGTTTGTATTGGCAGAAAAGGCTTCAATTTACGTGGCAGTATTGGAGTTGGACCTCCACCGATTGGCAAAGGGCTGCCTTCTCTGAGTCACGTTCTCTGCTTCATTGAACAGATGGACGCTGATGTGTTAGAACAAACACTCTGCAACCATTGCTGGAAGAACAAAAGCTGGTGGTGGCAATGTTATAGTCTGGGTAATGTTTTCAAGGCATTCTCTGTGCCCACTCATCCATGTGGAAAGCACTCTCAATTGATTTGGCTATAAATCCATCCTTGGAGATTACGTACACCCATACATACTAATTGTCTTCCCTTGTGCAGATGGGACCTTCAAGCAAGACAATACTACCCTGGCCCCCTAATTCCCCAGACTTAAACCCAATTTAGCTTCAGTGGGACCACCTCGATCATCGTGTTTGCCCTATGGATCCTTGTCCATGCTCCTCCAGCAGTTGTGGGATGCACTGAAGTCAGCATGGCTCCAGATACCTGTAACGACCTACCAGGACCTTATTGAGTCACTCAGAGCGCATCTAGGTGCTGTCTGTGCTGCTCACCGCAGTTACTCTGAATATTAGTTGGCGGTCATAATAATGTTACTTAACTGTCTGTCAAAACAGATCATAATGGATGGGTCTTACAGGTTATGAATCGTTTAAAAACTGAATCCATGACCCGGCCTGAACATGGCCTAAAATTAATTTACTTAATACAGGCTCATTTATAGGCTTGTTTCAAATTGGCATCATGGCTTCTATTTGTTTTCAAGCAATCCCAACATATTCTGGATGATTCAATTGATTATTACATTGGGTCCAGTATGGTCTCCATCAGAATTCTGGCACAGTATTTTGTAATGCACAACTACGAGAAATGCTGATGGAAACCTGAAACTGTGGTTTAGACTTCTTAATGAAGAAATCTGTATGAAAGATGAAGATTTTTAATAAAGGACTCACCTTTTCATTTGTTGTTTACCATGTGTTGAGTAATGAATACTCAAGTCATCAGTTAACAGAATGGTTTAGATTATACCATGTTAGACTTCCTGCCATAAGTAATGTATAGTTTGATAAAATAACACCAACATTATTCCCTGTAGTATATCACAAAGTGTCATTTGTTAGAGTAAAAGCTGTAATTCCTATCCTTTTGTTAAATGTGTAGGATACCTTCAGGTATATGCTTAAAATTTTTGGAAAAACGTAGATAGATCCGGTACTCAAAAGCAAATTCTTTTATTGACTCTTTCTTATTGAAAAATATTAAAACCACGGTTGCTAGTATTTAATATTTTTATACTATGTTCTGAGTCAATAAAGGAATTTGTTTTATGAGTGACAGATCTATCCACATTTTTCCTGCATTGTTCTGGGTTGCCAGCCCAGATCGTGTGCATCATACCTGTGCGCTGATCCATGCTTAAAAACGTTGTAATGATTGATAAAGTTGAAAGGACACAGATCCATCAAGTTCAACCAAGAATCCTACAGTGTTGGTCCAGAGAAAGGCACCCCTCTTATAGCACATCCCAATTGCGAGGGGGGGGGGGGGGGAATCCATTATGATGCCAAATATAGCAATCACAGTAAATCTCTGGATGAACATCTACTCTCTCATATCCAAGACGTGTAATATATCCAGAATCATCTTTAACTTGTACAATAAATCAACCAATACAACATCCTGCGGCAGAAAGTTCCATAATCTTACTGTTTGAAAGTACAGTAAAGAGTCCGCATCTATGATGGAGAAAACCCCTTTCCTGTAAGTCTAGAAGAGTCACTCCTCTTCTCATGGTTATTGTTGAGAAATATAATATATATATATATATATATATATATATATATATAATCTCCCAAAGAACGAGGCAGCACTCCAGATTGGCGTGAAAGGGTGAAGACCCCAAACTTTAATTTCCCAGAGCTCCCCAGCTGCTGGGAAATTAAAGTTTGGGGTCTTCACCCTTTCACGCCAATCTGGAGTGCTGCCTCGTTCTTTGGGATATATATACAGTGGAGGAGAAGCCGGCCTTCCTGGAGGAATTGCACCCAGTACACACCATCTGACTGTGCTGCTGCGGTATTTGCAAGAGTGTGTGTGTGTGTGTGTGTGTATGTGTGTGTGTATATATACATACATATATATATTTGTGGTAGGAGCTAATTGAGGAACAGAGTAGGCATGCCTATGTACTGCCCTGAACCAACTGGCTGGAGTGTGCCCGGTGCCAGTGACAAGGTAAGGCCTAGATAAGTGGGCCACCCAGGAGGAGTGAATGAAAAAGGGGATGGGAGGGATGGGCAAAGAACGGGCGCCCTCCTGCTTGGACCAGGGGGTTTAAATGGGGTAAGTCGCTCCACCCACAATTACAGGGTGCACGCAGCCTTAACTATATATATATATATATATATATATATATATATATATATATATATATATATATATATATATATATATTATATATTATAATCTCTATCTCCTGTTCATTTGCATGGCTCTGTAGAAAGGTCCTCTTTAATGCTGAGAGACTTTTGAATGAGGAGCTGGTAATTTTCCACAGATGCCATAGGGTTTAACTCTTAGGATACCGGAGTTTTTTTTTATTTTTTTGCGTTTTTTTTAAATTTTTGTTCCCCATCTTCCTAGAGCCACTACTTCTTCTTTTTTTTTTTTTTTTTACATTAACGTTCATATAGCTGTATGAGGACTTATTTTTTGCGGGACAAGTTGTTCTTTCTAGCAGTAAAAAAAATTAAAATCCAAATGGGGTGTAATTGGGAAAAAAAGCAATTCCTTTGTTTTATGGGTTTTGCTTCCACAGTGTTCCATTTGCGGCAAAACTGACCCATGCCCTTCATGATTACGACACCCCATATGTATAGGTTTTTTTATGTCTAAATAGTGTATAAATGATAAATGTTAAACTTTATTTTTTTTACATCACCATGTTCTGACCCCCATAATTTTTTATGATTATCTACTGAGCTGTGTGGGGGCTCATTTTTTGCAGGACAATTTCTTGTTTTTATTGATACCATTTCGGAGTGTGTGACTTTTTGATCATATTTTATTACTTTTTTGGGGGGGTAAGAGAAGCACTGAAAAAAAATGGGAAATTGGACATTTTGACTCCTTTTTTTTCCCATTGCCCCATTCGCAGTATTGGAAAAATATTTAAATTTTTTAATAGTATGTGTATTTTCGGTCGCGGTGATGCCCATGAGGTTTATATTCTTTTTGTTAATTGAGTATTTTTTTTATTATATGGAAAGGGGGTAATTTAAGCTCTTTTTATATATTTTGTTTTTTAATTTTGGAAATTATTTTGAAGCTCGTATTTGATTTTACACAATCATGGATTTTTTTTTAATGCGTTTATTACTAGTGCTCATTTATTATGTTGGCCTGCCACCTGGTGTCCAAAATAAGAATTGCAGCATGAATGCCCTCAGCCTCTACTGCGAGACTGAGCGCATTAAAATCAATTACAGGCATATTCACTGGCCACAGAGGATGCCAGTAATAAGCCCAGAAGCGCATGCTTCTGGGTTTTCGACCATTTAGGTGCCGTGGTCTCACGTAATCCCGGCATCTAAAGGCTTAAATTACCACAATCTGCATTATTGCCGGTAGCAGTAATTTGCCACAGGTCTCTGCTATTTGAAACAGCAGAGACCTGCCGGCCATGACTCCTGCTGCATGTGTGGGAGGGTGCTATGTTTGCCTATCGCTCTAGCGTCGTACATGTAACGTACCTCGTGTTTGGGGGGGGGGGGCTCAGCGTAGCGTTGGGGCCACCCCAAACCTGGCCACTGCAGTTGAAGGCAGCGTATTGCTTATTTCAGTGAAGTCCCTTAAAGGGATTCTGTCACCTGTATTTTAGTGACAGAGCTTTTAACATCACCACATCAGTCTGCTCGTTTTGTATTAAAATATACTAGTGTTACTACCCTAAGTGTTGTCATTTGTCTAGAAAATCGCTTTTATTAATATGGTAATTACCTGAGTAAGGAGCCCAGGTGCTGTCCCTCCGGCCGTTGGAGCCCAGACGCTCCCTTTCTCCTGGCACCCAGCACCGCCCCACTGCTAATTTATTCATTCCTCATTGCCGGCTGGCGCATGTGCAGTAAGGTCGATTCCAGGCGCTGACGTCTATCCACGGAATGCGTTCGCTGAGCCATAATCTCGCGCATGCGCCGTGGATACACGTCAGCCCCTGGAATCAGCCTCACAGTACACACTGCACATGCGCCAGCCGGCAATGAGGCATGAATAAATAAGCAGTGGGGCGGTGCTGGGCTCCAGGAGAAGGGGCGCGGCTGGGCTCCAACGGCTGAAGGGACAGCCCCTTGGGCTCCTTACTCAGCTAATTACCATATTAATAAAAGTGATTTTCTAGACAAATGACACTAAGGGTAATAACACTAGTATATTTTAATATAAAACGAGCAGATTGATGTGATGATGTTAAAAGCTCTGCCACTAAAATCCAAGTGACAAAATCCCTTTAAAAACCAAGCACTGAACAATATGCAGATCCACAAACAGTTAAAGGAGTATTCCGGTAGGTACAAGTTATCCCTTATCCACAGGATGGGGGATAACTATCAGATTTGGGTGGGGCCTACCGCTGGGACCCCACCGATTACAAGAACAGGGGCTCTGTATCCCCTGCAGGCCCCTTGCTGCTCCCATAGAAATGAATGGAGAGGCTGTTCACATGTGCGATTTGCCGCTCTAGTCCTCTTAGGGGAGCAGCAAGGGGCCTGCAGGGGATATGGGGCCCCCGTTCTCATAATCGGTGGGGGTCCCGGTGGTAGGACACCCATCAATCTAATAGTTACCCCCATCCTGTGGATAGGGGATAACTTGTACCTACCGTAATACCCCTTTAAATTAAACCTTTTGTTTGAGCAGTCGCAACTATTTTTACCAACCAACATGGCATTTTAAAAACGGTTACCTGCACATTTCCTTTCTTGGTAGGTCTTAAGAAAATCAGTCTGCTGTACAGGCACAAGCAATAGTCAACCATCACTTGCTGTTAATTTCTCTTGCAGAAAAGAACTGACATGCCCAAGCTTCCTGCATCTTCCTTGGTGAGAACACCTTTTGAGTTTTCTACACAAGGCTGTCAAATATTTGCTGGAAAAGTCCAGAGTATTCCTGGTCCAAAGAGTGCTGCTCGTATCTGCAAAGGTCCTTCAGTACTTCCACCTTCTCTATTTGGTAAGAACCAGTCAAGTATGCGGCACTGAATGTAAATGGTAGGGTTTGCGCAGTTTGATATAATTTTATCGTTCTCACTCTTTGCAGCCGTGTTTGATCCATCAAGGAATGCCCAGCAACAGCATACATTTATCCACCCTACTAATTCAGTAGGCTCCCAAATTTCTTCCAAAATTAAGCCTCGTGTCTCAGGTAATGCGAGAGAAAAGCATTAGTACTTGTATTCCTAATTGTCATCCATATATGCAGAACTTTTGACCAAGTCACCAAAATGAAACCTTGTTCTGGACACCTTATTTCTGATTTTAAAGTGTGCCTCCAACTTTCCATAAATCAATGGTACAAGCTAAGGTAAAAACTTTACTATATATTATTAGAGAAAATGCCTCAATTTATCAGGCTTTTTTTTTTTTTTTTTTTTTTTTTTTGTCCACCCTGCATCCTGGACTGATCCCAGTGAATTCATGAATCAAATCTGAATCCAGAGAAGAGACAACTTTTCAGCTTCAATGGTAGATCAGGTTATGTTACAAGACTAGCTGCTATTATGTCTCCTAAACACAGCACACATACAGAAAAGGAGATCCTGCTTGGCTACGATATCTGTAGTATAACCTCAGAAGCAGCATGGAGGATGTTAAAAAGTAGTACTGAGCAGTGTAGCTGTGAATTCAGCACGAAGGTCAGATGCAAAACATACTAGTAGCTTCAAAAGCAAAAACAAACACAATGCAACAGCAGTCTACAAACACAAATAACAAGGTAAACACAATAGTGCTATACTGACTATAGAAAATGTAGTAGTGCTAATGCTACATAATAAATGTGAGATTCTTGGCAAATACGTTTTGCACCAAATTATTTGTGCTTGTCTGAACACTACAAGGTGAGCTCTTTAGGACCGGAACCTACACTAAATATTACCTCCCCTGGTGTCATTCTGGCCTCCATTAAATACGGGGAATGCAGGATCCACATGAACCTAGAAGCTGCAGTTGTGTCTGTGTCTTTCTCTGCCTCTTTCTCTCCTTGCAGATGCTTCCTCCAATGCCATCCAATCTCCTTAGATGTCTGATAAGCTTGTAACCTGATCACTCAAGTGAAATTGAAATGATCAGTGAATTTGCAGTGCTTGAATAGTAAGGAGGTGGGGGTAGATTAACTGGAAAAGTCTGATAAGTGGAGAGAGAGGCATTTTTCTCTAAGATGTTACATTTCTTATATTTGCTTGCACTTTTGATTTTAGGAAACTAATTGATAAGAGGTCCACTTTAATTACTTCAAATAAATAAATTCATGAAAGTGCGTTTACTGAACATTTTATTGCCTCATTTTTATACAGAGATATGATCTCTTGATGTTTAGACCTCTCTGAAGAGTTTCTGCGTTTCTCAATCAGATTTGTGATTTTATAATGCTTCAACTAGCACATATAGACCCATCACTGCTACTATTCGAACCAAGGAGCAAGTGGTTAATTTAGATCTGTGCAAAGTCTCCATGACAACAATCATCGCACAGAAAACCTAAAAGGATATTTTAGAAATGTTTTTTGTAAGAAATGTTTAGATTTTTCTGTCACCTTGCCTCCCCAAAAGTTGAATAAAAAGTGATCAAAAAGTCGTATGTACCCATAATTGTACCAAATAAATCTACAGCTTGTCCCACAAATAGCAGCCCTGTATAGGTAAATATAAAAAATCAGCATATGGTGGATGCAAAGCATTTTTTCCTAAGGTTTTTATTTTTTTAAGGTGGTAAAACAAAAACTACATAAATCATAATCATGCTGACCCACAGAATAAGGTCATCTTATTCAACTGTACCACAAGAGGACACAGTTTTAAATTAGAGGGGCAAAGGTTTAAAAGTAATATAAGGAAGTATTACTTTACTGAGAGAGTAGTGGATGCATGGAATAGCCTTCCTGCAGAAGTGGTAGCTGCAAATACAGTGGAGGAGTTTAAGCATGCAGGGGATAGGCATAAGGCCATCCTTCATATAAGATAGGGCCAAGGGCTATTCATAGTATTCAGTATATTGGGCAGACTAAATGGGCCAAATGGTTCTTATCTGCCGACACATTCTATGTTTCTATGTAATTTTTAGCGCACAGTGAATTTTTTTTCCCTATAACAGTGCTATTACAAAATGCAACTTGTCCAACAAAAAACAAGTCCTCATATGTCTATTTGAACGAAAAAGTTATGACTGTAGGAAGTAAAAAAAAACGAATAAACAAAAATTGGCCAAGCTCTTTTTGTAATCTGTAACTAGGTTAGGTTTTAAATCTGCAAAGGGCAGATGAATGAAGCTCTCTTCTAAACACACTGAAGTAACTTTCGTGTTGACATTTGGTTTTTCAGGTTTACCGACATGGAAATCACAAGAAACTTTTCTAAAGTCTACTAAGTGATTAAAATGAAGTTTGCGTCACTGATGATCACCTAACATGGGACAATTCTAGTGCCTCTTTCATAAATACCAGTGACTACACCCTCCCAGGAAATTCGATGAACACTATCCAACTCTAGAATTCTGTTGACCACCTTCTGTTAATACATGCAGATATTCTACAAAAATGGTAATTTTTTTCTTTTCTCATTGCGGTTTATGTATTCATGAAATTGCACAATAACCACTATCGATACCAAGCAGCATCATGCATGCTCAAAATAAAGGATCCTTTTTTCTTTTTTGTGTTGATGGATCAGAGGAACGGAAAACAGAACAGTGATGTGGACCCAGCCCTAAAAGGGTTTTCCAGGAGTATAAATGTTGATGACCTATTGTCAGGATAGGTCATCAATATCTGATCCTTGGGGTTTGGGTGTGCCGGGAGTCGAACCCCCAATCAGCTGATTGAAGAGGTCGGGCACTAAGACCTCTTCCTAGGCCAGTGACATTGTGTTCATCGGTCACAGTTTAGTCCCATTCAAGTGAAAGGAGCTGAGCTACAATACCAGGCGCAGCCACTATACAATGGATGGCACTGTGTTTGGCAAGGTGTGAGGCAGCTGGAGCACTCTGACCTCTCCAAACAGCTGATAAGTGGTGGTGCTGGGTGTCGGACCACTGCCTCAGGATAGATCATCAATATTCTCAGCAAACCCCTTTATGGCTAAGGCTACAAGGTGGCATGTGTCGAGCAACATATAGGGTACAACTACACTGCAACATATGTTGTCCGACATTCATGTCGCACCACATATTTTATAATGCTAGTCTATGATGTTGCACTGCGACATGACAGTCGCACAAAAATCCATCTTGTATGGGTATTTTGCGACTGCCGTATCGCAGTCACAGCATGTCGCAGTGCAACACCATAGGCTAGCATTGTAAAATATGTTGTCTTGTATCCCTAGCCTAAAGGTAAAGTGTTACCTCTGTAATGATGTTCTGGAATCTCTGGTTGCCCATAACTGCTAGACTCCCCATAAAGAAGGCAGAAACCGTTTTATACACATCAGGGACTGACAGTGCAATGTCCTGCCCTGGTCCTAGCTATCATGTGATGGAACGGGCCGGGTAAAACTCTACTCATTTCTGCGGGCAGCCGCTGCTTGGCTGTTTTGCAGTGGCAAAGCAGTGAGGGAAGAACTGGCCACTGCGTGAACCACAGCTGTGTGTCTATGCAAACAGGTGGATGGGGGGTCACTGGTGACAGACTCCCTTTTAACATAACCAGAATAACTCTTTACTGTTTCTGATGTGGCAGATTATTTGGGCATGGGGCTAATGTTCCTATGGGGCACAGGTTTCACTATTGAATTGAGTTGGTTTGTAATCCACCACAAGGGGGAGACAGACACCGACAGCTTCTGAGAAGGGAAGCCAGATGGATCATACGATTCAGAGCTATGGGCCCTCTAGGCCTGAATGTCAAAAATGATCTGGGGGTATTTTTGTAAGTAGACGTACCCAGGTGATTGTTTTTTATGTTTTTATGTTTTATTTATATGTTTAAGAATCTTTTTTATGTATTGGACCGACTCCCCTGTGATGAAACTTATATGCGCCACACGGGGGTGCCGGCACATAGATGATGTATGTACGTCAGAATGTTAGTGGCTTGAGGAAGCGCTGAGGTGCGAAACAGCCATCGCTACATACCTGCGCTATGCTGGTCTGCCCCATGTGTATGCCGATGCTTGTAATGCACGAATTTCTGGAATAAAGAACCCCATTTTTCGGTGAATGTCGCTTATGTGTTTTTTTTTCTCTTATGGTTCTCTATGACATAATCCAGAGACAGATATATTGTATCGAAGCCTATTGACTTTATTATTGTGGCTATATTGTCTTCAATATATTTATGGAGGATGGAGCGTTGTTGTTCTTTTGCGATTTTTCCCTAGATCTGTGATGGCTAACCTCCAGGACACCAGCTGTGGTAAAACTACGACTCCCAAGATGTACACTTGCTATTCTCAGAACTCCATAGAAATGAATAGGGCATGCTGGGAGTTGTAGTTTCACCACAGCTGGAGTGACGGAGGTTAGCTTTTTAGATTCTAGCAATGCCCCTGGTTCCTACAATAAAAAAAAAATGATGTGCAAATTTATATAGTACAAATAAGAAGGTTATCCCACCAGCAAATATAATATTCACTAATGCATGAAGCTATAACATTTACTTACATAGTATGGTGCCACCTGGTGTTCAAAGTGTATAGCCGTGTGCACACCCTCCCAAATAGCTGGTCACACATGCTTGGTCAAGCTGGTCATGCTTGGTTCCCTACAGCCAGGTCTCTGCATGGTGATTCTACGTTCACTGGGAAGCAGTAGCGAAAAACTGGATAAAGCGCAGCGTAATACAATACCAGACAAATCGGAGATCAGACAAATCCCACGTACACTTCGATTTTTTTCTAAGGTGCAGAAATTGACCTGCTATGTGGATTTTGAAATCCAAAGCATTTCAATAGTTGAATTTTTTTTGCACCCTTTTCAATGGAAGGGGGAGAGCTGCAGAGAATCCAAATCTGCACCAAAAACGGCATAAAAGACGTGATAAATATTGCAGATTTACATGCTTTTTTTTTTTTTTTTTTGTGAATTTTCTGCACATAAATCTGCATCATGTGCAGGTACCCTCACTCCACTCCACACCTCAGTGGTACTAATTAGTCTAGGGACCCGCATCTAACATTGGTGACATATCCTAGCAATATGTCTGAGGTGACACAACTTCTTTAACGTTTCCCTTATCTACAGTATAAGGGCTCGTTCACACGACCGTATGGCTTTTTCAGTGTTTTGCAGGAAGTTTTTAATGAATCCGTTTTTTGTTTCAGTAGTGTTGCCTGTTCCATTCCGTTTTTCCATTCCGTATACAGTAATTACACAGAAATAATTGGGCTGGGCATAAAATTTTCAATAGATGGTTCCGCAAAAACGGAACGGATACGGAAGACATACGGAGTACATTCCGTATGTGTTCCTTTTTTTTTTGCGGACCCGTTGACTTAAATGGAGCAACGGAACGTGATTTATAGGGCAATAATAGGACATGTTCTATCTTTGAACGGAAATACGGAAACTGAGTGCCGATTGCAATGAATGGTTCCGTATACGGAACTCAAACGGCCTGTATACGGAATGCAAAAAAATGTTTGTGAGAACGAGCCCTAAGGTAGGGGCTGACTGGAAACTTAAAGTGGCCTTGGGGGAAAAAAATATAAAAAATGACCCCATCTTGTAGGCGGGTCCAAAATAGAAGGCGGGGCCAGCAATCCCATAGTGCAGAACAAAATACTGTCCTAGCAGAACCAACTACCACAATACAGCACCGACTACTGCCCCAGCAGAACCAGATGGGCTGAGAGAATCATATCTTTATGTACCTACCTGGCTGGTGGCCAAGAGGAGGGCTTGGGTGGTCCTCTGGGCATCGGCCGACCAGGAAATTTCTGCCAATGGGATAAGGTTTAAGAATGAAATTGGATGGGGTTTGACCACCGGGACCTCAATAATCACGAGAGGAATGACTGGAGCAGCGGATTGAGCATGAGCTCTGCAGCCCATTTCATTCCCTGTGGTCTTGCCAGGGATAGCAGAGTAGAGCACTTTCGGCGGTCTCGTAAAGAATGAAAGAGTGACAGGGTGCGTGCTCAACCTTCTGCTCCATTCATTTGAGGGAATGTGACCCCAATCTCATGATCGTTTGGGGTCCCAGCAGTCAGACCACCGCTGATCTGATTCTTATAACCTATCCACTGTGGTTTAATTACAGAAATGACACTTTGCATTTCCATGTCTGTTACTGCCATTCTTATAAAGTTTTATATTTAATCTTCACGGTGTATGGCGTAAAAAACAATGTCAAAATAGCTTTTTAATTTTTCCTCCCAAAAATGGAAGGAAACGTTATTAGAATATAAATTGTCACAAAAACATTTAAGCAAAGTGTATTTACTGTGTAAAACATACAAAATTATAAACTTGGTATCGTTGTCATTGTACTGACCTGCAGAATAAAGATGGCACTTACGCCACAAGGTGAAGTCTCACAAAATACCGGTGGACTTTGTTTCTTTTTTTTCCTATTCCTCTTCAAGAAAGCGTTAATAAAGTTTAATACATTACATCCCCAAAATGTTACCATTAAAAAATACAACCCATTACAAAAAAAACCACAAGCTCTCCTATAGCTATGTTGATGGAAAGTCCTACAAGCCCAAAGTAGGTGTGGTAATGATGGGGTTAAAACCCTGGCTAACCCCATTAAACCTTCAGAGTTGTAAAAAGTCTTTTCAGCCTGGTGTAAAATTATTCATCAGGATCTGATGCAAGAAGCTGTGGTTGGCGTGGAGCATGATGCAACCCTCGCCCTGGTGTCATCAGGTCCTCGTCCTGGAGCACTGCCGGCTGGTCATGTACTCTGCCCCTTCCCCGGCGGCTAGGAGCTAACACCCCCCATAATGGGGGCCGTACAGGATTCAGTAGGGGAGATCAAGTCAGGCCCTATGCACTCGACCATATCCGTTTTGTGGTCCGCAAAATCCGGACGTAGTCTCTGCAAGTATAAGGCCTAGTTCACACGACCGTATGGCTTTTATTGTTTTTTGCGGTCTGTTTTTCACGGATCCGTTGTTCCGTTTTTAAGTTCCGTTGTGTTTCCGTTTCCTTTCCGTTTTTCCGTATGGCGTATACAGTAATTACATAGAAAAAATTGGGCTGGGCATAACATTTTCAATAGATGATTCAGAAAAAACTGAACGGAAACGGAAGACATACGGATGCATTTCCGTATGTGTTCCGTTTTTTTGCGGACCCATTGACTTGAATGGAGCCACGACCCGTGATTTACGGCCAAATATAGGACAAGCTCTATCTTTCAACGGAACGTAAAAACGGAAACGGAATGCATACGGAACACATTCAGTTTTTTTTGCGGAACCATTGAAATGAATGGTTCCGTATACGGACCACAAAAAAACAGCCCGTACACCCGCAAAAAAAAACGTTCGTGTGAACTAGGCCTAAGAAAGTTCTATCCCTTTGCGGAATGGACACACGGATGCGGAAAGCACACGGATCATCCAGAACGCAAACCACAGACCCATTAAACACCAATGGGTCCACAAATAAAATGTGGACTGCAACTGTATTTTGCGGGAGATGCAGAAATACTCAGAACTGGCACACTGATCCATGGGAAAATAAAAGGCAGTGTGAACATCCCCTAACATTACAAACACAGCTCTGCTGCACACACACACACACTATGCTGCACAGCTGCAGCTCCCTGCTACACAGAAATACGCCTTCATTACCCTCTACTGTTCTGCTGCGCACAATATACATTCAGCTTCACTGGTTTTTTTAAATATATATTCTATTTGTTTTTTAATAGTGAAAACAAATCCCACTCTGCTAGCCGCATCGTGAAGGTCCACAGCTCCAGCACAGGGGCGAGTATTTGTACATTTATTATTATTGTCCTAAACCTTTTGCCGCTTTTACAGCCCACTGATAAAGGAAGCAAAACCGCGAAGCATTGCCGCAGAACCTGCTTCACCGGTGCGTCTCCTCTCCCGCCGTGACTCCGCCCACCGCCGAGCACGTGACCCTGACATCAAGAAAGTCTTTTAGCCGCGCAAGCCGGGTCTCATTCACTTAGTTGTCAGAGCTGAGCGGGAAGACGCAGCTCCCACTACAGTAATACAGAGCGCGCCCGGTAAGTGACCCATAGTACCACCGGAACCGCAGGTGGCTGGCAGCAGGTGTGAATGGTTCTGTAGAGGAGGTGCGGTAGCGTTGTCGGGACGTTTGTCTGCATGGACGCTTGTGTTTCCTGACTTGATAAACTTGTTGAAGTGATTGCCGCCTCCTGTCCTAGTTCCGATTCATCGCTGGTACGTTTAGGTGTGAACACTGCCAGTATCTGTGAATGAATGCCTGTGTGATTAACCCTTTGTTAGCTGAACTACAGCTTTATAGGCGGTAAGTGTTCCCTTTGGGTAGCAGCAGGTTTGTTGTACTGTTCCCGGAATCCTCTTTTCCATAGCTTGGGATGATGTGTAATATTCGTAGTGTATTGCAGCCGTCTCTGTAGGTGTCACTTCCACCCCTCCTCAAATACACATGCCTGACAGCTATTCATCCCCATAACAATAAGATGGGGGGACATGGATATTTCAACATGCCCGATCCTCCTTCTCCCATAGACAGCAGATAGTCTGCCTGTGAACCCTGCCAAAGTTATTAAAGAGGACCTTTCATCAGTTTAGCCCTAGTCTAATTATGGTCTTCGTCCGCTGTTCTGTTGGCCCCATTGATTTTGGCGCCTTATATTATAATGAGGCGACTTGCTTATACGAGGTGGAGACTCGCAGTTTCGCTGGGGGCGGTTCTCTTCTTCCTGGCTGTGAGCGCATCCAATCAGAGTGCACCGCTCTTAGCCAGTTCATTCTCCCTGGCTAAGAGCGGTGCGCTCTGATTGGATGCGCTCACAGGCAGGAAGAAGAGAACCGCCCCCAGCGAAAATGCGAGTCTCCGCCTAGTATAAGCGAGTCGGCTCATTATAATATAAGGCGCCCAAATCAACGGGGCCGACAGCAGATTATCTTTGGAGAAAAACGCATAACTCCTATCCACAGGATACGTAATATGTATGATTGCTGGGGGTCCGACTACTTGGATCACCATCAAATACAAGAACAGGTGCCCAGAGTTCCCGCTATAAATGGGGCGGTCCCATAGACTTTGCAGGGAGCAGCAGCAGCAGCACCCATGCTCGACCAGCACTTCATTCACATGGGGGACACGGCCATGGTGGGTGATCCACCCGAGAGCAGTCACACATTTGTCACCTATCCTGTGGCAGATATGTTTTTATTCTGGTAAAATCCTTTTAAGGGCTCATGCACACGACTGTTGCTGTTTTTGAGCTCCGCAATTCTTGATCCTGAAAACGCGATACAGGTAGTAACTTCCATTCTTCTTCATTTTTTGGGCAGAAAATAATAATGGACATGCCAGATTCAGCACATAACTTGTGCCATTCCTGTATTATTCCTGCTGGAAGTTTAGAAATAGATTGTCAGCAGTAAAGGTACTGCTGAGTGTTACCAGTAGCGGCTATGTCTGCCTGTACCAGTGCTGTTGGTGTTGGTCTGTACAGGGACACACACCTCTGTAGCTTTACTGCAAGCCGCAGGCTATTCGTTCATAACTTCTAACAAAGGAACAGCACAACATAGAGCCATAAGAATAGATGCCCCAGGATTGTCATTACATGGGAATGCATGTAGTTATGAAAACTGACTTCCTCTTTAAGGCTGGTGGTGTATCGTGCTATTTCCTGTAGTGTTTTTTTTTTTTTCCTCGCCGCACTTTTCCTGTTAGCACAACGTAATCAAGATAAATGAGCTCATTTTTTCCATTCCGTTATTGGTGTGTTTCCTGTGCGCTGCCCCTTTACACTGTGCCGGATATATCCATATAGAATAGGTGCTGTTGACATTGACAGAGGATCTCCAGGTTAACATCTGCGGGGGCAGTAGGCTTTGCTGTGATGCCAGGAACCAGCAAAACAGATGTACGAGTATTGTGATGTCACTAGTATTGCAGGTGCCCTTATATTGGTGATTACTTTGTCCGGTGTCATTCATCTCCGTCCTGTAACACTGCTGTATGAATATGAAATGCGTGGCAGCTTCCTGCAGGAGCTCTTAATGCTGCACCTGGATGCTTGTCTCTTTTCAAGCGTTTTTCCCATTGAGCAGCTTCTAAGCCATAATTTCTCGAATGTTGATGTGTTGAGGCTCCAGAGCGCAGCAATCCCTCATGAGGAGAGGCCGAGATTTCATTTTCAGAAAATGTGTTTGCAGAGGTAAATTGAAGCATGAAATTGATAGCTGTCCTTCATTTAGGTCAGACAAATGAGGCAGACTGTCTCTACATAGAGGGAAACACTTTTGATGATAAAGACTTGTTTTTCGGAACAAATGTGATTTCTGACTGTAAATACACAAGACGATCAGTAAGTATTGTATGTGCTTGGTATCCAGCACAGGGTGACTGTCGTACTGGCATCTTGTGCCATATGAGCGTACATGGGAAAAATACAGCATTTCCCGGAAACACCTTTTGAATTGTATATACTCTCCTCCGCCTATGAGTATACACATGGGACTCTGCCAGTCCTTGGAGCCAGTTTCGGAGTGTTAAGTACCCCTTTCTCAAATAAATGACCTAAAAGCACCCCTAGGCTGCGAGCACACTGTCCTGCTGCCTGTCACCGCTCCTAAGGCTAGTTTCACACTAGCGTTCGGCTGTCCGCGCGTGAGCTCCGTTTGAAGGGTCTCATGAGCGGACCCGAACACTTCCGTCCAGCCCTGATGCAGTCTGAATGGATGCGGATCCGCTCAGACTGCATCAGTCTGGCGGCGTTCAGCCTCCGCTCAGCAGGCGGACACCTGAACGCTGCTTGCAGCTTTCGGGTGTCCGCCTGGCCGTGCGAATCCGTCCAGACTTACAATGTAAGTCAATGAGGACGGATCCGTTTGAAGATGCCACAATATGGCTCAATCTTCAAGCGGATCCGTCCCCCATTGACTTTCAATGTAAAAGTCTGGACGGATCCGCTCAGGCTAATTTCACACTTAGCTTTTTTTTGCTAATATAATGCAGACTGATCCGTTCTGAACGGAGCCTCCGTCTGCATTATTATGATCGGATCCGTTCAGAACGGATCCGATCGAACGCTAGTGTGAAAGTAGCCTTACTTAGCTCTTTAACTACTTGTATTCCCCTTTAGAATAATGATTCTGGAGAATTTTTCTCAATACTGTATTTCTCCTCTATTACTCCTATTAGAATACATTGACTACTGGGTGTTAGGCGTTCGGGTGTGCCCCAACATGGAATGACACTGTCCAGTCAGCGCTGACAGTGCTAGATGGTAGGGACAAGAGGAATGGTAATTATAGTCTATAGGGTGCGGAAGAGAACTGCAGTATTTGGTAATGCCAGATCCAGTGAGCTCAGGCAAGCTGTTCTCTGCCGGGTCATCTTACCAGAGAGGAGAACATAGGCAGTTTGTGGAAATTTCCTTGTAACCTGTGTCTGTAGAAAAGGGCAGGTAAGTACAAGGTTTAAAGGGATTCTGTCACCTCCCCTAAGCCAAAAAACGATTTTAAAGCAGCCATGAAGCACAGCTTACCTGGATTAGGCTGTGCTCTTTTATCTTGAAATCCGTCCAGCAGTTACTGCAAAAAACGACTTTGATTGATATGTAAATGTGTCCTGAAGGTGCCCAGAGTTTTGTTCCTCTTAGAGAGCCCAGTACCGCCCCTCTTTCAGTGCCCAGCCCGCCTTCCTTGTACTGTCTAACCGCCGCCCCCAGCCTGCCACAGCCTCTCCTCCCCCTCTCTCACGCCAAACGAACTCTCGCACAGGCACAGTACCCACTGAGGGTGACAGAATCCCTTTAAAAAAATAAATAAATAAATACAGAAACTACATTATGTTCTAGGGAAGCCTACAACTGTGTGCTATGGAGCGCTCCCTAACATCTGGACGCTGCGGTAAGTTATTGCCTTGTTTACAACACAATGTGAACTTAGCCTTAGGTTAGGACTTCAGTCATAAAAAAACTAAGCAGTTTCCCATAGAGACCTCCATAGAACAGCTTCTTTTCTTTATGAAGTAGAAATGTGATGATACTGTTGTGCATGGACCAATCCTTCAGGTCAGATTCACACTGGGGAGTTTGTTACAATTTTGAATGCAGTGAATCGCAAGGAAAATACAAAGGAAACTTTTACATTTCTCTTAAAGAGGACCTTTCACCACTCCTGACAGGCCTGTTTTAATAGCTTCATGCATTCCCTACGCACTAACAATTCTGGAGCATCTATTCTTATTGTGCCATTCCTTTATTATTTCTACTAGAAGTTATGAATAATTGCTAGCAGTCTGCAGTAAGGGTACAGAGGGGAGGTAACCAGTTGGACGTGTGTACCTGCACACTGGCAGCACTGATTGGATGGATTGAGTCTGTGCAGGTACACCCCCCCCCCCCCAACTGGTTACCACCCCTCTGTACCCTTACTGAAGGCTAATAGCAATTCATTCATAACTTCTAGTAGAAATAACAGAGGAATGGCACAACATAGTCATAAGAATAGATGTTCCAGAATTGTTATTACATGGGGAATGCATGAGGATATTAACAGACATGTCAGGAGCAGTGAAACGTCATCTTTAAATTCGGCATATAACATTGATCATTGTACTTCTATTTAGATTTAAAGTGCTTCTGTCATCAGAAAATGGATCCAAAACGGCTCACCAGAGACATGAGCCCTTAGCTGAAGATCATGGTTCCACCAGCCTCTGTTCCCATATTTCAAATTGGCCAGGCAGTGAAAACAAAGTACTTATTGAAGGACCGAGCTGCTATTCACTGGTAACCGAGCCTCCTTAGCTCCAGCACAGAACCATTCCTCCCTCTGGACATGGAAAAAGGACCATCAAACTACACGAGTTGGCATCTCTCCTCCACAGTAGTTTTATGTTGGCTATCAAGGGATCGCGACCATAGTGAAACTCCGACTTCCTCCGTATATTAAAATAATTTATTATACTTATAGACGAACACTTGTTTCAATGCATATAAAATCACAAACTGTACGGCACAGTACCGGCCGACCTGGGTTTCGCTTACTTGCTTCATCAGGAGCGAATATCTTCACTATGCAGTCAAAGACCTTTAAAACACTCCCCTAAACCCACCCATTCCCTCATTATGCAATTGCATACAACCCACCACTAAAAAGGTCACATATATAAAAATGTATAATAATAAATAGGTCACTCTCATCGATTATAATCGATAAAAACCACTAAAGCTAGATCATTTAAGTAATTTCCTCATTTGATCCTATTCCTTTCAGCCCGTAAAGTTTGTACACGGCGCAGATCTCCATTCACTAAAGGTATCTCATCACGTGGCCCATTATGTGAGGAGGGGCACATGACAAAGTACACCCTATCAACACTTAGACACACCCCCTACAACCAAAGGTCCTTTACCACATTTAAGGATGCGGCTACGCACTCATTCAACCTGGTAAAAAGGTTAAACTAGACTGGATTTTAAATCTCATTCAATTTTTAGACCACTGGGTTGGAGTGCATCAAGATTGTACATCCACTCAACCTCTTTTTTTTTAAAATTAATTTTGGCAATTAGATCTCCACCTCACCAATGTGTCCTAACTAGCTCCACCCCTACAAAACGCAGACCCCCTCGGATCTTTCTGATGATGTTTCTTAAAATGCAACGGGACGTTGTGAGTATCCCATGCTTTCGCAAGTGATATTTCCCTTTTAAAGGGAACCTGTCACCGGGATTTTGTGTATAGAGCTGAGGACATGGGTTGCTAGATGGCCGTTAGCACATCCACAATACCCAGTCCCTATAGCTCTGTGTGCCTTTGTTTGTTTAAAAAAAAAAAACGATTTGATACATATGCAAATTAACCTGAGATGAGTCCTGTCCTTGAGGAGTCACATACAGGACACATCTCAGGTTAATTTGCATATGTATCAAATCAGGTTTTTTTGCACAATAAAAGCACACAGAGCTATGGGGACTGGGTATTGCGGATGTGCTAGCGTCCATCTAGCAACCCATGTCCTCAGCTCTATACACAAAATTACGGTGACAGGTTCCCTTTAAGGGTTTCGGTCACCAGATTTAACCCTATTACGCTAGCTGGAATTAGAGATGTGCCAGCTTCCTCACCTCTTCCTTACCTAAAGAGAGGTAAAGTCAACGGTCCCCAACCACTTATCATCACTCCATATATCTAGATTATTGATGAGCTGAATTACACTTCCCGTATCTTTTTAAATATGATGGAACTTGTATCACAAGTTCGAGTCTGGAGAAAATTAAATAATGGGAATCTCTTTTTACTAGTACCATTAGCGCCACTTCTATTGACTTCCTTGACCTCACAATCTTTGTTGATAAGGGGCTGTTGAAAACCAAAACGTTCTTTAAAGCCACAGATGTGCTTGCTACTTTTTCCAATGGCTGATTTTTATAAGTGAATTGGAGGTATTCAGGAGACTAACTTAGACTAACTCAGCTTTTCCACTGTAGCAGAACTTCAGTGGTGTTTCTGGTGGATACTCAGACAATGTGTTTCAAACCAGGTGAGGATTCAGAAAATAGCATTTTTGAAATCTGAGATTTGTAAATTAACCGTTAAACAAACTCAGGTTGAGAACGTTGCAATGCCACTGAGGCCCCCTAGAAATGGAAGATGGGTTACTGCATGGTAGACTGAGAGTTGTTGATAGAAGACCTGTCCCACAGTCTGTGGCAGGGTGGATTTGATTTAAATCAAAATGATTTTAAATCACTAGTCAGTAAGGCTTGATTTAAATCAGTTTTCTACATAAAGACTAATTCTTACTGGTATAACTTATAATATGCAAGTAGTTTATTAGTTTGATTAGGTTGATTCTGCATTCATAGGTTTGTAGAAGTTAGGATTAAGGTATTTTTCTCAACTCTGTTCATGTTATAACATTTTTGCTGTGAAGAAGAGGCATGTGATCTCTGCTTAGTCAAATTCAGTTTTGAGAACTGCAAAAGTAAACCAAGCATCTGTGATAATATCTTGTAGGCAGAGAAACTGCCTAATAATCTTACAAAAACCTCTGGAAGAGCATGACATTGTGAATGGTTTAATGAAATTTATTTACCCAAAAAATTACACATATAGAAACATAGAATGTGTCGGCAGATAAGAACCATTTGGCCCATTTAGTCTGCCCAATATACTGAATACTATGAATAGCCCTTGGCCCCATCTTATATGAAGGATTCCTTATGCCTATCCAATGCATGCTTAAACGCCTTCATTGTGTTTGCAGCTACCACTTCTGCAGGAAGGCTATTCCATGCATCCACTACTCTCTCAGTAAAGTAATACTTCCTGATATTACTTTTAAACCTTTGCCCCTCTAATTTAAAACTATGTCCTCTTGTAGCAGTTTTTCTTCTTTTAAATATTCTCTCCTATTTTACCTTGTTTATTCCCTTTATTTATTTAAAAGTTTCTATCATATCCCCTCTGTCTCGTCTTTCTTCCAAGCTAAGGTCCATGTCTTCCAAGCTAAGCTTCCATGTTAAGGTACTTTTAATCTTTCCTGGTAAGTTTTATCCTGCAATCCATGTACTAATTTAGTAGCTTTTCTCTGAACTCTCTCCAAAGTATCAATATCCTTCTGGAGATATGGTCTCCAGTACTGAGCACAATACTCCAAATGAGGTCTCACTTATGCTCTGTAGAGCGGCATGAGCACCTCCCTCTTTCTACTGGTTATTCCTCTCCCTATACACCCAAGCATTCTGCTAGCATTTCCTGCTGCTCTGACATTGTCTGCCTACCTTTAAGTCTTCTGAAATAATGACCCCTAAATCCTTTCCTTAGATACTGTATCACTGATTTTATATTATGCTCTTGGGTTTTTACGTCCCAGGTGCCTTATCTTGCACTTATCAACATAAAATTTTAGTTGCCATATTTTTGACCATTCCTCTAGTTTTCCTAAGTCCTTTTCCATTTGGTGTATCCCTCCAGGAACATCAGAGGTTCCTAAGGGTGGCAATCTATATGAAAGGTCAACTGGAACATTTTCAATTTCAGGCTCTCCCTTTCCATGACCCCAAGGGTGTTCACAAAGCTGGTGGTGGAAGTGGCAGCCCGCATAAGGGAAAAGGATATTCTCTTTATCCCTTACCGAGACGACTTCTTAATTGTGGGTCAGACAGAAGAAGCCTGCAATTCAGCAGTAGGGATCGACCGATATTGATTTTTTAGGGCCGATACCGATACCGATAATTTGTGAACTTTCAGGCCGATAGCCGATAATTTATACCGATATTCTGGGAATTTTCATTTTTGAAAAAAAAATAAAAATTCCCACAAATCTGCTGAAAATTAATTAATGTTTTTTTTTTTTTAAATCTTTCTTTTTCATTAATATTTTGGTGTTTTTTATTTTTTTTGTAACTTTTTTTTTAAAACTAACTTTTAGCCCCCTTAGGGACTAGAACCCTTGTCCTATTCACCCTGATAGAGATCTATCAGGGTGAATAGGAGCTCACACTGTCCCTGCTGCTGTGTGCTCTGTGCACACAGCAGCATGGAGCTTATCATGGCAGCCAGGGCTTCAATAGCGTCCTGGCTGCCATGGTAACCGATCGGAGCCCCAGCATTACACTGCTGGGGCTCCGATCGGAGGAGCAAGGGAGAGGGGATCCTGTGGAGGGGCGCACTGCGACTGGGGTGGGGGGCCCTATGCGCCACCACTGCTTAATACTGGTGGGGAGGATGGGCGCACTGCGCCACCAGTGCTTAATACTGGGGGGGGGGGCGCACTGCGCCACCAATGTCTGATACTGGGGGGCGCACTGCGCCACCAATGAAGCTTAATTTCATATACAGGAGGCGGGAGCTGGCTGCAGGATCACATAGCCGGCTCCCGACCTCTATGAGCAGTAGCTGCGATCCGCGGCACCTGAGGAGTTAACTACCGCAGATCGCAGCTACAGCTCATAGAGGTCGGGAGCCGGCAATGTGATCCTGCAGGTCCCGCCTCCTGTATATGAATGAATGATAGATTAATCTTCATTGGTGGAGCAGTGGCCATAGCTCCTCCCCTCCTCCTGTCCCCTGTCCTCTCATTGGCTGCAGCGGCAGGAGCAGCACAGGGGGAGGAGACACTGCTCCTTCTCCCCTGTGCTGCTAAGGGGAACACGGAGAGCGCTGTCAGCAGCGCGATCTGTGTTCCCCATACACTATCGGAATATCGGCAAAATAAATGCCGATACCGATAGTGTTCAAAATCCTGAATATCGGCCGATAATATCGGTAAATCCGATAATCGGTCGATCCCTATTCAGCAGTGTCAGAAGTCCGGTCCATTTTAAACAAATTGGGTTGGATAATAAACGAAAAGAAGTCAAGACCCTATCCAGCAAGAAGTCAGACCTTCCTGGGCTTAATCCTGGACTCATCTCTCCAGAAAAGTTTTTTACCTACAGAAAAGGTGGATATCGTTCAAAACAAGATCAGAAACCTAACCAGGAGACCAGTTGCTTCAATAATAGCAGCAATGTCAGTCCTTGGCTCCCTCACATCTTGCATCCCGGCAGTAAGGTGGGCAAAGCTACACTCCAGAGCCTTACAGTGGGAAATCCTGTCCAATTGGAAGGGAATCAGGTCCTTAGACTCAAAGCTGGAGATCTCAGTCGTGACCCTCCAGAAGCTATCCTGGTGGCTAGATACAGAGAATCTTATCCTGGGTGCCCCGTGGAAGACGGACAGGTTAGTTTGCCTGACCACGGATGCAAGTCCTTGGGGGTGGGGTGCCCACATTCAGGGAACTTCCTTCCAGCGTCGTTGTGACCCCTTACAGAGAGTAAAGTCGTTCAACCTGAAAGAGTTGATGGCGGTCAGCCTGGCAATGAGGGTGTCCATCCCAGAAATAAAGAGAAGGGACCTAAGGATTCTTTAGGACAACAGAACTGTAGTCTCCTATTTTAACAAACAGGGAGGGACAAGATGCAGAGCCCTCATGGAAGAGGCTTATGTCATTTTGGGTCTGGCAGATAGTGTGCACCTCGATCTCAGCAGTACACATCAGAGGTGTGGGAAACAAGCAGGTGGATTTCCTGAGCCGCCATACCCTGTCTCAAGGGGAATGGTCTTTAAACCCTGTCATTTTTCAGTAAATGGTGGATCTTTGGGGCATCCCAGAGATCGACTTATTTGCTACCCATTCAAACCAGAAGGTGCCAAGATTCTATTCCCTGAACAAAGCTGGATACCCCTGTGGGATAGATGCCCTAGCGCAGGAGAGGAAATTCGGCCTGGCTTATGCCTTTCCCCCTCCCCTGATTCCCTGGGTTTTACGGAAAATCGGGGAACAGCAGGCCACAGTAATTCTAATCGCCCTCTTCTGGCCGAGGAGGTCCTGGTTCACGGGGCTCTGGACCATGTCGGTCTCTGATCCCTGGGTGCTTCCGGCGGTCCGGGCCTTCTGAGCCAACGACCAGTAATGCATCCAGCCGTGGACAGTTTACACTTAACGACCTGGATTTTGAGAGCTGGCTATTAAAAATGGAAGGGTTCTCAGATGCTCTAATCTCTACCCTGCTAAAAAGCAAAAAATAAATTTCAGTAGGGATTTATAGCAGAATTTGGCACAAATTTCTAGATTTCGCCCAGATCCAATTGAGGGACATTCCTTCAGTTGCTCCTCTGCATACTATCCTTGAGTTCCTTCAGAATGGTCTAGAAATAGGTCTAGCAATCAGTACCCTGAAAGTTCAAGTCTCTGCCCTGTCTGCTCTGTTTAACCAGAACATAGCCGGGAGCCCTTGGGTTTCCAGATTTTTCAGGGCCATGGAGAGATCTTCTCTAGTTTCGACTCCGAGGGCCCCCTCCCCCGGAGTCTAGAAATGGCGTTGAAAGCTTCATCTGGGCCCCCCTTTAAACCCATTGATTCCATCTCAATTAGGCATCTGACTTTGAAGCTGGCCATTTTGATAGCTTTGACCTCCGCCCGCAGGATTGGTGAGATCCAAGCCATTTCCATCAACCCTCCGTACACTTCAATCTTAGAGGACAAAGTCATTATTCGTCCTGACCTGGCTTTTCTTCCAAAAGTCTCCACCAAATTTCACCGTTCTCAGGAGATTATTCTTCCTACACTTTTCCAAAATCCTTCCTCGAAGGAAGAAAAATCTCTTCATTGTCTAGATGTCAAGAGAGCCCTTTTGGCCTATTTGTCCTCCATTCTTTTTGGCGGAAGTCTGCTTCACTCTTCCTGCAGTTTCAGGGGAGGAACAAGGTTTCTCTTGCCTCAAAAAGTTCTATCTCGAGGTGGGTCGTTTCTGCCATTTCCTTATCCTACCTATCCTTGGGGTTGTCTCCTCCTGTTGGTCTGAGGGCTCACTCGACTAGGGCGGTAGCTGCTTCCTGGGCAGAGAGGTCCTCTGTCCCAATCAAGAGAATTTGCGGGGCAGCCACCTGGTCTTCACCTTCCACCTTTTTTAAGCACTACAGGCTGGACTTTTCTGGTGATTCTTCCTTTGGTAAAGGGGTTCTTTTCTCTACTTCCCACCCTTGGGGGTTACTCTAGTAAGTCTCCAGTGGTGCTGTCATGGGCGATAGGAGAAAATTAGATTACTTACCGGTAATTTGATTTTAGAGCCTATGACAGCTCCATGACAGGTTTCCTCTCTCTGGAGGGCGGATACTTCTCTCCAGTGGTGCTGTCATGGGCTCTGTAAAATCAAATTACCGGTAAGTAATACCATTGTTCATGATGGAATAACCTTTGGATGGTAATATATTTTCCTCAAAAAGCATTTTTATATTAAAAAAAATCTGATTTAAATCGATAAAATCCAATTGAAATTTTTTTTGGGATTAAATACTAATTAAAAACAAAAGGAGGAAGGTATATGGAAGAAGATAAAGAACTAGCTGACTGCCTCAATGAATACTCTTGTTCAGTTTTTTAAAAAGGAAAATGAAGGAAAAGGACCTCAGTTAGGAAAGAAGACTAATTTAATCTTTTGATGCATGTGTCTTTACAGAGGAAGAGGTTCTAAGTCAGCTGTCTAAAATTAATACAAATAAGTCACAGGGGCCTGATGGGATACACCCAAAGCTATTAAAAGAGCTCAGTGGCGAACTAGCAAAACCATTAGCAGATTTATTTAACTAATCACTGGCAACAGGAGTCGTCCCAGAAAATTGGAAATTGGCAAATGTTGTGCCCATTCACAAGAAAGGTAGTTGGGAGGAATCGGGCAACTATAGGCCAGTAAGCCTGACCTCAATAGTGGGGAAATGAATGGAAACCATACTTAAGGAGAGGATTGTGGAACATCTAAAATCCCATGGATTGAAAGATGAAAAACAGCATGGGTTTACTTCAGGAAGGTCATGTCAAACTAATCTTATTGATTTTTTTTTTTTGATTGGGTGACTAAAATAATAGATGGTGGAGGTGAAGTAGACATAGCTTATCTGGACTTTAGTAAGGCTTTTGATACTGTCCCACATAGAAGGCTTATCAATAAATTGCAGTCTTTGTGCTTGGACTCCCATATTGTTGAATGGATTAGGCAGTGGCTGAGGGACAGACAACAGGGGGTTGTAGTTAATGGGGTATATTCAGACCATGGTCTTGTTGCGAGTGGGGTACCTCAGGGATCTGTTCTGGGACCCATATTGTTTAATATCTTTATCAGCAAAATTGCAGAAGGCCTCGATGGTAAGGTGTGTCTTTTTGCTGATGACACAAAAATTTGTAACGGGGTTGATGTTCCTGGAGGGATACACCAAATGGAAAAGGTTTTAGGAAAACTAGAGGAATGGTCAAAAATCTGGCAACTAAAATTTTTATATTGATAAATGCAAGATAATGCACCTGGGGCATTCAGAAGACTTAAAGGTAGGCAGACAATGTCATAGAGCAGCAGGAAATGCTAGCAGAATGCTTGGGTGTATAGGGAGAGGCATTACCAGTAGTAAAAGGGAGGTGCTCAAGACCGCTCTACAGAGCACTAGTGAAACCTAATTTGGAGTATTGTGCTCAGTACTGGAGACCATATCTCCAGAAGGACATTGATACTTTGAAGAGAGTTCAGAGAAGAGCTACTAAACTAGTACATGGATTGCAGGATAAAACTTACCAGGAAAGATTAATGGACCTTAACATGTATAGCTTGGAAGAAAGACGAGACAGAGGGGATATGATAGAAACTTTTAAATACATAAAGGGAATCAACAAGGTAAAAGAGGAGAGAATATTTAAAAGAAGAAAAACTTCTACAAGAGGACATACTTTTAAACCTTTGCCCCTCTAATTTAAAACTAAGACAGGAAGTATTACTTTACTGAGAGAGTAGTGGATGCATGGAATAGCCTTCCTGCAGAAGTGGTAGCTGCAAATACAGTGGAGCAGTTTAAGCATGCATGGGATAGGCATAAGGCCATCCTTCATATAAGATAGGGCCAAGGGCTATTCATAGTATTCAGTATATTGGGCAGAATAGATGGGCCAAATGGTTCTTATCTGCTGACACATTCTATGTTTCTATGTGAATGTCTACATTGATGTCACAAACTGCCACTATAGCCCATGGCTTAAGAATATACCAAAAGGATACATCAAAACTTTACAGAAAAGGATTTTTTTTAGAGCAAAGTAAGGTTATTAAAGATTGTTTTCTACAGAAAGGGTATGTGGAGAAGGAGCTGGATGACATCAATAAGGAGCTAGAAACTAGCAGTGATAAAGGTAAAGAGGTAAATAAAAATAGAAATAATATGGATTTCAGATTTTTTTTTTTTTTCTGACCCAATACAACACGAATGTAGGAAGACAAAAAAATGCACTTAGGAAAAATTGGGGAATTCTGATGAACGATCCTGTTTTGGGGGACATTATTCCCAAACGGCCCGATATTATAAAAGGCGCCTAACGTTCAACAGCCCCTGGTACATAGTGCGATTTGTAAACCGATAAACTACAGGTCTAACAGGTTCACTTCACAGATTTTGTCTGCCTTGTAAAAATAAGGGGAGGACTAATAGGGTGAGGACAACACAAACCGTACTCTCCAATAAAAACACGGGAGTAATCTACGTACTGTAGTGCCCTTGTGGCCTCCAGTACGTGGGAAGAACTACCAGAAAACTTAAAGGACCTTTCACTCCAATAAAAAATCTAAACTAAGCATACAGACATGGAGAGCAGCACCCAGGGATCTCCCTGCACTTACTATTATCCCTGGATGCCGCTCCGTTCTCCCGGTATAGGCTCCGGTATCTTCATATTTTCGACTCAACTGGGTGGAGCCTGCCGGCGTCTCCTTCTCCCGGGCTGGAGTGCTGACCAATCGCAGCGCTCAGCTCATAGCCTGAGAGAGAAAAAAAAAAAACTTAAGAAGGGAATTGATACAGCGTCACGTTGCATTTTAAGAAACCTCAGAAAGATCCGAGGGGTCTGCTGTTTGTAGGGGTGGAGCTAGCTAGGACACATTGGTGAGGTGGAGATCTAATTGCCAGAATTGATTAAAAAAAGAGGTTGAGTGGATGTACAATCTTGATGCACTCCAACCCAGTGGTCTAAATATTGAATGCAACTTAAAATCCAGTCTAGTTCAGCCTTTTTACCAGGTTGAAAGAGTGTGTAGCCGCATCTTTAAATGTGGTAAAGGACCTTTGGTTGTAGGGGGTGTGTCTAAGTGTTGATAGGGTGTACTTTGTCATGTGCTCCTCATCACATAATGGGCCACGTGATGAGATACCTTTAGTGAATGGAGATCTGCGCCGTGTACAAAATTTACCGGCTGAAAGGATTAGGATCAAATGAGGAAATTGCTCAAATGATATAGGTTTAGCAGTTCTTATGGATGATAATGGATCAGAGTGACCTATTTATTATACATTTTATATATGTGACATTTTTAGTGGTGGGTTGTATGTAATTGGATAATGAGGGAATGGGTGGGTTGAGGGGAGTGTTTTAAAGGTCTTTGACTGCATACGAAAACCGGGTCGGGCAGTACTGTGCATGCAGTTTGTGATTTTATATGCTTTGAAAAAAGTGTTCGTCTGTAAGTATAATCAATTATTTTAATATATGGAGGAAGTAGGAGCTTCACTATGGCTGCAATCCCTTGATATCCAATAGGAAACTACTGTGGAGGAGACGCCAACTCGTGTAGCTTGATTGTCCTTTTTCCATGTCCAGAGGGAGGAATGGTTCTGTGCTGGAGCTAAGGAGGCTCGGTTACCAGTGAATAGCAGCTCGGTCCTTCGATAAGTACTTTGGTTCCATTTGTGATTAAAAAATAAAAAAAAAATTTTTTTTCTTTCCACATCACAGTAAAGACCTGCAGTGTGAAAAAAAACGCAGCCATGTACCTGAGTAGTTTTTATCTTGATTCAGGCAGTGAAAACATATTCATGCAGGGCAATGAAGTCCAGTAGCAGTGCGTTCAGCACATGTGCAGTAAAGCGATGGATACCAACGGAGACCATATTGCGAATGTGTCCAATGTACTCCCCTGAGACTTCGGGGCCATGCTTGAATATGTTTTTACTGGTGAGGGTGCGGCATGAAGAAGAGTGAACGGTGCCTCTGGGACCAGTTGGGCGTTGTTGATTCTAGACTCCTTTGCATATAACAAAAGTGCAACTTTAGCAGGAATGCAGGAACGGAGGCTGGTGGGACTATGATCTTCAGTTGTCAAGGCTCTTGTCTCAGGCAAGACATGTTTCTGATGATAGAAGCCCTTTAAATGGAGCCTATTAGCAGATTCCACCTCCATAGACCACAAATACTGTGGGTCTTGGGAAGAGGGAGCTGTGTTATTTTATCCAGTCACAGGGGTCGGGGAGAACAGTGCAAACGTAACTTTTGTGGAGCTTTTCCCGTAAGGAATAGTGTTCTTTGCACTGCATTTATCAAGTGTTTTAGACCTATAATCGGCCGATTTGTTGCTATGCGGGGCGGAAGCGGGCAGTCAGGGTCCTTAACCAGCTGTAACTTTTACTTCAACTTTAAATCAGCGCATCTTTACCAACTTACAATGAAGCTCCGGTAACGGGCAGAGCGGGCGGCGGCGTTACGTCACTTACTCACGTGACGCGCTTGCTTCATTCATAAAATGGACGGAGCAGGCGCGTCACGTGAGTGAGTGTTACGCGGCCTGCTCTGCCTGTTACTGGAGCTTCAATGTATTTGTAAGGTAATAAAGATCATAGAGCTGATTTACAGTTCAAGTAAAAGTTACTGCCAGTTAAGGAATAGTCTAAATACTTATGTGGCCGGTGTATTGGGAGATCTGTGGATGGCACTGTTATGGAGGGGGAATCTGTGGATGGCACTGTTATGGAGGGGGATCTGTGGATGGCACTGTTATGGAGGGGGATCTGTGGATGGCACTGTTATGGAGGGGGATCTGTGGATGGCACTGTTATGGAGGGGGATCTGTGGATGGCACTGTTATGGAGGGGGATCTGTGGATGGCACTGTTATGGAGGGGGATCTGTGGATGGCACTGTTATGGAGGGGGGAATCTGTGGATGGCACTGTTATGGAGGGGGATCTGTGCACTGCTATGGGGAGGAGGATCTGTGGATGGCACTGTTTAGGGGAGGAGGATCTGTGGATGGCACTGTTTAAGGGAGGGGGATCTGTGGATGGCACTGCTATGGGGAGGGGGATCTGTGGATGGCACTGCTATGGGGAGGGGGGATCTGTGGATGGCGCATATAGCATAAGCACATGCCATATAGTGTCATCCATAGACCCCCCCCCCCCTTCCTCCCAAAGCATTGTCATTCACTGATCCCCCCTCCCCATAGCAGTGCCATCCACAGATCCCAGTCAGTTCCCTGGACTGGAGAAGATCGTCTTGAAGACAGGGAGGGCTGAGCATTCAGGGGTAGTCTTATACGGCGACTATTGCCCAAAACCTTTATTTTAAATGGAAAAGTTGGTGGTAGTCTTATATGCCGGAAAATGCGGTACTTAAGTGTAGGTTTTGATTTTATGTAATGTATGTGCAAGAAAATAATATACTTTAAGACCAAGCTAGTTTTTACCTTCAGGACCAGGCCATTTTTTGCAAATCTGACATGTCACTTTATGTGGTAATAACTTTAAAACGCTTTTACTTATCCAGGCCATTCTGAGATTGTTTTCCTGTCACATATTGTACTTCATGGCAGTGGTAAAATTGAGTCAAATTTTTATTTTATTTTAATATAAAAAAATACAAAATTTGCCAAAAATTTGGAAAAATTTAGCAAATTTTAATTTCTCAACCTTTATAATGGACAGTAATACCTCCAAAAATGGTTATTACTTTACTTTCCCCATATGTCTACTTCATGTTTGGATCATTTTGTGAATGCCATTTTATTTTTTGGGGATGTTAGAAGGCTTTGAAGTTTAGAAACAAATCTTGAAATTTTTCAGAATTTCCAAAACCCACTTTTTAAGGACCAGTTCATGTCTGAAGTCACTTTGTGAGCCTTGCATAATAGAAACCACCCAAAAATGACCCCATTTTAAAAACTACACCCCTCAAATTACTCAAAACTGATTTTACAAACTTTGTTAACCCTTTAGGTGTTCCACAAGAATTGAAGGCAAATGGAGATGAAATTTCAGAATTTTACTTTTTAGGCAGATTTTCTATCTTAATCCATTTTTTTTAGTAACAAAGCACAGGTTAACATAACAGGCAAACAAAACTCAATATTTATTACCCTGATTCTGTAGATTACAGAAACTCCCCATTTGTGATCATAAACTGCTGTACGGGCACACGGCAGGGCGCAGAAGGAAAGGAATGGCATATGGTTTTTGGAGGGCCATGTCACATTTGAAGACGCACCCCTAGAGTAGAAACTCCCAAAAATGACCCCATTTTGGAAATTACGGTATAAGATGCCAGTTTTGTTGGTACTATTTTAGGGTACATATGATTTTTGGTTGCTCTATATTACACTTTTTGTGAGGCATGGTAACAAAAAATATTTGTTTTTGGACCATTTTTTTTTTGTTATTTACAATGTTCATCTGACAGGTTAGATCATGTGGGGTTTTTTATACAGCAGGTTGTTACGGACGCGACAATACCAATTTATTTTTTATTGTCTCCATATTCTGAAAGCCTTTTTTTTGGGGGGGGGGGGGGCGACTGTCTTATATAGGGTCTCATTTTTTGTGAGATGATTTTTGGATCGCTTGGTATTACTTTTTTTTCTTAGTGTTCACCTGAGGGGGACGTGATATTTTTAAACAGCAGGTTATTACGGACGCGGAGATAACAACTAATATGTATACTTTTTTATTTATTTAAGTTTTACACAATAACAGCATTTTTTAAATAAAAATCTTGTTTTAGTGTCTCTATTCTGAGAGCCTTTTTATTTTTGGGGCGATTGTCTTAAGTAGGATCTCATTTTTTGTGGGATGAGATGACAGTTTGGTATGATTTTGTGGTGCATATGACTTTTTGATCGCTTGGTGCTACTTTTTGTGATGTAAGGTGAGAATTTTTTTCAAATTTTTTTTAGCACAGTTTTTATTTTATTTTACGGTGTTCACCTGAGGGGTTAAATAATGTGATATTTTTATAGAGCAGGTAGTTATGGATGTGGCAATACTCAATGTCTACTTTTATTTTATTTATTAGTCTTATACACCAAAATTTTTGATCGCTTGGTGTTGCACTTTTAGTGATGTAAAAAAAAATATATATTTTTAGCAGTGTTCACCTGAGGGGATAGGTCATGTGATATTTTTATAGAGCTGGTCTATACAGATGTGGCGATACATAATTGGTCTACTTTCTTCTTTATTTTTTTCCCCAGGTGTTTAAAAAATAATTATTTACTTTATTTGGGAAAAAGGACACTTTTTTTTAAATTTTTTATTTTTTTTTACTTGAAACTTTAATTTGTTTTATTATAAAAAAACACAATTTTTTTCACTTTATTTAACTTTTTATATTTGTCCCGCTGTAGAAATTTTCAGGCTTTGATCCCTGTTTAAATTCAGTATACTACATTCTGTATTGTACTGAATTGAACTGTCAGCGTCTCACCGAGTGAGATGCTGACAGTTGCCTTGGATACCCAGCACTCAGGCTGGATCTTCTGGGCTTCCGTAGGCTGGCAGCTCAAATGCCTGTGTAAGGCATCAGGACTGCCATGGCAACCATCGAACCCCTGCCAGCGTAGCGCAGGGGCTGGGGGGGATGTAGTCAGAGGGAGCCCCCTCCCTCTGTATACCCTGCATGTGCCGCGCCCGCCCGATCCGCAGCACGGGCTGGCTGTTATTGATAGCCGGGCTCCTGCTGCATCCGTCGGCATCGGTGTGTGCGTTGATGCCGGCGGATGCAGCAGGGGCTCAGCTCTCGGTAACAGCCGGGCCCGTGCTGCGGATTGGGCGGGTGCAGCTCCTGCACCTGCCCAATCCCATCATGTACATGCACGTGAGGATGCGTCAAGGAGCCACATTCGCTTACGTACATGTACGTGATAATGCGAGAAGGGGTTAAAAAAAAAGTTGCTTCAGCTTCCAAATAGTCACTTTATATGGAAGTTTCTTTTTTTTTTGGTATATTCCCAGCACCATCCATGCTTCTAACGAGGGATGTCTCGATACCATTTTTTTTAGACCGATTACAGATACTTTTATTTAAGTACTCACCGATGCCAATTACCGATACCAATTAAATAAATAAACACATTTATTTTGTGACCACTGACCAACCAAAAGTCCAAAAAACAGCCCCCAGCCTCTCATCAGCCCCCTCTGGTAACTCAACCCACCCACCCCCTAGTATTAGTGGCCACAGGGTCCCCCTCCTCCCCCCCACGTCATTGGTGGCAGTGGGCAGTGCGCTCCCTCCATCCCTCGTATTAATCATTGGTCGCAGTGACCCTCCTCCCCCCCATCATTGGTGGCAGTGGGCAGTTCCGATCGGAATCCCAGCAGTGTAATGCTGGGGCTCCGATCGGTTACCATGGCAGCCAGGACACTACAGAAGTCCTAGCTGCCATGGTATGTCAGTGAGCAGCATTATACTCACGTGCGCGGTGGCCGCCGGGCGCTCCTTCTGTATGTGCGGCACATTGCTAATGCTTATAGCTCACGTGCGCCCTGGCCGCCGGGCGCTCCTTCTGTCTGTGCGGCGCATTGCTAATGCTTATAGCATTAGCAATGCGCCGCACAGACCTATGAGAAGAAGGGGCGCCTGACGGCCACGGCGCACTTGAGTATAATGCTGATCACGAACATACAATGATTAATAGTACTTTGGAGGGGGCGCACTGCACACTGCCACCAATGCAGAGACTGAAGAACATTACTGGCATCCGACCTCTGAGAGGACGCTGCGATCCGCGCAATTAATCCCTCAGGTCCCACACCTGAGGGGTTAATTGTGCGGATCGCAGCGTCCTCTCAGAGGTCGGGTGTCGGTAATGTGAGTCACAGAATTCCTTCCCCCACGCAGAACTGCTGAGAGCGCAGCCGCAAGCGGCCAGCAGGTATCTGCAGTGATATCGGGGACATTTTCACAAGTACAAGTACTCTGCAAATGTCCAGTATCGGTACCGGGACATCCCTACTTCTAACTGTGACAAACCACAGGTAAACACAGCCATAATTCCTTTTTTTTGTAAATCATATATTTAGTAATTTTATTTCTGGACATTTATTTTTGCTTATTTGTCTTGTTTAATGCCTTATGCTTTTGATATAAATTAATTTGTAACATCCAATGCTGTGGAAAATAGATTTTTCAGGGTGCTAGCTAGGCCTGCACAATATATCGCCATTACAATCGCCATATCGCAAACGCCTTATAAGACAAACTTTTTCCCCCAAAAAGAGATGGTTGACTTTTTACGTGGCTGACACGGATACATGAGTTACAGTGCGGGGAGGGAGGAGGGGCTGGAGGCAAGTCATTATTTTAATGAACAAATGTCTTTCTATTTATTCTATTTTATTTATCTGTTCTGTGCAGTGCGATTAAGAAAATGACAAGTTTTGTTTTGCAGTACTGCAAATATGTTATTTAATTTAGTAAAAGATGTTTTATTTTGAAAAACACTGTGCATTTCAATTCTGGAGTTAAGCATAACTACATTTCAGCATTATCGGTAATTTGTGTTTTTTTTTTTTTTTTTGCCTTGAAAATTCAAGCAAATACACCTCTAGCACAATTCCCTTAAAATTATTGTATCGCATATCGTAATCGCATTTTTTAGAGCCCTAATCGCAATCGCACAAAATTCCCATATCGTGCAGCCCTAGTGCTAGCTTTAGGAGTTGACTGTAGACTTTCAGCTTTTGAGATGACTGGCAGGTTTATCCTCCTGTCACACGCTTGGCTGCTTGGAATCGTTTAAGAGTAACAAAACCAAACAGAAGTTGGACAAAATGTGGGTTTTAGGCTAGTTTCACACTTGCGGCAGGACGGATCCGACAGGCTGTTCACCATGTCGGATCCGTCCTGCGGCTATTTCGCCGTGCCCGCGGACCGCCGCTCCGTCCCCATTGACTATAATGGGGACGGGGGCGGAGCTCCGGCGCAGCACGGCGGTGCACGGAGAAAGCCGCCGGACTAAAAAGCCTGACATGCAGTAATTTTAGTCCGGCGGCCTTTCTCAGTGCACCGCCGTGCTGCGCCGGAGCTCCGCCCCCGTCCCCATTATAGTCAATGGGGACGGAGCGGCGGTCCGCGGGCACGGCGAAATAGCCGCAGGACGGATCCGACATGGTGAACAGCCTGTCGGATCCGTCCTGCCGCAAGTGTGAAAGTACCCTAAAAAAGGTGGGGACGCTGATCTAGGCACCCTGAAAGAAGGCTACCCTTTTTCCAGTTTGTGTCAATATCCTTTAAAATAATCAGAAACAGAAGAAAATACCACAGCACTCCAACTTCTCAAACCAAATCCGTGTTTATTTCTCACACAGAGTGCACAGATTTGGTTTGAGAAGTTGGAGTGCCGCGTCTTTTTTCCTTCTGTTTCTGTATTTTGGGGGATCCTAGAGGCCATGATCTGACACCACAGGCACCGCCACCAATTAGACTTACTGAGACATCTCAACAGGTAGTGCTGTCTTGCTATTTTTTTTGCTTTAAAATAATCATTTATGGATGTAGCTGTAACTTTGAATGCATTTCCTTCAGGCCTCTTTGACACGAATGCGTGCGCTCCGTGGCCGTATTGCGGACCCGCAATACACAGGCGCCGTTCCATGGGCATTCTGCATCGTGGATGCGGACCCATTCACTTGAATGGGTCCGCAAATCCGGAGATACGGATGGTGTGGAACGGAAGCACCTAGAACATGTCCTATCTTTTTGCGTAACGGGCAGATCGCGGACCCATTAAAGTGAATGGGTTTGTGTTCCGCTGCGGCTGCCCCACGGTGGTTGATCCTGCATTGCAGCCCACAGCACAGCCACGGGCGCACACGTTCGTGTGCAAGAGGCCTTACCTTTATTGATCCTATCTTATGTTCTGGGCTGTGGTCACATGACCATGTCCATGTAGCTCTTGCTTATTTCCTGTGTTATTTCCATAAAGGAGCTGTGATTGGAGAGTGTCTATGTAACTAGCTGGCTGCGAGAAGCTAAAAAGTAGCTGTGTGTTAGGAGCGGTGCTGGGGCAGAGAAAGAAGTGGATCATGGTTTTGGTTTGATAGAGGTATAGGAAATCTTTCATACAGGATTTATGAAACCAGAGTCGTTTGTTTACATGGTTAAAATGGGTCTGGGGGCAAAAGGTATGGGGAAGATTGCACACAAGGTAAGCAGCTACATGAGCGTATGTTTATTAAATACCACAGTAATTCAGTAATGCCTCTTTAACCCGGCTCCTAACCTGCGCTGTTGGGCCTTTAACCCCCTAGCTCAGAACGCCGTGCATGTACGGCGGGGAAGACCTGTGCGAGAACGCCGTACATGCACAGCGTTCATTTAAATGCTCCCCGGTTGAGATCGCGCACCTGAAGCGCAACTTACCCCACTGTGTCGGGAAGTGAATAACTTGCCCTTGACGGCCAGGGACCAATCAGCTGTGGTCCCAGCCTCAGATCACCGCTACACATTATTTCCTAAGTACGAGTAATTGCGCACACATCTCCTCCTCTTCTGGCATCCGGCTCTCCGTAAAATGAGTGCATCGGAGATGAGAAATAGCCTTTTGTACATAATTCATTGTGATTGGTCCGTTCCTGACTGTGGACCAATCATATAGGTTATGTACAGAACACTATCTCTCAGCTTCGATCCTCTCATTTCAGTGAGAGAAGTGATCAGAGCCAGAGCCAGTGAAACAGACCTGTGGGAAAAAAATAAATTGTTTCCTGTACCTGTCACTGTGTGCTGTCTGCCAATAGTGACAGTACATCAGCACACCAGTCCCTGTCATCCATACTGTCAGTAACCTGTTTTTGGCAATTCATTAGGGTTAGTTAGGGAGTTATCAGGGTTAGAGCTCTAGCTTTAGGGTAAGTTAGACGAAAATAAAAAAATATTGGGGACGTCAGTACTTGTCTCCGATTTATAAATACTCAGTTTCAACCCCCCTCCCCATACCTCCGAATCTCTCTCTCTCTCTCTCTCTCTCTCTCTCTCTCTCTCTCTCTCTCTCTCTCTCTCTCTCTCTCTCGATATAGATATATATATATATATATATATGTGTATATATATATATATATATATATATTATACACTCACCTAAAGAATTATTAAGAAGTTGCTGGTTTGTGTGCGATTGCACACAGTAGGGTATTTGTTTGGCGCACAAAAGGACGACCTCAGACAGTGGACTTTGGTGAAATAGCTGTTTTTATTATTCAGTAGACAACGCGTTTCGGAGTTTATAACTCCTTTATCAAGTCTAAAACAAGGGTATAAAAGAAAAAAATGCCGGAGGCAAGAGATGTATCCCCACCTGGTTAGATGGGTGTGGACATGCATTAAACAGTGGAATATTTAGAGAGTTTGTGCGCGTGCCTTTAAGCATTAAAATGTGCATAGTTATATACAAAAAAATAATTTATATATAAAATAATGATAAAGGCAATAATAAGATCTGTAGTTTGCAGAGAAATAAAAATGCAAATGTCAGTGACAGCAGCAGCAGTTGATTAAAAGCGAAGGAAGTCAGTAAGTATTCGGTGGTCCGCGTATGAGGTCACTATTGGGCCCAGGTGTGTATTATTTCTGCTGGCATAAAAGATTGTGTGCTCAAGTACGTTTCAGGAGGACTGTGGTTATCGGATGAGTGAATGTATATGGCGTGTGAAGGCTGGTGTCCCTAGTGCGGTATGTGTGTGTGTTATGACGGTATTAGGTTGAATGTGGTTGTGGAGGGGGGGGGGGGGTTTGGGGGTTTACCTTAATCGGGCGTCAGCAGAGAGACAGGCCAGATGGCTGTGGGAATAAAAACACAACAAATGAGAAGACGGACACTGGGCAAAGGGGCATGATGGTGTCTGTGTGTGTGGTGATGGAACTGAGGGGGGGGGGGGGGGGTACGAGGAAATATGACAGGTGGCAGGTTGGGGGGGGGGGGGAAACATGGTGCAGTGCAATGTGATGTAGTGTGTTGTGTTTGGAATATGGCTGTGGGGGTGATAAAGAAGGTGGGGGTAATATAATGAAGGGGGCGGGTGGCCGGTGGTGATGAGAAGGGTGGGTGCAGTGTGTGGTGGTATTTTGATGGTGCTGGAGGGAGGAGGATGGATATCCTGTATAAGGGTGGGGATTGTGAGCTGCGCTGGTGGAATGTGGCCCCACATGGTGGTTAGATAGGCTGACCAAGTTATTTGGGGTGCAATGGGGGATGTGGACATCACAAGCGCTGTGGCTGTCTGCCTCTTACCTGGAGCGTCTGGTTTGTGCTGGGAACGCCGCTCTCCATGTGTCTGAGCGCGCGCTTTTTGAGTTCGGGTGGCGGGGGCGGGGTTGTGACGTCAGACGGGGGCGTGGTGGTGACGTCAGGCGGGAAGGCTACTGGTATTGCTGCGCCGATCAGCTGATGTGCTAAGGGGGCGGGGGAGGGCGGTGTTCACGGTTGTTATGCCGATCAGCTGGTGTGCTGGGGGCGGGGTTGTGACGTCCTTGAGTGCTGCTCGGCTGGCGCTGGGCAGTGAGGGAATATGTAATGTGATGAGTAGTGGACAGTTTAATGTGTTATGTTGGCAGCACGGGGGGGGAGAGAGGGGATATGGGGGGGGGCTGGTGCTGTGTAATGTTATGTGTTGATGGGGTGTTTTGATGGGGTGGCTGTGATGGGGTGTTTTGATGGGATGTGATGTGATGAAGGGGCTGGTGTGTTGTGGCTGGTTTGATTCATTTGAAAAAGGGTGGGGAGTGTACTAGGGTGGCTGGTTTTGAGGCATGTATATGACCTAGAGTGGCGCGGTAATTGGCAGGTGGGCAGAAGGGATGTGGTGGTGGAGAGAAGGGGGGGGGGGAATTATTGGGATGGATGGTGGTAAGGTGGGTGGGAACGGAGAGGTGGGGGCGTGGGTGCTGTGGGTGCTGGAGGTGGTGGGCACGCCGGGGGTTTGACATGGTGGGGTAGGATGATTGGAGATGGGGGAGGGGAGTGGATGGGTGTGGAGGGGGGGGCAGTGAAGGAAAGGGCAGTGGTGTGTGTGAAACAATATGGAGTGGTGCGTGGCAGAGTGCGTGGTGTGATTTGAAGGGCAGGGATCCGGGTTTGTTTAGATGCAGTTGGTTTCTAACAGTTCGTTTGGGCAATCTGGGTTTTAGAAGCAGTTGGTTTCTAGCGATTCATTTAGGCCGTATGGTTCTATGGTTTGTAGTTTGAATATCCAGTACATTTCTTTTCTCCTCAATTTCTGGTAGCGGTTACCATGGGTGGCTGGGAATTTCTTCAATGGGTAGTAGGGAGAGGTCTCCTGCATCCTTGTTGTGTGCCTGCAGGAAATGTCGGGATACTCCATGTTTGAGGAAGCCGTTCGTGATGTTCCAACGGTGTTTGTTCATCCTCTCTCTCAGAGTGAGGGTGGTCCGGCCAACGTATTGTAATCCACAGCTGCATTCCAATAAATAAATGATGTATGATGATGAACAGTTTAGGAAGTGCTTTATTTCAAAATTTTCTCCTGTTACATTACTGGAGAATTTGGTGGTCCGATTTGAGATGTTCAGACAACACTTACATCTTTGGTGTCCGCATTTATAACTTCCAAGCATTTTGGGAAAGAGGCTCAAAATGGCTGGGGGATGTTTTTTCTGAATGCGCAAGCGACTAGGGGCGATGAGATTTTTGATTGTTTGGGCTCTTCTGAACGTTATGTGTGGTTCTGGTCGTATATGTTTCGTTAGGAAGGGATCCGCTTGTAGTATCTGCCAGTGCTTCTTCAGTATATTTCTCAGGGTCGTGTGGTTGGTATTGAATGTGGTTATGAAGGATGTCTTGTATTTTTTGGTGGTATCTGGATCACTTGGTTTGGTGATTGGTGGTTTTGTTTCTGATGGTAGGCAGTCATCCTGGGTGTATTTCTGTGCCTGCCGTAGTGCTGCTTTGATGACGCCGCATGGGTATCCTTTGTTGCGAGATCTTTTTTCAATTACCTGGCTTTGTAGTTTGAAGTCTTCATCCTTTGTGCAATTTCGACGGATCCGCTTGAATTGGCTGAATGGTATGTTATTTTTCCATTTTTTGTGGTGTGCGCTCCTATAGTCCAGATAACTGTTTCCATCTACTTTTTTAAAAAAGGTCTTTGTTTCGATGATATTTTCCTTAGTGGATAGGACTAGGTCCAGGTATTCTATAGATGTTTCGGAATAGTTGGCTGTAAAGGTGAGATTGAAGTTATTTTTGTTTAGGTGGGTGGTGAAATTGTTGGCCTCTTCTAGGCTGCCATCCCAGATCAAAAGCAAGTCATCGATATAACGTTTGTAGAAGACTAGTTTGTCTTGCCAAGGGTGTTTGTTGTAGATGAATTGGTTTTCGAAGATTCCCATGTACAGGTTCGCGAAGCTGGGCGCGAATCGCGTCCCCATAGCGGTCCCTCTGGTCTGTTTGTAGATTTTGTTCTCAAAATTGAAGATGTTGTGTTTGAGAATGAAGTCGATGCCGTCCAGAATGAATTGTCCCTGTGAGGTTGGCAGGTTCGTGTCTTGTTGTAGGTACTGCCGTATGGCGTCTATCCCTGTATTGTGTGGGATGTTGGAATATAATGAGGCTACGTCAAGTGTGGCCCAAATGTATGATTTTTTCCAATGTACCCTTTTGAGCAAGGTGATTAGAGTGGCGGAGTCCTTCAGGTAGGAGGGTAGCTGGATGACATATTTCTGTAGAAAAATGTCGATGTAGTGTGATAAATTGCCCAAGCGGCAAATTCAATGAATTTGATCTATTCGTTGACCTCAATTCCTATATTCGGAAATTAACATTAGCGAGGCACTTCGAAATCCAGTCCGCAAAACCAAAAATCGCCGAACCAAGTAGCACCGAAAATGCACAACCTGACGAAATCATAAAAGCCATCACCACAGGACTGAAACCCAAATCCACTTTCAACCCGATATACCATAGGGGGAGCCACATCGAAACCTTCTCTGCACTCGTAACAAAGGACCTCAGAACCATTAATAAAGATCTTAATACAACAAATAACCTAAACAAAAAGAAAAAATCGCCCTCAAAGAGCTAATGGATAATAACAGCATCATCATCAGAAATGCTGATAAAGGAGGCGGCATCGTGATCCAGGACCGCGAGGATTATTTGGCCGAAGCACAAAAAATCCTAGGAGACAAAAACTACTACGAAATCCTATCCCACAACCCGATAAAGGAAGACGCCAAAAAACTATTGGGTCTTCTGGAAAAAGCAGAATCACAGGGAATATTAACCAAAAAGGAAAAAGAATACATTACCATAGACCACCCGAACCTGGCACTTTTTTACCATCTACCAAAAGTACATAAATCCACCCACAATCCGCCAGGGAGACCAATCATATCTGGCATCTCCTCACTCACATGCAATTTATCACACTACATCGACATTTTTCTACAGAAATATGTCATCCAGCTACCCTCCTACCTGAAGGACTCCGCCACTCTAATCACCTTGCTCAAAAGGGTACATTGGAAAAAATCATACATTTGGGCCACACTTGACGTAGCCTCATTATATTCCAACATCCCACACAATACAGGGATAGACGCCATACGGCAGTACCTACAACAAGACACGAACCTGCCAACCTCACAGGGACAATTCATTCTGGACGGCATCGACTTCATTCTCAAACACAACATCTTCAATTTTGAGAACAAAATCTACAAACAGACCAGAGGGACCGCTATGGGGACGCGATTCGCGCCCAGCTTCGCGAACCTGTACATGGGAATCTTCGAAAACCAATTCATCTACAACAAACACCCTTGGCAAGACAAACTAGTCTTCTACAAACGTTATATCGATGACTTGCTTTTGATCTGGGATGGCAGCCTAGAAGAGGCCAACAATTTCACCACCCACCTAAACAAAAATAACTTCAATCTCACCTTTACAGCCAACTATTCCGAAACATCTATAGAATACCTGGACCTAGTCCTATCCACTAAGGAAAATATCATCGAAACAAAGACCTTTTTTAAAAAAGTAGATGGAAACAGTTATCTGGACTATAGGAGCGCACACCACAAAAAATGGAAAAATAACATACCATTCAGCCAATTCAAGCGGATCCGTCGAAATTGCACAAAGGATGAAGACTTCAAACTACAAAGCCAGGTAATTGAAAAAAGATTCCGCAACAAAGGATACCCATGCGGCGTCATCAAAGCAGCACTACGGCAGGCACAGAAATACACCCAGGATGACTGCCTACCATCAGAAACAAAACCACCAATCACCAAACCAAGTGATCCAGATACCACCAAAAAATACAAGACATCCTTCATAACCACATTCAATACCAACCACACGACCCTGAGAAATATACTGAAGAAGCACTGGCAGATACTACAAGCGGATCCCTTCCTAACGAAACATATACGACCAGAACCACACATAACGTTCAGAAGAGCCCAAACAATCAAAAATCTCATCGCCCCTAGTCGCTTGTGCATTCAGAAAAAACATCCCCCAGCCATTTTGAGCCTCTTTCCCAAAATGCTTGGAAGTTATAAATGCGGACACCAAAGATGTAAGTGTTGTCTGAACATCTCAAATCGGACCACCAAATTCTCCAGTAATGTAACAGGAGAAAATTTTGAAATAAAGCACTTCCTAAACTGTTCATCATCATACATCATTTATTTATTGGAATGCAGCTGTGGATTACAATACGTTGGACGGACCACCCTCACTCTGAGAGAGAGGATGAACAAACACCGTTGGAACATCACGAACGGCTTCCTCAAACATGGAGTATCCCGACATTTCCTGCAGGCACACAACAAGGATGCAGGAGACCTCTCCCTACTACCCATTGAAGAAATCCCAGCCACCCATGGTAACCGCTACCAGAAATTGAGGAGAAAAGAAATGTACTGGATATTCAAACTACAAACCATAGAACCATACGGCCTAAATGAATCGCTAGAAACCAACTGCTTCTAAAACCCAGATTGCCCAAACGAACTGTTAGAAACCAACTGCATCTAAACAAACCCGGATCCCTGCCCTTCAAATCACACCACGCACTCTGCCACGCACCACTCCATATTGTTTCACACACACCACTGCCCTTTCCTTCACTGCCCCCCCCCCCCTCCACACCCATCCACTCCCCTCCCCCATCTCCAATCATCCTACCCCACCATGTCAAACCCCCGGCGTGCCCACCACCTCCAGCACCCACGCCCCCGCCCCACCTCTCCGTTCCCACCCACCTTACCACCATCCATCCCAATAATTCCCCCCCCCCCTTCTCTCCACCACCACATCCCTTCTGCCCACCTGCCAATTACCGCGCCACTCTAGGTCATATACATGCCTCAAAACCAGCCACCCTAGTACACTCCCCACCCTTTTTCAAATGAATCAAACCAGCCACAACACACCAGCCCCTTCATCACATCACATCCCATCAAAACACCCCATCAACACATAACATTACACAGCACCAGCCCCCCCCCCCCATATCCCCTCTCTCCCCCCCGTGCTGCCAACATAACACATTAAACTGTCCACTACTCATCACATTACATATTCCCTCACTGCCCAGCGCCAGCCGAGCAGCACTCAAGGACGTCACAACCCCGCCCCCAGCACACCAGCTGATCGGCATAACAACCGTGAACACCGCCCTCCCCCGCCCCCTTAGCACATCAGCTGATCGGCGCAGCAATACCAGTAGCCTTCCCGCCTGACGTCACCACCACGCCCCCGTCTGACGTCACAACCCCGCCCCCGCCACCCGAACTCAAAAAGCGCGCGCTCAGACACATGGAGAGCGGCGTTCCCAGCACAAACCAGACGCTCCAGGTAAGAGGCAGACAGCCACAGCGCTTGTGATGTCCACATCCCCCATTGCACCCCAAATAACTTGGTCAGCCTATCTAACCACCATGTGGGGCCACATTCCACCAGCGCAGCTCACAATCCCCACCCTTATACAGGATATCCATCCTCCTCCCTCCAGCACCATCAAAATACCACCACACACTGCACCCACCCTTCTCATCACCACCGGCCACCCGCCCCCTTCATTATATTACCCCCACCTTCTTTATCACCCCCACAGCCATATTCCAAACACAACACACTACATCACATTGCACTGCACCATGTTTCCCCCCCCCCCCCAACCTGCCACCTGTCATATTTCCTCGTACCCCCCCCCCCCCCCCCTCAGTTCCATCACCACACACACAGACATAATCATGCCCCTTTGCCCAGTGTCCGTCTTCTCATTTGTTGTGTTTTTATTCCCACAGCCATCTGGCCTGTCTCTCTGCTGACGCCCGATTAAGGTAAACCCCCAAACCCCCCCCCCCCCCTCCACAACCACATTCAACCTAATACCGTCATAACACACACACATACCGCACTAGGGACACCAGCCTTCACACGCCATATACATTCACTCATCCGATAACCACAGTCCTCCTGAAACGTACTTGAGCACACAATCTTTTATGCCAGCAGAAATAATACACACCTGGGCCCAATAGTGACCTCATACGCGGACCACCGAATACTTACTGACTTCCTTCGCTTTTAATCAACTGCTGCTGCTGTCACTGACATTTGCATTTTTATTTCTCTGCAAACTACAGATCTTATTATTGCCTTTATCATCATTATTTTATATATAAATTATTTTTTTGTATATAACTATGCACATTTTAATGCTTAAAGGCACGCGCACAAACTCTCTAAATATTCCACTGTTTAATGCATGTCCACACCCATCTAACCAGGTGGGGATACATCTCTTGCCTCCGGCATTTTTTTCTTTTATACCCTTGTTTTAGACTTGATAAAGGAGTTATAAACTCCGAAACGCGTTGTCTACTGAACAATAAAAACAGCTATTTCACCAAAGTCCACTGTCTGAGGTCGTCCTTTTGTGCGCCAAACAAATACCCTACTGTGTGCAATCGCACACAAACCAGCAACTTCTTCCTTCACAGTCCCTAGGAGTCCCTGGCAACTCCACCTAAGGGACCGAACGGGTATTGGCAGCACCGACCTTTCCAAAATAACCAACGCCCCCTTATTTCTCCACGTGTACCTACCTTCACGGACGTTGAGCTCCAACCAGCACAACACCATAAGGTGAGCACACTTCGACCATTACGCAGAACAACACAACCGCTACCCACCACCCTATGAGCGCCTCTCCCCTTTCTTTTCTCTCTCGCCAAACTGCTAAAGAATTATTAGGAACACTGGTTCTATTTCTCATTAATGCGATTATCTAGTCAACCAATCACATGGCAGTTGCTTCAATGCATGTAGGGTTGTGGTCCTGGTCAAGACAATCTCCTGAACTCCAAACTGAATGTCAGAATGGGAAAGAAAGGTGATTTAAGCAATTTTGAGCGTGGCATGGTTGTTGGTGCCAGACGGGCCGGTCTGAGTATTTCACAATCTGCTCAGTTACTGGGATTTTCACGCACAACCATTTCTAGGGTTTACAAAGAATGGTGTGAAAATGGAAAAACATCCAGTATGCGGCCGTCCTGTGGGCGAAAATGCCTTGTTGATGCTAGGGGTCAGAGGAGAATGGGCCGACTGATTCAAGCTGATAGAAGAGCAACGTTGACTGAAATAACCACTCGTTACAACCGAGGTATGCAGCAAAGCATTTGTGAAGCCACAACACGCACAACCTTGAGGCTACAACAGCAGAAGACCCCACCGGGTACCACTCATCTCCACCACAAATAGGAAAAAGGGGCTACAATTTGCACGTGCTCACCAAAATTGGACTGTTGAAGACTGGAAAAATGTTGCCTGGTCTGATGAGTCTCTATTTCTGTTGAGACATTCAAATGGTAGAGTCCGAATTTGGCGTAAACAGAATGAGCACATGTATCCATCATGCCTTGTTACCACTGTGCAGGCTGGTGGTGGTGTAATGGTGTGGGGGATGTTTTCTGGGCACACTTTAGGCCCCTTAGTGCCAATTGGCCATCGTTTAAATGCCATGGGCTACCTGAGCAGTTCTAAAGGCAAAAGGGGGTCCAACACCGTATTAGTATGGTGTTCCTAATAATTCTTTAGGTGAGTGTGTGTGTGTGTGTATGTGTATATATATATATATATGTGTGTGTATGTGTGAGAGATAGATAGATAGATAGATAGAGATATATATATATATATATATACACACACACACGGAGTGCAGAATTATTAGGCAATAATGTTCTCAATGAACCCAAAAAACTCATTAATATCAAAGCTGAATATTTTTGGAAGTAGTTTTTAGTTTGTTTTTAGTTTTAGCTATTTTAGGGGGACATCTGTGTGTGCAGGTGACTATTACTGTGCATAATTATTAGGCAACTTAACAAAAAACAAATATATACCCATTTCAATTATTTATTTTTACCAGTGAAACCAATATAACATCTCAACATTCACAAATATACATTTCTGACATTCAAAAACAAAACAAAAACAAATCAGTGACCAATATAGCCACCTTTCTTTGCAAGGACACTCAAAAGCCTGCCATCCATGGATTCTGTCAGTGTTTTGATCTGTTCACCATCAACATTGCGTGCAGCAGCAACCACAGCCTCCCAGACACTGTTCAGAGAGGTGTACTGTTTTCCCTCCTTGTAAATCTCACATTTGATGATGGACCACAGGTTCTCAATGGGGTTCAGATCAGGTGAACAAGGAGGCCATGTCATTAGATTTTCTTCTTTTATACCCTTTCTTGCCAGCCACGCTGTGGAGTACTTGGACGCGTGTGATGGAGCATTGTCCTGCATGAAAATCATGTTTTTCTTGAAGGATGCAGACTTCTTCCTGTACCACTGCTTGAAGAAGGTGTCTTCCAGAAACTGGCAGTAGGACTGGGAGTTGAGCTTGACTCCATCCTCAACCCGAAAAGGCCCCACAAGCTCATCTTTGATGATACCAGCCCAAACCAGTACTCCACCTCCACCTTGCTGGCGTCTGAGTCAGACTGGAGCTCTCTGCCCTTTACCAATCCAGCCACGGGCCCATCCATCTGGCCCATCAAGACTCGCTCTCATTTCATCAGTCCATAAAACCTTAGAAAAATCAGTCTTGAGATATTTCTTCTTTCAGCCTTTCTTACCTTGGCCATGTCTCTGAGTATTGCACACCTTGTGCTTTTGGGCACTCCAGTGATGTTGCAGCTCTGAAATATGGCCAAACTGGTGGCAAGTGGCATCTTGGCAGCTGCACGCTTGACTTTTCTCAGTTCATGGGCAGTTATTTTGCGCCTTGGTTTTTCCACAAGCTTCTTGCGACCCTTTTGACTATTTTGAATGAAATGCTTGATTGTTCGATGATCACGCTTCAGAAGCTTTGCAATTTTAAGAGTGCTGCATCCCTCTGCAAGATATCTCACTATTTTTGCCTTTTCAGAGCCTGTCAAGTCCTTCTTTTGACCCATTTTGCCAAAGGAAAGGAAGTTGCCTAATAATTATGCACACCTGATATAGGGTGTTGATGTCATTAGACCACACCCCTTCTCATTACAGAGATGCACATCACCTAATATGCTTAATTGGTAGTAGGCTTTCGAGCCTATACAGCTTGGAGTAAGACAACATGCATAAAGAGGATGATGTGGTCAAAATACTCATTTGCCTAATAATTCTGCACTCCCTGTATATATATTTATAGAAAAAATAAAGAGATTGGAGCAGCACCGCTGTAAATTCAATGTAGACTGAGTGCCAGCGGCTGAGAAGGCGATCCCCCTTCAGATAATAAGCAGAAAAAAAAAAATCCATGGCACCTCCAAAGCGTAAAATAAAATCAGGCGTTATTCACCAGACACTCAACGTTTCGATCCGCTCCCTGGGATGCTTGAGAAAGATCCCAGGGAGCGGATCGAAACGTTGCGTGTCTGGTAAATAAAGCCTGAATTTATTTTACGCTTTGGAGGTGCTGTGGAATTTTTTTCTATATATATATATATATATATATATATATATATATATATATATATATATATATATATATATATATTAGTATATATATATATATTAGTATATATATATATATATTAGTATATATATATATATATTAGTATATATATATATATATTAGTATATATATATATATTAGTATATATATATATATATATATTAGTATATATATATATATATATTAGTATATATATATATATATTAGTATATATATTAGTATATATTTTACAAATTTACTAAATGTCTCAACAGGTGTACAGCTCCAAGGAGGCTTATGAAATACTAGCCTGAGAGTCTGACAGTGGAGAAGAATCTTTTCTTGTGTATAGCTCTTCTTCTGATTCGTCAATTGACGAACCCTCACACAGACACAGTAGAGTTAATGGCGCATAATCTTCTACAAATGACCCCAGCTTGACTTCTGCTACTAACTTTGTACCTCAGGTGCCAGACTTTACGTCCACTACAGGCATTCATGTGAACACTGCAGGGTTCACACAGAAGCTGATTTTATCCACCTTTTTTTTTTTTTCTGATGAATTGATGGACATGATGGTGGAGCAAACTAATGTTTATGCCAATCAATTCTTAGCCGCACACCCCAACTCATACTATGCAAGACCCCTTCAGTGGACTCCCACGACCCCTTTGGAAATCAAAAAATGTTGGGGTCTAATACTTAATATGGGAATAAACCATCACTACAGTCATATTGGAGTAATGACCTTTTACATCACACGCCAATATACCGAACCATTATGTCCAGGACCCGATTTGAAAGTCTCCTGAAATTTCTACATCATAACAATAATGCAGATTGTCCACCCCCTAATGATCCTGGATATGATAGTTTATACTAAATTCAGCCCAATATAGAACATTATAATCTCAAGTTTGCCCAGGTATACACCCCCCAAAAGCATCTGTCCATTGATGAATCCCTTGTGCACTTCAAGGGCAGACTGCATTTTCGCCAATACCTGCCCAACAAACAGGCCAGATATGGCATCAAATTCTACAAACTATGTGGAAACCAAAGTGGCTATACACATAAATTTAGAGTTTACAAGGGAAAAGATTCTAAAATTGAACCCCCGAAGTGCCCCCTCTCCTTGGACTAGCAGGCAAAATAGTATGGGACTTGATTCATCCCCTGCTAGGTCAAGGGTACAACTTGTACCTTGACAACTTCTACACAAGTGTTCCACTACTGAAATGCCTGTTTTCCAGAGACACTGTTGCATGCAGAACAATCGGACGAAACCCAAAACATCTGCCTAAAAATTGTATAGACCAAAGAATGAGTGAGAGGAAGCAGGGCAGTTTGCAGTGATAACATGATGCTTGTTAAGTACAAAGTCAAGCGTGACTTCTTTGTACTTACTACCATACATGCTGACAGATCCACCCCTGTTCCAGTTCATGGATCCACAGAATGCATCCAGGACTATAATAAGTTTAGGGGAGGGGTGGATCTGTCAGACCATGTACTGCAACCGTACACTGCCCTCCGCAAAACTCGGGCATGGTATAAAAAATTGACATTGCACCTGATGCAAATTGCACTCTAAAATGCTTTTGTAATATACATTGTACTTTCAAGAAAAGTAATAAAGACCTTTTTATTTGGGAAACAGGGAAGGGAGCAAGGCCACAGGAAGTGAAAGCAGAATAATATGAGGACAGCATTTCCCTGGGGTAGTTCACCCCCCCTCCCACAGAGACATGGAGAAGGCCACAAAAAAGGTGTTGGGTATGCTCCAGAAACGAAATCGGGAAAGACACAGTTCATCATTGTGAGACGTGCCCCTCAAAGCTGGGTCTTTGCATAAAAGATTGTTTTTGAATTTGCCACACCTCTGTTGACTTTTAACTAAACCCCCTTTGATCATTTTATGAAACACCCCCTTAAAACTGTATGCTGGTAAAAATTCAAATTTACCTTTTCACATTTCAATTGGCATTCTAATAAAACCAATAACAAAGCTAAAAATTCTCATTGCACCCCTAGATGAATACCTTGACGGGTCTTGTTTTATAAAAGGGGACTAGAACTTTGTATGTTCTGGTAGCTCAGTGGCTCTGCAATGTGACATATATTATACAACATATTTCTTTGATATAAATTGAGACCCTTGTTTCTCGCTCATATCATTGGGGGACACAGGACCGTGGGTATAGCTTGCTGCTGCCACTAGGAGGTGACACTAGGCTGAAAACTGTTAGCTCCTCCTCTGCAGGCCATACCCCCCCCCCCCCCCCCCCCAGCCTGGAGAGAGCATTTCAGTTTTTAGCTTAGTGTCGTAGGAGGCAGACGTCCCTTAGCACAGTGGCTCTTGGAAATTTTATTTTTATTTTATTAGGTTCATGGGGCACAGATTCGCATGGCATCTCTGTCTCCCTGGGAGGCTAGCCAGTGTCGGTTGTCCCACTGCCTTGCCAGCCCTATCGTGCCTGGACCCCTGATGCCTTCTGCCAGCGGTCATTGGGTGGCCCTGCTGGGACGACATCTAAGGGCGAAGTCCACAGAAGTATGAGTATTACTCCCCTCTCTCCCTCCCTCCCTTAGTTCCTCACCCCTGTCTGCTGGGTAGCGATCTCCCTCCTGCGTCCTCAGATCCTCAGCGGCGGCGGTACGGCACTGCGGGGGTTAATATCGGCAGCATCGCAGCTGCAGCGGCTGTGATACTACAATGAGAGCGGTCTGATCTCTCCCTCTTCAGCGCTCTTCCTCCCCAGTCCACTTCTTAAGTCTCCAGGCATCTCCTGAGGCAACATGTCCGGCGGTATATTAACCCCTGCCCGTCTCATGGCGGCTCCTAGCATGCGAGCGGGGGGGGGGGGGGTGTGTGGCTTCTTCCCAGCCATTTCCCCACATGACCCGTGCAGGGGGCGGAGACTATTTTCCCGTGCGGGGGGCCGAGACCATTTTCCCACCGTGGCACTCCGTAAGACCTCTCCAGCGCTCCCTTGCCACAAAGACACAGGACCTGGGACTTCTAATGGTAGGAGATCGCTTCTTCCTCCAGCATAGAGAAGCCACCCAATGTCAGACCCAGCCAAGACCCCTCCCCAGGCACCCTGCAGGACCACTTATTATGCCTGCACTTCATGTTCTGTTAAATTCCCTCGTGGCCAGTCACTCTCACTATTCTCTGCATGTCAGGCAACCTCACAGAGCCATCCATCTATATTGTCACAACCCACAGGAGTTCAAGACCCCTCTGGCTGTGGAGAACCTGACTGGGCAAGGTCTCTGTCCCGGGCAGTAGAAGACCTCTCCAAAGTCTCCCATTCCACCCTTTCATTACTGGGTCGTTTGGTAGAGAGATCACCCACAGTGCAACCCTCACCTTCACAAGGTGCACAAACTAGGAGCAGGCTTACTAGCAAGCGTCCCAGATCAGGTAGTCATTCCTCTTCTGACACCTCTGCATCCCCTCCCCCTCCCGGTTCCCAATCTCAGATGTCCTCCATTTTAGGTGACGCGCTATCAGATTGTGAGATTGCGGATTCAGATACGGAGATGGACCTAGAGCAGTCTTCCCAGATAGTCTGATTTCAGCTATCCAAGTTCAGGAGGAACTCCCCTCCACCGGCCACCAGGGAGTGTCGTTTTTGCGTACAAAGCAAACCCCTAACGCCTTCCCTGTACACGATTACTTTTCCGTTGTTGTCGCAAAGGCTTGGGACCAGCCAGGTTTGCGCTTTATTGTCCCAAAGCGGTTAGACTTGCTCTACCCTTTTCCAACTGATTGTGTGGAAAAATGGGCCTCACCTCCGAAGGTAGACCCACCGGTCGCTCACCTCGCAAAGAACACGACTATTCCGGTGGCGGATGGCTCCTCTCTCCAGGACCCAGTAGATCGGCGCATTGACTCGCTATTGAAGTCGATCTTTGCAGCCAGTGGTTCAGCCTTACGCCCGATCTTCGCTTTGGCATGGGTAGCCAAGGCGGTTTCGGAGTGGGCCCTCCGTTTGAACCAAGACTTTGCGACCCGTCTTCCTCTTAAAGTCTGGCCGGCGGATTCATCCTCCAAACGTTCTCTTTCAAGACTTCCCTTTGCCGGGTCTCGACTCTTTGGTACCTGGCTATATGACATTATTTCGGAAGCAACAGGGGGGAAAAGCACCCATTTGCCGCAACTCAAGGTGAAACGTTCCTTTCATCCTAGGGTCACATCTTCCCGTTATCAGTGCTTTCGTAGGTTTGCGGGCACTCGTCCGGTGGCCCACCTGCATCTAGGCCACCCAATCAGGACCAGCGAAAAGGCCCATCCTTCAAACCCCAGCCAACCTGGCGTCCGCGAGCGCAACAGCCTTGTTCCGCTCCCGGGAAGCAGCCCTCAGGAAATGTGGCAAACTCATATATATCGGACGCTTGGGCACGAGAGGTAGTGACAGGATACAAAAGAGAATTCAAATCTATCCCACCCAACCGTTTTTTTCTCTCCCAGCCGCCCAAGGATCCAGGTCGGGCGGCTGCTTTCTTCCAAGCAGTCCAGTCCCTTCTCATGCGAGGCGTGATAATTCCGGTCCCCTAACACGAAAGATTTACGTTTTTCTATTCAAACCTTTTCGTAGTACCCAAAAAGGAAGGTGATGTTCGCCCAGTGCGCCCTCAAGATGGTGAATCGCTTCCTCTGCATTCAACGGTTCAAGATGGAGTCACTCCGCTCCGTTATTGCCTTTTTGGTACAGGGGGAACTCATGGCATTGATAGACATCCAAGACGCCTACTTACACGTTCCCATCGCACCCGCTCATCAACGTGTTCTTCGTTTTGCCATTCATTCATGTCACTACTAGTTCATCACCCTGCCATTCGGCCTAGTGACAGCTCTGAGTGTGTTCACAAAAGTGCTTGCCCCCCTCCTGGGTCTCCTGTGCTACAGGGTCATCACTCTCCTCCCGTATCTAGACGATATCTTGATCAAAGCATCTACAGTCTCCCAATGCGAGGAGAGTCTTCAGATCACTTTGAGCACCCTGTCCCGCTTCGGGTGGCTAGTCAATCGGTGGAAATCCTGCTTATCTCCCACCACACAAATCAGGTTTCTGGGCGTGATACTAGACTCGGGTGCAGCTGTGGTACGCCTGCCGTTGGACAAGAGCATGGACATTCAGAGATCTATACGCATATTACTCCAATGCCGCATGTCTATCCGCAATTGCATGCGGGTGCTGGGCATGATGGTGGCCTCCTTCGAGGCCATTCCTTTCGCTCCATTTCACACGAGGTGTTTTCAACAAGCCATTTTGTCATCCTGGGACAAATCCCCGGATTCTCTGTATCACCGGATCCGGCTGTCCCTCGAAACACATACAGCCCTCGGTTGGTGGACAGAGTCTGCGCATCTGTTGGCGGGGAAATCCTTCCTTCCGGTGATATGGACGATCATTACAACAGACGCCAACCTTCGCGGTTGGGGCGGAGTTCTCACCACACGGACGGTTCAGGGTGTTTGGTCTCCATCGGAGTCCAAACTTCCCATCAACATACTGGAACTCCGGGCCATTTATCTCTCCCTTGTCCATTGAACTCCACTTCTGCAGAGTCGTCCAATCAGGGTGCAGTCGGACAATGCCACAGCTGTGGCCTACATCAACCACCAAGGAGGGACTCACAGCCTTCCGGTGATGCAGGAGTCTGTGAAGATTTTGCAGTGGGCGGAGTCCCGTGTTCTGATGATTTTGGCAGTCTTCATCCCGGGAGTGGACAACTGGACGGCAGACTTTCTCAGCCAGACAACAGTGGACCCGGAGGAGTGGTCCCTCCATCCGGAGGTGTTCGAAGCCATCTGTCTCAGGTGGGGACGTCTGGAAGTGAACTTGATGGCGTCCAGGTTCAATCACAAGCTCCCGTGATTCCTCTCTCGCGCAAGGGATCCAACAGCACGCGGCATGGACGCTCTCGTGGCGCCTTGGGACAGCTTTGCGTTTCTTTACGTGTTCCCACCGTTACCACTTCTACCTCGGATCCTACGCAGAATCAGGAAGGAAGGCATCAAGACGATCCTGATCGCCCCAGACTGGCCTCGCCAAGCTTGGTACTCAGAACTCATTCTTCTGCTAGGAGATGCTCCGTGGCCTCTGCCAATCAGAACCGATCTACTCTCCCAGGGCCCAGTCTTCCATCAGAGTTTAGATACGCTACGTTTAACAGCGTGGCTGTTGAAACCTTTCTGTTGAAACGCAGAGGTTTTTCTGATGCGGTCATTCAAACCATGATTAGGGCCAGGAAACCTTCCTCTTCTAGGATTTACTAAAGGACCTGGAAATCCTTCTTGCATTCCTGTGAGGAATGAGCTCTTCCTCCCAGGCGTTTTTCCCTTCCGACGGTTCTAGCATTCCTTCAGTCAGGATTGGACCTGGGCATGGCTCTCAGTTCCCTCAAAGGGCAGGTCTCGGTCCTGTCCATTTTTTTCCAACGTACTCTAGCCGTCCTAGGTCCAGTCAAGACTTTCTTGCAAGGAGTAGCAAGTGAACTCACCTGTAAAATCTTTCTCGCTTGATTCATTGGGAGACACAGCACCCACCCACATATTGTTGTGAGGCACATGGGGTTCCTGTTTTGTCTGTTGGGACCTTGTGTTTGGTTCGGTCTCATGACGGTGTACAGTTTTTTGTTGATTTTCACTTTAATTTGGTCTCTACTACTGCTGGAGCACAAACTGAAATGCTCTCTCCAGGCTGGAGGGAGATATAGCCTGCAGGGGAGGACCTAAGTTTTCAGCCTAGTGTTGCCTCCTAGTGGCAGCAGCAAGCTATACCTACGGTCCTGTGTCCCCCAATAAATCAAGCGAGAAAGAGATTTTACAGGTGAGTTCACAAAAATCTAATTTTCTTTTAGCTGCTATATTTGGCGACTCTGTCCTACCATATAAAGTATATGTGTGTGTGTATGTATATGTATGTATGTATGTGTATATATATATATATATATATATATATATATATATATATATATATATAAAATTTGTAGGATACAGAATACATAAGGCTTATCAGTACACTGAACTTTAGAGTGTGCTCATACAGCAGTTTACGGCCACATATGAAGTGTTGCCATAATCGTGAGAGAATGGGTAACAAATTGTGGGTGTAATTGACTCTTACCCCTTGTGAAAATAAATAATGTAGGCCTAAAGAGACATTTTTTTGTAAAAAATAAAAATTTTAGTTTTCACAGCCAAATATTTCTAAATTCTATGAATCGTTTGTTGGGTCAAAGTGCTCGCTACATGCCTTGAAAAATTCATTGGTGGGTGTAATTTCCAAAATGGGGTCACTTATTGGGGTTTTCCACTGTAGGAGTATCTCAGGGTGTCTTTAAATGTCACATGGCACCTGGAAACTATTCCAGTGAAATTTGCCATCCAAAAGCCATATGGCGGTCCTTGCCTTTTGAACCCTGCAGTGTGCCCATACAGCAGTTTACGGCCACATATGGGGTGTTTCTGTAAGCTACAGAATCAGGGCAATAAATATTGAGTCTTGTTTGGCTGTTAACCCTTGCTTTGTTACTGGAAAAAAAATTACTAAAATGGAAAATCTGTCCAAAAAGTGAAATTCTGAAATTTCATTTCCATTAATTCTTGTAGAACACCTAAAGGGTTAACAAACAACATGTAGTAGACATATGGGGAATGTAAATTAATAACTATTTTCCATAGCATCACCACGACGGCAACACAAGGACATTGACCCCTGACCCTTGTAGGGGCAGGAAGCAGAGAAAGGTTTAAATACCCCCCTCCCAACACCAGTGTTTCCTGTCCCTACAGAGGACAGGTGCGGACAAAGGTCTCCTTGTGTGCCTCGCGCCGGGGAGATGAAGATAATGCGCACCTGGAACACCATTTTCACATTGCTCCCTGTCGTCCCGTGGTCCTTGTACTAACGCTGGGCAGGGAGCAGATTGGGAGGCCTCGCTCCGGTCTTATCTGGGTCCTGCTCCCGGGGATGGTGTCTCCCACCTGGGCTCCGTTAGTTCCGGCAGGCGCTATATAAGTTAGGTCACTTCCGGTGCCGGGATGACCTCACCGGAAGTAAAGAAGGCGGCGCATATTCGGCAGGACCGGAAGTGAATTTGAATCTCTCTCTCCTTCCCCCAGCGTTCCTGGTTGCGGTGAGTTGTGTGTTCTCTATCCCTCCAGAATGTCCGCACCGGAGCACTCAGAAGCCACTGCGCCGCCTTCTGTAAGTCCCCCTGTGGGGGAGATTTTTTCCTATGTTATTTTTTTCCGGTTCTGGTCTCATCTGGAGTATATTGGGCTTCTTTATCTTTCGAATGGGGCTTTTCCTCTGCCCTTAGATTTCTAAAGAAGCGCAGAGGAACCCCAAAAAGTCCACAAAATGCATCTCCTGCCTGATGACTATCTGAAAAAGTTGTGCAGTGATTGTATTACCAAGATTTTACGAGACTAACAACCGTCCTTCATGGATGAGTTCAGAACCATGATGCAGGAGGAAATCAAATACTCTTTGGCATTCCTGTCCGGATTTCACAAGGTTACCTGTCCCCACGCAAGCGGCCGAGAACAGGGGATTCTTTTTCATCAGTCAGACGAATTTGACGGTGCCTCTTCCTCCAAAACATGGGAGTAGGAGGACTAACGATCCGAACAGGATATCCATGAAGGTAGAAAAAGATTAAATTTTTCTTCAGAGGATATGCCAGAATTGCTCAAAGCAGTCAGGGCAATGATGGGTGTTGAAGAAATCTTACCAAGCCCTTCTGTTCGAGAGGAAATGTTCGGTGGTCTGTGTGTGAAAAAAATTAAAGTCTTCCCTATATATTAAAGGCTTGATATTAGATGAATGGTCTGAATCTCCAGGGCATATCAGAGCCGTCTACTTTTTGCTCGAGAGGAGGCCAAAATATTTAATACAGTCCTGATCAAAAGTTTAAGACCACTTGAAAAATGGCAAAAAATCATATTTAGCATGGCTGGATCTTAACAAGGGTCCAAGTAGAGCTTCAACATGCAACAAGAAGAAATGGGAGTGAGACAAAAAATGTTTTGCGCATTCAATTTCATGAAAACAACGAATAAACTGAAACAGGCTGTTTTTCAGCTGATCAAAAGTTTAGGACCACATGCCTTTAAAAGGCCAAATCTGTGCAAAAATGTGGATTCATTGTCATTTTCTGTCAGGTAGTCACACATTGTGATGGCAAAGGCAAAAAAACTCTCCCTTTTTGAACGTGGTCGGGTTGTTGAACTGCATAAGCAGGGTCTCAGCGCGCCATCATTGCTGAGGTGGGACGCAGTAAGACAGTCATTTGGAATTTCTTAAATGAGCCTAAGGGTTATGGAACAAAAAAGTCAAGTGGAAGACCCAAAATAATTTCACCAGCACTGAGCCGGAGGATCCAATTGGCTGTCCGTCAAGACACTGGACGATCCTCCACCCAAATTAAGGCCCTTACTGGTGCTCACTGCAGCCCCATAGCCATCAGACGGCATCTGAGACTGAAGGGCTTCAAAAACAAAATACCTCTTCAAAGACCTCGTCTCCTTGAACGCCACAGAACTGCTCATTTGGACTTTGCAAGAGCGCACCAAAAATGGGACAGTCAAAGGTGGAAGAAAGTTTTATTCTCTGAGAATTTATTTTCCTTGATGGTCCTGATGGTTTCCAACGTTACTGGCATGACAAGCAGATCCCATCTGAGATGTTTTCTACGCGCCATAATTGGTCTGGGGTGATTTTATCTTCAGTGGAACAATGGAGCTTCAGGAAGTGTAGGAGTGTCAAACGGGCGCTGGCTATGTCCAGATGTTGCAGAGAGCATTCCTCATGACTGAGGGCCCTCGTCTGTGTGGTAACGACTGTGTTTTTCAATAGGACAACGCTACAAGCATGCCGAAACAAATTTTTGAAGTGATCAACGATAACGGCAGAGCTACTCATTACTGAGTTCATGTTTGGAAGTTGGATTTCTGTTTTTGGGGGGGGGGGGGGTATTTTTTGGGGGAGGTGTGGTCCTAAACTTTTGATCAGCTGAAAAACAGCCTGTTTCAGTTCATTCGTTGTTTTCATTAAATTAAATTGAATTGAATGCTCAAAAAATTATTTGTCTCACTGCCATTTCTTCTTGTTGCATGTTGAAGTTCTACTTGGAACCTTGTTAAGATCCAGCCATGCTAAATATTATTTTTTGCTATTTTTCAAGTGGTCTTAAACTTTTGATCAGGACTGTATGATTCCTAAGATAGATGCTCAGGTAGCGAAAGTCAACTAAAAAACCTCTCTACCTTTTGAAGACTCATCACAACTAAGAGACCCTATGGACAGGAAGGCCGATGGTCTATTATGTAGGTCCTGGGATGCAACTATGTACAATTTAAAATCTAACATAGCTGCTACCTCTGTAGCCAGATCCATGTTCGTATTGCTTTCTGAGTTATAAAATCGTGCATCCGATAACGAGGAGCTCCTAGGTGCGCTCCCACTCTTAAAGTCTGCCACGGCTTTTCTTGCTGATGCCTCCGCAGAGTCTGTTCGGTTTGCGGCTAAGGACGCAGGACTCTCAAATGCAGCTCGGAGAGCCCTATGGGTCAGATGTTGGTCTGGAGACAAGGTCTCTAAATCGAGACTTTGTTCTATACCTTTCTCGGGGGAGTATATATTTGGGCCCGAGTTGGTCCAGTATCCATTCCTTTATTAAACACTATAGACTAGACCTTTTCAAAGAATCAGACATGTCTTTTGGACAAAAAGTCCTTCAGGCTGTTACCCCCCCATGATCATATTTTGTATAGCTCCTTGTGTTGCCGTCGTGGTGATGCTATGGAAAACCGTAATTGGTACTCACCGGTAATTCTTTTTCCATGAGATCTCCACGACTGCATATAAATTCCCTCCCATTATGTTGTTCTTCTTGTTTTGGGGATTGTTATGGAGTAATGCTTTCCCTTCTTTTTGGTTTTATTCGGATGTTATAAAATCACAGGGTTTCCACCACCTTTCTACTCTTGTATTTTGGAATCGCTGGTGGTGGTGGGAGGGGGGTATTTAAACCTTTCTCTGCTTCCTGCCCCTACAGAGGTCAGGGGTCAATCTCCTTGTGTTGCCATTGTGGTGATCTCATGGAAAAATAATTACCGGTGAGTACTAATTCCGGTTTTTGTAGGTATTACTATGTATTATAGAAATAGAGAAATTGAAATGAAATGATCGGAAATGCACATGACATCATGTGTCCTTAAGTTGGGGGGGGGGGAGTTGACATATTAGGTATCGCCGCGTCCGTATCGACCGGCTCTATAAAAATATCACATGACCTAACCCCTCAGATGAACGCTATAAAAAATAAAAACTGTGCTAAATAAACCATTTTTTGTCACCTTACATCACAAAAAGTGTAATAGCAAGCGATCAAAAAGTCATATGCACCCCAAAATAGTGCCAATCAAACCGTCATCTCATCCCGCAAAAATCATACCCTACCCAAGATAATCGCCCCAAAACGGAAAAAAACTATGGTTCTCAGGCTATGGAAACACTAAAACATGATTTTTTCTTTTTTTTTTTTTTCTTTGTGTAAAACTTACATGAATTTTAAAAAAAAGTATACATATTGGGTATCAGCGCGTCTGTGAAAACCTGGTCTATAAAAATACCACATGCTCTAACCTGTCAGATAAATTTTGAAAATAACAAAAAAATAAAAAACTGCCAAAACGGCTATTTCTTGTTACCTTGCCTCACAAAAAGTGTAATATAGAGCAACCAAAAATCATATGTACCCTAACATAGTACCAACAAAACTGCCACCCTATCCCGTAGTTTCTAAATGGGGTCACTTTTTTTGGAGTTTCTACTCTAGGGGTGCATCAGGGGGGGCCTTCCAAAAACCGTATGGCATTCCTTTCCTTCTGCGCCCTGCCGTGTGCCCGCACAGCGGTTTATGACCACATATGGGGTGTTTCTGTAAACTACAGAATCGGAGCCATAAATATTGAGTTTTGTTTAGCTGTTAACCCTTTCTTTGTGACTGGAAAAAAAAATATTAAAATTGAAAATATGCCAAAAAAGTGAAATTTTTAAATTGCATCTCTATTTTCCATTAATTCTTGTGGAACACCTAAAGGGTTAACAAAGTTTGTAAAATCAGTTTTGAATACCTTGAGGGGTGGTACTTTCTAATGCCACCATTTGATATGGCATACAATGTAGTTGGAAGCGGAAATACAATTCCAAATGGGGTGCAATTCCTCCACAGTTTTATGGGTTTTGTCCCTACGTTGTTCCCTTTGCGGCAAAACTGACCTGTGCGCTTCATTCTCTGGGTCAGTATGATTACAACATTAACACGTATGTATAAATTATCTGTAGTTTTTATTGATGCCATCTTGGAGTATGTGTGACTTTTTGAAAATATTTTTATATTTCAACAGTACAGGTGTTTTCTGATGCGGTGATGCCCATGGTGTTTATATTTTTTGTTGTTATTTATGTATTTTATTTTTTATTCGGAGAGACCCAGCGTGTTAAAGTCAATTGCCGGCATCCCCATTGGCTGCAGGGGGGTGCCACTAATGACCCGGAAGTGCGCGCTTCCAGGTTTTTGAGTGTTTAGAGGCCTTGATCATGGCATCTAAAGGCTGTCATGGCTGGTCAGTCATTAGCCGCTGGTCTCTGCTGTTTGAAACAATGGAGACCCTCCGGCCATGGAACCCTAGGTGACTATAACAATCATTAACTTGCCTTTTGTGTTCTGTTTTGGGTATTTATCAATCACAGAAAACACCACTGTATTCCAATACAGTGCTGCCACCTGCTGGCCTGTATTGGAATATTCCATGAGGCTCTGAGCCATCACCGGCACATAACAGCTTCTCCAATCTCAACCGGGTAACGCTGTTTTAGACATGGGAGCGTGCAGCTCATGTGTCTGCACTGCTCGGATGACCACAGCATCTGAGGGGTTAAATGCCTTATTGCTGATTGCATACATTTGCCCCAGGCCTCTGCTGTTTGTCTGTCGACGCCATCTTTAAAGTGGTGACTGGTGACTACATGAGCGGTAGTTAAAAGGGTTGTGCACTTTTTTTTGGGGGGGGGGTAGGGTGTTGATTGTGGCAAACCCATCGTCCTGATGAGTCCTGGAAAGGAAATCATGGTATCTTTGATCCCTGGCCTTAGCTGCCCCTTTGAGCTCCTTGGATGTAGACTTCCTGTTTGATGCCGATTGCAGGTGTTCTGTCAGAATACTATAACTTATCAGAATGCTATACCCTCATGGCTGCATCGGAAGTGATGAGAATCAGCTGGAGGACGGGGTGTGCGACGCTGCGCAAGCGCAGATCCATGGGTAAGTCAAAGTTTTATAGCACCACCGCAGGAGAAGGCACACTTAATGCGCATGTGCGAAACCGTCTGGGACACACTGCACCTGGAGCCACACTGCTTACGACAGGCATGTCCAAACTGCGGCCCTCCAGCTGTTGCAAAACTACAACTCCCAGCATGCCTGGATAGCTTACAGCTATTAGGGCATGCTGGGAGTTGTAGTTTCACAACAGCTGGAGGGCTGCAGTTTGGACATGCCTGGCTTATGATGATCTGTGTCCGCGCGTGTGCACTCAGGCGTAGGGAGATCTGATGGGACATTTTGCACTGACAAATCTAACTAACCCTAAGTGCGCACACGCGGTGTAATCCTGATGTGTGTGGCCGACGGGAGTATATAGCCGCGCGTGCGCACCCTCTCCTACCCAGCCATGGCTCCAGGTGCAGTGTGTCCCGGCTGGTTTTGCGCAAGCACAAGTGGGCGCTTCTCCCGTGGCGGTGCTATAATTTTGACTTACTTGTGGATCTGGGCTTGCCGCGCACCCCATCCTCCAGCTGATTCTCGTCACTTTGGTTGCTGCTGCGTCACCGGAAGTGACGAGGCTATAGCATTCTGATAAGGTATAGTATTCTGACAGAACACATGCCATAGTGGTGACCTTCTCCCATTATTGCTATGGCAAACTGACACGTGTGACGTGACGCAATTGACCGTGGTGGCCTCAAACAGGAAGTTTATCTAAGGAGCCCAGCAGAGCAGCAAGGAAGCAGTTAAGTATGTTTCCCTTTGCAGGTCTGCTCAGGAGGGGGGGTTGACCATGCAATTGAGACCATGCTTTCTGACACTGGCAGCACATTCTGCTCCAGAATGCCTTGATAGTCTTGAGATTTCATTGTACCCTGCACAGATTCAACACCTTGTGTCAGAGGCAGCAAAGCAGCCTTCAGTTTTCTGAGTAGGTACAATGTTCCTCTTTTGTATGCTTGATTTTTGCATCTGTGAACGTAAAGCTGATGTGACTTGCCAAAAAAAGCTCCAATTTTGTATAATCTAGCCAAAGGACATTCTCCCTGAAGCTTTGTGACTTGTCAATATGCATTTTGGCAAATTCCAGTCTTTTTTTTTTTTTTCTTAAAAGATGTCCTTTCATCAATGGTTTCCTCCTCAGTCATCTTCCATTAGGTCCACTTTGACTAAGACAGCAACAGATGGTGCGATCTGGCATTGATGTACCTTGACCTTGAAGTTCACCTCTAATCTCTTTGGAAGTTGTCTTGGGCTGTTTGTTTCCTTTTGTATTATTTGTCTCTTCAATTTTTCATCAATTTTCCTCTTGCGGCCAAGTCCACGGAGGTTGGCCACAGTCCTGTAGACCTTTAAACTTCTAAATAATATGTTCAACTGTAGTAACAGGCACATCAAGGCCTTATAGCCCTTAACTTTAACGTGTTTGTCTATAATCTTCTTTATAATCTCTTGCAACAACTCTCTCCTTAGCTTTCTTTGGTCCTTGTTCAGTGTGGTGCTCACCATGATACCAAACAGCACAAGGACTACTTTTCACCCTTTTAAATAGACTGATTACAAGTTTGAAGACACCTGTGATGGTAATTACAGGACACGTCTTAGTTTGACATGTCCTCGTGTTCAATTTATTTACAATTCTTTTCTAGGGATACCATTTTTTATCAGGGAGTTTCATTAGTCTGTTTTTTAAAATTATTTAGTTGCACCACAATTCAAAAGCATTGTCTGATTTTCATTAGTTGATTTTCAATAATTTTTATTTGTTTATTATTACTTTTGTCAGTCTTAAAGTTATTTAATTGACCATTGTGGGTTTTTCTTTCTTTGAACGGAGCCATTTTGTCCATTTGTGTATGTGCTGGTTCAGCACACAGGACACTAACCTGGAATAACTACATGGGAATAATAGTGAACCATTGTGGCTATTAAACTACTTCTCTGTATGTGTGTTTATATGGCTGCCTGTTTTCAGGTAATTTGTAAAATGGCTGCCTGTCTATAGGTAATGTTGTCAATTGCAAACACAACACATACAGGGATGACAGGGTGAACAATGTCAGATGTGCTTCAACACTGACAGACATGAAATGCTGCAAATACTGTATATGTTTGGCATCTCAATAAACTACTATTCGCATGTTACAAATCTGGACAGTTAACTTAAAGGGGTATTCCCATCTTAATGATCACTGTTAACTCTGTTAATGATTTAATAGTGATAATTTTTCTAAATATATTCAATTAACTAATTCCCACACCTTAGAAGAAAATAAACATATACTTACCTGACTGTTGTCTTCAGTCTCCCCTGGTTACGGCCACCGCTCTTCTCAGCAATCGCGGTGGCTGCGCTTGAGCAGACGACTTCTCTTCTCCCGGCCGGCCGCGCGTAGTCCTGAAAGTGCAGGCCGAGTCTGCCCATGCGCTATGGTGATTTCTTCCTGGCCGGTATAGTATACTTGCCAGGAAGAAGTCACCAGGGTGCATGCGCGGCCTCGGCGTGCGCGTTCAGTCCTGCGCGGGGGCCGGCCGGGAGAAGACTTCATTCAAGATGGAGCCCGCCCCCTGCCGAGTGCCGAAACCAGGAAGTGGACAGCGCGCCGGGAGCAGGTAAGTATGAAACTGCGTGTTGAGAATACATCTTTAATGCTATAGGTCACGTGACTTGATTGACCTTTTTTAGTCCTATTCAGATCTCTTATGGATGGATTTTACAGGATTAAAATGGGCATTTTTTTCCTGTATAGAGAGGCTATTATGCGAATATAAAAAAGCTCTGCATACAAAATTTTTGAAAATTGTATACCTACCTATTTTCTAAACAAGTATATGTAATAAAACCGGAATGCCTCTTAAAATATTGCCATTAGAAAGTACAACATGTCCCTCAAAAAACAAACCAAAAAAAGTTAAGGCTCTGGGAGTAAAAAATGAAAATGCTGAGAATTATTTACCTAGGTTAACACCAACGCTGTATTCATTCAGCTAACATTGTAATGTTCTGTAGCCACAACATTAACGGGCTGCCTCAAATCTGCTTTTTCCTGTAATAGGATAAATGCTGTCCTTTAAGCTTCTGGTCCTTATCACTTGCAATACCAGACGCAGTCCATGCTCAAGGGGTGATAACTGCACAGAAGGAAAAAAGAAAAAAACTGTTTTCAGAAGCTGTGAGATTTTGTTACGGTTTAAGAAGTCGTCGCCCCCCCCCCCCCAATCCTCTGATAAAGTAATATTCTGATGAATTGTATGTACATCTTGTTTGTTAGTAGATGGCGTGGCTGCTTGTTTTGTGATGGTCTTTTACTTTGTAGGTTTTTAGGATTTATGCAGCTTGTCACCCTGTATCAGACCAGAGATGCCGGTGTAATGCCTGTCTGGTCTCGGTACTTTGATCCTGTTGCCTTGGAGACTTAGACTCCAGCGGGGTCCTGCTTTTGATTTATTTTTTAATTTATGTCTGTTCTTCCTTATTAACTTGTGCTGCTTCCCTTCCCGTTACTGGAATTACTATCATGGTAGAAGCTGCTTTTTTTTTTTGTCATTTTAAGTAATGAGAATATTTACTTCTTAGCTCATGTTGTATATTACATGGGAGATCTATTTTTGTGTTCCTTCACTCATAATTCTCTAGAGCAGATAACCCTATAGATGGCGTAAGCTTAGACTGGCTTTCTAGACCTGCACCAGATTTACCACTGGGGCTGAGGCTTGGATGATAAATGGGGTACAGTGATGAACACTTTTCTCTGACTATTGTTTGGCTTAGTTTGAGACGTTTGCACCAGAATTGTGGTGTTAATTGGTGCATATTAGGCCCTGCCCCTTCCCATGAAGCTACACCACTTTCTGGTAAGTCCTATTCCCTTGTTATGCTCCATGCTGGAACTAGAAGCGCCAATCTCCTCTAAAGTTTCTTAGTGCACTGGAAGCCATGTACCGGGGTGGGCTCCCCAGGATACAGTGAAGTCACGAATGAGGAAAGCAACCCCAACACCAGCTTTTGCCACAACAGAATTTTACTAAAATGTGGCAATAAACGCAACCACAACATGCTGATTAGCATACAATATTTATACACCCAGCCCGAAGGCTGAGACCCTTGTGCTGCACAGTACGGCGCCCTCCGATGGATGCAGGAGGAAAGAGCAGTAATTTACCTACTGGCGGGCACAACTAAACTGCCACACCTTACCTGTTATTACCCTAAAAGAACAAGAATCACTGTATGGGTGTGTGTTATGGGCTAGCTTACAGCTTACAATCTTACACAGATCTACAGTATTCCCTGGTCATGTAGCACGTGCCTGAGTATTCCTTCTGAGCAATATGCCAGCCTGGCTTGAGTTTGTGGGCGTTTTATCAGCCCTCCACTGTGAAATGTCACTATAAGTTATGGAGTCCTTGCAATGAACAGTAGTAAGGCTTGTGACCTGACACAAACAGAAACTCTAACTAACTACAGGTCTGGTCTCAGTCTCTAGGCACCAACACTGTAATGAGGTGTGTGCACGATCTTAACGACCCGGGTCTGCTTTGCATCTGCTGGTGACTGAACAGAACAAATGTCTCTCTAACAAGCATGCGGTACCGCGGTGTATGTTGCTTTGTTCCTCTGCTCTCATCAGCGTTCCTGGCAGCAATCTTTCTTCTTCTGGACAGAATCCGGGTCTTGGACACGATCAGCTTCACTTAGCTGCAGTTCTGGTCACTGAGCGATGCTCTCACACCTAGATGCCGTCAGATTCACTGCTCACACAGTTCCTTCTTAGATGGCTGCTCTCTCCTCCTTCTCCAGACCCTGTGTAAACCCCACCTCTCTCATGAATATGGAGATATATGTGCAGTGTTTAGGAAACGGCAGAATCTTGTGGCCCAACAGCACAATGCCAATCCAGAACATTTAACTTAAAGGGACACTGACGGGCCGTTACAGAGCATAAAGTGACATATATTCTTCTGTTGGTCATAATATGCATAATTAAACTATACCATTATCACCCCTTGCTGCCTTTCCCTTACTTATAAAAAGTGATTTTTTATCAATATGCAAATTACCTTACCTGTGCCCAAGGGGCTGTCCCTCATTCAGTTGTGTGCCCAGCCGCACCCCAACTGCCGTTTCCTAGTGCCGCCCAGCTCATTAGTATTCACTGCACTGGGCGGCTTTTTTTTTTCTCCCAACGCATTGAAATCCGGCGCATGCCCAGTACTATCTTCTACTGGCGCTGGAGGGTGCCAGGGATCTTATGCGGCGCAGGCACGGAGCGACAAGATGAGGCTGATGCCAGGAAGATAGTAGCAGAATTGTAAAAAGTGGTCTGGTCATTAAGGGGGTTTAAGCTAGGGGAGCTGAGCTGGTTAAAAGGGGTTATCTGGATCAACATTTTTCTTTTTTCTTGTGTTTCCACTGCCAGACCCTGCAACTTACTAATGCGTTGGCACTACTTTTTGTGTCTTTGTCCGGTGATCGGAGAGCTCCCCTTGTGGAGGCAGTATTTCCTCTGACATTGCAGCCAGGTCTCCCATGATGCTCTCTGTCAGAGTCCCTGGCTGAATGTCGGACCTATGTGATCTTAGAATGGGCTGGTTGATGCTCTAAATCAGGGGACAGCAGCCTTCGGCATTCCAACTGTTGTGAAACTACAATTCCTAGTATTCCCTAGCAGTGGCGTTGCGAGGGGGGGTGCGGGCCGCACCGGGTGACACCAGTCTGATGGGGTGTCACCCGCCGGCTGCCGGAGTTGTCCTTGACTAACTAACTTTAGGCAGGGCCGGCGCTTCCATAGAGGCAATGGGGGCTCTCTCCCTCCCCCCTGTGCTGCTGCTGCCGCTGCCTCCGCCAATAAGAAGAGGGATGGGAGGAGGAGGGGAGGGGCTGTGGCCACTGCGCCACCAATGAAGAAAACTGACCTGTAATACAAATACAGGAGGCGGGTGCCTCAAATAGCCGGCACCCGACCTCTATGACAGGGAGCGGCACCTGAGGGGTTAACTGCCGCTGATCGCAGCCCCCTATCATAGAGGTCGGGTGCTGGCTATTTCATTCCGGCACCCGCCTCCTGTATTTGTATTAACATTGAGTGCGCCCCCCCCCCCCCAGTATAATAAACATTTTGTGCACCCCCCCCCAGTATAATAAACATTTTGTGCACCTCCCCCCCCCCCCCCCAGTATAATAAACATTGGTGGCGCAGTGGGAAGTGCCAATGAGGGTTAAAAAAATAAATAAAAAATTAACTCACCTCCAGTTGATCGCGCAGCTGCCAGTCTCCTGTTCTATCTTCAGGACCTGTGGTGACGTCACTGAGCTAATCACATGGTCCATCACCATGGTGATGGATCATATGATGTACCATGTGATGACCATAGTGATGTCACCACAGGTCCTTTGACAGGTCCTGAAGAAAGAACAGGAGACCGGCAGCTGCGCGATCAATTGGTGGAGGTGAGTTAACTTTTATTTATTTTATTGGCACTGCCCACTGCGCCACCAATGTTTATTATACTGGGGGGGGGGCTCTAAATGTTTATTATACTGGGGGGGCGCTCTCAATGTTTATTATACTGGGGGGGGCGCTCTCAATGTTTATTATACTGGGGGGGCGCTCTCAATGTTTATTATACTGGGGGGCGCTCTCAATGTTTGATATACTGGGGGGGCGCTCTCAATGTTTGATATACTGGGGGGGCGCTCTCAATGTTTGATATACTGGGGGGGCGCTCTTAATGTTTATTATACTGGGGGGGGCGCTCTCAATGTTTATTATACTGGGGGGGCGCTCTCAATGTTTATTATACTGGGGGGGCGCACTCAATGTTTATTATACTGGGGGGGGCGCTCTCAATGTTTGATATACTGGGGGGGCGCTCTCAATGTTTGATATACTGGGGGGGCGCTCTCAATGTTTATTATACTGGGGGGCGCTCTCAATGTTTATTATACTGGGGGGGGCGCTCTCAATGTTTATTATACTGGGGGGGCGCTCTCAATGTTTGATATACTGGGGGGGCGCTCTCAATGTTTGATATACTGGGGGGGGCGCACTCAATGTTTATTATACTGGGGGGGCGGCGCACTCATTGTTTATTATACTGGGGGGGCGCACTCAATGTTTATTATACTGGGGGGGGCGCTCTCAATGTTTGATATACTGGGGGGGCGCTCTCAATGTTTGATATACTGGGGGGGCGCTCTCAATGTTTATTATACTGGGGGGCGCTCTCAATGTTTATTATACTGGGGGGGCGCTCTCAATGTTTATTATACTGGGGGGGCGCTCTCAATGTTTGATATACTGGGGGGGGCGCACTCAATGTTTATTATACTGGGGGGGGCGGCGCACTCATTGTTTATTATACTGGGGGGGCGCACTCAATGTTTATTATACTGGGGGGGCACACTCAATGTTTATTATACTGGGGGGGACGCTCTCAATGTTTATTATACTGGGGGAGGCGCTCTCAATGTTTATTATACTGGGGGGGCGCACTCAATGTTATACTGGGGGGCGCACTCAATGTTTATTATACTGGGGGGCGCACTCAATGTTTATTATACTGGGGTGTATATAATGTTTATTATATTGACCTTCTACTAAGCATTCTGTATTAAAGAATGCTATTATTTTCCCTTATAACCATGTTATAAGGGAAAATAACACAGTGAATAGACTTTCATCTTAGCAACCAAGCGTGAAAATCGCACCGCGTCCACACTTGCTTGCGGATACAATGCGATTTTCACGCAGCCCCATTAACTTCTATGGGGCCTGCGTTGCATGAAAACGCACAACATAGAGCATGTTGCAATTTTCACGCAGCGCACAAGTGATGCGTGAAAATCACCGCTCATCTGGGGCCGCACAGCACCAGCGCAGAAATCTCACCCATGTGAAAGGGGCCTAAGGGTGACTAGGACAAGGGTTCCAGCCCCTAAGGGGTAAGTAAAAATAAAACACAAACACTAAGGCTACTTTCACACTTGCAGTAGTGTGATCCGGCAAGCAGTTCCGTTGTCAGAACTGCCTGCCAGATCCGCCGATCTTGATGTGACTGAAAGCATTTATGAGATGCATCCAGATGCGGATCCATCTCACAAATGCATTGCATGAATGAATCCATCTCTCCGCTTGTCATGCAGACAGATGGATCCGTCTTGTATCTTTTTACACATTTTTACCGGCATGCGCAGACCGGAAGGACGGATCCTGCATTCCGGTATTTTGAATGCCGGATCTGGCACTAATACGTTCCTATGGGGAAAAATGCCGGATCCGTCCTTCAGGTAAGTCTTCATTTTTTTTCGCCGGAGATAAAACCGTAGCATGCTGCGGTTTTATCTTTTGCCTGATCAGTCAAAATGCTGAACTGAAGACATCCTGATTCATCCTGGACGGATTACTCCATTCAGAATGTATGGGAATATGACGGATCAGTTCTTTTCCGGTATAGAGCCCCTGTGACGGCGTAGCGTTGTCACGATACCAAAATTTTCATTCGGTTTTGATTTGGCGACTAAAAATTTAATTTGGCTCCTAAATTTTTCAGTTCAGGAGCCAATGGCTACTAGGTATTTTTTTTAGTCTGGAGCCCTGCTATCAGAGGCCGGCGCAGGCGGCGCGATGACGTCATCGCGCCGCCTGAGCCCTGAGCCGTACACAGTGCGGGACACAGGCCAGAAGAGGCCTGCATCGCATCGCTGCCAAGGAGGTGAGTGTTTTTTTCCTTTTTTTTTCTGTACAATACTGATGGCTAGTGGCACATGATAGGAGAGGCCCTATGGCTAATGGCACATGATAGGGGGGCCGCCTATGGCTACTGGCACATGTTCATGGGGGGCGCCTATGGCTACTGGCACATGATAGGGGGGCCCTATAGCTACTGGCACATGATAGGGGGGCCCTCTGGCTACTGGCACATGATAGGGGGGCCCTCTGGCTACTGGCACATGATAGGGGGGCCCTCTGGCTACTGGCACATGATAGGGGGGCCCTCTGGCTACTGGCACATGATAGGGGGGCCCTATGGCTACTGGCACATGATAGGGGGGCCCTATGGCTACTGGCACATGATAGGGGGGCGCCTATGGCTACTGGCACATGATTAAGGGGCATCTATGAGGGCACATTTCACTGGCACATTATTGGGGGACATCTATGGGGGCACTTCTTACTGGCACATTATTGGTGGCACTATAGGGGCATCTACTGAGGCCACAAAGAATGGTTATTTTATATGGGGGCTCTGTATAGGGGCATTTTATACTGGGACACATTGTGGTGGGTACTATGGGGAAGGGGGGAGAGGACTACTACGGGGGCGCTGAGAAGGGGTATTTTATGCTTACAAATTATGGGGGACACTGAGGGCATCTACTGGCGCACTATATATCGGGCATTTTATACTGGTACATTATGGGGGGCACTAGGGGGGAGAGGAGCACTATAGGGGTATTTTATACTGGCACATTATGGAGGCACTATGGGGACATTAGCTCAACTGGGGACATTACAGGGGGGTATTTTTTGCACTGACACATTATAAGGAGAATTATTTCTACTGGGGGGCATTATGGTGGGCTTTATTACTCCCCCATGGTATGACCCCCTAGTAGCAGCACCAGCCTCTCCCTGCTCTGCTATCCCTCTGCCCCTTCTCCAAATACTTATTATGAAATCTTTCTCATTAGGATAAAACACATCAGCTCCGCCGAGCCCCCGGCCAAAGTGTGGAAGTGGCGTCCGAGATCCCCAAGGGCCAAGCCAAGTAATTGTAAGTTTTCATATGAAATATGTTTGTTATACACATATAGCCTACACTGTCAGGTGTCACCCAGGGGGGGTGACACCATTTTCTACCGCAGCGGGTGACACCAGCCCTAGCAACACCACTGTTCCCTAGTGCCGGAGGTTGCTGGTTTCTGCTCTACCTCCACAAGCAGGATAGGTGGAGTCCACTGCTTGGCCTATCGAAGCTGTGTGGGAGGAAACAGCAAGGGGATGATGGAGGTTGTAGTGGGCAGAGTTTTTATCCCAGGGATAGGTGTAGTAGGGGTTTACATTTCTTGGCTGATCCTGCAGCGCCCAGCACTATGAGAAGTGTTGTCTGCAGCTCATCTATCAGTAACTAAATTACTGATATGAAGAATACACAATCCTACCCTGTCTTCTTTTTCTACAACTAGGTGTATTGTTTCGAACAGTAGGGGAGTGTATCTTCCCTTTTATAACAAAGGCAACCACATGATTTTGATATCCAGTTTGGTCCATCTATGTCCCTTTATGACGTAGATGACAGACATATGCGAGATTCCCCTACATTTTTATAATGGAGTTAAGCAGTTTCTAGCATACTAATAAGGTAAATGTGGAATTAGTCCTTTACTTTCAATTCCAGCCAAGAAGAGTAAGGGCTGTTTCACACGAGCGGATGCCGTGCATGACATCCGCTGCGTGAATGACAGCCAAGACCCGCTGCGACAGCAGAAGCACGGAGCAGTAACATGACTGATAATGCTCAGTGCCTCTCTGTGATCTCTTTACTACAATATCACGGTGACAACTTTCTCACTGTGATTTCGTAGTAAAGAGATCACAGAGAGGCACTGAGCATTATCAGTCATGTTACTGCTCCGTGCTTCTTCTGTCGCAGCGGGTCTTGGCTGTCATTCACGCAGCGGATGTCACGCACGGCCCTAAGGCTATTTTCACACTGGCGTTTTGGCTTTCAGTTTGTGAGATTAGTTCCGGGATCTCACAAGCGGTCCAAAACTGATCAGTTTTGCCCTAATGCATTCTGATGGAAAAGGATCCGCTCAGAATGCATCAGTTTGCCTCTGTTTTGTCTCCATTCCGCATTGGAGGCGGACACCAAAGCGCTGCTTGCAGCATTTTGATGTCCGTCTGGCGAAACTGAGTCAAACGGATCCGTTCTGACACACAATGTAAGTCAATGGGGACCGTTCCGTTTTCTATGACACAATAGAAAAAGGATCCATCCTCTGTTGACTTTCAATAGTGTTCCAGACGGATGTTGTCTATGTTAAAGATAATACAAACGGATGCAGACATTTGTATTATCTGAACGGATCAGTCTGTGCCGCACAATGACGGATCTGCACCAAACGCGACTGTGAAAGTAGCCTAACCAACAAATGTAGAAAAAAAATCCTATGAAATGAAGATATACAACTGTTACTCTAGTTAATCAATTAAGTGATAACTTATAAACCGCATGAAAGACTCAGGAAGAGAGCAAAAAATGCAATGTGTGAAAGGTGATGTTTGTCATATTTTAAAATACAATTAATTACACCTACTGTAATTGCTCCTCTCCATTTTTAATGACACTTTGAAAAATTTGAAGTATCCAGGCATTTATTACAGACGTGTGTTTGTATGAAGACTCTTGGAAACTATTTTTGTATTCTGTGCAAGAAATATCTGCAGTGACCATGCAGCACTTCTAACCTGATTGCTGTTAAGGGTGTCTTTTAATGTAGGTAAAGCCTATATTCTTCACTGAACTGTAAAATAGGATTGGCCAAGATGAGGATGTTACTGGAGCATGGGATTCCTTATTTATTAAGGCAATTAGTCCAAGGATAATGTCCATAAGTTCAGTTCTGATATCTTTCTCTCTAGTAACTGCTATCCTTTTTATATGGTGTTTGAAAGAATATTGTGGATAACCAGTTTATATCTATATTGCAACTTTAGCAAAATCAAATCCATTTTATATGCACTTTTGGCCCATTTTAGTAGTACAAAGTGAATCTAAAATGAGATTCCCTTTCTCATTGACCTGCAGGTTGCCGCTTTACTTTTTTCACTGCTATTTTATTCCACGCATTTCCCAAAAGGTTCTGCAAATACCACAGGGGTATATTCTCAAACATCTGCATGGTTTATTTCACTAGTTGCCTTATGTTATCGTCTGAAACAAAGTTTGGTACAGCCACTACCAAACAGAGTTGTCTGTTAAATAGCGAAGATGTGGAGCCAAGACCCCTTCAATCAGCTAGTCGGGGGACGTCTGACTGCACCTCACCCCTTCAGTTAGCTGATTGAAGGGGTCCTGGCTCTGCATATGATGAACATAAATGCTGAAGTCCTGGGAAATGCTTTAATGCAAACCATGAATCTCCACACATGTGAAATCTAGTAGGCTGCTTATTTATTTGATTTTCTAGATTTTTTTTTTTTTTTGGGTCTATACTGCCAAATGCCAGTGTTCGGCTTACAGATTTGTCCTCTGGCCATTTTTATAAGCAGTTCATTAAACCTATAAGGAAGTCGGGATGACCTGGTGCTGTGTAATAACTCTCAGCAGTGAGATAAAGTAGGTATGTGTGGGTGTGTTTTTTTTTTTTTCTTTTCTTTTAATCTGTCTATTGATCTTCACCGTACACTGTAGTGTAAGGTATAATTATTTTTAAGTGATATAGATTGGGTCTGTAGCAATGTCTGACATTTAATTTATATTCTAAGATTCCATCAATAATTCTATTGATCTACTGTAGCTGTCATAAATCAGTAAGAAATGGAATATCTCCTGAAGAAAATGGCTATTCTCAGTAGAAAAAAAGTGTTCTATGACACTGATAAAGAAAATGTTGTTATATTGTAAATATATATATATACGGTATATAGTATTTACAGTAGCAGGGCCATATTTGCCACTAGGCTTTGGAGCGGCGTCGGAGACTACATTTTTTAAGTTAAATTTCCCCTCCTGCCTGTCTGAGTTGAGTATAGCGGTATGGTGTGAGGCAGATTGCAGTGCTAGAAGCCTGTACCTGCCATTACCTGACGTATTTGAAACTCTAAGGAAGTCACCAGCACCATATGTCAACAAGGCAGAGGGGGAGAGACCAACAAGTCTCCTCCCTCTCCTCTGCATTGCAGTGACATGTAGGGCTGGGCAATTAATCGATAAAAAAAAAAAGAAACCGACCAACAGCCCAATTAACCGACCGCACTTTGCCTGTGTATCCCCCCCCCCCCCCCCAGTTCAGATTTTGTGATGTCACGTGGATGGTCTGTGTGGTCTCCTTAAAGAGGGCAACCTGAAGATTTTATCAACATATTGTAAAGTGGTAAAGAATTTCCCAATACCAAGTCATTCATAATTACCAGATATGTCTAGCTATTTGCCATCCCCATTGACAGAATGCAGGTAATGTAGACCTGTGCAATACCAAGAATTTGTACTGTTAGGCAGACTGAGATGAGAAGAAGGGCTGGCCAGGCGCTGCCACAGTAAGGTTTGGAGGTTGTTCCTTATAAACCTTTATTCCACACTGTAAAAACCAATGCCTTTTCAGGACTGGACTAGTCTGATCATAAGGTCTGATGAAGAGAACTGCTTGTTACACTGTGAAATAAAAGTTTATAAAGACGAGATGTTGTGCTCCTGGCAGAATGTAATAGTGTAAGTGAATTGTGTGTCCTTTATAGGACATTGTGTGTCTTTATCCTACAATGCCACAGGACAGTATAGAAAAATAGTACCAATTTGTGATTGTCATCTGGCGTTTTGTTTACCAGTCAATAATTGGTACTTTCCTGGTAATGGCCAGATGCTCAGGTGGTGATCCTGATGCTTCTTGCGATGACTACATGTGCACGGACGATTGAAGGTGTTCTTTGATGTTAATGTCTTACCAGTTGGAAACTTTTCCAACCAATTATTTTGTCTTTTAAAGGGTACCACGTAAAGATGAATTGTGGTGTACTGGCAACGTTTGGCAAGAAACTTATCCGCAGGAGAGACATAGACGTCAGCAATAAAGAGTCATGCTTTGCCCGCTGCCTGACCACCTTGGATCTTATTGCACTGGGAGTTGGCAGCACCCTAGGTGCTGGTGTTTATGTTCTTGCTGGTGAAGTTGCAAAAGAGAAAGCGGGGCCTTCAATTGTCCTCTGCTTCCTTGCTGCTGCTCTTTCTTCTGTGCTGGCTGGTCTATGCTATGCAGAGTTTGGAGCAAGGGTACCAAAGACTGGTTCTGCCTATCTTTACAGCTATGTCACAGTTGGAGAGATCTGGGCATTCACCACTGGATGGAACTTAATACTTTCGTATGTTTTGGGTAAGTCTCTTTAAAAAAAATATATATAGTACGGTGTGTGTGTGTATATAAATAATATATATATATATATATATATATATATATATATATATATATATATGATAAATAAAAAATTTTTTATTTTTTTTTATAACTTATATTCAATTCTTCCTTTCTTCAAGACTAGTTTCCTAGCTAGATTCAGACTTCTTCTGTTCTATTGATTTTATTTTATTTTCTGCAGCTGATAATGAATGCCTTTTGTCCCCATTTAAATGCTTCTTATGACCAGGCATCTGCCCATGTGAAAAGACTGTTCCTGAAGAATTTCAGTTGCCTGTATAATATTATATAATATCCTGAAAGCCCAGTAGGTGAAGGAACACTGAATATAGAAATTGGCTACATATGATAAAACCTATAGGTTCAGCTCACGAACTCTCAACGAAACCCTCAGAAGCAGCAGAGAAGTTAAATGAATAAAACGCCAGCCAGCAGCATTTTGTCCCCCCCCCCCCCCCGTCCCCCCCCTAATGTTCCCTTGCAGTTTATTAATTAAAGATTAAAGGGAACCTGTCATCAACTTTATGCTGCCTCACCGATTACAGCGTAAGGTAGTGACAGAAATGCTGATTTCAGCGGTGTGTCACTCATGAGTAGTGTTGAGCGAACTTGTGTTTTAAGTTCGGCATCTAAAGTTCGAGTTTTTGAAGGATCTCGTTATGGATTCCGCTACCACGGACCATAACTTGGTCCGTGGTAGCAAAATCCATAACGCGATTCTTCGATAACCCGAACTTTAGACGCCGAACTTAAAACACAAGTTCGCTCAACACTACTCATGAGCTAAAAGTGGTTGCCGAGAACCAGCTTTATAATCATTGCATCCCAGGCCTGGAAAAGAGTCAGATCTACCTGAGAAGAGTCCTGGTTATCCATAATCTCCAGCTCTCTCAGCCATCTGCTGATGATTGGCAGTTCTCTCCTAGACAGAAAGGGAGAAAACTAGGTAGAAGCCTGTCAGTCATCAGGTGGGCCGGAGAGCAGGAATCCATGAATAACCAGGACTCTTCTTATGTGGCCAGGACTCTTTTCCAGGTCCAGTCTGCAATGATTATAAAGCTGGTTCTCGGCAACCACTTGCTTTTAGCTGATGTGTGACACACCGATGAAATCTGCACACGACCGTTGTTTTGGTCCGCATCCGAGCCGCCGTTTTTGCAGCTCGGATGTGGACCCATTCACTTCAATGGGGCCGCAAAAGATGCGGACAGCACTCAGTGTGCTGTCCGCATCCGTTGCACCGTTCTGTTCCGTGGCCCCGCAAAAAATTATAGCATGTCCTATTCTTGTCCGTTTTGTGGACAAGAATAGACATTTCTACAATGGGTCGCCCGTTCCGAAAATTGCGGAAGGCACACGGGCTACCGTATTTTTGCGGATCTGCGGTTTGCGGACCGCAAAAAACAGCACGGTCGTGTGCATGTAGCCTAATGCTGTAATGGGTGAGGTCAGCATAAAGTTGATGACAGGTTCCCTTTAAACGCTTTACTTGAAAGTTGAAACGGTTTCAAAGTAAATGGAGGAAGATGCAATACAAACGTATTACAGAAGCGATGGGAAGATTAAATGTTCAAGCTAAAGTTCTGTAAAGTTTTTACAACACCTCCCCATTTTCCTTGTTTCAAAATAATTTATTACAACAATAAGGATTTTTACATACAGAATTATACATAATTAGTCTCTCAGTCTGTCATGATGAACCACAGAAAACCCTAAACACAATGCCAGAATTGCCCTTTTTTTAAGTCAGTTCTCAAGAAGCTAATTAAAAAGAATAACATTAAGCCAAGGTTACACTTCAGTTATTTGGTCGGTTATTTCAGATATTGTGAGCCCAAACTGGTAGTGAAGCCTACAGAGTTTAGTATAGTGGTCAAATACACAGAACAGATACAAATCTTTCAAACTCCTGGTTTTGGCTCCCAATAACTGACAGAAACCACTGACCAAATAACTGAAGTGTGAACTTGGCCTTACCTTGTCATTTATAAAACACAGTGAATGCCATAAAAAACAATGGCAAAACCCTTTGCTATTAAAAGTACAACTCCTTCCACAAAAAACAATCCCTCATACGGCTATGTTGATAGCAAAATAATAAAGTTGATTTTTAAAATGCATTGCTGACAAAAAAAAAATTAACACTGGGGTTTTCTAGTTGAATAATTTTATTTAAAAAAGGTTGCTGAGTTTAAAAAGAAAAGAATTGTGACACAACCGCCATGACAGGGGGATTTGTAGTCCTTATTTTAATGTCTCTGTCCACCTATTGCATCTTTTGAATAAATACATGTTAGTCCTAACATTCCACCTTTCTCCTCTTCCTGTGCCAGGTACTGCCAGTGTAGCGAGAGCTTGGAGCTCTAATTTTGATGATATCATTGGAAACCACATTAAAAATTACTTCACAGAGAGAATAAATATCAAAGTGGAGAATGTCCTGGCAGAATACCCGGATTTCTTTGCCCTATTACTTGTCATTCTGCTAACTGGTAGGTGCTTACCGTATATTGGCATGCAATATAATATGCAAAATAGGTGGTCGGTGCAACAATAGTCTGTTGCTCTCCTTATACCCAAACTCCACTCCTTTCTGTTGTGAGCCCCTCCCTTGGCTGCTTTGCCACAGCCTGGCACTGATGATCACAGCAGCCCGGGAGGAGCTGGCCACAGTAACGAGTGGAGCTTGTGCGCGGTGAGAGCAGTAGTGGCTCCCTTGTTGCACCAAATACCTAACTTGCATATTAGGATAAAGTTTCATAAGTTGGGAGCGGAGCCTCGGATTAACAAAAGAAAAAGTGCTTTAGTCAGGTGGACCAGAGTTCTGTGTCTGTGCAAACAGTTGGATAGGGAGGTCGCTGGTGAGAGACGGGACTGTATCACATCATGGTAACTTCTTGTCTTACAGTGGATGTCCAGCACTTGGTGGATATTTTTAATTCTTCTTTTATTTGAATTATGGATTACACATGCTCCAGGGCATACAGCTGCTCCATATGTCAACACCTTTTCATTGTTAAACAGTCTTCACTATCATGAATAGGAACGGACCTGGTTTAAAACTAAGACTTCTTCCTGTGACAGATGTAGACTAATTGATTGGGCTTCAGTTCAAGAAAGCTACCAATCCTAGAGATAGAGTCCCCATATAAAATAAGATAAATAAAACCAAATATATATAGACTAAAAGTATATGCAATGCTATTGTAAGAGGACTGGTATAGTTCTAGAACGTGCAAATTTTATATTTACTGGATAAAATGGACTATTATAATTATGCACAACCAAAGCACATATTGGGGGTAAACTCACAATTAAAATAACTTTGTCTTGCATGCCACAGGCTTGTACTTCAACTATATTATGTTTGTTAAAGGTCACCCCTGGTGCTTCTCAGAATATATAAAATGTCCGTGCAGGAACGCAGGTTTTCATCATATTACCCCACACCTGATAGAGTATAGTTTAGTTGGCTCTCAGGGGATCCTGGAGTTACATCCATTATCTGTATGGTTAAACACTGGCTAAAAACATGCCTAAATTAAGCAAATTATAGCTGATTGTCTTTCCCGCAATTCAGTATCCTGTCTTTTAGATCTTGATTCTTAGATTTCATCCTGCTCTCTCTGTGCTATGGTGTCGATTTCCTAATGTTTCTGCCCATTTGAATAGCTGGAGTCAGTGCCTTCGAGGCCTACTGGCCTTGCATGGCGTGGGCAGTATAAGGGTCCGGCTACACAATGACGTTTCATGTCATGAATTTCAGTGGTGTTACTATGGGACATGCTGCGACACGAGAGTCGCAAAAAATCCATCCACTTCAGGGTTTTCTGTGACTATTACAGTTGCAACATGTTGCATTGCGACACCTTTGAAATACATTATATCAAATGTCGCACAACTTTCTTGTCATGCGACACTTCACAATGTAGCCACCCCCTTTTGTGTAGTGCAACTTGATGTCACACAACACTTGACACCTTGTAGCCAGACCATTATTTTACTTCACTAAGTATTTTCCTAAATTAGTGATCTGTGATCTTCATATCATGAGCAGAGATTTCTCCCTATTCACAGTTATGGGGAGAAAGCTGTCAATCAGTCACTATTCGGTGGGGGACCCACAGCTCATGAATTTTCTGGACTCCTGCCTCACAGCACTGGCTGTATGTTCTTACAGATACTGTAATCGTAAATGTCCTGTTGAAATCAGCGTGGCTGTCACTATTGCTTGTTGCTCTGAGTGGGCAACATCCAATAACGACATGTTCCCTTTGAAAGGATTGTCCTATCTGGACACTTAGAGCATTTCGATAGGATATGCTTTAAATGTCCGATAGGTGTACCACCTCAAGAATACCCTGCCGTGAATGGAGAGAACACCAGGCGTTGTCCTCTCTCTCTTTATTCCACTAGAAATTCTGAAAATAGCTGAGCCAACACTAGCTAGGATTTATTCGGAAGTCCTATGGTGATGAGTGCAGATGATCTGCGTATCCTATCAATAAATAACATAACCATCCAGATAAGAATAACCCTCTATTTTATATATTTTGCGCACTTATATAGCGCTACTATATTCCGCAGTTCTTTACAGACAACACCACTATGTCCCCAATGCGGCTCACAATCTAAGTTCTCTATCAGTATGTTATTGGAGTGTGGGAGGAAACCCACGCAATCATGGGGAGAACATACCAATTCCATGCAGATGTTGTCAGATTCAAAACTAGAACCCCAGCACTGCAAAGCACCAGTGCTAACTATTGAGCCACCATACTGTTAGACAGATCCATCACAATGTCGCCATTTTATAACACATAGAATTGCTTAAAGGGGTATTCCCAGAACGTCAACTTGTGTGATAAGGTTAGGTTTACCTCTGCGGGACAGGTTCCAGTAGGAATCTTTCACAGATTCTGGCAAAAAAGCAGGACATTATACCACTGCAGTATGTGGCGGTATTTATACTCAATGTGATCACTTGGGCTCTATTAGTGCAACATCCCACTGCTGATGTGTAAGTTAGTGCTTGGACCCCCGCCTAGGTACTAGGCACTGAGGCCCCTACCAATCACAAGAACAGATGTTCAGCTTTTCCCATTAGAATGGAGCAGCAATCGAGCATGCACACGGACTCTGCATTCATATGTATGATACTGCTGCACTGTGCTATCCTCATCAGTTTCACAGTGAAAGGAGTGCAGTGCGCACTGTGGGGTGCCAGTGGTTGGATGCGTACAGATCTTATGTAATAAGATGTCATCGTGAGAATACCCCTTTTAGTGAAGCACACGGGATACTTCATTTTTGGACAGAGTTTCAATTAATTCCCTTTTTTTGTTTCCTTTCTTCATTTATTGGTGGTACTGGCATTTTCCATGATACATGGTTAATTGGCACTAAAATTGTTTGTGCTTCTTCAGCAAAAACTAATGAGAAATAATGACCCCGTTAAGCTGATGAAGGCCATCTTCTGTGTGCTAGATTTCAGGACCGCACTGGGTGGTGGCCTCCCTATGATGGCACTTGAATAATAAATTGAAGACTGACTGCTTTTTTTTGCAGGTTATTTAATTTCACACCCAAAGACCTAATCCAGACGAACGTTCCTGCAGAGAAAACTGGGTATTCATTTGTGTCCATACAGGGAGGTTTTAGCTAGATACCTTTTTTAGTTATGCATATATTCTTCAAATGTATGAATGTTTCATTCATCGCTGCACATTCTCTATTGCTGACTTACTGGGATTACATTTGTTGGAGTGATGATAGTCAGCAGGTCACATATGGCCTGGTGGATCTGTCTTCACCTGTGCAGTGACACGTCTTAAATCACCATTATAGAACACTAACATCAGGATCTCCATTACATTCCCCATATTAGAATCCTACCTTCCATATTGCTGTCACCATCACAGATTTTGTCAGAAAAATACTTTTATTCAGTATGTTAATTAGCTTCTGAAAGTGCCCAAGGGCGACGTTCATGTGACCGGTGCCCAGACCCCTCGTCCCTTTTCATACAAAAACCCTCCCCTTTCACCCCTCTGGCCCGCCCTAGGTTCTCTTAGTGAGAAATCCAGCGCCGTTCAACAGATTATCTGCGCCTGCGCACTTCATTCCCCATTATGGGCAGAGGCAAAAGAGCGTTTAATGTGCATGTGCCGGCCCATACATCCCGATCTAGTCTGCCTTGTGCCTCTGCCCATAATGGGAAATGAAGTGCCCAGGCGCGGAGAATCTGTTGAATGGCGCTGGTGCTGGATTTCTCACTAAGAGAACCTAGGCCAGGTCAAAGGGGTGAAGGGGGGAGGGGAGTTTGTATGAAAAGCGACGAGGGGCATGGACAACGGCCGCATGAACGCCGCCCCTGGGCACTTTCAGCACCTAATTAGCATATTGAATAAGTGTTTTTCTGCGAAAATCGGCGATGGACAGTAATATGGAAGGTAGCGTTCTAATATGGGGAATGTAATGGAGATCCTGATGTTAGTGTTCTATAATGGTGATTTTAGGTGAAAGACTCCATAGTTTTACTCTCCCTTGAAACATTTTCTGACAATTTTTCTTACTACAGTGTTACTGGCTGTTGGTGTAAGCGAGTCTGCATTGGTTAATAAGATCTTCACGGCTGTCAATCTTCTGGTGTTGGCCTTTGTCATCCTGTCTGGCTTCCTGAAAGGTGATGCCAAAAACTGGAGTCTTACCCAGGAAGATTATTATAATCTCACATCATCTAATGTCTCTGACAGGTAAGCATCTTTGCTTGGGCTGCACAATCAGTTGTCCATGAAATATGGATTATTCCATTCCAAATGACTTGTGCTTTCTCAAAGATCTTGTAGAGTAAGAAAATTCATGCTAGGCTAGTTGCTGAGCAGCTCTTTTAAATGGCAATTGAGTAGGGCTGAGAAACCTCTAACCATTGCTTACTATACTTACAGCTTAAAAGAATTTGGTTCCGGAGGTTTTCTTCCTTTTGGTTTCAGTAAAGCTGCATCTGGGGCTGCAGCATGCTTTTATGCATTTGTGGGATTTGACTGCATTGCCACTACAGGTAAGTAACCGTATACGTGAATTCTAATCATAGTAGACAGTGGTAAATGGGTTACTATGTATTTTATTGTTTGTGTCATGGTGATCCCATTTACCCTTGCCTATAGTGGGCAGTGATCGGGCGAGTGATTCCATACAGCATCCATCTAGTGATGTATGGGAATGAACACTTGTTGTTCAGATCGTTTGGGCCTCCCCATATGATTCCATTGTTTGTTGGTGCCACATCCCCCCCCCCCCCCCCCCTTCCCCTCTGCACGGGATGATTTGCCAACAAATTAGGATTTCTGGTGCCGCATGACTGATATGATCAGCTCAAAAACATTTGGTCCCTTGTGGAGTGAGTGATCAGTGGAACTTTTACCCTGTCCACTTACTGTTAATGTTCATGCACAATAATTATTTCCATCCTTTGTCCATGCAAAAGGGCACCAACTTATCTGTTGTTAACAGGTATATATTTGTAGGAGAAAGGCTTTTGCTAAACTTGATTTGGCAATGAGAATCGGTGTTTGGAAATTTTCTTTCGCTGTTGAAAACTTTTCTTCATATAACTGCAAATCATTTAAACATTGATTAATCCAAACCTGAAGAAATGTATCTGATCTTATTGTCAAATTGCTAAGTTTTAATTGTATGTGTCCTTAGTCTTAGGGGTGCTAGTTGGCGCTGACTGACTCACGCGCATAACAAAAAGGTGTATATTAAAATATATAACACTATATAACGACTATATAAACTGACTAGGGTCTCTGCTGCACCTGGTCTCTGCTGCACTGTACTGTATTTTTCGCCCTATAAGATGCACCTAGGTTTGAGAGTAGAACAATGAGAAATAAATATTTTTCATTACACCTCATATCAGACCCCCAATGTTAATCAGACCTCAGATCAGACCCCCAATGCCTCAGATCAACCTCCCAACCTTTAGCCATCTATCAGCCCCTCATGTCAGCCATAAGCCCCCACATGTCAGCCCCGAGCCCTTGTATCCGCCATATGTTAGCCCCCCATGTCAGCCCCTTGTGTCAGCCATAAGCCCTTGTGTCAGCCATCAGCCCCTTATGTCAGTCATCAGCCATATGTTAGCCCCCAGGTCAGCCATCAGCCCTTATGTCAGCGCAAATAAAATAAATAAAAAAACACTTACCTCTCCTGCTCCTGGTCACCATCGGGATCCTCTTCTTCCTGCTGTTGGCTGTGTATCACGACGCACAGTGTGAGGTCACAGAGTGACCTCACGCTGTGCACAGTCCTGCACAGCCGATAGCCAAGCCGAGGACCAGGAAGTGGTGAGTACAGATCCTTCACCGCTTCCTGGTCCTCCTGTACTAATGAAGCGCTTCTATAATGGAAGTCTGATTTCTATTAAGTCTAAATTGTTATTATTCCAGGTGAAGAAGCCAAGAATCCCCAGCGCTCTATCCCGATTGGTATCATTGTTTCACTCCTAGTTTGCTTTGTGGCCTACTTTGGAGTATCTGCTGCACTTACCCTTATGATACCATACTTTTTACTGAATAAAGAAAGCCCCCTTCCTGGAGCATTCAGATATGTGGGTTGGGAGCCTGCTCGTTATGTTGTCTCTGTTGGGTCTCTTTGTGCCCTCTCAACAAGGTAAATTGTTTTTATGTGCGGGTGCTAAATTAAAGTCTCTCTCTCTCTCTGTCTCTGTCTCTGTCTCTGTCTCTGTCTCTGTCTCTGTCTCTGTCTCTGTCTCTGTCTCTCTCTCTCTCTCTCTCTCTCTCTCTCTCTCTCTCTCTCTCTCTCTCTCTCTCCTCTCTCTCTCTCTCTCTCCTTCTCTCTCTCTCTCTCTCCTTCTCTCCTTCTCTCCTTTTGCCTTCCTGTTACGACCACAGCTGCAGATCCCATCCATGATTTATTGACAGATATACTGCAAATGAGAGGAGATTTCTAAAGAATTTCCTTTACACTTTTCCTTCTATGGCTTGAAAAGCTGCCACAAAAACTGAAAACTTGATTGGAAGCAATGCAATATACGTGTAGTCTTTGTAAAACACTGATAAGAATGTGCACTGTGCAGCTTTGCCTAGTTTCACATCCGCTGCACAGCATTCCGGCAGGCTGTTTAGGCAGAGAACTATAATTGGGTCTGGCGGAGATCCAGCCGCAACCCGGTAAATATGCAGAGAATCGACTGACAGCGCACCGCAGTTTTTGTCCAACATAATTTCCCGTATTCTATGCTGGAACAGCCTGCCAGAAGTAGTCTTGCCAATGGGCGGCAGTAATGTTGGAGACAGCTAGATTTTGAAGGACTTTACCATCCTAAACCCATTCAAGGTCTGCTTGACAAAACAGAGCAATGTAATTTTTAGGGGTGGGGGTCTTTTAGGGAGATAAAGCTGACAGATTATATTTAGCATTTACTGCCATTCACAGTTTGTTGGGTTCCATGTTTCCGATGCCACGTGTGATCTATGCAATGGCTGAAGATGGACTTCTCTTTAAGTTCCTAGCAAGGGTCAATAAGAGGACGAAGACGCCATTGATTGCAACCATTGTTTCTGGTATTGTGTCAGGTGAGAATAACATTTAGTCTCCATAAGCATTTATTGGTTATTTGGCAGAAAAACCTGGTGCATGTTGGCATTGTATAGCATGTGTTGTATTTTCCCTTTAAGGTCGCGTTCAGATGTAGCTGGTTTGTAGCAGGTTTACTGCACAGAAAAGGAGCCACACTTTACAGTACAATACATGTAAATGTGGCTGGAAAAATAATTACATTTAAGGCTGGAGTTATACATGCTGTTTTTAGAGTTTCCTGTGAGGATGAGTTCTGACAACGTCCGATTGAAAGGAGAGAAAAATAGATTTCCAGAGACTGAAGAGATTCTCAATGTGCCGATCAACGATAAAGTTGATCGGCAGTCGTTTAAAAAGTCTTGTAAAGAAACTTTACATGTGCTGGTGGACATAGTTATTACTAGAGTTATTACTAGGGTTGTTGCGATACCAAAATTTTAATTCGATTTTGATACCATAAAAAAGATACTCAATACTATTCGATACCACGCAAAAAAAATAAAACTCCAAAAAAGCAGCATGCATTCCGCATTTTATGGAACGTCTGGCCCATAGTTCGATCCTATTTTTGGGGGGGGACAAGGTGCCAAAAAATAGCGAATTGCGCGGTTTTCATTTTTTTCTGTTACGGCATTCACCACATACAGGGAGTGCAGAATTATTAGGCAAGTTGTATTTTTGAGGATTAATTTTATTATTGAACAACAACCATGTTCTCAATGAACCCAAAAAACTCATTAATATCAAAGCTGAATATTTTTGGAAGTAGTTTTTAGTTTGTTTTTAGTTTTAGCTATTTTAGGGGGATACCTGTGTGTGCAGGTGACTATTACTGTACATAATTATTAGGCAACTTAACAAAAAACAAATATATACCCATTTCAATTATTTATTTTTACCAGTGAAACCAATATAACATCTCAACATTCACAAATATACATTTCTGACATTCAAAAACAAAAACAAATCAGTGACCAATATAGCCACCTTTCTTTGCAAGGACACTCAAAAGCCTGCCATCCATGGATTCTGTCAGTGTTTTGATCTGTTCACCATCAACATTGCGTGCAGCAGCAACCACAGCCTCCCAGACACTGTTCAGAGAGGTGTACTGTTTTCCCTCCTTGTAAATCTCACATTTGATGATGGACCACAGGTTCTCAATGGGGTTCAGATCAGGTGAACAAGGAGGCCATGTCATTAGATTTTCTTCTTTTATACCCTTTCTTGCCAGCCACGTTGTGGAGTACTTGGACGCGTGTGATGGAGCATTGTCCTGCATGAAAATCATGTTTTTCTTACCTTGCAGACTTCTTCCTGTACCACTGCTTGAAGAAGGTGTCTTCCAGAAACTGGCAGTAGGACTGGGAGTTGAGCTTGACTCCATCCTCAACCCAAAAAGGCCCCACAAGCTCATCTTTGATGATACCAGCCCAAACCAGTACTCCACCTCCACCTTGCTGGCGTCTGAGTCGGACTGGAGCTCTCTGCCCTTTACCAATCCAGCCATCTGGCCCATCAAGACTCGCTCTCATTTCATCAGTCCATAAAACCTTAGAAAAATCAGTCTTGAGATATTTCTTGGCCCAGTCTTGACGTTTCAGCTTGTGTGTCTTGTTCAGTGGTGGTCGTCTTTCAGCCTTTCTTACCTTGGCCATGTCTCTGAGTATTGCACACCTTGTGCTTTTGGGCACTCCAGTGATGTTGCAGCTCTTAAAATATAGCCAAACTGGTGGCAAGTGGCATCTTGGCAGCTGCACGCTTGACTTTTCTCAGTTCTTGGGCAGTTATTTTGCGCCTTGGTTTTTCCACACGCTTCTTGCGACCCTGTTGACTATTTTGAATGAAACGCTTGATTGTTCGATGATCGCGCTTCAGAAGCTTTGCAATTTTAAGAGTGCTGCATCCCTCTGCAAGATATCTCACTATTTTAGACTTTTCTGAGCCTGTCAAGTCCTTCTTTTGACCCATTTTGCCAAAGGAAAGGAAGTTGCCTAATAATTATGCACACCTGATATAGGGTGTTGTCATTAGACCACACCCCTTCTCATTACAGAGATGCACATCACCTAATATGCTTAATTGGTAGTAGGCTTTCGAGCCTATACAGCTTGGAGTAAGACAACATGCATAAAGAGGATGATGTGGTCAAAATACTCATTTGCCTAATAATTCTGCACGTAGTGTATGAGATTTTTTTATATTATAATAGTTTGCACTTTTATGGGAGTGGCAATATGTAATATGTTTATTTATTGTTTATATTTTTTATGTAAAATAGGCAAAGAAAGTGATTTAAACGTAATATTTTGGTGTTTTTTTTTTATTTTTTTATTTATTTATTTAATAACTATTAGCCCCCTAAGGAGCACGTAGCTAGAACCTGGGATCTTTTCATCCCTTGTCCTATTCACCCTGATAGAGCTCTACTATGGTGAATAGAACTTCAAACACTCGCTGCTGCCCTGTGCATAGTACACACAGCAGCAGGGAGATTACCATGGCAACCAGGGCTTCAGTAGCATCCTGGCTGCCATGGTAACTGATCGGAGCCCCAGGATTACACTGCTGGGGCTTTGATCAGAAGCTGCCACTGCACCACCAATGAAGAGGGGTTAACTGCCACGGATCGCAGCGCCCTGTCATAGAGATTGGGTGCCGGCTATGTGATTTTTTTTGGCACCGGCACCTGCTGCCTATATTTGTATTAATGGGTGGGTTGTTGTCATTGGTGGCGCAGTGGCCACAGCCCCGCCCCTCTCTTCTTATTGGCTGCACAGTGGGGAGGGAGAGACTCCTTCTCCCCTGTGCTGCTGAGGGAACATGGCATGCTCTGAGAGCAGCACGTGCCATGTTATCTGATACTAGGCTGTATAGTAGCGCAGCCTAGTATTGGTAAATGTCAAATCCCGGTGTCGAACCGATACCGGGACAAAAGTATTGATTGGGTATTGATAATTTGATACCCGCTACAACCCTAGTTATTACTACAAGCATTCACTTCCATATACTTTACATTTATGTGGGATAAACAAAAATGACCCAGGATATCCCCAGGGCGGGTAAGGAACAATGCCCACCCTTGGTAGCCACAGGGGATACACCTAAAGTATAACTCGGTAAAAGCACGCCGAAACGCGCGTTGGGGTAGCGCCACCCTGGGTCTCTTTGCACACGGTTCTTTCAGGTGAGCTCTGGTCCCCCCTGCCCCCCGCTGGTTGTGTGGTCATTTGTGTCTATTTACACTTTGCCCTTTATGCTACTTACTTCTGCAATTGTTTCCAGTGGGGATGCAGGAGCTGACCTTGCTCTACCTGATATTGCATTTTACCATCTATATATTCATTCCATGGGTTGGGCACTGTACCCAGGATTCTTCTTTCCCATGTTAGACATGACTGTACTTTGATTTCTTTATGTTTCTTCCCGTGTGTACTTTTCCTCCCAGGGTGGCGCTCTGCTTTTTCTCCGCCCTCATCACCTTGCTTTACGGCATCTTATGTATTTATCTATTTTACATTTATGTGGCAGCCCATGTCCCTGTGTAAACCAGCAACCATTTTGTTTGCTCATTTGTCAGCTGATTGGCCAAGTGTTTATATTGACCAATGATCAGATGAACAAACTTTCTTACGACAGTCTTTCCTCATTATCAGCATGTGCAAATGGCTCTTAAATGGGTTTTCTCAGATTTGTATACTGATAGTCTGTCCTCACGATAAGTTGTCAATAGCCGCCAATTTTGGGGGACTATCTCCAGTGCCGGAACTACACAGCTCCATATGTTATATTCATTTGAATGAAAAGATTGCTGCAGCAACCAGCGTCATCCACTACACAATGGACGGAGCTGCGTCCTTTTGGAACTACTCCCAAACAGCTGATGGCATGGTGTCAAATCTTTGCTGGTTTAATTTTGATGGCCTGTCCTATGAATATGGTCTTAATATACAAATCCTAGAGAACTCCTTTAAGACCTGTTGGCCAGATGGATTTTAATGCGCCAGGGGGATAAAAACAGAACTGGATCGCACACCCACAATGCTATGCTTTGCTCTAACTCGCTTCTCAGCGCTATAATAAAGTGTACAGCCCCCCATACTGCATGCTGTACAAGAGGCATTAGTGTACATTTTGATCAAAAGGCATAAGCCCACTCACCACGCCAAGGTCGCCTCTTTGAGTGGGACCTACTCTGACAAAAAGGCGCAGCGCAGTGCGGTGACAAAGTGTCACTGCCCTAGTAGGTGGCAGGACCCAGGAGTCAAACAGCAACCCTGCTGTCTGACAATGCCACCCATGGCACTGGGTCCCACCAACCCACCAGTACAGCACCACAAAAACAAAGGCCACCACGCTGTACTGCACCATGTGAACAGTTGTCTAACACAACATGTCCACCACTATCAGGAACTACAGGTCAATGACCACTTTATGCAGACTTCTGTGATTAAAACCACCTGTGCCGAATGGGAGGATTGCTGATACCAGTAGTAAAGAGAAAAAAAAAGGATGGATTTTAATGCCCAGTCACTTTGCCATCATGTTTTTCATGGGTGGTATTAAATTGTCAAGCTTATGAAAACATAAAATAGATTAGTGTTAGGCTACTTTCACACTAGCGTTCGGGCGGATCCGTTCTGAACGGATCCGCCCATAATAATGCAGACGGAGGCTCCGTTCAGAACGGATCCGTCTGCATTATATTAGCAAAAAAAAGCTAAGTGTGAAAATAGCCTCGGACGGATCCGTCCAGACTTTCAATGTAAAGTCAATGGGGGACGGATCCGCTTGAAGATTGAGCCACATTGTGGCATCTTCAAACGGATCCGTCCCCATTGACTTACATTGTAAGTCTGGACGGATCCGCACGCCTCCGCACGGCCAGGCGGACACCCGAACGCTGCAAGCAGCGTTCAGCTGTCCGCCTGTCCGTGCGGAGGCGAGCGGAGCGGAGGCTGAACGCCGCCAGACTGATGCAGTCTGAGCGGATCCGCCTCCATTCAGACTGCATCAGGGCTGGACGGCTGCGTTCGGGTCCGCTCGTGAGCTCCTTCAAACGGAGCTCACGAACGGAAACCCGAACGCTAGTGTGAAAGCAGCCTTAAACGTGCTTCATTCAAAACCTTGGAATAATACTGTATGGAGATTCGTCTACGTACAGTATTAGAATGTATGGGCTCGGATGAGCCAAAGTAATTTATTTGCGCATGACTTTGTAGAATAACGTTGGTAATTGATTTTTAAAGTGTAAAATCACTTTAAAACTTGAAACCAAACTGCATCGGTTCCGACTAGTACCTTTGAACCGAGGCCGATTCCTTCCTATTCAGAGCATTACTTTAGTTATTAAAACTTGAATGTTGTCACACTTTACATTTAAATGGGAAGTTCAAAGGCATAGAATCTTACTGGGCCAAATTTAGACAACTTTCATTAATATCCAGTCACAATTACTTTTGTTATTCACTTTTATCTGCGAGAATAGTCAAAAATATATTTGACAGAAATACAACTGTCTGTAAAACTAAATATAGAATAAAATTCAGTTTTAGAATAAAATTCAGTCATGTCTTTGCCATAAATACAGCTAATATCTGAAAATAGAGGAGATTGGGCGCAACTCACAGTGGAGGTCCACACAAGTACGTAGCGCGATGTTCATGTTTAGGAGGACAGCACTGTACTTCATGACAGTGGTAAACTTGAATTAATATATTTTGACTTTATTGATAAAAAATTTGGAAAAATTCTCAATTTTCTACATTTGAATTTCTCAACATTTTTTTTTTTCCTTGGAACTTTATTTTCATGGTAACAACTCAATTCAGCATATACTCGAACTTCAAAACTTTAAGTTCGCTCATCCCCACTCAGAAGGCATGGATCGCCATATAGTTTTTGGAATGGTCATGTTTTTTTTTTACTTTTTATACACGTGAAACTTTTAAAAAGAGAGGCTATACAGCATTATTACAGCGCTGTACAACCTCCATGCAGAGCTGATTGTGGTCTATGGAAAACCCGACAGCTCCTGCACCTCCCTGGCCCGTGTCACATTGCTTCCTTAGCTGTATACACAGCGCTTGTTCTAGAGGGCAGGGACCTCTCCTTGGCAGCCTTGATTGGCAGGGCCATGCAGTGGCAAAGCAGTGAGTGAGTAACTGGCCACAGAAAGGAATGAATCTTGGGTGCAACTAGAGCAATGATGATACCCTCATTGCACCAAAGTCCTAATCTGCGTAAAGTATCAACTCTGAAACAGAGCCTCTGATGAACAAAATAAAAACTACTTTTTAATCGGGTGAACCAAAGCTATACATTGACTCCTCAAGATAAAAATATTTTCAACATACAATGGTCTTTTCTGACCCATCGTAAGTTGAAAACAGTCTCAACATACAATGCCTCAGATTCAGATCCAACCAATCAAGGCCACCTCTCAGGTAAAATAGCTGGATTAGTTGCTAGTTAACAGCTTTTCCTGACTGTTATATGTAAGGACTTGTTTTATCTCTCTTAGTTATCTGCTTATTTTCCTTAAATCTTCATTCTTTCTTACCTTGGATGACATTTGACCTGACATCACTAAATGCCCAGTCCCTGTATGTAAACTTCCTGCATGAATTGGGGCACGTTCTGCTTCAACCAATGACCTGCCTTAGTGGTGATGTGTCCCCAAGTAACATGTGATCCAGCAGGGATCAAGGATGTGCTGCAGGAGGCTTGTCACCGTTTAGGCCCGTCATTGTCTGCAGCAGTGCATGTTATCCTGTTGGTGGAGGAAGTTTACATACCGGGACCGGAAAATCTGTCAGGTTAGTTTTGGTCCCATGGAGCCAGAATGGAGCAGCGGGGAGCAAGCAAGTATTACTGTCTTGACCGATCCCACTGAGAGCAGGGGTGGAATTAAAGAAAAATAATTTGGACAGCCCCTTCATGTGAAATAAAATGATGTTCTGTGTCTTTTATTTTTATTCAGCATTGTATATTCTCTTTGCTGTTGGTAGCAAATAATTTGGGGAGTGGAAGTCGCTAGTGTTAAGTGGGATATGCAATTTTTGGGCTAATGTTCTTTTGCTCTCTAATTGTGTAATTGTTTATTTTCAGCAATCATGGCGTTCCTTTTTGAGCTGAAGGTCCTTGTAGAGTTGATGTCCATTGGTACCTTACTTGCTTACTCTCTGGTGGCTGCCTGCGTTGTTATTCTTAGGCAAGTTGTATAGTAACATCCCTGTATTTGAGCTAAAAACAAACAAACACCCAGACCCATTTAGTTAATGGTTGTCCAGGATTAGAATAAAATGACTCGCCACCCCCACCCCACCCAAACGGCAGCATTACACCTGTCTATGGGTTGTCCATGGTGTTGCAACTCTGCTTCATTCACTCCTTCATTGGTAGAGCTAAGATGCAATATCAGACACAACCCATGGACAAGAATGGATCTGTTTCTGTAAAAAAAAAATAAAGCCATATATTTCTAAACCTGGGCAACCTTTTTAAGGGTGGTGCAATACAACCTCGTAGAGTAGTTTTTGAGCAAAGCCAGATGTGGTTCCAGGAGGATGGATAAGTAGAAGTCCTACCTTATATGTTTGTTATTCCCATCCAACCCATCTTTGGCTCAAAACTACATCTAAAACTGTCGCAAAAAGTTGTGTGTGGAGCCGCCCTAAACCTATCTTGTCCTGCAGAGTTGATCCAGAGGTGTTTTAACATGCTGTCTGTTTAAAAAAAATAAAAAAAGCCAATTAATTGTTTGCTCTGGGCTTGCAGGTACCAACCAGAGAAACAGAGCTGCCCACTTAAGACCACGGAAATGGTGAAGCTAAATAAGGAAGAAGATGAGAAGACTGACCCTGATCTACAGGTCACCTATACCCAGACTGATGCATTCAGCTTTAGGCATCTTGTCTCTCCAGGCAGCGATGTCCCCACCAAAACTTCCGGACTCGTTGTTTATGGCTGCGTCTCAGTAATATGTAAGTCCATTTGTTTTATTAGCAATATAGCTCATAGAGAACTCATTATTTATGTGTAGGACTACTCACGGGTTTATCCTTTGTGTTTTTATGGTTTTCCAGCTATTTTCTTCATCTTCATGTGTTTGATACTTTGTCATAAGCTTAATGACATTCTTACTGGAAGTCCCATCTGGATCACTTTCTTTATACTTCTGTCTATGTGTTCTGCTGCTGTTACTTTTGTTATCTGGAAGCAACCAGAGTGTAAAACTCATCTGTCATTCAAAGTAAGTTATGACCATTAATTACATCTAAGTAAAAATATTTTTTAATATAGTGTAAATAAACATTGCTGTTATTAGTGGAATCTGAAGTGTTTTCATAAATATTATAGTCAAAGATTTTTCTGATTTTGTATTTTTATGTCTTTTAAGGTGCCTGCACTCCCCTTGTTGCCTCTTTTTAGTGTGTTTATCAACTTATATTTTATGGTCCAATTTGACAATGACACTTGGATTCGATTTTCTATTTGGATGGCTTTAGGTAAAATGCTTTTATATTGCCAACATGTTCTCCAGCACGGCACTGAGATTGTCATCGCTCCCATCATTTTAAAGGGGATGTGTTTAACTGCAGTTTTAATTATCTAGATTTAAACTCTGTATATGAGTAAAGGTGCATTAACACAAGCCAACTGAGAAGGCAATTATCGGGAAGGAACTGTTTCTTCCTTAAAACTGCCTGCTCGTCAGTGGAGGTAAGAGCTGGGCTTACATGCAGTGATCACCTCCACAGTATGGGGACAAGCTATGGGTATCACTTGTCTTTATACAGATTCATTGTTTTTTGGCAGCAGATCACTTTATTGTCCAGAAACAAAGATTTAGGTGTCCGTATAAATGATAATTTCACCCTATGAACAAGCGTTTTGTTTGTTCATTGGGTGATGCACTGTATGTAGCACCTTTTAGGGTACGGCCACACATTTAGATTTTCTGATGCAGTTTTGGAAGCTAAAACAAGGAGTGAATTCATAAGAGAAGTTGTATCTGTCCTTAATACTTTTTCTTCTTTTATGATGAAAACTTCATCAGGAAACTTGAACTTGTGGCCAAACCTTTTCCACAGGCTGATGAGGAATAAGCGTTCATACTAACATTCATTCCTAATAATAATCTAAACCTGACATATAAGGAGCGTTGACCGGTCCACTTTAAGATGTCTTGTTGTAGTCTCTAATATACATTAATTATAATGAAACTAGCAGTTAAGTGTTCTCACCACCCCAGTCAATATGCCCATTTAGGTCATATAGTAACATCATGAAGGTGGACCCCCTCTTGGGACTCCCTCATAAGCTTGAGTGGAGTGACACTTACAATAGCGGCTTTTGCTTTGGCAGATATACCCTGTCATTATATTACTTGGATGGTAACTATTATTCAGGGAAAATGTATTTCTAGGAAGGATTTCCTATGACAATAATAGCTGATCACCTGGACATATGACATCTGACCCAGAGCAATCTGCTGATCACTGGGCCATCTTCAAAGTAGAAAGGGGCTGTCATGTTAAAACTACCTTTTTAGCAAAGTTGGTTCTTTTAATCAAGTAGCCATATCCCTGCATCTCTGCCTTCTGTTTTGGTTGTTTTGTTTACTTCTGACTTACTTTGCCATTTTACCTGTTTTGTGCTTTAGGTTTCATTATCTACTTCGCCTATGGTGTTTGGAACAGTACAGAGAACCATGACTCTAATGGGAAGGAAACTCAAACAAACCCAGACTTTCCTAGTCCAACTGTCAAGGAGCATTCAGCAGCCATTGTGTAAAACATGCATTCCACTTACTTGTGTATTGATCTTTATGTTGTGACTGTGCAGGTAAAAAGTGGCCCCTTGCTTGGTTATTTCAGTTTCTCATTTCAGTGTTCATTGGTCTGGGAAAGTCTGTTTTATGTGTTCTTGGTGTGACCAAAAATGTTTGCCATCTAATAACAGAACGGTTAGGTTCACGTCAGAGGGTCTTTTCGGTTTTCCTGTTGTGATATAGTAACAGTAAAAATTTTTTTATTGAAGCCCTGGATCCAGCATACACCAGACACCAAGACTGCCTGGGGTATCCTGTTAAATATAATGGAGTCCATTGGGTTTCTATTATGGATTCCATAACTCTGAACTGCTGGAAGACCGCTTCGTTCTGTGGTATTTTGTTCTGGTTGAAACCTCAATCACAGATGCTGTTAGAAGGCAGACCATCTGCTGCAGATGTGAACCTAACATTACAATCTGGTTCATGTTGATCACTCGGTAGTTCAGGAAGTTGAATGCATGATATAATTTGCTGAACATGACCTGTCTCCTGCTACTCTGCAAACAGTACCGATTTGTGGTGTAACCAACGTGAATTCTTCTTTCTGATATTCTTCCTACATTACTCCTACAATTTACTCCCCTTTTTTTGCCTTTTTTGCTGTCAAATTGTCATCAAAGGATTCATCCGATCTTGCATTCGATCATAGCTTCATCATTCATATTCAATGTATAATGCATTCTGACTGATCTGTGCTAACATGTTGATTTATGTATTGAATTCTTATTATTTTTATTATGGAAGTTTCCTTTCAAATAGCTGAATGTAAGGATTTCAGCAAAGTACTAAGATGGGCCTGGATTAGAAATGTCTATACTTGAATGCTTGAATTTCATGTTTACAGAGGAAATATTTATTGCATTTTTAATAACTTTTTATACTTTCCCACAGTGCCTCTCCATCTCAGACTGCAGACTAGTTTCTTGTACTACTTCCAGCATAGACTGCACAAACTGTATTTCATGTTTTATTCTGTTTGTTGATCCATTTATGGCTGGTGTATATATTTTCTTGGTTCATTCAGAATATTTGGTTTGTGTTGCAGACTTGCAGACATATGTGATGTCATTTTTTTAAAATTGGGCAGACCTTTCCTAGAAGTGTGATGGGTTTGAGAACTTGTCAGTACCATTCCTGCTATCTGCACATGCATTAATAGCATTCCTATATATCTCTACACTTTAATTGTGGATGACATTACATGCATTGCCATCTCTCAATTTGGAATACACTCACTGACGCATTGGGACCAAATCCCAGATCACTTGTGGCTTGAATTATAGAATATGTAATTAATAAAGTTGCGTTTTATTTTAGTTGGAATCACAATACTAGTTTACATTGCATCTTATATGTTATGGCCAGATTCACATCTCTGTTCTGGATTTATTGTACGTCCATAGTACTCTTATGTGTCACTGCTTGACCAAGGGTTTACCTGACCCATACTCGCAGCATCATAGGTCCCTATGATACTAAGTTGCAGTCAGTTAAACCCACAGTCGGACATGATGCATCCATATAATACAGCAGTAGCATGCATCCAGAACACATACTTTTTTTTTTTTTTTGTGGCAAATAACTTGGTAGATGAAGGTGTAATAAGTATTTGAATTATTTTACTACTGTAGTGATCTTAATGTAGTAATCACATGATCATGAATTAAATATCCTATAAGGATGGTATAGCAGGAGTATTGTTTTTGAGTTTTAAGTAAATACTGGTTTCAGTGCTTGTTTTTCAGAAATATTTTATATATTTAGCTTTATATTTATACCATTTGTATTCATTTGGTTAAGGTCGTGCAGTAGACATTGTTTTTATAGTGTAATGCAGAATGTGTCTTGCGCCTTCATTGTTATGAACGTACATTCCAGTTATAAAATATATGTTTTTATAGTGCAGCTCAAGATTTGTAACTTCCTGTTCTTTATTGTATCTATTGTATTTAAATTTAGTTTTTTATTGTATTTTTATTCGTATGCACAATAATGATGTACGTCATGAAAACAATTACCGATAAATGTCTTTGAATGTATTTTTTTAGAAAATAAAAAAAGTGACTTTTTTGTGTGCTTCCTTCTTCAGCATTTCCATGTGTTACCATAACTAAAAGTGTGTGTTTATATAATTATTATATATTTTTTTATTATAGAGTATGTGTGCGTATATTTATATATATACACACACACACACAGTGGTCTCTGGTTTTACATAGTGTGGTGGTGCACCGCATTTGCAATTGTGCTGGGCAAGAAAAATCCACAGATGTAGTAAGCTAATTCACTGACAGTTCCTTTAAGCATGCTTCCACATACCATGGCTGTGCTGCATTTGGTGTGGCAAAGAAGCGCGTGCTGACTTAAAGGGGTATTCAAGTTATCCCCCACAGGATAGGGGATGATGATCAAATAGGTGGGGGTCATACCTCTGGAACCCCCACTGATCAGAAGAATGGGGGCCCCATACCCTGTGGAGCCCCCTGAAATGGACGGAGCGGCTGGTTGGAAACGCACGCTACAGCTCCATTCATTTCTCTGGGAGCATCGGAAATGGAGTACAGCGCTTGGCTATCTCCGGCCAAGTGATGTATTTCTGGCCAATTATTGGGAACAAGCATTCATAGGAACACTCATGAGGAGAGAACACGGTGTGTCATGTCCACATTTTTTGCGGCCCTGTTGAAATGAATGGGTCTGCATCCCATCCGCAAAAAAGCGAATCTGATGCGGACCAAAATACTGTTGTGTGCATGAAGCCTTAAGCCTTGTGCGGTATATTTAGTGCCAAGAACACTAGATAAGGGAAGATAAACATGATCCTCTCCCTACCTTGACACTAAAAATTTGGCTCCCGCCAAAAGCTTTGTTTGCACAGTGCAATGAATGTGAGTGGGGCTTTAAGGAATTTTCCAGTTATTTTTCTAACTTCAGAGAACGTTGCAAAAAATTTCCTGCTGTTGGGAAAAAAGAAAACAATTATCCTGGACAACCCTTTTAATAAGAGCAAACATAGCCTGAGGGAAAAAAATAATAATTCTCTCCCAGATTTGCTGTACTGAAAACCAAAACATAGCAAAATGCAGATTTCAAGCCACACAGTTTGCTGTCAGCATCGTTTGCAGCCCCATTGAAATGAATAGGTTCACATCCGACCATAAAAAAATGCGGATCACATTGTTGTGTGCATGAGCCCTTGGGTTACATGCACACAACAGTATTTTTACGGCTGTTTATCACCGATGCCTTTCCGAGAAAAAAAATTGCCATTAAAAACCATCCCCTTAAATTATTGGGTCTGTCAGCTATGAAAACGGACAAAATTGGACATGTCCTATTTTTGCCAGCCAGTATTCAGTCCGTTTAAAAATGGATGTGTGAATATACCCACAGACAACAACCATGTGATGGCCATAAAAAAAATGTAGCCTTGTGTCATGTTTCAAGATTTCCCAAGGGTCTTATGTGATAGCTGGCAGATGATTGTAATTTGGGTCATGCTCTGGCAATGACTACATTAAACATTTGTCAGAGACCATCAATCATCCCTGGTTTAGCTTAACTACCTTTTCCATCTTATTATGGAATTTATTTACTCTGGCACACAGTGCAAACTATTGACTCGCCATCTACATTTTGTCCCATAATACAGTGGAATCATTTATTGACCACTTTGGTGTTAAAGGGATTCTTTGGGAATGATTTAAAATGGCCTCCACAACATGTTGTAAAATGCGAGCATCCACTTTTAGAGTAGCCTGGGGAGGGGGCAGGGCCTCACTTCACTGCTTATAGATAGATGGTAATTAGTTTTGAACAAAGCATTTCGAACTGGAATTTGGTCCAAAGTTTAGGAAAACTTTGATTCACAACAAAACTAAATTTCCTCTTTCTTCATGGTAACGAATCAGGTTTTTACTAAAATGGTGGTTGCATGTGTTACAAAGTGGATGTAAGCAGCCTGGGAATGCGAGATCACCCCTAATGCCATGCAGCCAGCCAATCTGTAGATGGCTATCCCCTGTGATGTCACAGCCCTATAAAACTCTACATTTACTTATTCCTACATCAGCCATAAATGTAATTCAATACCAATAAGATGGAAGCCTTTATTATTCCTGTGCCAGCATGCCAAGCAATACCATCCAGTCTGCACCTTTTAGGGGGGGCCAGGTCTTAATGATGACATCCTCCTATTTTGCTGGCTTTACTTTTTCCAAATCATCCTTCTTGGTCTCAATGTCCTAGAAAAGCCCGCAAGTGCTGGGGTTGGAGAAGTGGGTATGCCAGAGCTGATTAATATTCAGTGTTTACTGTCAAATAACCTGCAGGAGGCTGCAGAACAGCATAGATTTGCATATTATGCCCCCAACTTAACCAGTCAAACCCCATACCAGCAACAGCCCCTGTTTAAAGGTGCTATGTGGCCATTAACAGTGAGAGACTATACAGTGCGGTCTTCATTATTAAATGAAGGGCAGCTGCGGAATAATTGGCCGCAAGGTTCTTCACCACAGTATGGCCATACCCAAGGCAGAGTGACCTGAGTATACCGGATTTATAGCGTTTTGTAACGAATCAAACTTGGCTAACTTTGGCGCTAAATCAAATTTTTCAAAACTCTGCTCATCTCTACTGGTAATGATGTAATCCTGCCTATGATAGGCCATCATGACTGACAGGAAAACTCAACAAGATGTAGTATATGCAAGTACCAGAGTGTAGTGAGGCTCCCCCCTCTCAGACAGCGCTGCAAGTGGAGGCAACCAGTCCTGCCCACATTTAAGGACATGTTGCTGGCAACCATTTTAAACCATTCTCCGAAAAATTATCACTAAAAACGGAAATTGAGGGTTTTAATGATAATTTTTTCCTTTAGCTAATTATCATAATTTTAAATGGTGGAATTCATAGCCCTCCTGAAACTTACACCATATTTGTGCTTGTGTGGTATGAACCTTACGCACACTTATATCTATAAGGTTCAATTACATAGCTATTAAGAAACATGTAAGGATTAACTGGGGGGGGGGGGGGGGAACTATGTTCAAGTGAATAGTACAGAGCAGTTCCCATTGAAGTGAATGGAACGGTTGAGATGTAATTACACTTGCTCACAACTGTGTTTGCGATGGTAAGCAATAAAGAGGATGCAGCGCTCGAACAGGCGATGTGGTCTCTTACAACAGCTGTTTGCGGGTCAGATAAGTCATCTATATCAGATCAGCCAATCTTGAGGATAGGTCATCAATATTACAAACAAGCAGACAATCTTGCATCTTCAAAAAATAGTTGGTTCCATTGTTGGTGTTATACTACCATTTGGCGGTGTCACAACATGTAGGTAAATTCTCATCAGACAAGATCCCATTAGAAGAAAAAAAATAGATTTACAAACCATTTAGGCTTGTATATTCGTGCTACAGGTGGATGTTTCCCCTCTACCCTTTTCACAGTGTGCTACATTCCAATCGTGCAGAAGCTTGCCCCCCTCCTCCTACGCACTCAGTGACTAGTAGGTGTGCGAGGGGCGGGAAGTAGGTGACATGAGACAAAGAATAGTCTTGAAGAGGAAGTGGGACACAGCTATGAGTGAGTGAGAACTTCAACTAACTCAATTGTAGGTAAGCGGCACAATCAGTTCTGTGTAGGACGCTTGGGTAAAGAGTGATGTGAAGAGCTGCTGACTGCACTTAGAGGATGAGGGTGGATGTGAGGCCCCTGCTGTGCTCTTCTACCTATTAAAGTGAACTGTGTGCCATATGGTTGAAGCTGTCTACAGATAAGCAGATAATACAGTGCAGTACACATGCATAGATTAGTTCAGTTAGTATGAATTAAAGTGACTATTACTGGATAGATCAAGAATCAAATGACTATAGAGGGTGGCAGATAACTGGTTCTTACTGAATTATTGGCCAAAACATATCCTTAGGATTGCAGCAGTATTCTTTCAATTTGATAGCCCCACGTCAACACTCCAAGCTGATTAGATTCGTATAGACTTGGGACATAGCAGTGAACATTTCTTGTGCCAACACAGGGCAGATAATCATATTAAAGGAGCAATTGAATAAGCGAACCAGTAAAATCTGGTTTACATATACAAGAACAAGTGTTCTACTGTCCAGCGCTGCTTGGGATATAAAGGCTTTGTAACTTTATAGCCTTTGGCAGTATTGTAGGGAGCTGTGTGATGTGGCAATTAACTCAGACATTTTTTGTTCTATTTTTTTTTAAATCTTTTTTTGGACGGGGAATGGCTACTCAGTTTACTTAATAAAAGGTGAGTGTGACTTACTTTTGTAAAGCAATGTAGATTAATTAGATAACTAAGAGTAGAAAACTTTTATGCCATGGTCACTCTTGATATTTTTGGGCAGCTTAAATAGAGCATCATCCAGATGTTGCATCAATGTGGATACGATTTGTAACTTCTATCCACTGGGGAGCAAGCCCCTTTATTACTTTATTAAGAGTTGATAGTAGCTACAAATGGTGTCTTAGAAGAAACCCTTTCATCCATGCATTAGGACAGGCTATGAATTCAATAGGCACCAGCGTAATGTAATTCCATAGAACTATCTATCTTTTGGGGAGGTTTTATTTTTCGTTTGTGGGAAGTTTTAGCAGTTATCTATCATTAGAAGGCAGAATTCCAGTAACACCTCTATAATAAAGAATTCTAGTAACATCTCTATTATAAAGCTAGTGGCAGATACAGGATCAGACCATTGACAATCGGTGATGGTTATGGCTCATCTTGCCCATGACCATGCAGGATGACATGACCAGAACTTACTCGCAATACTGCTTTTCTTTTTTCTACTAAGCAGCAAATCAGACAAGATGTCTGTCCCCATAATTATGTAATGGAAATTAAATGAACAAATATACTATGAGAAAATAGTAACAATTAGATTTATTACATTATTTTTAGTAGTAGTCTATGGGCTGCAAAACTGATTTGTCCCATTTCCATTATGCAGGGGAGTCCTCTCCTGCATAACGGAAACGGGATCGATCCGTTATGCAGGCCATAGACTTCAATTATGACAGAATGAATAACGGAATGCCTCTAATGGCATTCCGTTATGCATTCCGTAATAGAATTGCGTTATGGTCCGTGGTAACTGAATCCATAACGCAATTCTGATTTTACCACCAACCCCCCCAAAAATGTACAAACCACCAACTAATAATGTTGGTAGAGTGGTGTGGGGCCAAACACAATCAATAACACCAAACAGAAAACCAAAACCCCCACAGTAAATCGTAAACAGATACTGGGTAACAATATCTTTATTACCCCTTAAGGACCCTGCCATATTTCACCTTAAGGACCAGGCCATTTTTTGCAAACCTGACATGTGTCACTTTATGTGGAGATAATTTTAAAACACTCTTACTTATCCAGGCCATTCTGAGATTTTTCTCGTCACATATTGTACTTCATGACAGTGGTAAAATTCAGTCAAAAAAATGTATTTTTGTTTATAATTTTTTTTCCAAATTTCAATTTCTCTACTTTTATAATAGAAAGTAATACCTCCAAAAATAGTTATTAATTTACATTCCCCATATGTCTACATCATGTTTGGGTCATTTTGTAAATGCCATTTTATGTTTTGGGGACGTTAGAAGTTTAGAAGCAAACCTTGAAATTTTTCCGAAAATTTCCAAACCCCACTTTTTAAAGGGAATCTGTCACCTATTTTGACCATATAAAACTGTTAAAATAGCAATGTGCAATAAAGTACCTTCTTACCTACATGTGTCTTCTTTCTTTTATTCCACTTTTCATTCTTATAAAAAAGCGATTTTTGTGATATGCAAAAGAGTTTCCAAGGTGCCCAGAGGCACCTAGTGCCCAGTAACGCCCCTCTGCATTGCCCAGCCCGCCTCTCTTCCAATCCCAGCCGGCCTCCTTATAAATAACTGTCCTCCCACATACTTCCCGAATGGCGCCGCCTCCTCCCCACCACGTCATTTAATTTATTCATGCAACATCATGCTTCCTCATTAAATGTATTCATACCACCGGCCCTCCCTTCCTCCTCTCTTGGTCTACTGCGCCGCCCCCTCCTGATTACGTCAATAAATATATTCATATCACCGGCCCTCCCTTCCTCCTCTCTTGGTCCACTGCACCGCCCCCCTCCCGATTACGTCAGTAAATGTATTCTTAGCACCGGACCGGCCCTCCCCTTCCTCCTCTCTTGTCACTGGGCTCGGCGCATGCCCAGTGACAATATTGAGGCTGTTGCCCTCTGCCAATCGTGCAGGCGCAGGCACTCACCCATACTGCGCCTGCGCGGGAATTCCGGAGGACAAGAGAGGAGGAAGGGGAGGGCCGGTCCGGTGCTAAGAATACATTTACTGACGTAATCGGGAGGGGGGCGGTGCAGTGGACCAAGAGAGGAGGAAGGGAGGGCCGGTGATATGAATATATTTATTGACGTAATCAGGAGGGGGCGGCGCAGTAGACCAAGAGAGGAGGAAGGGAGGGCCGGTGGTATGAATACATTTAATGATGTAATCGGGAGGGAGCATGATGTTGCATGAATAAATTAAATGACGTGGTGGAGAGGGGGCGGCGCCGTTCTGGAAGTATGTGGGAGGACATTTATTTATGAAGAGGCGGGCTGGGCACTGCAGAGGGGCGTTACAGGGCACTAGAGCAGAGTAATAACGCCCCTCTGGGCACCTTGGAAACTCATTTGCATATAACAAAAATCGCTTTTTTATAAGAATGAAAAGTGGAATAAAAGAAAGAAGACACATGTAGGTAAGAAGGCACTTTATTGCACATTGCTATTTTAACAGTTTTATATGGTCAAAATAGGTGACAGATTCCCTTTAAGGACCAGTTCCGGTCTGCAGTCACTTTGTGAGGCTTACATAATAGAAACCACCGAAAATGACCCCATTTTAGAAACGACACCCCTCAAGGTATTCAAAACAGATTTTGCAAACTTTGGTTAACCCTTTAGGTGTTTCATAAGAATTAATGGAAGATGGAGATGAAATTTCAGAATTTAACATTTTTTGCGGATTTAATATTTTTTTTTTTCACTAACAAAGCAAGGGTTAACAGCCAAACAAAACTTAATATTTATTGCCCTGATTCTGTAGATTACAGAAAAACCCCAAATGTGGTTGTAAACTGCTGTATGGCCACACGGCAGGGCGCAGATGGAAAGGAACGCCATATAGTTTTTGGAGGGCAGATTTTTCTGGACTGGTTTTTTGACACCATGTCCCATTTGAAGCCCCACTAATGCACCCCCTAGACTAGAAACTCCAAAAAAAGTGACCCCGTTTTGGAAACTATGGAATAAGGTGGCAGTTTTGTTGGTACTATTTTAGGGTACATATGTTTTTGGTTGCTCTATATTACACTTTTTGTGAGGCACAGTTTTTTTTTGTTATTTACAATGCTCATCTGACAGGTTAGATCATGTGGTATGTTTATAGAGCAGGTTGTTACGGATGCGACAATACCAAATATACATAATAAAGACTTTTTGAAAAAAAAGTTTTTTTGGGCCGACTGTCTTGTGCTTATTTTTTTCGGGATGAGATGCTGGTTTGATTGGTACTATTTTAGGGTGTATATGACTTTTTGATCGCTTGCTATTACACTTTTTGTGATGTAAGGTGACAAAAAACAGCTTTTTTTTACACCATTTTTATTTCTTTTTTTACGGAGTTCACCTGAGGTGTTAGGTCATGTGGTATTTTTGTGTGGTCATGTGGTATTTTTATAGAGCAGATTCTTACGGACACGGTGATACCTTTATATTTCAACTTTTTATTTATTTATGTAAGTTTTACACAATAATATCATTTTTGAAACAAAAAAAATATAATGTTTTAGTGTCTCCATAGTCTGAGAGATATAGTTATTTTATTTTTTGGGCGATTATCTTAGGTAGAGTATCTTTTTGCCGGATGAGGTCATGGTTAGATTGCTACTATTTTGGGGAGCATACGCTTGGTGTTCCACTTTTAGTGATGTAAGGTGACCAAAAAATTGTTTCTTTAGCCTAGTTTTTATTTTATTTTTTTGACTGTTCATTTGAGGGGTTAGGTCATATTTTTATAGGATCGGTCGATACGGATGTGGCGATACCTAATATGTGTACTTTTTTTTCCCCTATTTTTTTGATTTATTTATTTTTTACTTGAGACTTTACATTTATTTGTAAAACTGTATTTTTGTAAAACTTTTTTTAAACTTTATTTTTTTTGTCCAACTCTGGGACTTCAACTTTTGGGGGTCTGATCCCCTTTACAATGCATCACAATACTTCTGTATTGTGATGCATTGGCTGTAAGTGTATTACAGACTATAAGACACTAAGGCCTCTTTCACACGGGCGTCATTTTTTTGGCCCGGCTAAGTGCCGGGTGCGTTGCGGGAAAATGCACGATTTTTTCTGCGCAAGTGCAAAACATTGTCATGCGTTGCACTCGCGTGAGAAAAATCGCGCATGTTTGGTACCCAAACCCGAACTTCTTCATAGAAGTTCGGGCTTGGGATTGATGTTCTGAAGATTGTATTATTTTCCCTTATAACATGGTACAGAATGCATAGTAAACCAGCGCTAGAGGGGTTAAAATAAAATAAAAAAATAATTTAACTCACCTTAGTCCACTTGCTCGCGAAGCCCGGCATCTCCTTGTGTCTCCGCTGCTGATGAACAGGACCTGGGATGAGCTGCTCCATTAAATACCGGTTAAGGACCTTCGATGACGTCACTCCGGTCATCACATGGTACGTCACATGATCTTTTACCATGGTGATTCACCATGGTAAAAGATCATGTGATGACCGGAGTGACGTCATCGAAGGTCCTTAAGCTCTATTTAATGGAGCAGCTCATCCCAGGTCCTGTTCATCAGCAGAGGAGACACAAGGAGATGCCGGCTTCGCGAACAAGTGGACTAAGGTGAGTTAAATTATTTTTTATTTTATTTTAACCCCTCTAGCGCTGGTTTACTATGCATTCTGTATTCAGAATGCTATTATTTTCCCTTATAACCATGTTATAAGGGAAAATAATAATGATCGGGTCTCCATCCCGATGGTCTCCTAGCAACCATGCGTGCAAATCGCACGGCATCCATACTTGCTTGCGGATGCCATCCGATTTTCACACACCCCATTCACTTCTATGGGGCCTGCGTCACGTCAAAATCGGAAAATATAGAGCATGCTGCGATTTCAACTGAACGCACAAGTGATGTGTTAAAAACATCGCTCATGTGCGCAGCCCCATAGAAATGAATGGGTCAGGATTTAGTGCGGGTGCCATACGTTCGCCGCACGGATCGCACCCGCACGGAAAACTCGCCCGTGTGAAAGGGGCCTAACAGCCTGTTTGCCTGTGAGATCCAGGGGGTTGGATCTCACAGGTAGAGATGGAGTGAACTTTTTCGCGTTTGCTATTCACTGAACATGCGAACATATGGCGATATTCGCGCCCACCATATTCTTTTACATTGTGAAGAACTTTGACACATCCATCAGGTGGTACAGGACAGCCAATTAAGACGTTTCAGCAGATGGACATACCCCCTACCTTATAAATAAACCTGATCTGGCCGCCATTTTACATTCAGTCTTTTGCCAGTGTAGGGAGAGGTTGCTGTGTGGAGCAGGGACAGACTGTTAGGGACATCAATTCTAGCTAATAGGGCCACATAAGTCCCTTTAAGGACTGGTATAGGTGTGCTATCGATTGGTGTGACATACTGAGGGGTATAATATACTTTCTAACATAGAAAGTATATTATAGTGCGGTTCTGCTGCCACACAGAGTGCCAAACGCTGTTGTAACAAATAATTTCTAATGGTGTGATTTACCAGTTGCCCCCCCCCCCCCCCAAAAAAAAAAAAAAACGTTTGAAGCAGGGGTGTTATATACATATAATATACTTTCTATATAGTGCATTTAGGTAGTACCGCATATACACAGTGACCAACGCGATTTGAACAAATAATTTCTACTGGTGTGATTTACCAGTTGCCCCCCCAAAAAAAAGTGATTGAGGCAGGGGTGTGATATACATTCTTCCACAAATACTGCTCTTCTATAGGGACCTTTGTCACAGGGTCATTTTGAAAATTGACAGGCAGAGGAAAAGGCAGGCCATTCCGCAGGGGTGGTAGGGGTCGGGCCAGAGCCTAAGTGGGAAGTTGTAGAAGGTGAGTGCCATTACGTTAAAGGACGCACCAGACTTGGTTGAGTGGCTCACTCAACCTTCCGCTTGTGCACCCTCTTCAGGGCTCGTTCACACAACCGTTGGTGTCCCGTGTCAGTGCTGTGAACCACAAATTGCTGCCCGCAATGCACGGGCAGCTTCCGTGGGGCAGGCGCATGGGGATCGCAGGCCCATTCACTTGAATGGGTCCGCAATCCCTCCGTTCCGCAAAAAGATAGAGCATGTTCTATCTTTTTTTGCGGAGGAACGGAACCCCAGAAAGCACTCCGTAGTTCTTCAATACTGTTCCGTTCCGTGCTTCTGTTCCGCATCTCCGGATTTGGGGACGCATTGAAGTAAATGGGTCCGCATCCGTGATGCGGAATGACAACGGAGTGGTGCCCGTGTATTGCGGATCTGCAAATGCGGTCTGCAATATGGGAACGGGACACCAACGGTCATGTGAACGAGCCCTCACTCTCTGCACCCCCAAAGACACCACCATATCCCCTCCGCTCGAGTCAGCAGAATTATTTTCCCATCCATTACAAGACCTTACCGATGCGCAGCTATTCTTGGCATCTGTTCAGGAAGAGGAGGTATGCCACCCAGCAGTCTGACGACAGTACCCAGATCAGCCCAAGGGGGTGGTCCCCACTGTTGCTGCCTACTCTGAGATCTCTAATGTCAGTGGTAGTGAAGGTGACGACGATGACGTGTCGATGGATGTCACGTGGGTGCCCACAAGAGAGGAAGAGGAGGGGAGTTCAGAGGGAGAGACGGAGCAGCAGATAGGGAGTAGAAGCAGGCAAAACTTACAGTGCACAGGAGGCAAAAATACTGCTAATGTATCTGGAACAAGCCATCCACCATGCATGGTCATATCTGGCGCTCCCAGGACTTTGGCACATGGCTCCGCAGTGTGTTTTTTTTTTTTTTTTATATGTGTCCGCTGCTGACAATAGTGTTGCCATCTGCAGCCTGTGCTGTCAACGCATAAGTCGCGGTAAGCCCGACACTCACCTAGGGACAACCGCCTTAAGAAGGCACCTGGCCTCCCATCACAGAGCCCAGTGGGAGCAACACCATCGGAACTCACAAAGCTACACTCCCAGTGCTCCCCTTCCTGCCTCTTCTCCTCTCTCCTCCCAGTTGTCCTCCACTCCACTTCCACCATGCTGTTGTCGCGTTCATCTGGCAAAAGGCAGGCTTCCTTGCCCCAAATGTTCGAGCGAAAAAAGATGATGATGCCGGATGACCCTCTTTCCCAACAGCTGACCGCTGGCTTGTCAGAACTGCTAGCCCTGTGGCCATTAGCACACAGCAATGGAAGGTCCACTGAAGGAAATATTTCTCCCAGCAGGGCATCCCAGAGCTATGTGGCCACGTTCAGTATCAAGTGAATGTATCTCTGGCACACAGTGTTGGTGCCAAGATACATCTGACCACAGACACGTGGTCTAGCAAACACGGCCAGGGAAGGTACATAACTTTTACTGCCCACTGGATGAACCATCTGATGACCGTCAAGCATGCACCCCGTGACACCTGTGTAGATTTGGTGTTACCGCCACGGATTGCATGCAGGCCTGCCTCTTCTTCTCCCCTTCCTACTCCATTCTCCCTCTTCTCCTCGGCTGACTCCTCCTTTTCCGCTGCTACCATCTCTTCCGCTGCGCACCCCAAGCTCCCCATAACCTACGACGTGCCAGGTGAGACGTTGCCATGCTGTGCTGCGTCTGTTGTGCCTGGAAGCCAAGAACCACACCGGTCCTGCACTCCTTTCAGCTTTGCGGTCACAGGCCGATCAGTGGCTAACCACGCTCAATTTGACAGTTGGTAAAGTGGTGTGCGACAACGGTGCCAATCTGCTGACACATGTGCCATGCATGGCACACATCCTGAACTTAGTCGTGCAGCGATTCGTTGCCAAATACCCCGGGGTCCAGGACATCTTGCGGCAGGCGAGGAAAATCTCTGGCCATTTTAGAAGACCTTACACGGCCATGGTTCGCCTTGCTGACATTCAGCGGCGACACCACCTGCCCATCAGATGTCTGATCTTTGACTGCCCGATGCAATGGAACTCCACCTTGTATATGCTTGATAGGCTGCTCCAGCAGAAATGTGCAGTTAACGACTACCTGTACGAACTCTGTGACAGGAAAGGTTCTGGGGAGATAGTTTTTTTTTTTTCACCGCACCAGTGGCTGCTCATGCGCAACGGATGCAGGCTAGATCACCAAACTGGTCAGTCACAGCCAGGGTAGTCAGTGACATCGTACCTTACGCCTTCTTTCTGGAGCGTGCATTGCGTCGTGTCATTGAGGAGCAGGAAGATGAGGAAGTCGCAATGCTGGATGAATTCCCGGGGGGCTTTAAACTTTTCTGGGATCCCAGATGTTGTCTCTGGCTGGGGGGAGGAGACTGGACAACACCCGGGATCCCAGCCATGTTGCCAGCCATTTTTTCTGATCGCCTCCAACTTCGGTCTTGTGGAAACCAGTTGCTGTAGTAGGCCGCACCTATTTTGCGCATACGCAAAAATTACATTGCCAATATTTGCATCTAAAGAAATAATGAATGGATATTGCAAATTCGAATAATACATCTGGTATGTCACTGTCCAAGTTGTGGGACTATTTGTGCACTTCTAGTAATTTGGTGGCTGCAAATATGATCTGAAGGTTTTTCAGGTTTGCCTGCCATTCAAGTCTATGGGGCCTACTGCGAACACACGGTTCACGAACATTCGCAAACCATCCCGGCCAGTGTTCGTCCATCACTACTCACAGGTTGTCACGGAAGGCAGCAACGATGCCTAAGGAAGGAAGGCACCGGGCTGCCTTCCCTGCCATCGGGTCCCCGTCACAGCAGTGTGAGAACCCGACGGAAGCTCCGATCCCCACAAGGATATTGCACGTGCCACAGTCAGAGCTAACCACTGCACATCAAGGGTTAATGCGCTGGCATCAGTGATTTCACCGATGCCGGTGCATGCAGCAGCGCTACGGCTATCAGTGACTGCCGGACCCCTGCCGCGGATCGGGCGCATCTCCTGCACCCACCCGATCACAACGCCATACATGTACGGTGCTGGTCTTTAAGTCACTGACATCTGCTCTGTACATGTAAGGCGCAGGTCCTTAAGGGGTTAATTTAGCAACAGAATAATAAGCATCTAAAATCAGACACAGCAACGGCATGCACATATGAAAAAGTAGATAGCAATGGTCATGTAGTAACAAGTCCCATATATCAAGGGTTTACAGAGTCTTAATTAGACTATTCAAGTCTATCTTCCACAATAGGCACACATAATTAATTACATATAAAGTGCTTAGTGTTACTAGAAAAATTAAAGTCCCAAAACAATAAATGATGAAAACAAAAATAGTATAGAGGGTCAAAAGTAATTGCACATATCAGAAAGCCCAAGTACAGCCCTATAAATTTGTAAATACAGACCAGTGTACCACCACCTCGATGTATATTTCACTTTTCAGCTTCCTCGAGGGATAACAGAATATTGGTTCCTATGCCTCTTTATTAGAGTTGAGCGAACACCTGGATGTTCGGGTTCGAGAAGTTCGGCCGAACTTCCCGAAAATGTTCGGGTTCGGGATCCGAACCCGATCCGAACTTCGTCCCGAACCCGAACCCCATTGAAGTCAATGGGGACCCGAACTTTTCGGCACTAAAAAGGCTGTAAAACAGCCCAGGAAAGGGCTAGAGGGCTGCAAAAGGCAGCAACATGTAGGTAAATCCCCTGCAAACAAATGTGGATAGGGAAATGAATTAAAATAAAAATTAAATAAATAAAAATTAACCAAAATCAATTGGAGAGAGGTCCCATAGCAGAGAATCTGGCTTCACGTCACCCACCACTGGAACAGTCTATTCTCAGATATTTAGGCCCCGGCACCCAGGCAGAGGAGAGAGGTCCCGTAACAGAGAATCTGTCTTCATGTCAGCAGAGAATCAGTCTGCATGTCATAGCAGAGAATCAGGCTTCACGTCAGCCACCACTGCAACAGTCCATTGTCATAAATTTAGGCCCAGCACCCAGGCAGAGGAGAGAGGTCCCGTAACAGAGGATCTGGCTTAATCTCAGCAGAGAATTAGTCTGCATGTCATAGCAGAGAATGAGGCTTCACGTCAGCCACCACTGCAACAGTCCATTGTCATAAATTTAGGCCCAGCACCCAGGCAGAGGAGAGAGGTCCCGTAACAGAGGATCTGGCTTCATGTCAGCAGAGAATTAGTCTGCATGTCATAGCAGAGAATGAGGCTTCACGTCAGCCACCACTGCAACAGTCCATTGGCATATATTTAGGCCCAGCACCCAGGCAGAGGAGAGAGGTCCCGTAACAGACAATCTGGCTTCATGTCAGCAGAGAATCAGTCTGCATGTCATAGCAGAGAATCAGGCTTCACGTCACCCACCACTGCAACAGTCCATTGTCATAAATTTAGGCCCAGCACCCAGGCAGAGGAGAGAGGTCCCGTAACAGACAATCTGGCTTCATGTCAGCAGAGAATTAGTCTGCATGTCATAGCAGAGAATGAGGCTTCACGTCACCCACCACTGTAAGAGTCCATTTTCATAAGTTTAGGCCCAGCACCCAGGCAGAGGAGAGAGGTCCCGTAACAGAGGATCTGGCTTCATGTCAGCAGAGAATCAGACTTCATGTCATAGCAGAGAATCAGGCTTCACGTCAGCCACCACTGTAAGAGTCCATTTTCATAAGTTTAGGCCCAGCACCCAGGCAGAGGAGAGAGGTCCCGTAACAGACAATCTGGCTTCATGTCAGCAGAGAATTAGTCTGCATGTCATAGCAGAGAATGAGGCTTCACGTCAGCCACCACTGCAACAGTCCATTGGCATATATTTAGTCCCAGCACCCAGGCAGAGGAGAGAGGTCCCGTAACAGACAATCTGGCTTCATGTCAGCAGAGAATCAGTCTTCATATCATAGCAGAGAATCAGGCTTCACGTCACCCACCACTGTAAGAGTCCATTTTCATAAATTTAGGCCCAGCACCCAGGCAGAGGAGAGAGGTCCCGTAACAGAGGATCTGGCTTCATGTCAGCAGAGAATCAGTCTGCATGTCATAGCAGAGAATCAGGCTTCACGTCACCCAACATTGGAACAGTCCATTGGCATATATTTAGGCCCCGGCACCCAGACAGAGGAGAGGTTCATTCAACTTTGGGTAGCCTCGCAATATAATGGTAAAATGAAAATAAAAATAGGATTGAATGAGGAAGTGCCCTGGAGTCCAATAATATATGGTTAAGGGGAGGTAGTTAATGTCTAATCTGGACAAGGGACGGACAGATCCTGTGGGATCCATGCCTGGTTCATTTTTATGAACGTCAGCTTGTCCACATTGGCTGTAGACAGGCGGCTGCGTTTGTCTGTAATGACGCCCCCTGCCGTGCTGAATACACGTTCAGACAAAACGCTGGCCGCCGGGCAGGCCAGCACCTCCAAGGCATAAAAGGCTAGCTCTGGCCACGTGGACAATTTAGAGACCCAGAAGTTGAATGGGGCCGAACCATCAGTCAGTACGTGGAGGGGTGTGCACGTGTACTGTTCCACCATGTTAGTGAAATGTTGCCTCCTGCTAACACGTTGCGTATCAGGTGGTGGTGCAGTTAGCTGTGGCGTGTTGACAAAAGTTTTCCACATCTCTGCCATGCTAACCCTGCCCTCAGAGGAGCTGGCATTGACACAGCTGCCTTGGCGACCTCTTGCTCCTCCTCTGCCTTGGCCTTGGGCTTCCACTTGTTCCCCTGTGACATTTGGGAATGCTCTCAGTAGCGCGTCTACCAACGTGCGCTTGTACTCGCGCATCTTCCTATCACGCTCTAGTGCAGGAAGTAAGGTGGGCACATTGTCTTTGTAGCGTGGATCCAGCAGGGTGGCAACCCAGTAGTCCGCACAGGTTAAAATGTGGGCAACTCTGCTGTCGTTGCGCAGGCACTGCAGCATGTAGTCGCTCATGTGTGCCAGGCTGCCCAGGGGTAAGGACAAGCTGTCCTCTGTGGGAGGCGTATCGTCATCGTCCTGCCTTTCCCCCCAGCCACGCACCAGTGATGGACCCGAGCTGCGTTGGGTGCCACCCCGCTGTGACCATGCTTCATCCTCATCCTCCTCCACCTCATCCTCATCCTCGTCCTCCTCGTCCTCCAGAAGTGGGCCCTGGCTGGCCACATTTGTACCTGGCCTCTGCTGTTGCCAAAAACCTCCCTCTGAGTCACTTCGAAGAGACTGGCCTGAAAGTGCTAAAAATGACCCCTCTTCCTCCTCCTCCTCCTCCTGGGCCACCTCCTCTTCCATCATCGCCCTAAGTGTTTTCTCAAGGAGACATAGAAGTGGTATTGTAACGCTGATAACGGCGTCATCGCCACTGGCCATGTTGGTGGAGTACTCGAAACAGCGCAACAGGGCACACAGGTCTCGCATGGAGGCCCAGTCATTGGTGGTGAAGTGGTGCTGTTCTGTAGTGCGACTGACCCGTGCGTGCTGCAGCTGAAACTCCACTATGGCCTGCTGCTGCTCGCACAGTCTGTCCAGCATGTGCAAGGTGGAGTTCCACCTGGTGGGCACGTCGCATATGAGGCGGTGAGCGGGAAGGCCGAAGTTACGCTGTAGCGCAGACAGGCGAGCAGCAGCAGGATGTGAACGCCGGAAGCGCGAACAGACGGCCCGCACTTTATGCAGCAGCTCTGACATGTCGGGGTAGTTGTGTATGAACTTCTGCACCACCAAATTCAGCACATGCGCCAAGCAAGGGATGTGCGTGAAATTGGCTACTCCCAGAGCTGCAACGAGATTTCGCCCATTATCACACACCACCAGGCCGGGCTTGAGGCTCACCGGCAGCAACCACTCGTCGGTCTGTTGTTCTATACCCCGCCACAACTCCTGTGCGGTGTGGGGCCTGTCCCCCAAACATATGAGTTTCAGAATAGCCTGCTGACGTTTACCCCGGGCTGTGCTGAAGTTGGTGGTGAAGGTGTGTGGCTGACTGGATGAGCAGGTGGAAGAAGAGGAGGAGGAAGCCGAGAAGGAGGAGGTGGCAACAGGAGGCAAAGAATGTTGCCCTGCGATCCTTGGCGGCGGAAGGACGTGCGCCAAACAGCTCTCCGCCTGGGGCCCAGCTGCCACTACATTTACCCAGTGTGCAGTTAGGGAGATATAGCGTCCCTGGCCGTGCTTACTGGTCCACGTATCTGTGGTTAGGTGGACCTTGCTACAGATGGCGTTGCGCAGTGCACACTTGATTTTATCGGATACCTGGTTGTGCAGGGAAGGCACGGCTCTCTTGGAGAAGTAGTGGCGGCTGGGAACAACATACTGTGGGACAGCAAGCGACATGAGCTGTTTGAAGCTGTCTGTGTCCACCAGCCTAAATGACAGCATTTCATAGGCCAGTAGTTTAGAAATGCTGGCATTCAGGGCCAGGGATCGAGGGTGGCTAGGTGGGAATTTACGCTTTCTCTCAAATGTTTGTGAGATGGAGAGCTGAACGCTGGCGTGTGACATGGTTGAGACGCTTGGTGACGGAGGTGGTGGTGTTGGTGGTACATCCCCTGTTTGCTGGGCGGCAGGTGCCAACGTTCCTCCAGAGGCGGAGGAAGAGGCCGAGGCGGCAGCAGCAGAAGAGGCCGAGGCGGCAGCAGCAGAAGAGGTAGCAGGGGGAGCCTGAGTGACTTCCTTGGTTTTAAGGTGTTTACTCCACTGCAGTTCATGCTTTGCATGCAGGTGCCTGGTCATGCAGGTTGTGCTCAGGTTCAGAACGTTAATGCCTCGCTTCAGGCTCTGATGGCACAGCGTGCAAACCACTCGGGTCTTGTCGTCAGCACATTGTTTGAAGAAGTGCCATGCCAGGGAACTCCTTGAAGCTGCCTTTGGGGTGCTCAGTCCCAGATGGCGGCGGTCAGTAGCAGGCGGAGTCTCTTGGCGGCGGGTGTTCTGCTTTTGCCCACTGCTCCCTCTTTTGCTACGCTGTTGGCTCGGTCTCACCACTGCCTCTTCCTCCGAACTGTGAAAGTCAGTGGCACGACCTTCATTTCATGTGGGGTCTAGGACCTCATCGTCCCCTGCATCGTCTTCCACCCAGTCTTGATCCCTGACCTCCTGTTCAGTCTGCACACTGCAGAAAGACGCAGCAGTTGGCACCTGTGTTTCGTCATCATCAGAGACATGCTGAGGTGGTATTCCCATGTCCTCATCATCAGGAAACATAAGTGGTTGTGCGTCAGTGCATTCTATGTCTTTCACCGCTGGGGAAGGGCTAGGTGGATGCCCTTGGGAAACCCTGCCAGCGGAGTCTTCAAACAGCATAAGAGACTGCTGCATAACTTGAGGCTGAGACAGTTTCCCTGGTATGCATGGGGGTGATGTGACAGACTGATGGGGTTGGTGAAATTGGCTACTCCCAGAGCTGCAACGAGATTTCGCCCATTATCACACACCACCAGGCCGGGCTTGAGGCTCACCGGCAGCAACCACTCGTCGGTCTGTTGTTCTATACCCCGCCACAACTCCTGTGCGGTGTGGGGCCTGTCCCCCAAACATATGAGTTTCAGAATAGCCTGCTGACGTTTACCCCGGGCTGTGCTGAAGTTGGTGGTGAAGGTGTGTGGCTGACTGGATGAGCAGGTGGAAGAAGAGGAGGAGGAAGCCGAGAAGGAGGAGGTGGCAACAGGAGGCAAAGAATGTTGCCCTGCGATCCTTGGCGGCGGAAGGACGTGCGCCAAACAGCTCTCCGCCTGGGGCCCAGCTGCCACTACATTTACCCAGTGTGCAGTTAGGGAGATATAGCGTCCCTGGCCGTGCTTACTGGTCCACGTATCTGTGGTTAGGTGGACCTTGCTACAGATGGCGTTGCGCAGTGCACACTTGATTTTATCGGATACCTGGTTGTGCAGGGAAGGCACGGCTCTCTTGGAGAAGTAGTGGCGGCTGGGAACAACATACTGTGGGACAGCAAGCGACATGAGCTGTTTGAAGCTGTCTGTGTCCACCAGCCTAAATGACAGCATTTCATAGGCCAGTAGTTTAGAAATGCTGGCATTCAGGGCCAGGGATCGAGGGTGGCTAGGTGGGAATTTACGCTTTCTCTCAAATGTTTGTGAGATGGAGAGCTGAACGCTGGCGTGTGACATGGTTGAGACGCTTGGTGACGGAGGTGGTGGTGTTGGTGGTACATCCCCTGTTTGCTGGGCGGCAGGTGCCAACGTTCCTCCAGAGGCGGAGGAAGAGGCCGAGGCGGCAGCAGCAGAAGAGGCCGAGGCGGCAGCAGCAGAAGAGGTAGCAGGGGGAGCCTGAGTGACTTCCTTGGTTTTAAGGTGTTTACTCCACTGCAGTTCATGCTTTGCATGCAGGTGCCTGGTCATGCAGGTTGTGCTCAGGTTCAGAACGTTAATGCCTCGCTTCAGGCTCTGATGGCACAGCGTGCAAACCACTCGGGTCTTGTCGTCAGCACATTGTTTGAAGAAGTGCCATGCCAGGGAACTCCTTGAAGCTGCCTTTGGGGTGCTCAGTCCCAGATGGCGGCGGTCAGTAGCAGGCGGAGTCTCTTGGCGGCGGGTGTTCTGCTTTTGCCCACTGCTCCCTCTTTTGCTACGCTGTTGGCTCGGTCTCACCACTGCCTCTTCCTCCGAACTGTGAAAGTCAGTGGCACGACCTTCATTTCATGTGGGGTCTAGGACCTCATCGTCCCCTGCATCGTCTTCCACCCAGTCTTGATCCCTGACCTCCTGTTCAGTCTGCACACTGCAGAAAGACGCAGCAGTTGGCACCTGTGTTTCGTCATCATCAGAGACATGCTGAGGTGGTATTCCCATGTCCTCATCATCAGGAAACATAAGTGGTTGTGCGTCAGTGCATTCTATGTCTTTCACCGCTGGGGAAGGGCTAGGTGGATGCCCTTGGGAAACCCTGCCAGCGGAGTATTCAAACAGCATAAGAGACTGCTGCATAACTTGAGGCTGAGACAGTTTCCCTGGTATGCATGGGGGTGATGTGACAGACTGATGGGGTTGGTTTTTAGGCGCCATCTGTGCGCTTTCTGCAGAAGACTGGGTGGGAGATAATGTGAACGTGCTGGATCCACTGTCGGCCACCCAATTGACTAATGCCTGTACCTGCTCAGGCCTTACCATCCTTAGAACGGCATTGGGCCCCACCATATATCGCTGTAAATTCTGGCGGCTACTGGGAACTGAGGTAGTTGGTACACTAGGACGTGTGGATGTGGCAGAACGGCCACGTCCTCTCCCAGCACCAGAGGGTCCACTAACACCACCACAACCATGTCCAAGTCCGCGTCCCTTACTAGATGTTTTCCTCATTGTTATGGTTCACCACAACAACAAAAATATTATTTGGCCCAATGTATTGTATTCAAATTCAGCGGGATATAAATTTGAGGCCTAGTATTTAGGCGCTGGGTGACCGGTATGGATTTACTAACAGAATTGGACTTGGAAATGCACAGTAGCGTGTGTGTGAAGTTATTCTGAATGACCCTATGTGCACCTTGAATATTATATACCCTTTTAGGGATAGATTTCAAATAGCTCTGATATAGCAGAAACCACTAAATTATGAAATTGCTAAATTGGGAATTGTATTTCAACCCAGAACAAAAAATGTGCTTTGACGGACACTAAATAACTTTCCCAGCCACAACAGTACAGCGGTAACGAGAGATTTAGCGGGATATAAATTTGAGGCCTAGTATTTAGGCGATGGGTGACCGGTATGGATTTAGTGACAGAATTAGACTTGGAAATGCACAGTAGCGTGTGTGTGAAGTTATTCTGAATGACCCTATGTGCACCTTGAATATTATATACCCTTTTAGGGATAGATTTCAAATAGCTCTGATATAGCAGGAACCACTAAATTATGAAATTGCTAAATTGGGAATTGTATTTCAACCCAGAACAAAAAATGTGCTTTGACAGACACTAAATAACTTTCCCAGCCACAACAGGACAGCGGTAACGAGAGATTTAGCGGGGTATAAATTTGAGGCCTAGTATTTAGGCGCTGGGTGACCGGTATGGATTTAGTGACAGAATTAGACTTGGAAATGCACAGTAGCGTGTGTGTGAAGTTATTCTGAATGACCCTATGTGCACCTTGAATATTATATACCCTTTTAGGGATAGATTTCAAATAGCTCTGATATAGCAGGAACCACAAAATTATGAAATTGCTAAATTGGGAATTGTATTTCAACCCAGAACAAAAAATGTGCTTTGACGGACACTAAATAACTTTCCCAGCCACAACAGGACAGCGGTAACGAGAGATTTAGCGGGCTATAAATTTGAGGCCTAGTATTTAGGCCTGGGTGACCGGTATGGATTTAGTGACAGAATTAGACTTGGAAATGCACAGTAGCGTGTGTGTGAAGTTATTCTGAATGACCCTATGTGCACCTTGAATATTATATACCCTTTTAGGGATAGATTTCAAATAGCTCTGATATAGCAGGAACCACTAAATTATGAAATTGCTAAATTGGGAATTGTATTTCAACCCAGAACAAAAAATGTGCTTTGACGGACACTAAATAACTTTCCCAGCCACAACAGGACAGCGGTAACGAGAGATTTAGCGGGATATAAATTTGAGGCCTAGTATTTAGGCGCTGGGTGACCGGTATGGATTTACTAACAGAATTAGACTTGGAAATGCACAGTAGCGTGTGTGTGAAGTTATTCTGAATGACCCTATGTGCACCTTGAATATTATATACCCTTTTAGGGATAGATTTCAAATAGCTCTGATATAGCAGGAACCACTAAATTATGAAATTGCTAAATTGGGAATTGTATTTCAACCCAGAACAAAAAATGTGCTTTGACGGACACTAAATAACTTTCCCAGCCACAACAGGACAGCGGTAACGAGAGATTTAGCGGGATATAAATTTGAGGCCTAGTATTTAGGCGCTGGGTGACCGGTATGGATTTACTAACAGAATTAGACTTGGAAATGCACAGTAGCGTGTGTGTGAAGTTATTCTGAATGACCCTATGTGCACCTTGAATATTATATACCCTTTTAGGGATAGATTTCAAATAGCTCTGATATAGCAGGAACCACTAAATTATGAAATTGCTAAATTGGGAATTGTATTTCAACCCAGAACAAAAAATGTGCTTTGACGGACACTAAATAACTTTCCCAGCCACAACAGGACAGCGGTAACGAGAGATTTAGCGGGATATAAATTTGAGGCCTAGTATTTAGGCGCTGGGTGACCGGTATGGATTTAGTGACAGAATTAGACTGGGATATGGCCAAAAAATAACCACACTATTGCTGGTTAAATGCACTTGGTGTGATAGCTTGACCAACCACACTACTGAGGGTTAAATGCACTTGGTGACGGGCGCAGCTTGCCCCTGATGTAGTATATGGCCAAAAAATGAACAGACTATTGCTGGTTAAATGCACTTGGTGTCACAGCTTGACGAACCACACTACTGAGGGTTAAATGCACTTGGTGACGGGCGCAGCTTGCCCCTGATGTAGTATATGGCCAAAAAATGAACAGACTATTGCTGGTTAAATGCACTTGGTGACGGGCGCAGCTTGCCCCTGATTTAGTATATGGCCAAAAAATGAACAGACTATTGCTGGTTAAATGCACTTGGTGTGATAGCTTGACCAACCACACTACTGAGGGTTTAAATGCACTTGGTGACGGGCGCAGCTTGCCCCTGATGTAGTATATGGCCAAAAAATGAATAGACTATTGCTGGTTAAATGCACTTGGTGTCACAGCTTGACCAACCACACTACTGAGGGTTAAATGCACTTGGTGACGGGCGCAGCTTGCCCCTGATGTAGTATATGGCCAAAAAATGAACAGACTATTGCTGGTTAAATGCACTTGGTGACAGGCGCAGCTTGCCCCTGATTTAGTATATGGCCAAAAAATGAACAGACTATTGCTGGTTAAATGCACTTGGTGTGATAGCTTGACCAACCACACTACTGAGGGTTAAATGCACTTGGTGACGGGCGCAGCTTGCCCCTGATGTAGTATATGGCCAAAAAATGAACAGACTATTGCTGGTTAAATGCACTTGGTGACGGGCGCAGCTTGCCCCTGATTTAGTATATGGCCAAAAAATGAACAGACTATTGCTGGTTAAATGCACTTGGTGTGATAGCTTGACCAACCACACTACTGAGGGTTAAATGCACTTGGTGACGGGCGCAGCTTGCCCCTGATGTAGTATATGGCCAAAAAATGAACAGACTATTGCTGGTTAAATGCACTTGGTGTCACAGCTTGACCAACCACACTACTGAGGGTTAAATGCACTTGGTGACGGACGCAGCTTGCCCCTGATGTAGTATATGGCCAAAAAATGAACAGACTATTGCTGGTTAAATGCACTTGGTGACGGGCGCAGCTTGCCCCTGATTTAGTATATGGCCAAAAAATGAACAGACTATTGCTGGTTAAATGCACTTGGTGTGATAGCTTGACCAACCACACTACTGAGGGTTAAATGCACTTGGTGACGGGCGCAGCTTGCCCCTGATGTAGTATATGGCCAAAAAATGAACAGACTATTGCTGGTTAAATGCACTTGGTGTGATAGCTTGACCAACCACACTACTGAGGGTTAAATGCACTTGGTGACGGGCGCAGCTTGCCCCTGATGTAGTATATGGCCAAAAAATAAACAGACTATTGCTGGTTAAATGCACTTGGTGTGACAGCTTCACCCTGATGTAGGCTTTAGCCAAAAAACAACCACACCATTGAGGGTTAAATGCACTTGGTGACAGGCGCAGCTTGCCCCTGATGTAGTATATGGCCAAAAAATAACCAGACTATTGTTGGTTAAATGCACTTGGTGTGACAGCTTCACCCTGATGTAGGCTTTAGCCAAAAAACAACCACACCATTGAGGGTTAAATGCACTTGGTCGCAGCTTGTGCTGGCGCACCACAAGACACAAAATGGCCGCCGATTACCCCAGAAAAATGTGACTGACAAACGGTCTGGGCAGCCTAAAAACAGTGAGCAATTGAGTATCAGCAGCTCAATGACCCACAGCTGCAGATCAATCAATAATCAAGTCCTTTGGAGGAGTTAATCTGCCTAATCTCGCCCTACTGTCGCAGCCGCAACCTCTCCCTACGCTAATCAGAGCAGAGTGACGGGCGGCGCTATGTGACTCCAGCTTAAATAGAGGCTGGGTCACATGGTGCTCTGGCCAATCACAGCCATGCCAATAGTAGGCATGGCTGTGATGGCCTCTTGGGGCAAGTAGTATGATGCTTGTTGATTGGCTGCTTTGCAGCCTTTTAAAAAGCGCCAAGAAAGCGTCACAAAAGCGCCAAGAAAGCAACGAACACCGAACCCGAACCTGGACTTTTACGAAAATGTCCGGGTTCGGGTCCGTGTCACGGACACCCCAAAATTCGGTACGAACCCGAACTATACAGTTCGAGTTCGCTCATCCCTACTCTTTATATCTTGTTAATTGCTATTTAATTAAAAACAGATGGGAGAAGTGGACTCTGATTGGAGTAGGAATGTGATCACATATGCGTTCCACAATGGAGCGCATGATGTCACTTCCTCCCAAGTATCCATGGCCAGTGGATAATACACAACGCTTTTATATTAACATATATAAATATCTCAGTGGGTATTTAGGTCGACTACACACTCTAATTGCCCCATATAATTAAATAAATAAATGAACAACCCCAAATAAAAAGTTCAATACGCCGCCAAACTGTGCTCGGCTGTGGAACGCACACCCCAACTTCCGGTATGCGCTCCACAGCGGCGCCCCCGAATTGTCGCAAGACTTCATGGACATCAGCGGAGATAAGCCAACCGCGCAGCCATAGCAACGGTAGACAGAATAGAAGCGTGCAATGTAACATAGTAACATAGTACATAAGGCCGAAAAAAGACATTTGTCCATCCAGTTCGGCCTGTCATCCTGCAAGTTGATCCAGAGGAAGGCAACAAAAAAAACTGTGAGGTAGAAGCCAATTTTCCTCACTTTGGAGTCGGGAAGGAATTTTTTATTCCCCTAATCAGGCAATCAGAATAACTCCCTGGATCAACGACCCCTCTCTAGTAGCTATAGCCTGTATTATTATTACACTCCAGAAATACATCCAGGCCCCTCTTGAATTCCTTTATTGTACTCGCCATCACCACCTCCTCAGGCAGAGAATTCCATAGTCTCACTGCTCTTACCGTAAAGAATCCTCTTCTATGTTTGTGTACAAACCTTCTTTCCTCCAGACGCAGAGGATGTCCCCTCGTCACAGTCACCGTCCTGGGAATGAATAGATGATGGGATAGATCTCTGTACTGACCCCTGATATATTTATACATATTAATTAGATCTCCCTTCAGTCGTCTTTTTTCTAAAGTGAATAACCCTAATTTTGATAATCTTTCAGGGTACTGTAGTTGCCCCATTCCAGTTATTACTTTAGTTGCCCTCCTCTGGACCCTCTCCAGCTCTGCTATGTCTGCTTTGTTCACTGGAGCCCAGAACTGTACACAGTACTCCATGTGTGGTCTGACTAATGATTTGTAAAGTGGTAGGACTATGTTCTCATCACGGGCATCTATGCCCCTTTTGATGCAACCCATTATCTTATTGGCCTTGGCAGCAGCTGCCTGACACTGTTTTTTGCAGCTTAAATTCCTAGATCCTTTTCCATGTCAGTGTTACCGAGTGTTTTACCATTTAGTATGTACGGGTGACTTGCATTATTCCTTCCCATGTGCATAACTTTACATTTGTCAGTGTTAAACCTCATCTGCCACTTATCTGCCCAAGCCTCCAATCTATCCAGATCGCTCTGTAGCAGTATACTGTCCTCTTCAGTGTTAATTACTTTACACAGTTTAGTGTCATCTGCGAAAATTGATATTTTACTGTGCAAGCCTTCTACAAGATCATTAATAAATATATTGAAGAGAATATGGCCCAATACTGACCCCTGAGGTACCCCACTAGTGACAGTGACCCAATCTGAGTGTGTACTGTTAATAACCACCCTCTGTTTCTTCTCACTGAGCCAGTTACTTACCCACATACAGACGTTTTCTCCCAGTCCGAGCATTCTCATTTTATATACTAATCTTTTATGTGGTACAGTGTCAAATGCTTTGGAGAAGTCCAGATGCTACATTCAAATCAGATATAAATTAATGTACAAAAACGAATGTTATTGTGGACCATATAAATATATACATGATTGATGAATGATTCAGATTGACTGGAACATAAAGTTCAAGTGCAGTGGGTGAAAAAGGATAACGTGAAGGTGAACATGCAAAAAAAAAAAAAAAGTACAAAAGTGAAAAAACAAAATGTAAAAGTGTAAGTGCAACAAGTGGATGGGATAAATGAATTCCTTATATCAAAATCATGATTAAATAAATAATATATTATCCCTACAACCATTACATTAAGTACATAATCATAAAATAAAGATTATATTATAAAAGTAATGGCTCTAACTAATGTGTGAAATAAAAATTTATGAAAATTTGATAATTATAATTGAAAACAGTGATTAACTAGACAACATTATCCTAAATATACAAAAAAGTGTTAATTCATAATAAAATATACAAGTCATCATTTAATCATGTGTAAAGAAAAAACTTTTTTTTTTCAATGTTCTTCATGAGTGTGAAAAGTCGAAAACAAAGCCGAGCCTATACGATCCAAGAAAAGTTGAGGTAAGTTGTAACATATACATACAGCAGTCACTGGATTGTCCATTCTCCCTAAATAAATACATACAAATAAGAATTAAAAAATAAAAACAATATTAAAATTAAAACTAAACTATTGCAATGTGAAACCAAAGTTGTACAGGTATATTAGTATGTACACATGTGCATATTTGGTCGAGAGCACAAGACAAGAGTACACATATGCACAAGCACATACAAATATAATTATGGAATTATAGCGAATTCTATATGAGAACATTACATCACAAAGAAGGGAAGAAGAATATGCATATAGAAAGAGAGCAAAAGGTAAAAGAATTTATATATAAAGAAGAATCAATATAGCGCTTACAAACCAAAATGACATAGTGTATCACATAGGTCACAGGAAAGGGGCAAAACTGAGATTATCATTCAGGCCACGAGGTGTGACCGTATCCAATTGGAAAAGCCACCTGGCCTCTTTTTGTGCCAACAGGCGTTTCCTATTCCCTTCCCTCTTGCTCACCAGAACCCTGTCAATCCCTCTTACCTTTAATAGCGAACTATTACCCCCATGGTGGACTTTAAAGTGATGAGGAATCATCTTGAGTTTTGTGAATTCCTCGCACATTAGTTAGAGCCATTACTTTTATAATAAAATCTTTATTTCATGATTACGTACTTAATGTAATGGTTGTAGGGATAATATGTTATTTATTTAATCATGATTTTGATATAAAGAGTTAATATATCCCATCCACTTGTTGCACTTTTACACTTCGTTTTTTCATTTCTGCGCTTTTTTTTTTGCATGTTCACCTTCACTTTATCCTTTTTAACCCACTGCACTTGCTCTTTATGTTCCAGTCAATCTGAATCATCCATCAATCATGTATATTTTATATGGTCCACAATAACATTTGTTTTTGTACATGAATTTATATTTTCTGATTTGAATGTAGTATTGCACGCTTCTATTCTGTGTACCGTTGCTATGGATGCGCGGTTGGCTTATCTCCGCTGATGTCTGCAAAGTCTCGCGTTTGTGAAATGCATACCAGAAGTTCGGGTGTGCGTTCCACAGCCGAGCGCTGTTCGGCGGCGTAGTTGACCTTTTTATTTAGGCTTTGTTACTTTGTTTATTTATTTAATTATATGGGACAATTAGAGTGTGTAGTCGACCTAAATACTCACTGAGATATTTATATTCCTCGGTCTGCATATTCGCTTCTAAGGGCGGACTGGAAACTTAAAATGGCCCTGTAAAAATATAAAAGTAGCCCTATGTTGTAGGCGGGTCCAAATCGACTGAAGGCAGAACCAACAAATGTAAGTGGGACTATCACAAGTAGGTGGAGCCAGCAAAACCATTTTGCAGCACAAAATGCCACCCCAGTGGAGCCAAGTACCACAGAGCTCCTGCAGAAACAAATACCACAGTGCACCATAAAATACCGGTAATGCTCCAGCAGCACAAAATACCTCCAGAGAAGATGCCCCACTGTGGTGGCCAGAACCATATTCTGTCCCCTTACTTCAGTTGCCTCAGGATGGCAATAGAGTTGAATTCAGAAGTCAGGAGGACATCTGTAGTCGCCAGGTACATAAGTACTTGACGCTGTAAGCTCTAGGACAGGTTGGTTGTAGGCTGTCTGGGCATGCTGGGGGTTGTAGTTTTGCAACAGCTGGAGGGCTGCAGGTTGGCCAGTCCTGCTCTAGGAGCATCAGATCATTACTTATTTGGCTGGTGGCTACTCAAATGGTTTATCTATGTTGGAAAGAACAGTATCATCTATCTGGCACTCCTGAAAGTAGTAGATGAGGTAGAGCGATGGGCATGTGTGAAATTATTTTCATTGTAGTTATATGGGAGTAATGAAATATCTGCCTGTTTTAGAAATACACAAAAATTACTGCACAATTAAGAAAGCCACTTGCATGTTTCTCACCTTTCTTGAGTGTGAGCAGGGAAGGAGGGAACTCCCAGTCTTGAGGTCTCACATTTTCCTTTTGAGCAATGGATTAGCCTTTGTGCACCTTGCCAGAGCAGACAATGTCAGTCATAAATTATAGCTCAAGCAGGCCTCAAAATTACATACAGAATAACAAATTACTTCTTGTCTGTCTCACATTTCAGTTTCTCTCTCACATTTCGATTATGCAGATCAAAAACTCCTGATGCTACAACTTGTTATATAGGTAAGTGAGCCATTTCATCCCCCCTTCCTTTTTTTAAAGAATTAAGCACCAGAGACAAAGTAAAAAAGAAAATATCCACCCTGCGGCACCCAATGGCATATCATACAATGGCAAATGCAGCCCCTGTAGTATGCAGCTGCAGGGGATACCATGCTGTACAACCTTCTGTACAACGCTCTGCATGTGGATAAGAAAAGCAGCAGTGTTTATGGGGGGAGTTAGTGCTCTGGGATGTAATGAAGTGTTTTATGTGTATATAGTGAAACAATTCATCCAAGCGAATACTATAATTATCTTGAAGAACTGGAAAAAAGGAACCGCAAATTATTAAAAAGACTGACCAAAATATATCATGTTGTACAAGGTAAAACTTTGTGCAACTGAAAAACATCAACACCCCCAAAAAGTTTTACAAAAAAAAAGTGTGGAAGGTGATTTCTTTTTTTTTGTTGTATAGACCAATGCTCAAAAATATCTATTATTTTTTAATCTACAACTTCTTTCATTTTGGGTCAGACCTGGTGTTTTTGAACATGGTCACATGGTCTCTTAGCATCTGAAGACCTGTGTGTGATGCCTACTATGATTCTGCTGTGACTATTAGGCCTTGTCCACACATCACTGTTATGGTCAATGTTATGTATCAGCATGTTTGTAAAAAAAAAAAGATAAGTTATAATGGAAAAAATCTGTACAGGTTGTGCATTGTGGTCCCACTCCTGGTTTGGAATAATAATCACTGATGCAAACAACGGAAGTGTTATAGGGCCTACAGAGTGAGTAGGTGTACTGGTTAGGACAAAACCAAGCAGTTAGCACGCACTTTATTGATAATGGGCTGTATAGCTAAGGGCAGGATTATTTACTAATGACAAAGCCCAAACCAGTCCGCTAAAGGGAACATGTCACGTTCAACATGGTGTCTGAGCTGCTGGCATCATGTTATGGAGCAGAAGGAGCTAAGCAGATTGATATATAGATTTTGGGGGAAAGATTCAGTAAAACTTGTAATTTATACATTTAAATTCCTGCTTATCCTGAGCTTTGAAGTCAAGGAGAAGGTCCTATCAGTAATTGACAGCTATCTCTGTACACACAGTCATAGAGGGAAGACTGACAATCACTGGTAGGACCTTGACTTCAAAGCTCAGAATGAGCAGGAATTTATGTATGAAGTAAATGTGTTGCTGAATTCCCCCCCCCCCCCCCCCCCCCCAAAATCTATATATCAATCTGCTCAGCTACTTCTGCTCTATAACATGATACCAGCAGATTGCTTTCCATTTTAATGGTGACAGGTTTCCTTTAACTACTAAAACATGCGGTGCATTCTGGGAGCATCCGGTGGGGAGGGGATTTTAAAAAAAAAGTACAAAGTACCTTGTGAATCTACTTTATTTCATTTAAAAAAAAATGTGGCTAAATTTAGTCATTTTCAAGATACCCGTAAAACATTTATCCTCCAGAATTAAACACTGACACTTGTTATGGGCCACAATTTCTCTCTGACAATGTTGGTACCTTTGTCATAGGAATTATATACATGTTCTGTACTGCTACACAATACTGAATGAATGTTCCTTCTTTTTCAGTAACATTGATAGGATGACTGGTGGATACCTGCTGCATTTACTTGTGTTTCTGGCTTGTCTCTCACTTACTGCTTCTGAACTCCCAGTCCTAGAATTTGTGACCCAGCAAACATTGACTTTAACTCCATCCCTTTTTACTGCCAATGGAACTACAGAGCTTACTACAGTTTGCACAGAGAAGTGCATCCAGCATGAGTCTCAGCCAGAAGCATCTTTGGATCATCAACTTGACTATGAGACTGTGTATTTTAATGGCAGCCGTACACTGACAACAGTAGCAGTAAGGATACCTCAGGGTAATATAAGGAGCAAATTTCAGAGAAATGTCAAATTTATGCGTCGTCGTAGGCAAATCTATGGACCAGATATCCGTTTTTCCATCACAAGTAAGCGGTTTCTTAGGGATTTCCCTTTTGCAGCTGCTGTTCGGGTGTCCACAGGTTGCACAGGTATATTGGTAACTGAACGTCATGTATTAACGGCAGCTCACTGTATTCATGATGGTCATGACTACGTACAAGGAGCACGTAAACTGCAAGTTGGCTTCCTTAGGTCAGGAGTCCGACCTTCTCTGCGCTGGGTACGTGTTAAAAGCACCAAGATACCTCGAGGATGGATTGGAGCCCCAGCAGAACATAGTATGGATTATGATTATGCATTGCTGGAGCTAAAACGGGCCCAATCTCAACCTCACATGCATCTTGCAGCCTCTCCACCTTTGCAGAACTTGGCAGGAAGAAGAGTGCACTTCTCAGGGTTTGACAGTGACCGGCCTGGAGAGCTGGTTTACAGGTCATGCAGAGTGCAGCAGCAGACCGTACATTTGCTTTATCAACATTGTGATGCCCGCCCAGGGGCTAGTGGGTCGGGTGTTTATGGGCGACTGCGTCATGGTGGGCGCTGGGAGAGGAAAGTTATTGGGGTATTCTCAGGACATCAGTGGGTTGAAGTGTCTGGAGAGCCAAGAGAATATAATGTTGCTGTCAGACTGACCCCTCCTAAATATGCACAGATTTGCCATTGGATACGTGGAACTAATGCAAGATGTCACTATAAATGAATAAGGCAATTATAAAAAGGTAAAGAAATGAACTTTCTAAAGGATGATATAACATTTTAACAACTTGGAATCTCACAAGAATGCGTACATCAGCTCTAGGTATAAGCTAAAAAATGTATGTAAGATCACTTGGCCTGGAGCTTGAAGCTGAGATATTTTCCATGAAAAAAATATATACTGTATATCAGTAAAAGTCATGCCATTCCTTCTGCCCTAGTCTAAAACTAATCATCCAGCATGACCCAGTAGAGAATACTCTGCTCTCAAATTCTCTTATCTTCCTATGGAAAGATCTGATGTTAGAACATTTAAAACCATTTCAAGCTACAGTGTGGCAATTGGAAAAGATGAATATGTGGAAGGTTTCAGAGCTGAACCAGCTGAAGCAGATTATATTAAAGACCCTGAAACAGTCTGTTTAATAATATTAATAATTATGAATAATGACAGCTGAACAAAGAATATAATTATTAACATGGCAAGCTATTGCTAGTGGGTCCACTTCTCAAATACGCACAGGCTGGAACCAAATATTACACACAGGGGCGGATTAAGTGTATCATAGGCCCAGGGCTGATTACACATCTTGGGCCCCCTCCCTCCATTTGCCCTGGCAATCCCCCCTTTCACATTCAGCCCTATATTTATTTCTTCCTGGTAAATATTAAGGAAAACTGTATTATAAAGCCCCCAGCCCCTCATAGTGTACAGCACTCCATAGTATACACTATAGAAGTGGTAGCGAACCTATGGCACGGGTGCCAGAGGCGGCACTCAGAGCCCTCTCTGTGGGCATCCACACCCTGGAAAAGGTCTAAAGTGTACCAATATGCCTTAGACTTTTCCTGCCATTCATCAGCGCATAGAAGATATACTATATTGGACTGTAGTATTCAGGTTAAATTGCAGTGTTGGAACTTTGTGATAAATAAGTGGGTTTTGGGTTGCAGTTTGGGCACTTGGTCTCCAAAAGGTTCGCCATCACTGCATTATAGAATATATCACCCCAGAGTATACAGTGACGTCACATTTATCGGTCTCATGACCAAGGCACAGCTCAGTTCCATTCAAGTCAATGGAGCTAATCTGCGATGCCAAGCACAGGCACTGTTGCTATACATTCGACATTGCTATGCTTTGTAAGCTGCAAGAAGACCACAGCACTCCCAGCAGCGCCATGGTGCCATGCTTTTTTTTTTACAGGATCGTTTTTTTCTTTACTTTTGATGGATCAGAAAAATAACGGTGATGTGAACTCAGCCTAAGGGTCCATTCACATGTCTGCAAAATGGGTCCACATCCATCCATTTTCAATGGGGCCGCAAAAGATGCGGACAGCAGACCGCGTGCTGTCCGCATCTGCACTTCCGTTCCACGTCCCAGCAAAAAAAAGAACATGTCCTATTCTTGTCCGCAGCCCTGGACAAGAAAGGCTTTTCTATCAATAGTGCAGGCCTTGTGTGGTCCCCACATGACCGGTGTCCGTGTTTTTCAGATCCGCAATTTGCGGACCGCAAAACAGTTGTGGACGTGTGAATTGGCCCTAACTAATGTAAAAAACGAGGAACCTCAACCTACCAACTAGATTCCAAAAAAGGAACAGGCAAATCCTGGAATAGAGGACCATAGCAGCAGCTGCTGGCCAAAGGAGTGGACTCTGGGCTGGGAATCTTCTTAAAATGTCCATAGTTTGCAAGTGACTGAGGCTCAGACACCAGGGAGGGCACAATACAACAGGCTCAGCAGGTGTGTGCTCCAACTTCCATTGCCTGCCAGAGCCACCAACAAATGGAGGACACAGAGCTGAATATAACTGGGGGCTGGCCTGGCTCTCTCACTCTGAGACAGCCTAGTAATGTAGTGACAGTATAGATTGAATCCCACTTTCAGTGTTTGAAGTAACTCTCTGTTTAGAACTTTGCCTCTCTCGTCACAGGCGCCCAGCATGCCACGAGGTGAAGAGAAAGCTGGCACTGGGACAATATTCCATTGAAGATGAAGAAGAGAGGGGCAGGTACGGCGGGAGCTTTTAGCTGCCACCTGATTGGAGGAGGTGTGCAGTGCCATAAGTCCCTCCCCCCTCACTCTCCTTTTCCCTGTTACTTCCAATCGGGGCCCAGCTGTTTTTATTGCAGCACTAGTGCTGCGTATACATATTATGTAATGGCACATTGATTACACACGATAACATTGTCATACCAACCATATTTTTCTGCACTGTAAGAGGCACCTAGGTTTTAGAGAAGGAAAATAAGAAAAATATTTTGAACCAAATGGTGTGCTAAAATATTTAATAAAATAATAATATTTCAACAACGTAAAGGTCAACAGCAACATTAATAAGCATTGTTAGGGAGATGACACACTTATGGAGAAACTGTGGACAACACAATGTTGTGGGGGATCTGTGGATGATGCACTGTTATGGAGAATTTGGATGACACACTGTTGAAGGGACATCTGTGGATGATGCACTGTTATGGGAGATCTGTGGATGACACACTGCTATGGGCTCCTTTTATATTTAGAGGGGACCCCTTCGATCAGCTGCCATACATGGCAGTTCTACAAACAGTTGTATATAGCTGGCACCTGAGCTTTAGTGTTGTATGCAGTCACTCACCGGAAAATCCAGAAGGGGCAGCAGAAAAAGCCTGCACGCCTTTGACTTACAAACAGGGACGTTCATGCTGAACTCCACCAGCTGAAGTGTGAGGTATCTGCGCGCTAAAGGCTGATAAGGGGCGTCTCCAGGTCACAATGTCACTTGTTACGGTAAACTGTATTATGGTATTGCCTTGATACCAATGATAAGCTGCCATAATTACCGATGTGCAGCACGGCCTATGATATGTATTGCTGCCTGTTACCGTATATTGCCAAGGCAGCTTCACACTATAAGATGCAAAGAAATGTTGGCCCCATTGCATCTTATAGTGCGAAAAATATGGTATGTACAGTAATTGAATGTTTGCATGTTTATTAAAAGGAAAATTCAAAAGTAGAATTATTTTGAGTACTGTTTAAAGCAGTGCTTCTCAAAATGTGAAGTGCCCCCTAGTTGTTGGTGAGATGCTGCTGGGGAGGTAGTTTTGCCACTGACTATTTATAATGATATGTAACAATTGTAACACAAATTGTTATACCCCTTTGGCGTTAGGTCACATTAGCACTGCTAGTGTACATTGAATTTTTAACTGTCAACCGGGTTGTCCACTGATACTTGTGTTTTTACCTGTGTCAGAATAGAATAACTTAAAGGGAGTTTCTGGGATTTAAATATTAATCACCTGTCCTCAGGATGGGACATCAATAACTGATTGGTGGGGGTCTAACTCCCTGCACCCCACTGATCAGCTGTTTGAAGGGGTGCACTGCTCAGGCAAACACATTGCCTCTTCATAGTATATCAACCACAGCACCATACATTGTATTGCAGCTTAATTCCATTCTGCACTACAGAAAGGCCATATGTCCAATGAAGATTATGTCACTGGCCTAGGAAGAGGCTGTAGCGCTCACCTGACAGCTGAATTGGACCCACGTTGCTTAGAAATTTATATACTGGAAAATCCCTTTAATAGGAATGCATTCTGATTCCTGCTGCTCCCATTCCCACACTTACCTGGTCCCCACTAGTATCTGCTTCCTGGTCCCTCTTGACACACAATAATACCCATTCATCCAACAACTGGCTGACATGGGTCACTGCTGTAAGCATTGGAATGGGAGCACCAAGGATCGGTGAGAAGAGCACCTCTTTTTTATTTTACATTATTCTGACCATTTGCAAAAATTTTGACTGGACAACCACTGTAAGTATGGACCTGTATTGCTGGACATATTAGCCCTCTTCCCCCAGCAAATAACTTTCAAATGGTGAACGACTGAAAAAAATGCTTATAGAAGACAATAAACAGCATAGAGGTCCACTAGGGGACATTGAGAAGAAAATGTAAGTACAGATGTTACTTGCTAGTGTTGTAACTGGCATTTACTAAGAGAAAAGGAAGCCAGTTTATATAGGAATAGACACATTTTTCAGTGTACTATGTTGTCAGGCTGTAAGCTGATTTCCACTAGTTTGTACATTAAAATAGCTATGAGGAATTGGAAATCTGCCCAGAGTAATGAATAGAGCTAGCTAAAGGGACATTTTTCTTTTATATATATTTTGCTCTCTAAATGCGTTTTAACCCTTTTATACAATTTATGATAAAAATATGGTTTGGAGCCATTTTCAAATACCAAAGACTCATTGAAACCCATGCCGCCGAGCTCTTTAAGAGTAAATGGACATCATAGATGGGGCCTCCTCTCAGGAGCCACTGCTATGAACTACAACAGGGTTCCACAATGCTAGAACATCTGCTGTCCTGGTAATCCAGCCCGTCCATGTATTGGCCATAAATATTTTTTTTTAAACTCGTTTTATTGAAGTATAACAAGTAAGGCAAGTTACATCAAGACAGTGCAGGGGTACAGTAAATCCCATGCAGGGGATACAATGACATCATGACATATCACAAGAGTTTTACATCCGATCTGTAGAAGAATCCATTCTCAGATAAGTATAAGGCTACTTTCACACTTGCGCTTGATCGGATCCGTTCTGAACGGATCCGATCATATTAATGCAGACGGAGGCTCCGTTCAGTACGGATCCGTCTGCATTAATAACTTAGGAAAATTCTAAGTGTGAAAGTAGCCTGAGCGGATCCGTTCAGACTTTCAATGTAAAGTCAATGGGGGACAGATCCTCTTGAAGATTGAGCCATATGGTGTCATCTTCAAGCGGATCCGTTCCCATTGACTTACATTGTAAGTCTGGACGGATCCGCACGCCTCCGCACGGCCAGGCGGACAGCTGAACGCTGCAAGCAGCATTCAGCTGTCCGCCTGGCCGTGCGGAGGCGAGCGGAGCGGAGGCTGAACGCCGCCAGACTGATGCAGTCTGAGCGGATCCGCATCCATTCAGACTGCATCAGGGCTGGACGGAAGCGTTCTGCTCCGCTCGTGAGCTCCTTCAAACGGAGCTCACGAGCGGACAGCAGAACGCTAGTGTGAAAGTAGCCTAAGAAAAGTACCAGTAGCAATGAGGCATAAGCTAGATCCCGGGTTCACGCAGCAGGCATATGGACAACGTCAGCCACGGAATACATGCATGCATTGTGTGCTGTTAAAGGAGATGAACACCACTCTCCCCACACCTTATGAAACTTTTGTGGGCATTTTCTGTGAATGAATACAATTTTCTCCATACTCACAGCGTGATTGACCAGTGATTTCCATTGACCCAGTGTGGGTGCTCTATCAGCCATCCACCTCAGAGCAATGGCTTTTCTAGCAAAGAATAAAGTCTCACTCAAGAATACCCTGTGATGGTGCCCCCAGGTTTCTTCATCTAATATTCCCAAAACACAGACTTTAGGGCAGAGCGGAACTGCAGTGGGGACCAAAGTTGTCAGCCCCTCTGTGACCGCTCTCAAGAAGCCCTGTAAATGCATGCAGTCCCACATGAGATGCCAGAAGTCAGCATTGTCCTGTAAACACCTGTGGCACCTATTGTGAGGTAGTCTGCCCACTTTGTGCAGTCTAGTGGGCGTGAGGTAACTTCTGTGCAAAATAAACAGCTGAATCAGCCTATTATTAATTCATAGGGAAACTTTTACCGGAGCCATCAGGGCTTCATTCCAGTCATCTGCCGTCAGAGAAGGTATGGAATTTTTCTACTTTTCCTCGACAGCTTGAGGGTTCATCAGCATTCGGTTATTGAGCAGATGTGTATAGAGCACAGAGATGATACCCCTCGGGCCCTGTGATCTTAGAACACCTATTAAAGGGTATTTTGAAACTTTCTGGCCTCACCGCCCCAAATTGAGCCCTTAACGCATGCCTCAGCTGCAGATATCTAACGAAAAAATTACGAGGTAACCCAAACTTCTCCTGCATCTGCCAAAAGGAACAAAGAGTACCCCAACATATAGGTCTCTCAAGATAAGAACCCCTTGGGACTTCTACAGATTCCCTCCCTCTAGTTCTTTCAGATGAACAAACATGGGGTTGTCCCATATCGGTATATCATCCAGAAGATCCTTAAATGATTGCATCTTGGCAGCACTCCACACCTGGTGGGCCACTTTATGGATAGGAAGCAAGCACGTAGAAACAGACCGTGACCCTTCTAACAGTGGCTACAGAGAGGACATTCTCAGATATTCCCTTAGATAGTATTCCGCATTAAGCAGTTCTGGCGTTAGGACCCAGGAAGCTAATAATTTCAATTGGCCAGCTAGATAATACAAGAAGAAATCAGGCAAGGCCGCTCCACCCTCTAGCTTAGATCTTTGCAGGACTTTAAGGGAAAGCTTCCTTCTGGACTCCCCCCAAATGAAGCTAGCTACCAATGAATGAATGCGACCAAAGAATCCCTGTGATATCGGTGTGCATGCATGTGCCAGGAGATATAGCCCTTTGGGTAATAGAATAATTTTGACCAGATTTAGTCTCCCCATAGTTAATAGCGGTAGGGATTTCCATGTTCTGAATTTATCAGCAAACAGGGATTCCAAGGGCGCTATATTTAAGGAGTACGCCAATTGGGGATCCCTGGTGATCAGAATTCCCAGATACTTAAAGCATTCTACAACCGGTAAATTGCAGTATTGCGAGGGACACGTGTGCACCCACAGGGGCATAGGTGCTGATTTCATCCAGTTTATATGTACACCCGAGTACTCTCCAAACCTTTCTATTATATCAATCGCCCTGGGGAGCGTAGTGTCAGGTTCATCCATAAAGAGAAGGAGATCATCCGCATATAATCCAACTTTATCTGTTCTATCTCCCATGCTCACTCCTCAAAAAACCGGGTCCTGTCTGATTCTTAGGGCAAGATGTTCTATCGCTATGGCAAACAGCAGCGGCGACAGGGGGCACCCATGCCTTGTGCCTCTGTGAAGCTCAAAAGACTCTGAGAGTGATCCATTCACCAGTATGTTTGCTTTGGGAAGCCGGTATAGTATCTCCACCCACCTGATAAACTTAGGGCCAAATCCAAAGTTCTGCAGCACTTCTAGCAAATACATCCATTCCACTGAGTCAAAAGCTTTGGCTGTATCCAGCAATGCCAGAGCCCAGTGCTTATCTCCTGCCACCCCTATCTGCGCGATGACCTGTGGTCTCCTAATGTTATCAGACGTCGACCTGCCCGGTATAAAACCTGACTGATCTTTATGTACTATAGTGGTGATTACCTTGTTCAATCTAGTAGACAGCAGTCTTGTGAGTATTTTATAGTCTAGATTCAGAAGCGAGATCGGTCTATAAGACCCACACTCCAAAGTGTCTTTATCTGGCTTCAGGATCACCACTATAGTAGCATCATACATAAATGCTGATAGCCTGTGTCTTTGCTGAGTGGCTAGATATAGTTTAAGAAGTTGGGGCCCTAGTACATCAACATATTTAGAGTATACTTCTACCGGAATACCGTCCGGGCCAGGCGCTTTGCCAGCTGGCAGCTCCTATATTGCCATTTGAATTTCCTCTAATGAAATATCAGCCTCCAGCAGACTCCTGTCCTCATCACTAAGCTGAGGGTGTGCTACCTGCGCTAAATAGGATCCCAGCTCTTGGGGCGTGTAATGAGCTGCAGACTTATAGAGCTCTTGGTAAAAAATTTTGAAGCATCCTAGTATCTCGCTAACTGATTCTAACACCAGACCCTCAGAGTTCTTTATTCTAATAACCGGGGAAGATAAACTATTATTGCGTACAATGTGAGCAAGCAGTTTACCCGCCTGATTTCCCGACTCAAAGGATTGCTGTTTTAAAAAGAATAATTTACGCTCACTCTTTTCCTTGAGATGCATTATGTAGAGCCTACCCTTAAGCATCCAGTCCTGCCTATCCACCTCAGAGGGAACCAGTGGCGCACCTACAGGGGTGGTCCAGCGGGTCTGGACCCCCCCTAGAACAACCAACAATGCATTTTTTTTTTATCCTTCAGGGCCGCACCGCCGATCACCACAGGCGCGGCCCTGGATGTAATTCCAGAAGCGGTGTGGGGTGTCGGGGGGGGGGGGGGGGGGGGGCAGTAGGAGATGAGCTCTTCCATTGTGGAAGCACTCATCTCCATATCCATCTGTATCGCCGTCCTCAAGACAGCGATACAGATGGCTGTGCTGCGGCAGGGCAGGGAGAGGTGTGTCCCTCCCCTGTACTTCTAATAGGCTGCAGGCACTAATGCCTGCAGCCTATCAGAGGCCGACTCAGGCGGCGCGATGGCGTCATCATCGCGCTGCCCGAGCCGGGCACCACACAGCAGGGACACAGGCCGGAAGAGGCCTGCATCACATCGCTGCTGATGGAGACAAGTATCTGTTTTTTGTTTTATTTTTGTTTTTTTGGGAGGGGGGAGCTGGCATCTGACACTTCTTACAGCCCCATTTTTTTGGGGGTGGCACTTCTTACTGGCACATTATGGGGGGGGGCACCATGGGGGAGAGGAGCACTATGGGGGCTCTAAAGGTTTTTTTTTTTTTTTACACACTATGGGGGGGGGGACTATAGGGGAGAGGAGCACTATGGGGCATCTCGTGGCACTAGTGGGCACTATAGGGGCATTATTTGGGGGGCACCATGGGGGAGAGGAGCACTATGGGAGCTCTAAAGGGGCTTTTTTCTTTTTTTACACATTATGGAGGGCACTATAGGGGAGAACAGCACTATGGGGGCTCTAAAGGGTCTTTTTTTCTTTTTTTACACATTATGGGGGGCACTATAGGGGAGAACGGCACTATGGGGCATCTAGTGGCACTATAGGGGCATTATTTGGTGGGCACCATGGGGGAGAGGAGCACTATGGGGGCTTTTTTAAAAAAAATTTACACATTATGGGGGGCACTATAGGGGAGAACGGCACTAGGGGGCATCTGGTGGCACTATAGGGGCATTATCTGGGGAAACTATGGGGAAGTGGGGGTTCTAAAGGGGCCTTTTTTTAGTGGCATCTGGTGGCACTAAGGGGGCATTTTTTACTGGCACATTATGGGAGGCACTATGGAGGAGTGGAGCACTATTGGGGCATATGGTGGCACTTCAAAGGGGCATTTTTTACTGGCACATTATGGGGGGGCCATGGGGGAGAGGAGCACTATGGGGGCATCTGGGGGGTCTAAAGGGGCTTTTTTTTATTAACACATTATGGGGGCACTATAGGGGAGAATGGCACTATGGGGCATCTGGTGGCATTATTTGGGGGCACTATGGGGAACTGGGGGCTCTAAAGGGGCCTTTATTCCTGACACATTATGGGGGGCACTATGGCATTTGGTGGCACTAAGGGGGCATTATTTACTGGCACATTATGGGAGGCACTATAGGGGAGAGGGGCACTATGGGGCATTATTTGGGGGCACTATGGGGGAGAGGAGCACTATTGGGGCATATGGTGGCACTTAGAAGGGGCATTTTTTACTGGCATATTATGGGGACACTATGGGGAAGGGGGAGAGGAGCACTATGAGGGCATTTACTGGGGCACTATATAGGGGTATTTTATACTGGCATACATTATAGGGACATTAGCTCAACAGCGGGCACTAAGTGGAGGTATTTCATGTACGGTCATATTGTAGGGAGAATTATTAATACTAGGAGGTATTATGCGGAGCTTTGCTACTACTGGGGGGCTATGAGGAACATGATTACTAGTATGGGCACTATAGGGGCATTATTACTACTAAGTGTGCTCTGGCAGAGAATTATTTCTATTTTGGGGAGCCCTGTTACTTTGGGGGGCACCCTGCCACAGTATCAGCTTAGCACAATAATTTTTGGGGGACATTATCTTTATACTATTAGTGTCTAGGCGCAGTTATTTTTTAGAGCACTGTGTGTCAATAATTGTTGAAGGGGGCACTATCTGTGTGGCAGTAGTATTTCCAGAGGGACTGTTTCTGCAGTATAGTATTGGGGGTGGCAGGAAAGGGTGTTCAGAAGATGTGAAGATGATGAAAATGTGGGAAACTAATGTCTGTTTGTCAATCTCTGCAGAGACGGGATATGGCTAATAATTCATCATGAGGATGATAAAGAAAGAGAATGTCTACAACAAAGGTGACATCACTGGATGTAAGAGGTATGGCGCGCTATGTAGGAGAGGAGATGTTCCGGCTCCTCCCCCTGCCATTTGCAGGAGGAGGATTCAGAGCTGGGTGAGGACAGCCAAGGGGGGCAGCAGGCCACGGGCAGGTGGCAGATGGTGGGGGGAACCACAAGCCCTGAGCAGGATATGGGGAGGAAGGAGAGCGGAGGAGCTTTCTGGCTGTAGCCTGCTGTTTATTGTATAATGTGAAGCAGGCAGTGCAGCCAGGGCAGGCCTCCCCTCTCCGTATGATGTGTATAGACAGGCCGCAACTATAGAATGTCAGCTGTACAGTGTTTGTTGGGAGTGGCCTATTATATGTAGGAGGGGCTTTTAATAATGGGCGGGGTCACAAAAATTGCACGCCACATTGTTCTGTTCCTGCAGGGCTTTTAGAATTGCCAAGTAAAAGAATCAGTGCAACACACTACACCCCTTCCCTGCATTTTTAAATATAAAGGGGGCTTTGAAAAATTGAATTAGCACAGTGCACTACACATGCCACATTTTTTTGTCTTTCGGACCCCCCCTAGACAAAATTCCTGGGTGCTCCTCTGGAGGGAACAGCCCTGAATGAGTTCTCTGCCTCCTTGCAATTAGCATGAAGCTCCAGCTCTTTACGTGCAGAGTCTTTTGATATAGGAGATGGATGATTTGAGACATCCTCTCGAGTAAGCTTTCAATGTCTCCCAGAGTAGCAATTCATCCGTCATCTTATCCTGCACCTCCAGAAATAGCTGAAACTGATCAGGGATTCTATCATTCATGGTCATAAGGGACAACCAGAATGGATGAACGCGCATCTTGACACTCTGTTTGACACTATCCTGAAGTCTAATTTGAGCAAAAACCGGTGCATGATCCGAAGGTCCTTGCGATCCATACCTAATATCTTTGAGATCTGTGTATACCGCGGCGCTGCCCAGAAGGTAATCAATCCTGGACAATGCCCCTCTAGCTGGAGTGAAACAGGAGTACTCCCTCTGAAGTGGATCCCTTAGTCTCCACAAATCCAACCACCCCAGTTCTTTAATCATTCTAGACAGGTTAGTGGCATGCTGAGTGTAGTCACTTCCTCTCCCCACTGAGTGAAATCTATCCATGTCTTCATGCATCACAAGATTAAAATCTCCCATGCAGAGAAATTTGGCATTGGGGTATTGTGCAGCGAAGCTCATCATCACCTGGAATATGGTTATAGTGGCGGGGGGAGGGGGATTATATATATTGACCACAACATACAGAGCATGTATACAATTATAGCCACCCTTCTGGAGTGCGTAGAGCCATATGCGTTCAGAGACCACTGTACCCATGGCTTCTGAATTCTATTTCCCATTTCTGGCGTCAGATGAGTTTCCTGCAATACCAATATGTGAGGATTATACTGTCGGAGATAAGGGAATCTAGCAATCCTTTTTCTAGGGCTGCCCAAACCTCTTACATTCCATGAAACAACATTTAAATCTGCCATCGGTAAACAAAAAGCTTATTCTATAGATACTGCAGCATCCCCTTTTCAGGAGAGCGAGGGCCCTCGCTAACTGTAGAGTAACAGATAAATGAATGAACCTGTAAGTGATGGCATTAATGCCATCCTGTAATGTGGCTGAGTTACCGGAGACCTGCTTAGTGTAATATGATGTTAAATCTATGCAGGTGTCTGCTCGGCCCGCCACAATGGGATAGTATTGCATACTGCGTGCACATATATTAATTAGACACAGGAGAATAGAGAGAGAGGAAGGAGGGGGAGGGATGAGGCAATGAGGGGAAGTATAGAGGAGTAATGGCGCCTTCGCCAACATAACAAAATGTGGTCCCATTCGCTCAACCACTGTGCTAGCATAAAATGAGGGGATGTCTCCCATTGATGTTAAAAGTCATCGGAACACATCTAGCAGAGGAGCATATCAGTATGAACAGGATACTTGCGGCATCTTTGGAGGCAACAACATCAGCGAGGCCCTGGCCGACTCGGCCTCTTGAGAGCCATTCCTCTGCCTCCTTGGGATCAACGAAAAAGACAGTCTTCTCTCCATCTATCACCCGTAGACGTGCCAGATAGCCCATGGAGTATTGTAGATTCAAATCACGTAGCCGACGCTTGACGGAGATGAAGGTGGCTCTTTTCTTCTGCAGCTCAGCTGAAAAGTCAGGGAACAGCGATACACTCGCACTTTCATGTTTGATATCCCACTTATTCCTTGCTTGACTCAAGATGAGAGCTCTGTCTTTCCAATTAAGCATTCACGCCAGTAGGGGCCTTGGGGAGCTCCTGGAGGGTGAGGCCTAGCAGGGACCCGGTGCACTCTTTCAACAGCGTAGGCGCCTGAAAATGGCGCTTCAGGAAATTGTGCCTTGAACCAAAGTTCCAGGAAAGTAGCCGGATCCGAGCCCTCCACTCTCTCTGGCAGTCCCAGGATCCTGATGTTATTACGTCTGGCTCTATTTTCAAGATCATCACACTTTTGTTGCCATAAATTCACAGACCTCTCAACATCATTCACTCTGCTTACAAGCGGTCTTATGAGGTCTTCTAGAGCCGAGACCCTGTCTTCTGTGTGACGCACTCGCTCCCTGAGCTGTTGCACATCTTGTCTCAGCAGGCCCAGATCCACCTTCTCTTCCTCTATTTTACAGGTAAGTGATGTCTGACAAGTGGAAATCGCAGCCAGGAGCTGATGAGAGACAGTCTTTAGGGTTACCTCTGGCTCCCCTGAGCCTTCCGCCTCTGTCTGCTGCGCTGCTTGTTCTCGCGTGACTGCCGCCTGCGGTGTAACAGGGGCGCCGGTGCCATTTTGAGCCTCCTACATCCCATACTCTTTCAGCTTTTCAGCAGCCGATTGCGCTTTGCTGGCGCCCATTGTCACCCTCCCAGGCCTTCTCTTTCTCCTCTGCACTTGCCACTCAGTGTCTGGAGCGGCCAGTATGTCAGGATGCTGCAGGATTCAGTATGGGGCTCGGAGCAGGCTTCAAGTGCGTGCGCTCATGTCGGCAGTTGGCCACGCCCCCCCCCCATTGGCCATTAAGTGTAATGCTCACTATGTTATATTTAATTTCCCCTGATGTAGCATGTAAGGGCAGTCTGAGCAAATCGAGTGTGGACTATGTTTAGGGAGCATTCACACTGTCCATGTGCTGTCCACGTCCATATGTCTGTTCTGACAAAGACAGAACATGTCCTATATTTTTCCATAGCATGCATATCCCATTAAAGTCAATGGGTATGTAAAAAATGCAGATACGACACAAAATGTCAGTGTTTATTCACACAAAGGGCAAAAGAAAAATGACTTATTACAGTCTTGGTGTTAATTCACACAATGAAAAGTCCATATAACAGACACGTAACCTTTCTAGCCATTTTATGCCCGGCAGTTCACAGCAGGTTTTAGGGGGCCTGTTTCCCAGCGTGCAGCCCTCATGCGGCTCTCAGCCTTCCAGCACAGCACCATGCTTCAGATTCCAAAACAGAGACTCAGATTCTGAGCTTAGCTGCCTATTTAAAGGACTGACAGGTGCTGCCAAAACTCGGAACGGCACTTAAACTCTGGTCCAGTATTTGATCTCACCTGGCTGGAAATTGGCCCATCCGCCCATGTTGGGAGGAAAATACCTGCCTTTCCAAACAAAACCCCTTGCTATGTCACAATTCCTAAAGGCTGTACGTCCCCTCATGAACTCCATTCCTATAGAGATTCAGTTAATGATCAGCTGTATTCAGGATCATAATCCCTGACAAGTAGGAGAGGAGGATGTGGCAGCTCTTTACCTCAGTGTTGTGAAGTAACTTGTCCTGTGTGATTAGGACAGGTTTTGTGGGTACTAATAGGACAGCGCTATTTCTCCTAATGATTGCTCCCCATACTAAATGAGCCATTATAACTAATGAAAAGTATTTGAGAATATATTTATAATAAAGTAATGTTTAAGTATTTTCATTTTCTTAATTCCCAGAAACCCCTTTAAGCTCTGTTCACATCTTGCTATGTAAATGCATTAATCCTATGCACCCATGCCTATATTGCTGCTGTGCCCCACTATCAGTTGGTGACTACTCTGAGGACTGTGACCAAGGGATCCATCTAATTAGGGAGATAAAGACTATTCTCTGAAGAAATGCTTTTAAATATTGCTATTAAAGGGGTTCCAAGATTGTTCCCCTTTAAATTAAGCTCCTAGCATGTGGTACCTAATAAAAGAATCATACTTACCTGCTCCCCTCCCCTGTGGTCCGGCACCCTGGCTCTGTTCAGTAATATTCCAGCTCCCGGCTTGTTTACTTTCGGAAAGGGTATGAATGGGCTCATGTGCACCATTGCAGCCATTGACTAGCCTCAGAGGTGATGTGACCCAGCAGTAATGTGCCACTTACGCCTCTGATGTCAGTCATTGACTGCAGCGGCATAGATGACTCCATCTGTACCCCGACTGGGGACTAAAAGATTGCGGAACAGAGCCAGGGTGCTGGATTGGAGAGGCAGAAGAAGATGAGCATGACTCTTTGATTAGGTAAAATGATTCCTACATAATCTAAACCAAGAACAAACCATACCATATGTTGCATTATTCCTTTTAGGCCAAACAATGATTAGGGCCTATGGTTACGATTACATACACAGACCTACAAAAATTACCAGGCCACATGCAATGACTATAGTTCATATACTGTACTTTATTAGTTCCTGTGATAAAAACTGTTGAAAAGAGGGTTTGCAAAAAATGCAACCTCATTGGAGGAAGAGGGACACAGGCAGGAATGGCGCTATTAGCTGTATGCATATATGTAAAAGAAAGATTCAACTATGCAGATAAAAGACTAATCATTAGAGTTGAGCGAACACCTGGATGTTCGGGTTCGAGAAGTTCGGCCGAACATCCCGGAAATGTTCGGGTTCGGGATCCGAACCCGATCTGAACTTCGTCCCGAACCCGAACCCCATTGAAGTCAATGGGGACCCGAACTTTTCGGCACTAAAAAGGCTGTAAAACAGCCCAGGAAAGAGCTAGAGGGCTGCAAAAGGCAGCAACATGTAGGTAAATCCCCTGCAAACAAATGTGGATAGGGAAATGAATTAAAATAAAAATTAAATAAATAAAAATTAACCAAAATCAATTGGAGAGAGGTTCCATAGCAGAGAATCTGGCTTCCCGTCACCCACCACTGGAACAGTCCATTCTCAGATATTTAGGCCCCGGCACCCAGGCAGAGGAGAGAGGTCCCGTAACAGAGAATCTGTCTTCATGTCAGCAGAGAATTAGTCTGCATGTCATAGCAGAGAATGAGGCTTCACGTCAGCCACCACTGCAACAGTCCATTGGCATATATTTAGGCCCAGCACACACACAGGCAGAGGAGAGAGGTCCCGTAACAGACAATCTGGCTTCATGTCAGCAGAGAATCAGTCTGCATGTCATAGCAGAGAATCAGGCTTCACGTCAGCCACCACTGCAACAGTCCATTGGCATATATTTAGGCCCAGCACACACACAGGCAGAGGAGAGAGGTCCCGTAACAGAGAATCTGGCTTCATGTCAGCAGAGAATCAGTCTGCATGTCATAGCAGAGAATGAGGCTTCACGTCACCCACCACTGCAACAGTCCATTGGCATATATTTAGGCCTAGCACACAGGCAGAGCAGAGAGGTCCCGTAACAGACAATCTGGCTTCATGTCAGCAGAGAATCAGTCTGCATGTCATAGCAGAGAATGAGGCTTCACGTCAGCCACCACTGCAACAGTCCATTGGCATATATTTAGGCCTAGCACACAGGCAGAGCAGAGAGGTCCCGTAACAGACAATCTGGCTTCATGTCAGCAGAGAATCAGTCTGCATGTCATAGCAGAGAATCAGGCTTCACGTCAGCCACCACTGCAACAGTCCATTGTCATAAATTTAGGCCCAGCACCCAGGCAGAGGAGAGAGGTCCCGTAACAGACAATCTGGCTTCATGTCAGCAGAGAATTAGTCTGCATGTCATAGCAGAGAATCAGGCTTCATGTCAGCCACCACTGCAACAGTCCATTGGCATATATTTAGGCCCAGCACCCAGGCAGAGGAGGGAGGTCCCGTAACAGAGAATCTGTCTTCATGTCAGCAGAGAATCAGTCTGCATGTCATAGCAGAGAATGAGGCTTCACGTCACCCACCACTGCAACAGTCCATTGGCATATATTTAGGCCTAGCACACAGGCAGAGCAGAGAGGTCCCGTAACAGACAATCTGGCTTCATGTCAGCAGAGAATCAGTCTGCATGTCATAGCAGAGAATCAGGCTTCACGTCAGCCACCACTGCAACAGTCCATTGGCATATATTTAGGCCTAGCACACAGGCAGAGCAGAGAGGTCCCGTAACAGACAATCTGGCTTCATGTCAGCAGAGAATCAGTCTGCATGTCATAGCAGAGAATGAGGCTTCACGTCAGCCACCACTGCAACAGTCCATTGGCATATATTTAGGCCTAGCACACAGGCAGAGCAGAGAGGTCCCGTAACAGACAATCTGGCTTCATGTCAGCAGAGAATCAGTCTGCATGTCATAGCAGAGAATCAGGCTTCACGTCAGCCACCACTGCAACAGTCCATTGTCATAAATTTAGGCCCAGCACCCAGGCAGAGGAGAGAGGTCCCGTAACAGACAATCTGGCTTCATGTCAGCAGAGAATTAGTCTGCATGTCATAGCAGAGAATCAGGCTTCATGTCAGCCACCACTGCAACAGTCCATTGGCATATATTTAGGCCCAGCACCCAGGCAGAGGAGGGAGGTCCCGTAACAGAGAATCTGTCTTCATGTCAGCAGAGAATCAGTCTGCATGTCATAGCAGAGAATGAGGCTTCACGTCAGCCACCACTGCAACAGTCCATTGGCATATATTTAGGCCTAGCACACAGGCAGAGGAGAGGTTCATTCAACTTTGGGTAGCCTCGCAATATAATGGTAAAATGAAAATAAAAATAGGATTGAATGAGGAAGTGCCCTGGAGTCCAATAATATATGGTTATGGGGAGGTAGTTAATGTCTAATCTGGACAAGGGACGGACAGGTCCTGTGGGATCCATGCCTGGTTCATTTTTATGAACGTCAGCTTGTCCACATTGGCTGTAGACAGGCGGCTGCGTTTGTCTGTTATGACGCCCCCTGCCGTGCTGAATACACGTTCAGACAAAACGCTGGCTGCCGGGCAGGCCAGCACCTCCAAGGCATAAAAGGCTAGCTCTGGCCACGTGGACAATTTAGAGACCCAGAAGTTGAATGGGGCCGAACCATCAGTCAGTACGTGGAGGGGTGTGCACACGTACTGTTCCACCATGTTAGTGAAATGTTGCCTCCTGCTAACACGTTGCGTATCAGGTGGTGGTGCAGTTAGCTGTGGCGTGTTGACAAAAGTTTTCCACATCTCTGCCATGCTAACCCTGCCCTCAGAGGAGCTGGCCGTGACACAGCTGCCTTGGCGACCTCTTGCTCCTCCTCTGCCTTGGCCTTGGGCTTCCACTTGTTCCCCTGTGACATTTGGGAATGCTCTCAGTAGCGCGTCTACCAACGTGCGCTTGTACTCGCGCATCTTCCTATCACGCTCCAGTGCAGGAAGTAAGGTGGGCACATTGTCTTTGTAGCGTGGATCCAGCAGGGTGGCAACCCAGTAGTCCGCACAGGTTAAAATGTGGGCAACTCTGCTGTCGTTGCGCAGGCACTGCAGCATGTAGTCGCTCATGTGTGCCAGGCTGCCCAGGGGTAAGGACAAGCTGTCCTCTGTGGGAGGCGTATCGTCATCGTCCTGCCTTTCCCCCCAGCCACGCACCAGTGATGGACCCGAGCTGCGTTGGGTGCCACCCCGCTGTGACCATGCTTCATCCTCATCCTCCTCCACCTCCTCCTCATCCTCGTCCTCCTCGTCCTCCAGTAGTGGGCCCTGGCTGGCCACATTTGTACCTGGCCTCTGCTGTTGCCAAAAACCTCCCTCTGAGTCACTTCGAAGAGACTGGCCTGAAAGTGCTAAAAATGACCCCTCTTCCTCCTCCTCCTCCTCCTCCTCCTGGGCCACCTCCTCTTCCATCATCGCCCTAAGTGTTTTCTCAAGGAGACATAGAAGTGGTATTGTAACGCTGATAACGGTGTCATCGCCACTGGCCATGTTGGTGGAGTACTCGAAACAGCGCAACAGGGCACACAGGTCTCGCATGGAGGCCCAGTCATTGGTGGTGAAGTGGTGCTGTTCTGTAGTGCGACTGACCCGTGCGTGCTGCAGCTGAAACTCCACTATGGCCTGCTGCTGCTCGCACAGTCTGTCCAGCATGTGCAAGGTGGAGTTCCACCTGGTGGGCACGTCGCATATGAGGCGGTGAGCGGGAAGGCCGAAGTTACGCTGTAGCGCAGACAGGCGAGCAGCAGCAGGATGTGAACGCCGGAAGCGCGAACAGACGGCCCGCACTTTATGCAGCAGCTCTGACATGTCGGGGTAGTTGTGAATGAACTTCTGCACCACCAAATTCAGCACATGCGCCAAGCAAGGGATGTGCGTCAAATTGGCTAGTCCCAGAGCTGCAACGAGATTTCGCCCATTATCACACACCACCAGGCCGGGCTTGAGGCTCACCGGCAGCAACCACTCGTCGGTCTGTTGTACTATACCCCGCCACAACTCCTGTGCGGTGTGGGGCCTGTCCCCCAAACATATGAGTTTCAGAATGGCCTGCTGACGTTTACCCCGGGCTGTGCTGAAGTTGGTGGTGAAGGTGTGTGGCTGACTGGATGAGCAGGTGGAAGAAGAGGAGGAGGAAGCCGAGAAGGAGGAGGTGGCAACAGGAGGCAAAGAATGTTGCCCTGCGATCCTTGGCGGCGGAAGGACGTGCGCCAAACAGCTCTCCGCCTGGGGCCCAGCTGCCACTACATTTACCCAGTGTGCAGTTAGGGAGATATAGCGTCCCTGGCCGTGCTTACTGGTCCACGTATCTGTGGTTAGGTGGACCTTGCCACAGATGGCGTTGCGCAGTGCACACTTGATTTTATCGGATACTTGGTTGTGCAGGGAAGGCACGGCTCTCTTGGAGAAGTAGTGCCGGCTGGGAACAACATACTGTGGGACAGCAAGCGACATGAGCTGTTTGAAGCTGTCTGTGTCCACCAGCCTAAATGACAGCATTTCATAGGCCAGTAGTTTAGAAATGCTGGCATTCAGGGCCAGGGATCGAGGGTGGCTAGGTGGGAATTTACGCTTTCTATCAAATGTTTGTGAGATGGAGAGCTGAACGCTGGCGTGTGACATGGTTGAGACGCTTGGTGACGGAGGTGGTGGTGGTGGTGTTGGTGGTACATCCCCTGTTTGCTGGGCGGCAGGTGCCAACGTTCCTCCAGAGGCGGAGGAAGAGGCCGAGGCGGCAGCAGCAGAATAGGCCGAGGCGGCAGCAGCAGAAGAGGTAGCAGGGGGAGCCTGAGTGACTTCCTTGGTTTTAAGGTGTTTACTCCACTGCAGTTCATGCTTTGCATGCAGGTGCCTGGTCATGCAGGTTGTGCTCAGGTTCAGAACGTTAATGCCTCGCTTCAGGCTCTGATGGCACAGCGTGCAAACCACTCGGGTCTTGTCGTCAGCACATTGTTTGAAGAAGTGCCATGCCAGGGAACTCCTTGAAGCTGCCTTTGGGGTGCTCGGTCCCAGATGGCGGCGGTCAGTAGCAGGCGGAGTCTCTTGGCGGCGGGTGTTCTGCTTTTGCCCACTGCTCCCTCTTTTGCTACGCTGTTGGCTCGGTCTCACCACTGCCTCTTCCTCCGAACTGTGAAAGTCAGTGGCACGACCTTCATTCCATGTGGGGTCTAGGACCTCATCGTCCCCTGCATCGTCTTCCACCCAGTCTTGATCCCTGACCTCCTGTTCAGTCTGCACACTGCAGAAAGACGCAGCAGTTGGCACCTGTGTTTCGTCATCATCAGAGACATGCTGAGGTGGTATTCCCATGTCCTCATCATCAGGAAACATAAGTGGTTGTGCGTCAGTGCATTCTATGTCTTTCACCGCTGGGGAAGGGCTAGGTGGATGCCCTTGGGAAACCCTGCCAGCGGAGTCTTCAAACAGCATAAGAGACTGCTGCATAACTTGAGGCTGAGACAGTTTCCCTGGTATGCATGGGGGTGATGTGACAGACTGATGGGGTTGGTTTTCAGGCGCCATCTGTGCGCTTTCTGCAGAAGACTGGGTGGGAGATAATGTGAACGTGCTGGATCCACTGTCGGCCACCCAATTGACTAATGCCTGTACCTGCTCAGGCCTTACCATCCTTAGAACGGCATTGGGCCCCACCATATATCGCTGTAAATTCTGGCGGCTACTGGGACCTGAGGTAGTTGGTACACTAGGACGTGTGGATGTGGCAGAACGGCCACGTCCTCTCCCAGCACCAGAGGGTCCACTAACCCTTCCACGACCATGTCCACGTCCGCGTCCCTTACTAGATGTTTTTCTCATTGTTATGGTTCACCACAACAACAAATATATTATTTGGCCCAATGTATTGTATTCAAATTCAGCGGGATATAAATTTGAGGCCTAGTATTTAGGCGCTGGGTGACCGGTATGGATTTAGTGACAGAATTAGACTTGGAAATGCACAGAAGCGTGTGTGTGAAGTTATTCTGAATGACCCTATGTGCACCTTCAATATGATCTACCCTTTTAGGGATAGATTTCAAATAGCTCTGATATAGCAGAAACGACTAAATTATGAAATTGCTAAATTGGGAATTGTATTTCAACCCAGAACAAAAAATGTGCTTTGACGGACACTAAATAACTTTCCCAGCCACAACAGGACAGCGGTAACGAGAGATTTAGCGGGATATAAATTTGAGGCCTAGTATTTAGGCGCTGGGTGACAGGTATGGGTTTAGTGACAGAATTAGATTTGGAAATGCACAGTAGCGGGTGTGTGAAGTTATTCTGAATGACCCTATGTGCACCTTGAATATTATATACCCTTTTAGGGATAGATTTCAAATAGCTCTGATATAGCAGAAACCACTAAATTATGAAATTGCTAAATTGGGAATTGTATTTCAACCCAGAACAAGAAATGTGCTTGAACGGACACTAAATAACTCGCCCAGCTACAGCACTAGGGACAGATTTAGCGGGATATAAATTTGAGGCCTAGTATTTAGGCGCTGGGTGACAGGTATGGGTTTAGTGCCAGAATTAGACTTGGAAATACACAGTAGCGGGTGTGTGTGAAGTTATTCTGAATGACCCAATGTGCACCTTGAATATTATATACCCTTTTAGGGATAGATTTCAAATAGCTCTGATATAGCAGAAACCACTAAATTATGAAATTGCTAAATTGGGAATTGTATTTCAACCCAGAACAAGAAATGTGCTTGAACGGACACTAAATAACTCGCCCAGCTACAGCACTAAGGACAGATTTAGCGGGATATAAATTTGAGGCCTAGTATTTAGGCGCTGGGTGACAGGTATGGGTTTAGTGCCAGAATTAGACTTGGAAATACACAGTAGCGGGTGTGTGTGAAGTTATTCTGAATGACCCAATGTGCACCTTGAATATTATATACCCTTTTAGGGATAGATTTCAAATAGCTCTGATATAGCAGAAACCACTAAATTATGAAATTGCTAAATTGGGAATTGTATTTCAACCCAGAACAAGAAATGTGCTTGAACGGACACTAAATAACTCGCCCAGCTACAGCACTAGGGACAGATTTAGCTGGATATAAATTTGAGGCCTAGTATTTAGGCGCTGGGTGACAGGTATGGGTTTAGTGCCAGAATTAGACTTGGAAATACACAGTAGCGGGTGTGTGTGAAGTTATTCTGAATGACCCAATGTGCACCTTGAATATTATATACCCTTTTAGGGATAGATTTCAAATAGCTCTGATATAGCAGAAACCACTAAATTATGAAATTGCTAAATTGGGAATTGTATTTCAACCCAGAACAAGAAATGTGCTTGAACGGACACTAAATAACTCGCCCAGCTACAGCACTAGGGACAGATTTAGCGGGATATAAATTTGAGGCCTAGTATTTAGGCGCTGGGTGACCGGTATGGATTTAGTGACAGAATTAGACTGGGATATGGCCAAAAAATAAACAGACTATTGCTGGTTAAATGCACTTGGTGTGACAGCTTCACCCTGATGTAGGCTTTAGCCAAAAAACAACCACACCATTGAGGGTTAAATGCACTTGGTGACAGGCGCAGCTTGCCCCTGATTTAGTATATGGCCAAAAAATGAACAGACTATTGCTGGTTAAATGCACTTGGTGTGACAGCTTCACCCTGATGTAGGCTTTAGCCAAAAAACAACCACACCATTGAGGGTTAAATGCACTTGGTGACAGGCGCAGCTTGCCCCTGATTTTGTATATGGCCAAAAAATGAACAGACTATTGCTGGTTAAATGCACTTGGTGTGACAGCTTCACCCTGATGTAGGCTTTAGCCAAAAAACAACCACACCATTGAGGGTTAAATGCACTTGGTCGCAGCTTGTGCTGGCGCACCACAAGACACAAAATGGCCGCCGATCACCCCAGAAAAATGTGACTGACAAACGGTCTGGGCAGCCTAAAAACAGTGAGCAATTGAGGATCAGCAGCTCAATGATCCACAGCTGCAGATCGATCAGTTAATCAAGTCCTTTGGAGGAGTTAATCTGCCTAATCTCGCCCTACTGTCGCAGCCGCAACCTCTCCCTACGCTAATCAGAGCAGAGTGACGGGCGGCGCTATGTGACTCCAGCTTAAATAGAGGCTGGGTCACATGGTGCTCTGGCCAATCACAGCCATGCCAATAGTAGGCATGGCTGTGATGGCCTCTTGGGGCAAGTAGTATGACGCTTGTTGATTGGCTGCTTTGCAGCCTTTCAAAAAGCGCCAAGAAAGCGTCACAAAAGCGCGAAGAAAGCGACGAACACCGAACCCGAACCCGGACTTTTACGAAAATGTCCGGGTTCGGGTCCGTGTCACGGACACCCCAAAATTCGGTACGAACCCGAACTATACAGTTCGAGTTCGCTCATCCCTACTAATCATAAAGTGCAAAGAAAATCACAAGCCTAATACAATAATCTGCAAGCAGTTATACGAAAGAGAGTCATTACCCATACTTCGTCCCACGCTCAAAGATGGCGCCTACCCCGATGCGCACTTCGTCCAATAAAGGTACCACATGCTAGGGGGCCTACCCCTAAAGTATCCAGATTCTGGAAAGCACCTGCAACTATGTTTTTTGTGTGCGATAATCAAATAAATTCAAACTTTATTAGTCTAGCTTGACTGCTCCCTAGGATGGAAACTGATGTATGTCTGCATGTGCTCAATAAAATCTTCCATTAAATTTCTGCCATTTCCAGTTCACATTTCTGTTTGGGAAGAAAATGACTTTCCATTTTGGCCTGGGAAATTATGATTGCATGTCAGTCCTGCACGATGTAATATAAATTGAAAAGTGCTTCAAAGGTATATTTTCTAAACAGGTGAACATTTTCCCTACAACATTTTTTGATGATATGTATAAGTGCTTCTAAATAAAATTGAGTCTAAAAAAAAAGAGAGCTCTGTGGTTTATAAGAATTTCCCCAATAAATACCTACCCTAAATGAGAATAATTATGCAAATAATTTTGCAATATGTCCTCTAAATTGTCGATGCACTTTAAATCGCTTTGTAACAAAATGAATTGCGAGATTGTACTGTTTTATTTCCACTCTATAGCTTGTTAGTGTTAAGGAAGACTAGGCATAATTCATAATATGATAAACATAAATAGAAATACAGTTGTCCACAACTATTTGTCAGGAGTTAATCGTCTTAGCAAAGGGACAAGAACTTAACAATCTTTGTCTCCTACTGCAGAGAGGACATACAAGGGAGGTTCCTGCTCCAGCTAGTTGTCCTATAGCAGTGAGGAGGAGGAGGGGGGTTTCACTCTGGTAGGCAGGGTGAGTGTGCTCAGTACAGAGGCACAAAAACAGTTCCAGAATTCAGTGTTTATTCACACTTGTCAGGTTACGCAGAACAAAAAACAACATCACCTTGGTTTTAAGTCCTAGTGTTCAGTTCACACCATGCTGTGGGTAGCATGTACAGATGTCAAGTCCTGGTGTGTGTTCACACCTTGCAACAGATCCTCTTAAAGGGTTCAAGTCCTGAACATAGTCGACCTGTCCTCCCAAACAGGTTGCAAACATGCATCCAGGCACACGCTCCTTAACACAGACAGGTCTACTGCACTCCAGCTGGCTTTTAAGACAGGCATCCACAAAGCCCGGACTGGATCTTGCTTGACCTCACCTGTCAATCAGTCCAACATAATAGGATCAAAGGAAATTTGGGGATTAAGGCTCCATTCACACTTCCACAATTTGTGGAACGGAATTGCGGTCCCATTCATTTCTATGGTGCCGCACTATGTGCTGCCCGGATCCGGAATTGTGGATCTGCACTTCCGGGTCCGCAATACCGTTCCCGAAAAAAAAAAAAAAAAAACATGTCCTATTCTTGTCCGCAATTGAGGACAAGATTAGGCATTTTCTATTAAGTGGAACGCACATTGCCAGTGTCCGTGTTTCGCGGATCCGCAAAACACACACGGATGTGTAAATGGACCCTAATGGAGGATTTTTATACAATTTTTGTTATTTTTCTATGTTTAGTGTTTCTTTATTCCCAGGTATGATATGAACAACAAAATAACATGAGCATAGAAGATAGTTCACAATTACTGCATTCTGAAATGAACACACCTCAATCACAATCATTCCTATAATGGTCTTTATTAAAACAAATTAAGTAGCGTTTTGATTCTGTCTAATGCAATAGAAAGCTGCTTAAACTATGCATATGTATATTTATTTATAAAAAAATTAATAGCTGTTTGAAGAAATTAAATGTAATGCTCTCACTTATGTACAAAATGGTCATTTATAATCCCATACCTCAGATGATCAACGTCTTGTTATTTGCGCATATACATAAAAGCCATATGTAAGTCCTTTATCAAAAATATTATACTGTACTTGGTCATTTATTTATAGAGGAAGATGATCCAATATCACATCTGTGAGTTGTAAAATGATGTGAACCTTTGCTTTCAGTATGTCACTACCTTCTGCAGCAATAACTGCAACTAAATATTTCCGCTAATTGTTGATTAGTCCTGCACATTAGTTTGGGGAAATCTTAGCCCATTCCTCCTCACAAAACAGCTTCAACTCCGTTATGTTGGTGAGTTTCTTCCCATGAACTTCTAATGTCAGGTCCTTCCACAACATTTCTATTGGATTAGGCCTCATTCACACGACCGTTGTGTGCACCCGTGGCCGTTGTGCCGTTTTCCGTTTTTTTCTGCGGCTCCATTGACTTTCAATGGGGCCGTTGAAAACTCGGCTTGTGCACCGTTTTTACACCGTGCCCGTGACCCGTGTTTCTAGGCCGTGAAAAAAATATGACCTGTCCTATTTTGTTCACGGCCAACGGTTCACGGGCCCATTCAAGTCAATGGGTCCGTGAAAATCACGGATGCACCCAAGATTGTCATCCGTGTCCGTGATCCGTGTCCGTGATCCGTGTCCGTTTTTTCCTATCATTTCAATGGCAAACTTGACTTAGAATTTTATTTCATTTTTCATGTCCGTGGATCCTCCAAAAATCACGGCAGACCCACGGAAGAAAAAACGGGCACGGATCACGGTACAACGGAACCATGTTTTGCGGGACGTTAAAAAATACGGTCGTGTGCATGAGGCCTTAGGGTCAGGACTAGGCATGAGCAAATCGACTTCAGCGAGCACTCCGCATAGTATTAGAATGTATTGGTATAGATAAGCCGAAGTTATTACTTTGCAAAGTCTTGCGTAACTTCATAGATTAATTTTTACTGTATAAAACCATTTCCCAAACTCTTGTTCGGTTCCAAGGTACCACTCGCTTGCTCCGTACAGTATTGGTTCGAAGTTTTATGTGAGTCAACTTAAGGACATTCTAAAATTGTATTCTTCTTTAACCATTCTGTGGTGAAAAGACTTTTGATTGCGGTCGTTGACTCGCCTTCTTTAGATATTCAGCTCACAGACAGATGTCCTGACATTTTCCTTCAGAATTTGCTGGTATTATTCAGAATTCATTGTTGCATCAATGATGGCAAGCCACCCTGCCCCAGATGCAACAAAACAGCAAAAATAATGTGAAAACGGCATCTGGAAGCCAAACACTTCCCGAATACACTGAATTTAGTATTCTGTAATGCATAGATATCCATTACCGAATACAAGATGCAATCTAATGATTTAATGTTATAGTCACCTACAGTGGCTTAAAAAGAACTTAACCCCTTAAGGACTCAGCCCTATTTCACCTTAAGGACTTGGCCATTTTTTGCAAATCTGACCAGTGTCACTTTAAGTGCTAACTTTAAAACTCTTTGACTTACCCAGGCCGTTCTGAGATTGTTTTTTCGTCATATATTGTACTTCATGACACTGCTAAAATTGGGTCCAAAAAGTAAATTTTTGGGCATAAAAAAATACCATATTTACCAAACATTTAGAAAAATTAGCAAATTTCAAAGTTTCAGTTTCTCTAAGGGTGAATGCACACGGCCGTGTTCCGCGGCCGAGTGCGGGCCGTGGAAACCCGGCCGGGATTCCTGCTGACTGCTGGAGCGCACGGCGTCATGGGTTGCTATGACGCCGTGCCCTTCATGCAGCCACTGCTGGACAGTAATACACTAGTGTATTACTGTCCAGCAGCGGCTGCATGAAGCGCACGGCGTCATAGCAACCCATGACGCCGTGCGCTCCAGCAGTCAGCAGGAACCCCGGCAGGGTTTTCACGGCCCGCTCTCAGTCCGCAAACACGGCCGTGTGCATTAGGCCTAATTCTGTAATGCATAGTAATACCCCCAAAAATTGTGATGACTTTACATTCCCCATATGTCTACTTCCTGTTTGTAGCATTTTGGTAATGATATTTTATTTTTGGGGGATGTTACAAGGCTTAGAAGTTTAGAAGCAAATTTAGAAATTTTTCAGAAATCTTCAAAATCCCACTTTTTATGGACCAGTTCAGGTTTGAAGTCATATTGTGAGGCTTAGATTATAGAAACCTACCATTCTAGAAACTACACCCCTCAACGTATTCAAAACTGTTTTTACAAACTTTGTTAACCCTTTAGGTCTTCCACAAGACTTCATGGCAAATGGACAAAAAAAATGGAAGAATTTTGATTTTTTGGAAAAAAAATTCAGGAAAAAAACAAGGGTTAGCTGCCAAACAAAACTCAATATGGGTTGCCCTGATTCTGTAGCTTGCAGAAACACCCCATATGTGGTCCTAAACTACTGTTTGGCCAAACGGGAGGACATAGAAGGAGTGGAACACCATATGGGTTTTGGAAGGCAGATTTTGCAGGGCTGGTTTTGTTTATACCATGTCCCATTTGAAGCCCCCTGTTGCACCCCTAGAATAGAAATTTCAAAAAAGTGACTCCATCTAAGAAAGTACACCCCTCAAGGTATTCAAAACTGGGTTTACAAACTTTGTTAACCCTTTAGGTGTTCCACAAGAGTTAATGGCAGATGGAGAAAAAATTTAGAAATTTCTATTTTTTTGAAGATTTCCAATATAATCAATTTTTTCCAGGAATAAAACAAGGGTTAACTGCCAAACAAAACGAAACTCAATATGGGTTGCCCTGATTCTGTAGTTTGCAGAAACACCCCATATGTGGTTGTGAACTACTGTTTGGCCAAACGGGAGGACATAGAAGGAGGGGAACGCCATATGGGTTTTGGAAGGCAGATTTTGCAGGACTGGTTTTGTTTATACCATGTCCCATTTGAAGCCCGCCGTTGCACCCCTAGAATAGACATTTCAAAAAAGTTACTCCATCTAAGAAAGTACACCCCTCAAGGTATTTAAAACTGGGTTTACAAACGTTGTTAACCCTTTAGGTGTTCCACAAGAGTTAATGGCAGATGGAGAAACAATTTAGAAATTTCTATTTTTTTAAAGATTTTCCAATTTAACCCTTACTTTATTACTGGAAAAAATGGGTTAACAGCCAAACAAAACTCAAAATGGGTTGCCCTGATTCTGTAGTTTGCAGAAACACCCCATATGTGGTCGTAAACTACTATTTGGCTAAATGGCAGGACATAGAAGAAGGGGAACGCCATATGGTTTCTGGAAGGCAGATTTTTATGGACTGGTTTATTTACACCAGGCATCCTCAAACTGCGGCCCTCCAGCTGTTGTAAAACTACAACTCCCACAATGTCCTGCTGTAGCCTGATACCTGTAGGCTGTTTGGGCATGTTGGGACTTGTAGTTTTGCAACAGCTGGAGGGCCGCAGTTTGAGGATGCCTGATTTACACCATGTACCCTTTCAAGCCCCCTGATGCACCCCTAGAGTAGAAACTCCATAAAAGTGACCCCATCTAGGAAACTACGGGATAAGGTGGTTGTTGTTTTGGGACTATTTTAGGGGTAAATATGATTTTTGGTTGCTCTACACTTTTTTCAGGCAAGGTAAAAAAAAAAAAATTCTTAAATTGTTTCTACATTCGCTATTTAGTTTTGTGGAACACCTAAAGGGTTAACATAGTTTGTAAAGTAACTTTTGAATACCTTGAGGGGTGTAGTTTCTTAGATGGGGTCACTTTTTGGGAGTTTCTAGGCTACATCAGGTGTAAAAAAAAAAAAAAAACAGTCCATCAAAATCTGCCTTCCAGAAACCATATGGAGTTCCCTTCGTTCTATGCCCTGCCATGCGGCTATATAGCCATTTACGACCACATATGCAAACTACAGAATCAGGGCAATAAATATTTAGTTTTGTTTGGCTGTTAACCCTTGCTTTATTACCAGAAAAAAGGATTCAAATGGAAATTTTGCCCAAAAATGGGTGTTTTGGCACCGTTTTTATTTTATATTTTTAACGCTGTTCATCCGAGGGGTTTGGTCAAATGTTATTTTTATAGTGACGACTTTTACGCACGTGACGATGCCCAATATGTATGGCTCTCAGACTTTGGAGACACTAAGCAGGCATCCTAAAACTGCGGCCCTCCAGATGTTGTAAAACTACAATTCCCACCATGCCCTGCTGATGGCTGTAGGTTGTCTGGGCATGCTGTGAGTTATAGTTTTACAACATCTGGAGGGCCGCAGTTTGAGGATGCCTGCACTAAAACTAATATTTTTTTGGGAAAAAAAATATTGTTTCCGTGTCTCCAAAGTCTGAGAGCCATAGTTTTTTATGTTCTCTAGTGGACTGTTGGGGATTATAAAAATTTAGTACTCCATGGAAGTGTGATACTCCCTGAAGCAATCGATAACGCAGAGGCCCGGATGATTGGGGCAAGTGTCACACTGAGTGGTGGTGTCCTTCCGTATCCCCCTCTTGTGACACACTCTGCATCTTTTTTGGGTTCGTCCCTTCTTTCCAGTATGGGGGACCACACCTGGAAAGTGTTGGCCAGGGACAATCCGGGCACCTCCAATTCCCGAGGTACTCCGACCTGCTCTTTCCCGGTCCGACAAGATCAGGGCCTTAAGGACTGCCTCATAGAACTGGAGGAATGTCCCTGTGCTGCCAACGGTTCGGGATAGTACAAAAGATTTGTACATGGCAACCTGTACCAAGTAGACCGCAACTTTTTTGTACCATGCCCAGGTTTTGCGCATGGCATTATATGGCTTGAGGACTTGATCAGAGAGATCAACTCCTCCCATACCGATTGTAGTCGACGATACAATCGGGCTTGAGTACCGTTGCCGCGGTACCTCACACAGAGACGGGGGTGGTGCTTTTACTGTGGATTGTGGACAGCATAAGGACATCCCTCTTGTCCTTATACCTGACCAGCAACAGGTTTCCACTGGTAAGTGCACGGGTCTCACCCCTGGGGATAGGTACCTGGAGGTGGTGGGCAGGGAGGCCGTGTTGATTTTTCCGCACAGTCCCACAAGCGAACGTGGATCTGGCGGCAATGGACCTGAACAAGGGAATGCTGGTATAAAAGTTATCCACGTACAAGTGGTAACCCTTATCCAGCAGTGGGTACATAAGGTCCCACACGAGTTTCCCGCTAACACCCAGAGTGGGGGGACATTCTGGGGGTCCCAGGGTGCCTGCTGATTGAGTTCGGGCGGTGATTGGAAATACACATGACGTATCGGTACGTCATGTGTCCCCAACAGGTTAATAGTGTGGTCATTTTCGGTTACGGCAATGCTCATGATGTTTAATTTTTTTTTTATAGTTTCTTTATTTATTCTAGGGAAAAGGGGTGATTTGATTTTTATATTTTGTTAAACTTTTTTTTTTTTTACTTTCTTCTAACCCCTTAGGGACGCATGACGTACCGGTACGGCATGTTTCCCGAGTCCTTAAGGACCCATGACGTACCGGTACGTCATGGCATTAAATCGCGATTCCGGCACCACCTTCCCCCCCCCCCCCCCCCGTATCGGCAATCATTAATTTCATCTCAATTTGCCAATAACTCTTGTGGAACACCTAAAGGGTTAACAAAGTTAGTAAAATCAGTTTTGAATACCTTGAGGGGTGTAGTTTCTAGAATGGGGTCATTTTTGGGTGGTTTCTATTATGTAAGCCTCACAAAGTGACTTCATACCTGGAATGGTCCTTAATCACCTCCCGACTGCCTAACGCAGGGATGCGTCCTGCGGGCGGCCGGGTTATTCCTCCTTGACGCATTGATGCGTCATCTCGCGAGACGCAGTGCGGGTCGGCAAAAGGCGCAGAAGGAGTTGGTCACCAGCCTGCCAGCCAATAATCAGCGCTGGCAGGTTAATTACTTTTAAAATAACGAACTACAAGCCATATAACACATTATATTTATAAATAGAATGTGTTAAATGGCTTCTGTGCTCTCTGCTGGGTCCTTTTCGTCGGTTGGTCCCAACAGAGAGCACAGATCACAGTGAGTACACCAAGCACTACATATTTAGCCCCAGATCACCCCCCCATCACCCCAATTAACCCCTTGATCACCCCTGTCAATCACTAGTGAAAGGGAAAAAAAGTGATCAGTGTAAACTGTCACTTTTTTTTCCCACCAGTATTGACTGTTAGGTTTAGGTTAGCTTAGGCTCCTTTGGTAGGTAGTTAGCTTCAGTTAGCGCCCAGCCCACCGCACCACAGTCACTGATTCGCTGATTAGCGTATCGCTAATCAGCATTGGTACTTTATAGTATCTGTAAGTGATCAGAACTGATCACAGTCAGATCAATAATAGTATTAGTGTCACCTTAGCTCGCCCTCCACCCAAAACGCAGTGTTTGCCCAATCAGGCCTGATCGGTTGCCCACACGTGCGTTCACCCGTGCCCGCCCCGCCGCAGTGACAAATTTTTTATTTTTTTATCACTGCACAATCACTACACAAGCGCTGCGGCGATAAAAAAAAAAAAATCAGTTTTGATATTTTTTATCAATCGCAGCGGCTTCCTGTACTTCGCTAGCCTCCCATTTGTAAGACAGGCTTGCTTTTTTTCTTGGGTAGTCTCAGGGAATACCCCCTAAATTTAGTTGACCAAATGGCAAGTAAGGGGTATTCTTCCGAAGAGGCCTACAGGCTTCTGACCCAGTCGGATGAGGAATGGGAATCCTCATGTGACAAATCCAGCGGGTCAGAATACGAACCTGTAGAAAGCAGTGGCAGTCTGACCCGAAGTTCGGACGATGAGGTTGAGGTCCCTGATACCACCAGGTGTACCCCGCCCCGTGTTGCTAGACCACAGGTTGCGCAGGATCCGCTTCAAGGGCAGCAGAGTGGGGCTGGTGCTGTTGGATTACGTGGTAAGGCATACACCAGCAGCGCAGCCCATCCTGGACCTAGTACCAGCACTGCCGTAGAACATTGTGAAGTGGCAAGCACCAGAAGGGCAGTTGAAGCTGGTACGGTGGCACGTGCAGTAGTTCCCCCGTCGCAGCCACCGCACAGACAGGCCCGTAGAGCCCCTAGAGTCCCTGAGGTTCTGGCAAACCCTGATTGGCAGCCCCCATCTTCAGCCGCACCAGTAGTTCCCCCTTTCACCACCAAGTCTGGAGTTTGGGTTGAGACAGCTTTTTGAGCTGTTCTTCACTGCGGAGCTCTTTGACTTAGTTGTGGCAGAAACAAACCGGTATGCCACTCAATTTATAGCCGCCAACCCGGGAAGCTTTTATGCCCAGTCTTTCCGAGCTTAATAGATTTGAGACCATCCTGCGTTTCCTGCACTTTAGTGACAACAGCACCTCTCATCCCAGAGGCCACCCAGCTTTTGACCGGCTCCACAAAATTCGGCCCCTCATAGACCACTTTAACACTAAATTTGCTGATTTGTATACCCCTGAGCAAAACATCTGCATAGACGAGTCCCTGATACATTTTACCAGGCGCCTTGGCTTCAAACAATACATCCCAAGCAAGCGTGCCCGGTATGGGGTCAAATTTTATAAGCTCTGTGAAAGGGCCACAGGCTATACGCACAAATTTCGTGTCTATGAGGGTAAAGATCAGACCCTGGAGCTGGTCAGTTGCCCTGACTACCTGGGGAGCAGTGGGAAGACAGTCTGGGACTTGGTGTCACCCTTATTTGGCAAGGGATAACACCTTTATGTGGACAATTTCTACACAAGTGTGCCCCTCTTCAGGCATTTGTTTCTAGAACAGATTGGCTGCTGTGGCACCGGGCGAACTGCTCGCGGCGAAATGGAGAGATAAGCGTGACGTTTACATGCTCTCCTCCATTCACGCAGACACGACAATCCAAATTGAATGGGCAACCAGTGTCATTGAAGAACCCCTCTCGGTCCACAACTATAATTTGCTCATGGTAGGGGTGGACTTCAATGATCGGATGCAGGAGAGTACCCAGGAATTTTGTATTTTTTTTTTTAATTTTTGCGCTGATTCTTTTACTTGGCGATTCTAAAAGCTCTGTAGGAATGGGCCACGCCCATTATTAAAAGCCCCTCCTACATATAATTGGCCACTCCCAACAAACACTGTACAGCTGACATTCTATAGTTGCGGCCTGTCTCTACACATCATACGGAGAGAGGGGGAGGTCTGTCCTGGGGCAGCAGGCAGATGGTGGGGGGAACCACAGGCCTTGAGCAGGATCTGGGGAGGGAGGAGAGCGGAGGAGCTTTCTGGCTGCAGCCGGCTGTTTATTGTATGATTTGAAGCAGGCAGTGCAGCCAGGACAGACCTCCCACTCTCTCCGTATGATGTGTAGAGACAGGCCGCAACTTTGGCTGTCCTCACCCAGCTCTGAATCCTCCTTCTGCAAATGGCAGGGGGAGGAGCCAGAGCATCTCCTCTCCTACATAGCGCCCCATACCTCTTACATCCGGTGATGTCACCTTTGTTGTAGACATTCTCTTTCCTCATCTTCTCCATTCAGACCAGACCGCCATGATGATTTTTCAGCCATCTCCCGTCTCTGCAGAGATTAACAAACAGACATTAGTTTCCCACATTTCCATCATCTTCACATCTTCTGAACACCCTTTCCTGCCACCCCCAATACTGTGCCCACTGTGCCCCCAATACTATACTGCAGAAACAGTCCCCCTGGAAATACTACTACCACACAGATAGTGCCCCAATATTGTGCCTGCTGTGCCCCCAATACTATACTGCAGAAACAGTCCCCCTGGAAATACTGCTACCACTCAGATAGTGCCCCAATACTGTGCCCGCTGTGCCCCCAATACTATACTGCAGAAACAGTCCCCCTGGAAATACTGCTACCATACAGATAGTGCCCCCTTCAACAATTATTGGCACACAGTGCTCTAAAAAAATAACTGCGCCCAGACACTAATAGTATAAAGATAATGTCCCCCAAAAATTATTGAACCCCCGTTTAGTGCCTGCTGTTGAGCTAATGTCCCCATAATGTATGCCAGTATAAAATACCCCTATATAGTGCCCCAGTAAATGCCCTCACAGTGCTCCTCTCCCCTTCCCCATAGTGTCGCCCATAATATGCCAGTAAAAAATGCCCCTTCTAAGTGCCACCATATGCCCCAATAGTGCTCATCTCCCCCATAGTGCCTACCATAATGTGCCAGTAAAAAAATGCCCCCTTAGTGCCACCAGATGCCATAATGCCCCCATAATGTGCCAATAAGAATAAAGGCCCCTTTAGAGCCCCCACTTCCCCTTAGTGCCCCCAAATAATGCCCCTATAGTGCCACCAGATGCCCCATAGTGCCATTCTCCCCTATAGTGCCCCCATAATGTGTCAATAAAAAAAAAGCCCCTTTAGACCCCCCAGATGCCCCCATAGTGCTCCTCTCCCCCATGGTGCCGCCCCATAATGTGCCAGTAAAAAATGCCGCTTCAAAGTGCCACCATATGCCCCAATAGTGCTCCACTCCTCCATAGTGCCGCTCTCCCCTATAGTGCCTCCCATAATGTGCCAGTAAAAAATGCCCCCTTAGTGCCACCAGATGCCATAATGCCCCCATGTGCCAATAAGAAAAAAAGGCCCCTTTAGAACCCCCACTTCCCCATAGTGCCCCCAAATAATGCCCCCATAGTGCCACCAGATGCCCCATAGTGCCGTTCTCCCCTATAGTGCCCCCCATAATGTGTAAAAAAAAAGCCCCTTTAGAGCCCCCATAGTGCTCCTTTCCCCCATGGTGCCCCCATATAATGCCCCTATAGTGCCACCAGATGCCCCCTAGTGCCGTTCTCCCCTATAGTGTCCCCCATAATGTGTAAAAATAAAAAAAGCCCCTTTAGAGCCCCCATAGTGCTCCTCTCCCCTATGGTGCCCCCCAAATATTGCCCCTATAGTGCCACCAGATGCCCCCTAGTGCCATTCTCCCCTATAGTGTCCCCCATAATGTGTAAAAATAAAAAAAGCCCCTTTAGAGCCCCCATATTGCTCCTCTCCCCTATGGTGCCCCCCAAATATTGCCCCTTTAGTGCCACCAGATGCCCCCTAGTGCCGTTCTCCCCTATAGTGCCCCCCATAATGTGTAAAAAGACCTGCTGGACCCCCCCTGTAGGTGCGCCACTGATCAGATGTTGGCTCCTTATTTACTCTCCCCAGGACCAGACGCTGGTATAAGAAGGTGTCTGTATACCTAATTCAATTGGCTATGTACAATAGTTTTGTTCTCTACAGTAAGGCTGGGAGAACAGGATCCTTCCTCAAATTTCAGGAAGAGATCATCGAGAACCTCCTGTATCCAGGAGGTTCCGTGGCCCCATCCACCAGTGTAGTGAGCCGTCTACATGAGCGATATTTCCCCAATGTCGTTGCTGGTACCTCAAACCAAGCGTCACCCCGAAAAAGATGTTGTGTCTGTAGCAGGAGTGGAATAAGGCGTGACACCCGCTATTTCTGTCCTGACTGCCCTGACCACCAGTGGCGTACATATAGGGGTCGCAGTTGCGACCGGACCCGGCACCCCAGGGGGCCCGGCCGCCTGCGGACCCCTGGCCCCTGCTGCAGCTGCGTCTGACTTCTATCTGATCTCATTTTCTCCTAGTCACTTCCCAGTTAAGTTGCCCCCTCCTTGCGGTCAGCGCCGGGCCCGGGAAGGAGGGAGCACGGCGTCAATCCCGCGAGACCTGTGAACTCCTGTGGCAGGTCTCGCGGGAACATGCGCTCGCGGCGCACACCTAAACTCAAACGGGATCCGGACGTGATAGAGAGGACGGACGAAGAAGAGGAATGCCGAGGCGCCGACCGACCAGAAGATTCGAAGTTCTCCTGCCCTAGACAGCGCGGCAGCAGCCCCCAGCAGCTAAATCGACGGTAAGTAAGGAAAAGTCGTGGGCTGGGCCGCACTGACTCTGAGTCTGACTGACTCATCATCATCACTAATATGACACTCACTGGAGACTAGTAGTTGTTGGAGCAGTAGCCCTTGGCAGATGACTGGGGGGGGGAGGGTTTGCACACTGGCACTCTGGCAGGAAAAGCCCGCATCAGAGCACTGACTATTCGAGTTGGGGGCCCTGACCTGCTGAGAACAATGACCAGCAGCAGTGGGGCCCTGGGGAGCAGCCTGAATTTATTGATGGGATTGCCAGATTGGCGTCTTTGGGGCCTTGGCTGATCTGATCTGAGGGGTCATGGGGTGATCACCCCCCTGTCATTGATTACCCCCCTGTAAGGCTCCATTCAGACGTCCGTATGTGTTTTGCGGATCCGATCCATGGATGCGTGGATCCGTAAAACACATACGGACATCTGAATGGAGCTTTACAGGGGGGTGATCAATGACAGGGGAGGTGATCAGGGAGTCTATATGGGGTGATCAGGGGTTCATAAGGGGTTAATAAGTGACAGGAGGGGGGTGTAGTGTAGTGTAGTGGTGGTTGGTGCTACTTTACAGAGCTACCTGTGTCCTCTGGTGGTCGATCCCAGCAAAAGGGACCACCAGAGGACCAGGTAGCAGGTATATTAGACGCTGTTATCAAAATAGCATCTAATATACCTGTTAGGGGTTAAAAAAAATCGCATCTACAGCCTGCCAGCGAACGATCACCGCTGGCAGGCTGTAGATCCTGTCTCTTACCTTCCGATCCTGTGAACGCGCGCGCCTGTGTGCGTGCGTTCACAGGAAGTCTCGCCTCTCGCGAGATGGCGCACGAATGCGTCCAGGAGGAATGAATCGACCGCCTCCTGGACGCATCCGGCGTTATGCAGTCCGGAGGCGGTTAAAAGATAACTGTCACACTTAGACCCTAATTTCAATTTTCATATATGTAGTTACTAATAACATGATATTCCAGAATGAGTTACTATTAGGCTGACTTGCACCATATTTAATAAGATTCAGCCCTTTCCAACCAGTCTGCATAAAACTGCAATTTCACTATTCAGTTAAGATGGCCGCCACTGCCCTCACCCTGAGGCTAATCCCGTCTGCCCTCACTAGCCAGTAACAATAGCCCCCCAAAAGTGTCAGTAACCAGAGCCCTCCCCCTAATGGGTTAATTTCCTGCAGCACAAAGGGGTCCTCTTACCACATGTTGCTTTCATTTATACACTGAGCATTTATACACTCCAAAGAAAGTTGAATAAAAAGTGAACAAAAAGTCATGCACACTCCAAAATGGTATCAATAAAAACTAAAGATCGTCATGCAAAAAATGAGCCCTCACTGCTCCGTAGAGGTAACTATAAAAAAGTTAAGGGGTTCAGAATATGGAGATGCGGAGATTTTTTTTATTTTATTATAATACGTTTTTATGTTTTTCAGTACCAAACCACAAGAAAAACTATTTAGATGTGGTAATCATATTGACCTGGAAAATGAAGGCAACTGTTCAGTTTTATCACAAAAACAAAACTGGCCGATTTTTTTTTTTCAAATTCCAATTAATTTTTTCCAGCTTAATACTACATTGTATGCAATAGTAAACAGTGCCACTAAAAAGTACAACTTGTTCCGCAAAAAACAAACCCTCATATGGCTATGTGAAGGGAAAAATAAAAAAGTTCCAGGGAGTGGAAAATGCAAAATCGCATGGTCTTGAAGGGGTTAACAATTTCGCAGATTTATAGTAAAACCACATAGCTTGGTTTTTGCACACATCTGCTGTGCTGTGGTGAGTACATGTGTCTCAACTTTTGGAGGTGCAGTGTTTGTTACTACTGTACATGTGAAACACGGCCTGACTAAAACACATTGCATACACACGATGTGCAGTTTCTGGTAAACCGTGTGGCTCTGCTGCATAGCACAAAGACAGTTGACATGTGTGAAAGAGCCCTATATATTCATATTACAAGCTAGTGAAGGCTGCTGGCAGAAAGAGTTTATACTGTGACTCTAGCTGGCTGCTTTCTCTTTATATGGTGCCTTTCATTAGAAGTGCACAGTATCCCCACAACTGACAGAAACATGACTTTATATTGATTGACGAATAGGCAGAGGTTTCCTTTCACAGTGAATGGGGGAGCATCCAATCAGAGCTGCTGATGTTATCAGCTGTTGCTAGGCAGAGTAAGGAATCATTCCCTCAGACATTTGAAAGGCTGTAGAGCTGAGAGAAGGAAGTGCACTAGTCTGAGGTCCTGTCAGAATTGCCCCTGTAACCCAAAAGGTTTTGTGACTGAGGTGAGTATGCCCACAGATGGCATAAGGGTAAACGTATTTGAGAATTCATCTCCTCAAGAGAGATATCCATGTAGAAAAGGAGAGAAAAATAAATGTTTATCTAGTGTATGAACAGCATTAATTTACACTGATGTACAATGTGTGAGAGCAGAAGAGGCAGCACGACGGACTGGTAAATAATCATCAAAATATCTTCCTTCCACAGGGCTGAAGAAAGGGCAAGTTTTGTTAAAGGAGTTGTCTCATCTAGACATTTATGGCATGTCAATATAGTTATATCATAAATGTGCGATAGGTGTGGTCCCCAACTCTGGAACCTGCTCCTATCTCAAGAAGGGACACGCCATGTATGGAGAGCATGCTGCGTATATGTGGCTAGCTCCAGGGTGCACCACCTGCCAGGGGCGTCGCTAGGGTCTTAAAAGATCCGGCTCAAGCCTCAATGGATATGGCCCAGTTCTCTAAGTCGTCCCCCCTCCCCCTACACACCACATTTTGCTGCACTTGCTATACAGAAGCACATCCCTCTCACATCCAGGGCCTCCCAGGTGACGTCTCTTTGGATGAAGATCTTCTCTGTCATCATACTGTAACATTCGGTCCGAACATTTCTCTCAGCCGCCTCGTCTCTACAGAGTGTGACACACAGACATCTTAGCTTCCTCACATTTCTATCATAATCCCCCAACCTGGAGTCCCAACAGTGTTATCCTGCTGCTCACTGTGCTCCCCGATACCCCTAGATACTATCCTGAAGAAAAATTAGTGCCCCCATAGTAATACTGCCCCCTATAGTGCCCCCAACCATGATAATGCGAGTGCCCTCATTAGTAGAAGAGCCCTCCAGTATTCCCTTACAGAGCCCGCAGTACAAAAAAGGCCCCCTATTGTTTCTCTATGGTAATAAAGCTCTCTACGGACCCCCTCAGTAGTAATAAGGCCCCCCATAGTGCTCTTAGTAGAGGAATATGCGGAAATAATGCAGATCTATAAGTCCCTCCTATAGAGCAACACCAGCAGTCAAATAAGAAGGAAATAAGAGCAACACCAGCAGTCACTTTCTGTTTTTTACTGGTCCTAACAATTGCAATGATACCAAATGTGTATTTTATGGTATACTATTTGTAAAAACATACAGATATCGAACCCCTTCCCAGCCTTTGCCATACATGTACAGTGCAGGAGCTGTGCTTGCCCGATCAGGGACCCGGCTGTTAGTATCTGGCGGTATCTATCGGCATAGCTGTAAAAACTCCAGTGCCAGCAAATTAACCCCTTAGATGCCGTTGTCAATGCTGACCGCCGCATCTATGGCGTTTACAGAGGGAGAGGCCTCCCTCTCTCACCCCATTGGCTTCCTGTAATGCGATCACAGCGAGGCCTTACAAATGCCTTGGGGCCTGCCAGCTCCAAATTTCTGAGGCCCAGAAAACAGTGAAACTGACAGTTCAAAAGTAGTACAATACAGTATGCAAGGGAACAAGTGGGACAAAAAAAAAAAGTGAAATAAAAAGTACCATTTTCCCCCTCTAGCCACTGACTAGTAATGACCGGCTCTATAAAAATATCATATGATGTACCCTGTCAGGTGAATGCCGTAAAAAATAAACAAAACCGGTGCCAGAACAGCCATTTTATGGTCAACTCACCTCACAAAAAGTGTAATAACGAGCAATTAACAAGTAATATGTACCCAAAATTGGACCAATGAAAACATCAAATCATCCTACAAAAAAACAAGACCTCACACAAGACTGTCCTTATAAAAAAATAAAAAAATTATAACTCCCAGAAAATTAAGACACAAAAACATGATTTTTTTCTTTTCAAAAATGCTTTTATTGTGTCCCTATCTGTAACTAGGCATGAGTGAATGAAAAATCTGAAGTTAATTCGCATAAAACTTTGTTCCAATTCTGTATGGAGCAGGAGCTCAGTATAGTATTAGAATGTATTGGCTCTGATGAGCCGAAGTTATTGCTTTGCGAAGTCTCATGAGACTTCGGGTAATAGCTTCATAAATTAATTTGTACTGTAAAAAAAAACATTTCCCAAACTAGGGTTCGGTTCCATCTGAGCCAATACATTCTAATACTGTACGGTGCTCCTGCTCCCTACAGTATTGGAACAACGTTTTATGCAAATTGACTTCGAATGTTTCCCTTGTGAAAATGAAAATCTGGGGCTAGAGCAACATTTAAAAAAATAAAATATTTTTTTATTTTCACAGCAGTGGTTCTAAATTTTGTGAAACACTTGTGGTTCTAAATTTTGTGAAAATCACTGAGTACACCCCTGGTTAAATTCATTAAGGCTACATGCAGACGACCGCGCCTTCTTTGCGCAAACCGCGGATCCGCAAAAACGGAGGCCGCCCGTGTGCCTTCCGCAATTTGTGGAACGGAACGAGTGGGCCATTGTAGACATGCCTATACAGACAGGTCTCAGAACGGAGCAACGGATGCAGACAGCCCATGAAGTGCTGTCCACACCTTTTGCGGCCCCACTGAAGTGAATGGGTCCGCAACCGAGCCGCAAAAACTGCGGCTCGGATGCGGACCTGAAAAACGGTCGTGTGCATGAGGCCTAATGGTGTAGTTTCTAAAATGAGGTCACTTTTTGGGGTTTTCTTCAAATGTGACATGGTGCCCCAAAACCATTCCATCAAAATCTTCCCTCTAAAAACCATATGGCACTCCTTCCCATTTAAATCATGCAGTGTGTTCATACAGCAGTTTACGGCCACATATGGAGGTTTCTGTAAATCATTGGAAAAATAGATTGAAATGGAAAATCTTCAAATTTCACCTCCATTTTCCTTTAATTCTTGTGGAACACCTAAAGGGTTAACAACTATGTAAGATCAGTTTTGTAGTTTCTAAAATGGGGTCATTTATAGGTGCTTTTTATTATGTAAGCCCCTGAAAGTGACTTCATAACTGAATTGTTCTTGGATATTTTCCTGTAAAACGCTCAAGTGTGAACCAGGGCCATAGGGAAGCATTGGTTTTCACGTGTTGAGCGTTTTACAGCGGGTTTGAACGCGCTGTAAAACGCTCAGGTGTGAACTTAGGGTCATTTGCATATATATATATATATATATATATATATATATATATATATATATATATATATATATGTATGTATATATATTTTTTTTTTATCAGCAGTGCAGGTACATATGAACATGGGACCAACATAGAAGTTGCCAAGTGCACATGAGAGAGGTCAGCCAGTTTCATAGGTACATATGTGTTGACAGATGCCCTTTAACCCCTTGGATACCAGAGGTTTTTTTGTTTTCATTTTTCTTCCCTATCTTCCTGGGACCATAAAGTCCCTTTCACATGAGCATTGCACCCGCACTGAATCCGGACCCATTCATTTCAATGGGTCTGTGTACATGAGAGTTGTTTTTCACGCATGACTTGTGCGTTGCGGGAAAATCACAGCATGTTCTATATTCTGCGTTTTTCACACAGCCCTGGCCCCATAGAAGTGAATGGGGCTGCGTGAAAAATGCATCGCATCCGCAAGCAAGTGCAGATGCGATGCGTTCTTCACTGATGGTTGCTAAGAGATATTGTTTGTAAACCTTCAGTTTTTCATCACGCGCGTGAAAAACACGTCAATGCGCATTTCACCTGAACGAAAAAACTGAACTGAACGAAATCGCAGGCAAAACTGACTGAACTTGTTTGCAAAATAGTGCGAATTTTCCTGAACGCATCCGGACCTAATCCGTATAGTTCGTCTGCAAGTGGCCTAACTTATTATTTTTTTTCGTTCACTTATCCACATGAGATTTTTGGGAAAATTTTCCAATATAATCAATTTTTTCCAGGAGAAAAGCAAGGGTTAACTGCCAAACAAAACTCAATATGGGTTGCCCTGATTCTGTAGTTTGCAGAAACACCCCATATGTGGTCCTAAACTACTGTTTGGCCAAACGGGAGGACATAGAAGGAGGGGAACGCCATATGGGTTTTGGAAGGCAGATTTTGCAGGACTGGTTTTGTTTATACCATGTCCCATTTCAAGACCCCCCTTGCACCCCTAGAGTAGAAATTCCCAAAAAGTGACTCTATCTAAGAAAGTACACCCCTCAAGGTATTCAAAACTGGGTTTACAAACTTTTTTAACCCTTTAGGTGTTCCACAAGAGTTAATGGCAGATGGAGAAACAATTTAGGAATTTCAATTTTTTTTGAAAATTTTCCATTTTAACCCTTACTTTATTACTGGAATAAATGGGTTAGCAGCCAAACAAAACTCAATATGGGTTGCCCTGATTCTGTAGTTTGCAGAAACACCCCATATGTGGTCGTAAACTACTATTTGGCTAAATGGGAGGACATAGAAGAAGGGGAACGCCATATGGTTTTTGGAAGGCAGATTTTGCTGGACTGGTTTATTTACACCATGTACCTTTTGAAGCCCCCTGATGCACCCCTAGAGTAGAAACTCCATAAAAGTGACCCCATCTAGGAAACTACGGGATAAGGTGGTTGTTGTTTTGGGACTATTTTAGGGGTAAATATGATTTTTGGTTGCTCTATATTACACTTTTTTGAAGCAAGGTAACAAAAAATGTTAATTCTAAAATTGTTTCTACATTTGCTATTTAAAAAATTATTATATTAACATTAGTGGGTAGCTTATTTAAGTTAAAACGTAACATTTAATGTGATGTTTGAAATAAAATAATAGGCCCTTAAGTATAGAACACAAGATTATTGTAGCCACTGGTCACACTATTCTCCTAATAGATGGCGGAGGTGGAAGAGGACCGTATGTAGGGACAGCAATAAATGTTGACCGACAGGATGAAGGGTACTTAGATGGAAAGATACAGTGCTGGGACGAGGCCCTAAGTAACCCTTTCAATCTATATTCATAGACCTGGCTGGTAATCTGACCCTATTGTCACCCTCCCTAAGTGTGGACTGCCCAGCTTCGCCCAAAAGACAGAATACAGTCCTATTAGTAAAAGGCCAGATGGATTACAAAGGGGACATAAAGACTGGTTTGGTATGTGCAATGAGTAAAGTCCAAATAAAATGCCTTATTGATATGGGGCATCCATGGCTTAGTACTCAATTTGGTTTATGCACATATCCATCAAATTAGGTATATATGTGACTGTATGTTTATACTCTCGTCCTGGTGAACAAAGTGGCGTGTTCAGGACGACATAAACATACACACATATATACCAACAAAAAGGTATGGAGTGTCCCGACGCGTTTCCTTAATGATATCTAATTCATCAGGGGACAGGGAAAAAAAACAAGAACACAAAAGTTGCAGGAGTTCCCTTTAGTTAAAGGTATATATCTCCAGTCACAAGGGTGGAGTCACAGGGCAAATATTGTAAAGTGTGCGCAGGCAGGTCAAAAAGAGCATAGTGTTGGCCCTAAAGACCAATAATTCAGTTAGCCTCTTGGTCACACAACATGGGATGATGTCAAAGTTGAGCAGATACTTAAGTGTGCATAGCTGAATTGCATCAAAGCTGTCATTCATGTACACATATCTAACAACCCGGACCAATACCTGGGAAAAATCCCATTCATTAGATGCCCTAGTGAAACTCAAGTCCAACAGTAATAGTGTTACAACCAAGATTTAGGTTACAAAAATGTATCACAATGATTCACAGGTGTCTATATATTACACATTGCAGCAGACCTCCCAGTGCTAATAATGGCACTGGAGATTAGCGAGGTCTCTGCAGTGTCATAGATTCAAAGGTGCTGGATCCCTTTAGTGTGCAGGTATCACAGATCTATCAACTTATCTGTTCAGTCCCAGATGTCGACTGTTTCCAGACAGCGATGGGCGGAGAGTGCTCCCCGGCGTCCCGCGTGTGGCAATGGCCTATTGCCACACGCGGGACGCCGGGGAGCACTCTCCGCCCATCGCTGTCTGGAAACAGTCGACATCTGGGACTGAACAGATAAGTTGATAGATCTGTGATACCTGCACACTAAAGGGATCCAGCACCTTTGAATCTATGACACTGCAGAGACCTCGCTAATCTCCAGTGCCATTATTAGCACTGGGAGGTCTGCTGCAATGTGTAATATATAGACACCTGTGAATCATTGTGATACATTTTTGTAACCTAAATCTTGGTTGTAACACTATTACTGTTGGACTTGAGTTTCACTAGGGCATCTAATGAATGGGATTTTTCCCAGGTATTGGTCCGGGTTGTTAGATATGTGTACATGAATGACAGCTTTGATGCAATTCAGCTATGCACACTTAAGTATCTGCTCAACTTTGACATCATCCCATGTTGTGTGACCAAGAGGCTAACTGAATTATTGGTCTTTAGGGCCAACACTATGCTCTTTTTGACCTGCCTGCGCACACTTTACAATATTTGCCCTGTGACTCCACCCTTGTGACTGGAGATATATACCTTTAACTAAAGGGAACTCCTGCAACTTTTGTGTTCTTGTTTTTTTTCCCTGTCCCCTGATGAATTAGATATCATTAAGGAAACGCGTCGGGACACTCCATACCTTTTTGTTGGTATATATGTGTGTATGTTTATGTCGTCCTGAACACGCCACTTTGTTCACCAGGACGAGAGTATAAACATACAGTCACATATATACCTAATTTGATGGATATGTGCATAAACCAAATTGAGTACTAAGCCATGGATGCCCCATATCAATAAGGCATTTTATTTGGACTTTACTCATTGCACATACCAAACAAGTCTTTATGTCCCCTTTGTAATCCATCTGGCCTTTTACTAATAGGACTGTATTCTGTCTTTTGGGTGAAGCTGGGCAGTCCACACTTAGGGAGGGTGACAATAGGGTCAGATTACCAGCCAGGTCTATGAATATAGATTGAAAGGGTTACTTAGGGCCTCGTCCCAGCACTGTATCTTTCCATCTAAGTACCCTTCATCCTGTCGGTCAACATTTATTGCTGTCCCTACATACGGTCCTCTCCCACCTCCGCCATCTATTAGGAGAATAGTGTGACCAGTGGCTACAATAATCTTGTGTTCTATACTTAAGGGCCTATTATTTTATTTCAAACATCACATTAAATGTTACGTTTTAACTTAAATAAGCTACCCACTAATGTTAATATAATAATTTTTTGGATCTAAAGGGTCTAGCATTTCAGATATCACTATAGTGTGACCGACTATAATCGGTTGTGTTATTTTTTTTTACATTTGCTATTTAGTTTTGTGGAACACCTAAAGGGTTAACAATGTTTGTAAAGTAACTTTTGAATACCTTGAGGGGTGTAGTTTCTTAGATGGGGTCACTTTTTTGGAGTTTCTAGTCTAGGCTACATCAGGGGGGGCTTCAAATGGGACATGGTGTCAAAAAAAACAGTCCATTAAAATCTGCCTTACAGAAACCATATGGAGTTCCGTTCGTTCTATGCCCTGCCGTGTGGCTATATAGCCATTTATGACCACATATGGGGTGTTTATGCAAACTAAAGAATCAGGGCAATAAATATTTAGTTTTGTTTGGCTGTTAACCCTTGCTTTATTACCGGGAAAAAAAGGATTCAAATGAAAATTTTGCCCAAAAATGGGTGTTTTGGCACCGTTTTTATTTTATATTTTTAACACTGTTCATCCAAGGGGTTTGGTCAAATGTTATTTTTATAGGGCAGATTCTTACGGACGCGGCGATACCCAATATGTCTACATTTTAAAACTTATTTAGATTTTACACTATATTATCATTTTAGGAACCATAGCTATAGCCTGGGAGCTACAGTTGTTTTTTTTTAGTTGGACGACTATCTAATGTAGGGGCTCATTTTTTGCGGGATGAGATGCCGGTTTTATTTGCACTAATTGGGGGTGCATATGACATTTTGATTGCTCGCTATTACACTTGTTGTGATGTTAGGTGACAAAAAATGGCTTTTTTTTTTTTTACACTTTTTTTTTTTTTTTTTTTCCGCTGTTCATCTGGGGGAGGGGGGGGGGGGGGGTTGGGTTAAATGTTATTTTTATAGAGAAGATTTTTACGGAAGCGGCGATGCCCAATATGTATGGCTCTCAGACTTTGGAGACACTAAGCAGGCATCCTCAAACTGCGGTCCTCCAGATGTTGTAAAACTACAATTCCCACCATGCCCTGCTGATGGTTGTAGGTTGTCTGGGCATGCTAGGAGTTATAGTTTTACAACATCTGGAGGGCCACAGTTTGAGGATGCCTGCACTAAAACTAATATTTTTTGAAAAAAATAAAATGGTTTCCGTGTCTCCAAAGTCTGAAAGCCATAGTTTTTTATGTTCTCTAGGGGACTATTGGGTATTATAAAAATGTAGTACTCCTTGGAAGTGTGATACTCCCTGAAGCAATCGATAACGCAGAGGCCCGGATGATCGGGGCAGGTGTCACATTGAGTGGTGGTGTCCTTCCGTATCCCCCTCTTGTAACACACTCTGCATCTTTTTTGGGTTTGTCCCTTCTTTCCAGTATGGGGGACCACACCTGGAAAATGTTGGCCAGGGACGATCCGGGCACCTCCAATTCCCGAGGTACTCCGGCCTGCTCTTTCCCGGTCTGAAAAAATCAGGTCTTTGAGGACTGCCTCATAGAATTGGAGGAATGTCCCTGTGCTGCCAGCTCTTTGGGATAGTACAAAAGAGTTGTACAAGGCAACCTGTACCAAGTAGACAGCAACTTTTTTGTACTATGCCCAGGTTTTGCGCATGGCATTATATGGCTTGAGGACTTGATCAGAGAGATCGGGCTTGAGGACCATTGCCGCGGTACCTCACACAGAGACAGGGGTGGTGCTGTTACCGTGGATTGTGGACAGTACAAGGACATCCCTCTTGTCCTTATACCTGACCAGCAACAGGTTTCCACTAGTAAGGGCACGGGTCTCACCCCTGGGGATAGGTACCTTGAGGGGGTGGGCAGGGAGGCCGCGCTGATTTTTCCGCACGGTCCCACAAGCGAATGTGGATCTGGCGGCAAGGGACCTGAACAAGGGAATGCTAGTATAAAAGTTATCCACGTACAAGTGGTAACCCTTGTCTAGCAGTGGGTACATAAGGTCCCACACAAGTTTCCCGCTAACACCCAGAGTGGGGGGACATTCTGGGGGTTAAATACGGGAATCTCGCCCCTCGTACACACAAAATTTGTAAGTGTACACTGAGGTACTCTCACAAATTTTGCACACCTTCATGCCATACCTCGCCCACTTAGTGGGAATGTATTGGCGGAAACTGAGTCTCCCCTTGAACGCAACGAGAGACTCATGAACCGCGACCTCCCTTCCAGGTACGTAGCCCTGCTCAAATTTGGCCCCAAAGTGATCGATGACCGGCCGTATCTTATACAGACGGTCATGGGCAGGATCACCTCGGGGGGGGGGAAGGACATGCTGCATTATCTGAATAGGGGCAGGGGGGGTCTAGGGTCTCCAAGCAAAAATACAATAAGTTTAGATAAAGTTATTATTTTTATTTATTTTTCCCTAACTTTTCCCTTCTATCCCTGCCTAACAATGCCTCTCCCTCACTGACCCTAACCTACCTGGAGGGTGATGGGTGCAGGAGGGTGCAGGACGGTGAGGGCTGGAAGTTTGAATCTCGTGCCTCTCTCCCCTGCATCAATCAGCACCCTGGACAGCAGGCATCAGCACCATGGCCAGCACCGCTTCTCCAAATGTTCGTACTGTGATTGGTGGTGTGTAATCACACGATCGATCATAGTCTTTTTCCGGTTCATTGGGTTACCGGAGACCCGAATGGACCGGAAACGCAGCAAACCGCAGGTCTGAATTGACCTGCAGTTTTCTGCGATCGCTGATATGGGGGGGTCACATGACCCCCCCCCCGGCGTTGTGACAGGATGCCGGCTGAATGATTTCAGCCGGCATCCTGTTCCGATTAACCCCCACGGTGCCGCAATCGTATTTTAAACCCATGACGTATCGGTACGTCATGGGTCCTTAAGGACTCGGGAAACATGCCGTACCGGTACATCATGCGTCCCTAAGGGGTTAATGAATATTTTATTAAACATTTTGGTGAACTTTTCCAGAAACTGCCCCCCCCTTCCTCCCCGTCCATGCTACCCTTCCTCCCTCTTCAGTGTATGTATATATCGCAATCCTTACACCAGGATACTTTGAGGTCCACTTATTACAACTTTCAAGGGACTTCAATAAACTAATGGTATTCTTATTGTAAGAACAAAGAGTTCCAGGGATCTGTAGGGTTCAGTTTCAAAAACCACTCCGTATGTAGGAATGGCTGCACCACTTCCTGTGAAAAAAGCTGAAATGTATGGTCTCCATTTCCCCCAAAAATATTTTGTTAGTTTGGATTTTTGGTATTCTGCTTCAATTTTCTCCAAGTTTAGACATTTGTTAATGTCTTGAAAAGTTGCTGAAATAGGGGGGGAGGGGGGGTGGGGTGGTATTTCCCAGCAACCAGTGCCTTAGAAGGCTCCTCTTGGCTGCTAAAATTACTACATGTATCACTGGGGGAAATTTTGCCTTAGCTGTTTCTGTTTGTTTGTGGAATAAAAATAATGTTGGGTCTAAAGGGAGTGTCACCTGCATTTTGTGTTTGATGTCATGTACGAAACTCTCCCAGAATTCCTTCACCTTCGGGCAAGACCACAGACCATGCAGAACATCTGTATTTGATAATTGACATTTTGGACAGTGTGTGATCCTGCCCGCGGTTATTTTCATTGGATCTCTAGGGGTATGGAAACCATATATTGCTTTGTGCATTATTTTATATTGAGTCTCTCTCCATATTTCATTTCCTATGCATTTGCACATCCTTCCCCATCCTTCCACTATGTCTCCGGGAAGGTCCAGCTCTGGAAATTCGCGAAGCCAGCCCTGGAACAGTGCCGCGTCTCCCCTCCGGGATATTACCTCGTTCACCGTCCCATATATTTGGGCTAGGTAAGATATCGAGTTATTTGATCCCACTAAGGCACGGGTGTCAAACACAAGGCCCGCGGGCTGAATCCGGCCCGCCAGACCTCGTCATGTGGCCCGTGTAGCCGCCGCCGGCCGCCAGCCTTCACCTTTTTATTATCACTTCCTGCAGGCAGCCCCCGCTCCTCCCGGCTCCTGTATCAGGTGTATCAGCTGTGAGGGAGGAGGGGCTGGAGGCCGGCATCTGCTTTTATAATGACATCGGGGCCCGTGCAGTGACTATTCTACTACACGGGCCCCGCTCACTGTATAATCGTATCTCTAATAGTTAATGGTTACCGTATGTATATAATCGCATAAGGAGCGCTGTGTATTGCCGGTACTTACAACTACAAGCGCTTGCCGAGAGGAGAGAGGAGGCAGACAAGGAGGATGGGCGCTGGCAGTGTGAGTCATACGTCACGCGCCTGCGCCGCCCACTTTATGAATGAAGCAGGCGGCGTGGGCGCATGACGTATGACTCGCGCTGCCAGCGCCTGTCCTCCCGGCCTGCCTACTGCCTCCTCCTTCCTCTCGGCGAGCGCTTGTTAGCAATTTGAGGGTGTCGCCGTTGGGTGTTGTTCCCAAGAAGGAGGCGAATAAATTTCGCCTTATACATCATCTGTCGTTTCCGAGGGGCTCCTCGGTCAACGACGGGATTGACACGGAAGTTTGTTCTGTAGTATATTTGTCGTTTGACGCGGCAGTGGGTTGGGTGAGGCGTTTTGGGGCAGGGGCATTGATGGCGAAGACTGACATTGAGGCGGCGTTTCGGTTGTTGCCGGTTCATCCGGAGTGTCAGCATTTGTTGGGGTGTTTTTGGGATGTTTTTTTTGTGGATCGTTGTTTACCCATGGGGTGTTCGCTGTCGTGTTCTTACTTCAAAACGTTCAGCTCGTTTCTGGAGTGGGCGGTTGTGGACTCGTCAGGTTGTGACTCGCTGATTCATTACCTGGACGATTTTTTGTGTATTGGCCCCCCAGGATCGCGGGTTTGCGCTTTGTTGTTGGAAACGTTGGGGTCTGTTTTTGGGAGGTTTGGGGTTCCATTGGCGGAAGGCAAGACGCTGGGGCCGGTGACGGAATTGAGTTTCCTTGGCATTGTGATTGATTCGGTGAGGATGGAGTGTCGGTTGCCGGGGGATAAGCTGGAGGATCTGAAAAGCTTGGTGGCGAGGGCGATTCGTGTGAAGAAGTTGCAGTTGAGGGAGATTCAATTGCTTTTGGGGAAGCTTAATTTTGCTTGTCGGATAATGCCCATGGGCCGAGTGTTCTGCAGGCGGTTGGCGCAGGCGACTGCAGGGGTGGTAGTTCCGCATCATTTTATCCGGTTAGGGAAGGAGCTGCGGGCGGACTTACTGGTTTGGAATTCTTTTCTGGACCAGTACAAAGGTCGTTCGCTGTTTATGGGTGGAGTTGTGGAGGCTTTTGATTTTGAGTTATTCACTGATGCGGCGGGGGGTTCGGGTTTTGGGGCTTTTTGTGGCGGTCAGTGGTGTGCTGGAATGTGGCCGGCGGCTTGGGTTGAACGGGGTTGGGTATGGAATTTGGCTCTGCTAGAATTGTTCCCCATTGTGTTAGCGGTTTTGTTGTGGGGGGAGCGTTTCCGGGACCGGAAGGTTCGTTTTCACTGCGACAATATGGGGGTGGTTCAGGCGATTAATGGCCTGTCGGCATCGTCGCTGTTGGTGGTGCGGCTGCTGCAGCGGCTGGTGTTGGAGTGCTTGTCGCTTAATGCCTGGGTTGTAGCGGTGCATGTGCCTGGGGTGGACAATTGTATTGCTGACGCCCTTTCTCGTTCGCAGTGGACTCGTTTTCGGCGGTTGGTCTGGAGTGTCCGGCTTGCCTGTGGGAGCTGTTGGAGGAATGTTAATGGGGCTTATTCGGGCGTCCTTGGCTCCGGGTACGTGGGATATGTATATGAGGGCCTGGAGGGCCTGGTAGGATTGGTGTTCGGTGTTGGGTGAGGGGATGGAGGAGCCGGAGTTGGCTTTGTTAATGTTTTTGGGTCATGGTAGGGAGCAGGGTTGGTCGGTCAGCAAGGTTAATGGTTACATGGCTGGGTTGGCTTTCGGGTTTAAGGCGCGGAGGATGGTGGATGTTACGAAAGCTTTTCTGGTGGTGCAGGCGCTGAAAGGGTGGCGGAGAATGGGTGCTGGGGTGGATGGGAGGAGGCCGGTTTTGTTTGGGTTGTTGCTTCAGTTGGGGGGTCAGTTGAGGGGGGTCTGTCGGTCGGAGGGGGAAGCGCGGTTGTTTTGGTTGGCTTTCTCGCTGGCGTTTTTCGGGGCGATGCGTGTGGGGGAGTTAGTCTGTCCTTTGGTGAGTCGGGTGGGGGGTCTGTTAAGGGGGGATGTGGAGTTGTTTGCGGACAGGGTGGAGTTTGTTATCCGGCGGTCGAAGACAGATACGTTGGGGGGGGTCGGAAGGTGGTTTTTCGGATTGACGGTTGCGATATGTGCCCGGTTCTATGTTTGCGGGAGTATGGGATGGGGGTTGGGGGGGTGGGGTCCCCCTTGTTGGTCCATGCGGATGGCTCCTTTTTGTCTCGATTTCAGTTCTCGGCTGTTTTTTCTAGATGTTTGAGCCGGGCGGGGATGGATGGGGAGGGGTATTCTAGCCACTCCTTTAGGATTGGGGCGGCGACGGAGGCTGCTAGATGGGGCCTGGGTGAGGATGTTATTAAACGGATTGGACGTTGGGAGTCGGCAAGGTTTAAGTCCTATGTTCGTTTGGATCGCTTATAGTCGAGGGTGTGTGCTGGGTTTGGTGTGTCAGTGTAAAGTTGTGGTATTGTTCTTTTGTTTTCTTTCGTTGCAGGTGAGGCGCCCGCTCCGTTGTGGATTCTGGGGCATTCTTATGTCTTCTGGGGGGCTGTCCGGGCAGCGGTTCGGCCGGACGATCAACAGCTTGGCTTTGATAGAGAGTCTGCGGTGGTATGGTGGATTGGGAGGCGGGGTATGGTGTGGAAGGGGGTATTGCCTGAGGTTCACAGGTTTGTAAGGATGGATAGGGCGCCGGATGTGTTGATGGTCCATGCGGGGGGAAATGATTTAGCGGCGAGGCCTATTCGGGAGCTGATTAAGGAGGTCAAATGAGACTTCTTGCGGTTGTGGTCTTTGTTTCCAGGTATGGTGACTGTATGGTCTGACATTGTTCCTAGGCGGGTGTGGAGGGAGGCGCTGTCGGTGGATGCGGTGAATGAGGCGAGGGTGAAGGTGAATAGGGCGATAGGGCATTTTATGGCGAGGAACGGGGCGGTTGTAGTGAGGCATAGGGAGTTGGAGGCTGGAGTGGGGGTTTTATGGAGATCGGATGGAGTGCATTTGAATGCGGTGGGGTTGGATATGTGGAGTTTGGCGCTGCAGGAGGGCATTAAGGTGGCCCTGAGGTTGTGGAGGGACGCCCAGAGTTGAGGTGGTCAAGTTGGTGGCGGTGGGGGGGGGGGGGGTCCTTGGAGTTGGTCATGGTGGAATCTGAGGACAATTGGGGGGGCCCCCACGGTTGGGGCTGGACTCCCAGGTGGACCGAGAGGTTGTGGTGAATCGAGGGGGGGTCATTCGGTGGTGCCTTTGAGCTGGGCGTTACGGCTGGAGGCAAGAATGTGGCTCATCCTGGTTCGGCAGCTCAATGTTTGGGGCTTCAAGGACCTCCCCCCATTGGGGGTTTACAGTATTATGTATGTTATGTTGTAATTGTTATTTAATAAACGGCTGCTGTGGCCATTACATTTCCAGCTGGTGGTCTGTGTTTTATTGGGTATGGGGCTCAGTGGCGGGGAGGTGTAATGGTGGAAAAGGGGGGGTTTTAGAAGGTGGCTATTAAGGTGAATGGAGATGGCGAACGAGAAATAACCAATACCCTCGTCATGCTAATAACGCTGGGGCTGGGTACATATTTGGTGATATCTTTATGGCATCTAAGATTGCTAATACTTTTCTAATATTGTATACTGTTGATCTTCCCACTATAAACCCTGTTTGATGACTTGACACCAACTTAGGCATGATCATTGACAGCCTGTCCGCCATTATTTTCGCCAGTACTTCATGTCGTTGTCAGTTAGCAAGATCGGACGGTATGAAGACGGCAGAGTACCGTCTCTTCCTGGTTTCGGTAATACCTTTATATATGCTGTGTTCATATCTGCAGGTATTGAGAGCCCTTTAAATATTTGGTTATATAGAATTGTGAGTGTGGGGGCTGTTTTAGGGGCCAATATTTTATAGAATTCATTGGTATAGCCATCTGGGCCTGGGGCTTTACCATTTAAAACTTCAATCTCTGTAACGGGTTGATTAAGTTTCGTCATGTCCTCTTCTGATATTTGCATTAACAATGAGAGATATTCGTGCGCATCGCCTCTATGGATTTCTTGGTCTGTGTTCGCATATAGGGCTTTATAAAAGTTGCGTAAAATCCCCACTATCTGGGGTTGTGACTCACTGTCCCTTTTGAATTTATTAGGGTGGGTATTGTGGATGTGTATCTTTGACCTTTAGCCAGGTTCGCCAGGAGTTTACCCGAAATGGTTCCCAAATTTAAATAAATGATCCTCTCTATTTAGGCCATAATATTCTTCTTTCTGTTTTAGCCACCCTTCATAATTTGCTTTGGTTACCATCCATTGTTGTCTATTTAGTGGAGATGGATTTGCACGAAATTTTGTATAGCTTGCCCGTAATTCTTTTGATAGTTTCTGAATTTTAGATTGAATGTTTTTTCTTAAGGTGAAGGTTATAATTTGTCCCCACATAAGCACCTTTCCCGCTCTCCATATCAGGTGAGGGTCCCGCTTTCCGAGTTCGTATCCCAATACTCAATCCACCAATGTGTGAGCTTTTCCTCAAATTGTTCATTTTTAGCTAAGTCTGAGGGGAATCTCCACACGTAATCACTCCCTCTTGGGACCGTATCTAACATGTCTAATATGACCGGGGAATGGTCCGATATGACAAGGTCACCTATCTCTATTGACGTCATTTTCTGCAGTACATTCCCAGATACAACATTTTTTTTTTTTGTGAATTAAGATCAAAACATCACCTTTTCTCCCTGCTGCTGGTGCGCCCACTACCCGGCCCACCCACAATCTTTGCATGCGGTCATAATCCGATTTCCTGGAGGTGTGTTTCTTGTAATAAGGCGACATCTGCGCCCAACCTTTTTAGATGTCTTAATACCATCAGTCGTTTCTGTGGGGAGAAGTGTTTTTTCTTGTATTAGTATCCTGCCTCCCTTTTAGTCCAGACCCAGTGCTTTAAATTTGGTGATTTCAAAAATTGGTCAATTTTAGAAGACTCTGTTGGTTTCTGTCCTGACTTAAACAAGGTCAAGTCCGTTGAACATCTATTCTGTTTAGTAGCCATCTTCCTGGTCTTTTTCTGTCTAATCTCTTTACCCCTATACATACAGTTGTGTTCAAAATTATTCAACCCTCACTGAAATTGAGTGTTTTGGCCAGTTTGACATTGTTTTGATCATTTCAGTCATCTTGTTTACAATTAAATCAAAGAGACACTTGTAAGTCAGACAAATATAACATAACATTTATAATGAAATAACCACAAATGTCTTTTCTGTGCTCACATCATTATCAGTTTTATTCAACCCCCAAGTGATATTCAATCTTAGTACTTAGTACAACATCCTTTTCCAGTTATAACAGCTTTTAAACGTGAAGCATAGCTTGACACAAGTGTCTTGCAGCGATCTACGGGTATCTTCGCCCATTCTTCATGTGCAAAAGCCTCCAGTTCAGTCACAGTCTTAGGCTTGCGCGCTGCAACTGCTTTCTTTAAGTCCCACCAGAGGTTCTCAATCGGATTTAAGTCTGGTGACTGCAATGGCCACTTCAAAATGTTCCAGCCTTTAATCTGCAACCATGCTCTAGTGGACTTGGAGGTATGCTTGGGATCATTGTCCTGTTGAAAGGTCCAATGTCTCCCAAGCCTCAGATTTGTGACGGACTGCATCACATTTTCATCCAATATCTCCTGGTACTGAAGAGAATTCATGGTACCTTGCACACGCTGAAGCTTCCCTGTACCTGTAGAAGCAAAACAGCCCCAAAGCATGATTGACCCCCCGCCATGCTTCACAGTAGGCAAGGTGTTATTTTCTTCATAGGCCTTGTTCTTCCTCATCCAAACATAGCGTTGATCCATGGGCCCAAACAGTTCTAATTTTGTTTCATCAGTTCACAGAACACTATCCCAAAACTTTTGTGGTTTGTCCACATGACTTTTGGTATACTGCAGTCGACTCTTCTTATTCTTTGGAGACAGCAAGGGGGTGCACCTGGGAGTTCCGGCATGGAGGCCATCATTACGCAGTGTGCGCCTTATTGTCTGATCTGAAACTTTAGTACCCACATCTGACAAATCTTTTTTCAGTTCCTCAGCAGTCACACGGGGACTTTTCTCCACTCTGCGCTTCAGGTAGCGCACAGCAGTCGAAGTCAGCATCTTCTTTCTGCCACGACCAGCTAGCGTTTCAACAGTGCCCTTTGCCTTGAATTTGCGAATGATGCTTCCTATGGTGTCTCTTGGTATGTTTAACATCTTTGCAATCTTCTTATAGCCATTGCCCTTCCTGTGAAGAGAAATCACCTCTTCTCTTGTCTTCCTGGACCATTCTCTTGACTTCACCATGTTTGTAAACACACCAGTAAATGTCTAGAAGGAGCTGAGTATCACAGTCCTTTTAAATCTGCCAAATTGGTGCTTATTATGCTTGATTGCTGCTCCTTGACATCCACAGGTGTTTTCAATACCTGATCGAAAACACTTGAATGAACCTCTGTTCTTAAGAGGGGTAGTCTTTAAGGGGTTGAATAATTGTGTCAATGAAGAAATACCCCAAAAAACATTTAATACTGTATTACAAAAACAATTGATGTCATTTTAGTTGCATTTGGTTCTTTAAAAAGTCCTTGTAAGATTTAATTCTGAACACAATTACAAATGTACACTAAATTCCCCAAAACCCTTTACAGCATTGGGGGTTGAATACTTTTGAACACAACTGTGTGTGTGTGTGTGTGTGTGTGTGTGTGTGTGTATATATATATATATATATATATATATATATATATATATATATATATATATATATATATATATATTTATTTTTTTCCTTCCACTTCTTCAAAAAAGGTGGTGAGGAGATAGAGTGAAGTGACCACGTCACTCTCTCTCCTCACCACTTTTTTTAATATTTTTTTTTAGTAATTAGTTGACAAAACTAGGAAAATAGGGATTAAGACTAAGGTTAGGTGAGGCAGAGAAATGAGCACACTGCATGTTCCGGGGGGAACAACAGGGATAGATCTCACCAGTCTAGGCTCTTCCAATCCGGTTCAGCTCACAGCAGGAGTCCAGAAGTGTCCTACAGATCGAAAAAGGAAAACAATCCACCAATTAAGCAGTCAGGGAAACTGAAGACCCGGAATCCCGGCAGGATCACGCCACAGCAGGGAGACAACACCAGGAGTTCAGGAGGTGTCAGAGTCACGGCAGGGAGACATCTGGGCAGCAGACGACCTCAGCCAAACACGAAGGCACACAGAAGTGAAGGAACGCCACCATGCACAAGCGGGAGGGGGCGGATGGGGGCGGGGGGGGGGGTAGCGCTCAGAGCTTTCACTCCCTCCACTCCCGATGTGATCGTAGCACCGGGGAACACAGAACACAGCAAAGAGGTCAGCACATACTCCAGAATCGCGATGCAGCATGGCGTCCACTACATGCTACGGAGGCAAGCCGGCATTGAGGGAGGAGCGCGATGCTACACAATCACGTCATCACGTCTACCACCCATATATATTATAAATTTTGTTATTTATGTATTTTTTTTTTTTATTATACGGAAAGGGGATAAGGGGATTTAAATTTTTATACTTTTCTTAAAAAATTTTTTTTTAACCACTTCAGGACCGCCACACGCAGGATTGCGTCCTGGCGGCGGCCCTGATATTACTCCTGGACGCGCCGATGCAGCCACTCGTGGGACACGAGATTTTGGGCAGAGCCGGCCTGCACATGCGCAGTGCGGGCCGGGAATCGTTACAGGAGAAGTTCGTCACCAGCCTGCCAGCCAATGTTCATCGCTGAACAAAAAATCGAATCAGAAGACATATAACACCTCATATTTATAAATATAAGATGTTAAATGGCTTCTGTGCTCCTCTGCTTGTCCTTTTCGTTGGTTGGTCCCAGCAGAGGAGCACACATCACAGTGAGTACACCAAACACTACACTTAGCCCCCAGATCACCCCCCCCCCATCACCCCAATTAACCCCTTGATCACCCCTGTCAATCACTAGTTAAAGGGAAAAAGTGATCAGTGTAAACTGTCACATTTTTTTTCCACTAGTATTGACGGTTAGGTTTTAGGATAGTTTAGGCCCCTTTGTTTGGTAGTTAGCGGCCAGCCTACCGCACCGCAGTCACTGATTCGCTGATTAGCGTATCGCTAATCAGCATTGGTACTTTTAGGCCTAGTTCACACTTCAGTGTTTGGTCAGTGATTTCCATCAGTGATTTGTGAGCCAAAACCAGAAGTGGAGCCTCCACAGACATGAGGTAGAAGGGAAAGATCTGCTCCTGTTCTGTGTTTAGAGTTGCACCTGGTTTTGGCTCACAAATCACTGATGGAAATCACTGACCAAACACTGAAGTGTGAACGAGGCCTTATAGTATCTGTAAGTGATCAGAACTGATCACAGTCAGATCTATAATAGTATTAGTGTCACCTTTGTTTGCCCTCCACCCAAAACGCAGGCCTGATCGTTCGCCCACATGTGTGTTCACCCACGCCCGCCCCGCCGCAGTGACAACAGTTTTGATATTTTTTATCAATCACATCGGCTTCCGATACTTCGCTAGCCTCCCATTTGTAAGACAGGCTTGCTGTTTTTCTTGGGTAGTCTCAGGGAATACCCCCTAAATTTAGTTGACCAAATGGCAAGTAAGGGGTATTCTTCTGAAGAGGCCTACAGGCTTCTGACCCAGTCGAATGAGGAATGGGAACCCTCATCTGATGAATCCAGCGGGTCAGAATACGAACCCGTAGAAAGCAATGGCAGTCTGACCCAAAGTTCGGACGATGAGGTTGAGGTCCCTGATACCACCAGGCGTACCCGGCCCCGTGTTGCTAGACCACAGGTTGCGCAGGATCCGCTTCAAGGGCAGCAGAGTGGGGCTGGCGCTGTTGGATTACGTGGTGAGGCATACACCAGCAGCGCAGCCCATCCTGGACCTAGTACCAGCACTGCCGTACAACATGGTGAAGTGGCGAGCACCAGAAGGGAAGTTGAAGCTGGTACGGTGGCATGTGCATTAGTTCCCCTGCCGCAGCCACCGCACAGACAGGCCCGTAGAGCCCCTAGAGTCCCTGAGGTGCTGGCAAACCCTGATTGGCAGCCCCAAACTTCAGCCGCACCAGTAGTTCCGCCTTTCACCGCCTAGTCTGGAGTTCGGGGTGAGACAGCTCAGATCGGATCGGCACTGGGGTTTTTTGAGCTGTTCTTAACTGCGGAGCTCTTGGACTTAGTCGTGGCAGAAACAAACCGGTATGCCACTCAATTTATAGCCGCTAACCCGGGAAGCTTTTATGCCCAGTCTTTCCGGTGGAAACCTGTCCAAGTTTCCGAATTTAAAACTTTTCTGGGCCTTCTCCTCAACATGGGCCTAACAAAAAAGCATGAATTGCGGTCATATTGGTCCACGAACCCAATTCATCACATGCCCATGTTCTCTGCTGCCATGTCCAGGACATGATTTGAGACCATCCTGTGTTTCCTGCACTTTAGTGACAACAGCACCTCTCGTCTCAGAGGCCACCCAGCTTTTGACCGGCTCCACAAAATTCGGCCCCTCATAGACCACTTTAACACCAAATTTGATCAGATCAGATTTGTATACCCCTGAGCAAAACATCTGCATAGACGAGTCCCTTATACATTTTACCGGGCGCCTTGGCTTCAAACAATACATCCCAAGCAAGCGCGCCCGGTATGGGGTCAAATTGTATAAGCTCTGTGAAAGAGCCACAGGCTATACGCACAAATTTCGAGTCTATGAGGGTAAAGATCAGACCGTGGAGCCGGTCGGTTGCCCTGACTACCTAGGGAGCAGTGGGAAGACAGTCTGGGACTTGGTGTCACCCTTATTTGGCAGGAGTAGCATCTTTATGTGAACAATTTTTACACAAGTGTGCCTCTCTTCAGGCATTTGTTTTTTGAACAGATTGGCTGCTGTAGCACTGCGCGACCTAGTCACCGGGGCTTCCCCCAACGGCTCGTTACCACCCGTCTTGCAGCGGGGAGAGGGCTGCCTTCTGTAACGAAGAACTGCTCGCGGTGAAATGGAGAGACAAGCGTGAGGTTTACATGCTCTCCTCCATTCACGCAGACACGACAATACAAATTGAACGAGCAACCAGTGTCATTGATAAGCCCCTCTCGGTCCACGACTATAATTTGCTCATGGGAGGGGTGGACTTCAATGACCAGATGTTGGCTCCCTATTTACTTTCCCGCAGAACCAGACGCTGGTATAAGAAGGTGTCTGTATATTTATATTTGTATATTTAATTCAATTGGCACTGTATAATAGTTTTGTTCTCTACAGTAAGGCTGGAAGAACAAGATCCTTCCTCAAATTTCAGGAAGAGATCATCAAGAACCTCCTGTATCCAGGAGGTTCTGTGGCCCCAACCACCAGTGTAGTGAGCCGTCTACACGAGCGACATTTCCCCAATGTCATTGCTGGTACCTCAAACCAACCGCCACCCCAAAAAAATGTTGTGTCTGTAGCAGGAGTGGAATAAGGCGTGACACCTGATATTTCTGTCCTGACTGCCCTGACCACCCTGCCCTATGCTTAGGGGAGTGTTTCCGGTACACTATTAGCATAGGGATTGCGTGACACAGGACAGGCACACAGGGCTCTTAGGGCCCTTTCACTCACAGCTGCTGCAAACCTCTCCTTTCACCTGGGACAAAGTGCATAATGTACTTCGCCACATCTCTGGGCGATTTGCGCTTTGCACATTGTCCCATGGGGAAGAAGAGGTTTGTCCTATAAAGGTAAAAAAAGCAAAACAAAAAAAAAGTCACCAGTAAGCAAAAAAAGTGAATGTTCTGTTCCAAAAGTTCAATAAAGTTTATAAATCTTAATGTTCTGAACAAATGTTATATAAAGTTAATGTTAATATATTTATTGCGTTGCGGCCTTTTTTTTTTTTTTTTTACCTTCTAGGTGGACCAACAGATTAACCAGCTGCAGCACTGATGTGCATTCTGACAGAAGCATTCCGCTGCTGTCAGATTACACAAAAGTCGGTGTATGCGGCGCTGCAAGACAAGGTTTCTCCTCTGCAGTAAAAAAGATACGTTTGCCGAGGCTTATGAGCTGAGGGGCGGTGTTCATATGCTTTGGTAAACACTTTGTATATAAAGAAAATAAAAAATAAATCCCGGCAATGATTTATTCATCCACATGTGAATGGAGAAATCGGCTTCCCCAGGGCATACGAGCTGAGTGGGTTTGGATGTTGGGCGGAGCTCCTATGTCCTGGCGCCTTTCCACGATGCTCATTACCCGTATGCTCAATATAAGGAGAACAGCAGAAACTCCTAATGCTGGCCATACATGTAATGATTGTGGAGACCCTCAAATGCCAGGGCAGTACAAACACCCCACAAATGACCCCATTTTGGAAAGAAGACACCCCAAGGTATTCGCTGAGGGGCATATTGAGTCCATGAAAGATTGAACTTTTTGTCCCAAGTTAGCAGAAAAGGAGACTTTGTGAGAAAAAACAAAAAAAATCAATTTACGCTAACTTTTGCAAAAAAAAAAAATCTTCTATGAACTCGCCATGCCCCTCATGGAATACCTTGGGGTGTCTTCTTTCCAAAATGGGGTCACATGTGGGGTATTTATACTGCCCTGCCATTTTAGGGGTCCTAAAGCGTGAGAAGAAGTCTGGAATCCAAATGTCTAAAAATGCCCTCCTAAAAGGTACTCATTGGAATTTGGGCCCCTTTGCGCACCTAGGCTGCAAAAAAGTGTCACACATGTGGTATCGCCGTACTCAGGAGAAGTTGGGCAATGTGTTTTGGGGTGTCTTTTTACATATACCCATGCTGGGTGAGAGAAATATCTCTCTAAAATGACAACTTTTTATTAAAAAAAATAGGAAAAGTTGACTTTTATAGAGATATTTCTCTCACCCAGCATGGGTATATGTAAAAATACACCCCAAAACACATTTCCCTACTTCTTCTGAGTACGGTGATACCATATGTGTGACACTTTTTTGCAGCCTAGGTGAGCAAAGGGGTCCAAATTCTAAAGAGCACCTTTTAGGATTTCATAGGGCATTTTTTACACATTTGGATTTCAAACTACTTCTCACGCATTAGGGCCCCTAAAATTCCAGGGCAGCATACCTACCCCACAAATGACCCCATTTTGGAAAGAAGACACCCCAAGGTATTTTGTGATGGGCATAGTGAGTTCATGGAAGTTTTTATTTTTTGTCACAAGTTAGTGGAATATGAGACTTTGTAAGAAAAAAAAAAAAAATCACAATTTTCCGCTAACTTGAGACAAAAAATTAAAACTTCTATGAACTCACTATGCCCATAAGCGAATACCTTAGGGTGTCTACTTTCCGAAATGGGGTCATTTGTGGGGTGTTTCTACTGTCTGGGCATTGTAGAACCTCAGGAAACATGACAGGTGCTCAGAGCTGCTTCAAAATGCAGAAATTCACATTTTTGTACCATAGCTTGTAAACGCTATAACTTTTGCACAAACAAATAAATATACACTTATTGCATTTTTTTTTATCAAAGACATGTAGAACAATAAATTTAGAGAAACATTTTATAGAAATGTAGTTTTATTTGAAAAATTTTACAACTGAAAGTGAAAAATGTCATTTTTTTGCAAAAAAATTGGTAAATTTTGATTAATAACAAAAAAAGTAAAATTGTCAACAGCCATGAAATACCACCAAATGAAAGCTCTATTAGTGAGAAGAAAAGGAGGTAAAATTCATTTGGGTGGTAAGTTGTATGACCGAGCAATAAATCGTGAAAGTTGTGTTGTGCAGAATTGTAAAAAGTGGTCTGTTCATTAAGGGGGTTTAAGCTAGGGGAGCTGAGGTGGTTAAAATGTTTTTGTAGCCAGTGTTTGAGGCTACAAGACTCATATATTTTTTTTATTTTATTCAATATTATCATGTTTCGTAGAGAAGCATGATAATAGCTGAATTGCTAATTTCTTATATTGGGTTGCCACCTGATGGCCAACATAAGAATTGCAGCTCGAATACCCTGGGTCTCTTCAGAGAGACCCAGCTGATTGAAATCAATTCCTGCCATCCTCATTGGCCGCAGGAGATGCCGGTAAGAAGCCTGGAAGCGTGCACTTCAATGACAGCAATTGACTTTAATAACCACTTTAATGACTGTGATTGCAGGGCCGTTTGAAGGAATTTGGGGGCCCCAAGCAAAATAGACATGGAGGCCCCCCCTCTCCACACCCTCCCCACCTTACGCACGCAAAGCCTACAGGAACCACAGTATAGCCATACAGTTTAAGTTCACCCACACTTTATATAAATAAAAAAGGAGGTTTACAGTGCAAATACTGTGGATGGCACTGTTTAGGGGGGATCTGTGGATGGCACTGTTTAGGGGGGAGATCTGTGGATGGCACTGTTTAGGGGAGGGGGGATCTGTGGATGGCACTGTTTAGGGGGGATCTGTGGATGGCACTGTTTAGGGGGGAGATCTGTGGATGGCACTGTTTAGGGGAGGGGTGATCTGTGGATGGCACTGTTTAGGGGGGATCTGTGGATGGCACTGTTTAGGGGGGATCTGTGGATGGCACTGTTTAGGGGGGAGATCTGTGGGTGGCACTGTTTAGGGGAGGGGGGATCTGTGGATGGCACTGTTTAGGGGGGATCTGTGGATGGCACTGTTTAGGGGGGATCTGTGGATGGCACTGTTTAGGGGGGAGATCTGTGGGTGGCACTGTTTAGGGGAGGGGGGATCTGTGGATGGCACTGTAGGGGGATCTGTGGATGGCACTGTTTAGGGGGGATCTGTGGATGGCACTGTTTAGGGGGGATCTGTGGATGGCACTGTTTAGGGGGGAGATCTGTGGATGGCACTGTTTAGGGGGGAGATCTGTGGGTGGCACTGTTTAGGGGAGGGGGGATCTGTGGATGGCACTGTAGGGGGATCTGTGGATGGCACTGTAGGGGGATCTGTGGATGGCACTGTTTAGGGGGGATCTGTGGATGGCACTGTTTAGGGGGGAGATCTGTGGGTGGCACTGTTTAGGGGGAGATCTGTGGATGGCACTGTTTAGGGGAGGGGAGATCTGTGGATGGCACTGTAGGGGGATCTGTGGATGGCACTGTTTAGGGGAGGGGGGATCTGTGGATGGCACTGTAGGGGGATCTGTGGATGGCACTGCCATCCACAGATCCCCCTACAGTGCCATCCACAGATCCCCCTCCCCGACGCTCACAGCAGTATATTTATAAACTAATCAGTAACTACTTTAACTTTATTCATTGCTCATTGCTGAGCTCTTAACTTGGATTATTTGGATATCTCTTACTTTGTCTTCGCTCCGGTAACTAACAGCAGGCAGTGCAGGCGGTGCTCACTCACTGACGTCACGCGCCTGCGCCGCCTAGTGGGAGGAGCAGGCGCCTGACGTCAGTGACAGTGAGTGAGCGCCGCCCCCCGCTGCCTGCTGTTAGTTACCGGAGCGAAGACAAAGTAAGAGATATCCAAATAATCCAAGTTAAGAGCTCAGCAATGAGCAATGAATAAAGTTAAAGTAGTTACTGATTGGTTTAAAATATACTGCTGTGAGCGGCGTGGCCCTGTATATTCTAACCCCCAGGCAAGCATCCCCATCCCCATGGGAACGCCTGGGGGTTAGAATATACCATCGGATTTGAGTTTTTGCGATTTCACTGAGCTCGTAAAACTCAGATCCGATGGTATATTCTAACCCCCAGGCAAGGGGTTAGAATATACCATCGGATCTTCTGAGTTACTCTGCTTGGCCCCGGGCCAGCTCGGGGCCCCAACCAACTCGGGGCCCCAAGCAATTGCTTGTTTTGCCTGTCCCTTAGCGACGGGCCTGTGTGATTGACATTATTGCCGGTCGCGGTAATTAGCCACGGGTCTCTGCTGTTTGAAACAGCAGAGACCCTTTGGCCATGGTGCCCACTGCAGATGCTAGCGGGCTCCATGTTTACCCATCGCTCATGCTCCATACATGTAGGGTGCTGGTAGCGAAAGGGTTAATTGAATGGGAGTAGCGCTAAGTAGATAAGGTGGTTTTGTCACATACATTGATCTCTTGTTGACATTCTAATTCCCAGAGGGGCATTTTGTTCAGTTATGGTCTTTAACCACTTCAACCCCGCTAGCTAAAACCCCCTTAATGACCAGGCCACTTTTTACACTTCTGCACTACACTACTTTCACCGTTTATTGCTCGGTCATGCAACTTACCACCCAAATGAATTTTACCTCCTTTTCTTCTCACTAATAGAGCTTTCATTTGGTGGTATTTTATTGCTGCTGACGTTTTTACTTTTTTTGTTATTCATCAAAATTTAACGATTTTTTTGCAAAAAAATGAAATTTTTCACTTTAAGTTGTAAAATTTTGCAAAAAAAACGACATCCATATATAATTTTTTTGCTAAATTTATTGTTCTACATGTCTTTGATAAAAAAAATGTTTGGGTAAACAAAAAAAATGGTTTGGGTAAAAGTTATAGCGTTTACAAACTATGGTACAAAAATGTGAATTTCCGCTTTTTGAAACAGCTCTGACTTTCTGAGCACCTGTCATGTTTCCTGAGGTTCTACAATGCCCAGACAGTACAAACACCCCACAAATGACCCCATCTCGGAAAGTAGACACCCTAAGGTATTCACTGATGGGCATAGTGAGTTCATAGAACTTTTTATTTTTTGTCACAAGTTAGCGGAAAATGATGATTTATTTTTTATTTTATTTTTTTCTTACAAAGTCTCATATTCCACTAACTTGTGACAAAAAATAAAAAATTCTAGGAACTCGCCATGCCCCTCATGGAATATCCTGAGGTGTCTTCTTTCCAAAATGGGGTCACTTGTGGGGTAGTTATACTGCCCTGGCATTCTAGGGGCCCTAATGTGTGGTAAGTAGTTTGAAATCAAAATGTGTAAAAAATGACCTGTAAAATCCGAAAGGTGCTCTTTGGAATGTGTGCCCCTTTGCCCACCTAGGCTGCAAAAAAGTGTCACACATCTGGTATCGCCGTACTCAGGAGAAGTTGGGGAATGTGTTTTGGGGTGTCATTTTACATATACCCATGCTGGGTGAGAGAAATATCTTGGCAAAACACAACTTTTCCCATTTTTTTTATACAAAGTTGGCATTTGACCAAGATATTTATCTCACCCAGCATGGGTATATGTAAAATAACACCCCAAAACACATTGCCCAACTTCTCCTGAGTACGGCGATACCAGATGTGTGACACTTTTTTGCAGCCTAGGTGGGCAAAGGGGCACACATTCCAAAGAGCACCTTTAGAATTTCACCAGCCATTTTTTACAGATTTTGATTTCAAACTACTTACCACACATTAGGGCCCCTAGAATGCCAGGGCAGTATAACTACCCCACAAATGACCCCATTTTGGAAAGAAGACACCCCAAGGTATTCCGTGAGGGGCATGGCGAGTTCCTAGAATGTTTTATTTTTTTGTCACAAGTTAGTGGAATATGAGACTTCGTAAGAAAAAAAAAAAATCATCATATTCCGCTAACTTGTGACAAAAAATAAAAAATTCTAGGAACTCGCCATGCCCCTCACGGAATACCTTGGGGTGTCTTCTTTCCAAAATGGGGTCATTTGTGGGGTAGTTATACTGCCCTGGCATTCTAGGGGCCCTAATGTGTGGTAAGTAGTTTGAAATCAAAATGTGTAAAAAATGACCTGTAAAATCCGAAAGGTGCTCTTTGGAATGTGTGCCCCTTTGCCCACCTAGGCGGCAAAAAAGTGTCACACATCTGGTATCGCCGTACTCAGGAGAAGTTGGGGAATGTGTTTTGGGGTGTCATTTTACATATACCCATGCTGGGTGAGAGAAATATCTTGGCAAAACACAACTTTTCCCATTTTTTTTATACAAAGTTGGCATTTGACCAAGATATTTATCTCACCCAGCATGGGTATATGTAAAATGACACCCCAAAACACATTCCCCAACTTCTCCTGAGTACGGCGATACCACATGTGTGGCACTTTTTTGCAGCCTAGATGCGCAAAGCGGCCCAAATTCCTTTTAGGAGGGCATTTTTAGACATTTGGATCCCAGACTTCTTCTCACGCTTTCGGGCCCCTAAAAATCCAGGGCAATATAAATACCCCACATGTGACCCCATTTTGGAAAGAAGACACCCCAAGGTATTCAATGAGGGGCATGGCGAGTTCATAGAATTTATTTTTTTGGGCACAAGTTAGCAGAAATTGATATTTTTTTTTTTTCTCACAAAGTCTCCCTTTCTGCTAACTTGGGACAAAAATTTAAATCTTTCATGGACTCAATATGCCCCTCACGGAATACCTTGGGGTGTCTTCTTTCCGAAATGGGGTAACATGTGGGGTATTTATACTGCCCTGGCATTTTAGGGGCCCGAAAGTGTGAGAAGAAGTCTGGAATATAAATGTCTAAAAAATGTTATGCATTTGGATTCCGTGAGGGGTATGGTGAGTTCATGTGAGATTTTATTTTTTGACACAAGTTAATAGAATATGAGACTTTGTAAGAAAAAAACAAATAAAAACAAAAAACAATTTCCGCTAACTTGGGCCAAAAAAATGTCTGAATGGAGCCTTACAGGGGGTGATCAGGAAGTCTATATGGGTGATCACCCCCTTGTCATTGATCACCCCCCTGTAAGGCTCCATTCAGACGTCCGTATGTGTTTTGCGGATCCGATCCATGTATCTGTGGATGTGTAAAAATCATACGGACGTCTGAATGGAGCCTTACAGGGGGGTGATCAATGACAGGGGGGTGATCAGGAAGTCTAAATGGGTGATCACCCCCTTGTCATTGATCACCCCCCTGTAAGGCTCCATTCAGACGTCCGTATGTGTTTTGCGGATCCGATCCATGTATCTGTGGATCCGTAAAAATCATACGGACGTCTGAATGGAGCCTTACAGGGGGGTGATCAATGGCAGGGGGGTGATCAATGATGGGGGGGGGGTGATCAGGGAGTCGATATGAAGTGATCAGGGGTTCAAAAGGGGTTAATAAGTGGCAGGGGGGGTGTAGTGTAGTGTAGGTGGTGTTTGGTGCTACTTTACACAGCTACCTGTGTCCTCTGGTGGTCGATCCAAACAAAAGGGACCACCAGAGGACCAGGTAGCAGGTATATTAGACGCTGTTATCAAAACAGCATCTAATATACCTGTTAGGGGTAAAAAAAAATCACATCTCTAGCCTGCCAGCGAGCGATCGCCGCTGGCAGGCTGGAGATCCACTCGCTTACCTTCAGTTCCTGTGAACGCGCGCGCCTGTGTGCGCGCGTTCACAGGAAATATCGGGTATCGCGAGATGACGCGCCGATGCGGCGTTGAGCGCCCAGCTGCCGCCTCCGGACCGCAGATCTGCGTTATGCGGTCCGGAGGCGGTTAAAGGGAACCTGTCACCTGGATTTTGGGTATAGAGCTGAAGACATGGGTTTCTAGATGGCTGCTAGCACATCCGCAATACCCAGTCCCCATAGCTCTGTGTGCTTTCATTGTGTAAAAAAAATGATTTAATACATATGTAAATTAACCTGAGATGAGTCAAAGCTTGAAAATATGACTCTTCTCTGGTCACAAAAGTAAGATATGACTCCATGGGAATTTGCATAAAAGGCGGGAAGTACAAAAACGCATAATACTTATTGAATTTGTCTGCAAATGAAATTAAAAGTGTAATTCATATGTTTAGGGTAACACAATGAACATTTAGAAACGCTCAGTGAGGGTAGCATAGTAGAGGTGAAAGGTTCCCTTTAAATACTGCATTATTAGTTGATTCTCTGATTTTGGTGATACTTTCACCTCGTTTTTAGGAATTCACAGTTGAACATATCACTTTTCATTTTCTCTTTTTTTAGGCCTCTTTGACACGTGTCCGGATAAGGTCCGGATGCGTTGTGGTAAACCCGCGCGAGTAGGTACAAAATTGCAGTCAGTGCAATATGTTTTGCACGCGCGTGATAAAAAACAGAATGTGGTACCCAGACCGGAACCCAGACTTCTTCACAGAAGTTCGGGTTTGGGTTAGGTGTTGTGTAGATTGTATTATTTTCCCTTATAACATGGTTATAAGGGAAAATAATAGCATTTTGAATACAGAATGCATAGTACAAAAGGGGCTGGAGGGGTTAAAAAAAAATAAAAAAAAATTTAACTCGCCTTAATCCACTTGTTCGCGCAGCCCGGCTTATCTTCTGTCTTCTTCTTTGAGGAATAGGACCTTTGATGACGCCACTGAGCTCATCGCATGGTCCATCACATGATCTTTTACCACAGTGATGGATCATGTGACGTACCATGTAATGAGCGTAGTGACGTCATCAAAGGTCCTATTCCTGAAAGAAGAAGACAAAAGAGATGCTGGCTGCGCGAACAAGTGGATTAAGGTGAGTTAAATTTTATTTTTATTTTTTTAACCCCTCCAGCCCTATTGTACTAAGCATTCTGTATTCAGAATGCTATTATTTTCCCTTATTACCATGTTATAAGGGAAAATAATAATGATCGGGTCTCCATTCTGATCGTCCCCTAGCAACCGTGCGTGAAAATCGCACCGCATCCGCACTTGCTTGCGGATGCTTGCGATTTTCACGCAGCCCCATTCACTTCTATGGTGCTTGCGTTGCGCACAAACGCACATAATAGATCTTGCTGCGATTTTCACACAACCCACAAGTGATGCATGAAAATCACCGTTCATGTGCACAGCCCCATAGAAATGAATGGGTCCGGATTCAGTGCGGGTGCAATGCGTTCACTTCACACATTGCACCCGAGCGGAAAACTTGCCCGTGTGAAAGAGGCCTTAGAGTTGCATTGCCCACAAAAAGTTAGGCCTCTTTCACATGAACGACTTTTCCGCGTGGGTGCAATGCGTGAGGTGAGCTCATTGCACCCACACTGAATCCGGACCCATTCATTTCTATGGGGCTGTGCACATGAGCAGGGATTTTCACGCATAACTTGTGCGTTGCGTGAGAATCGCAGCGATCTCTATATTGTGTGCAAGAGGCCTTACAGTGATATTATATCAAGAAAGTAGGGCATTTAAGTAGAAGCATGCAATGTTGATTTCCTCATCTCAAACAATTCATTGAAACAAAAGCCAACAACAGTCGTGGGTATATGTCTCAATAACTTGTCATGTGGCCTTGATCAGCAATTACAGTTTGACAACATCTCATGCTGTTCATAAGCAGTGATGGCCAGTTCGCAGTGTTCGCCAGCGAACACATGCGGGCTTCCATCTTAACTCACAAGTCCGGCAATGCACAGGTAAGCCCTTACCTGTGCTGCGAGCCGGTCTGAAACAAATGCGGTCACCGGGAGCAGGCAGTTCTGAAAACAGCCGCCGGGGCCTTCATCGGAACTGCCTTCTCCCGGTGACCGCATTTGTTTCAGACCGGCTTGCGGCACAGGCACAGGTAAGGGCTTACCTGTGCATCGCCGGATTTGTGAGTCAAGATGGCAGCCCGCATGTGTTCGCTGGCGAACACTGCGAACGGGCCAATCACTGTTCATAAGTCGACTTATTGTCTGCTGAGGCATGTCATCCCACTCTTCTTAAACTGTGGCCCTCAGGTCATTGAGGTTCTGGGGTACAGAGTTACAAGCCTCTACACAGCGACTTAGCTGATCCCATAGGTTTTTAGTGGGATTCAGGTCTGGAAAAATTGAAAACCAACCCCTTTGAGGTACCCCAGTCTCCAGCAGCCATTCCCTAATGATGCGACCTCGATGAGCTGGTGCATTGTCGTCCATGAAGATTAAATTAGGCCTGTGTTGTTAATGCAGAAGCACGGGATTGACTGGATTAAAGATGTTATTTAAGTAGTATGGGCTTGTCACTGTACCATTCAGAAAGTGTAGGGCAGTTTTGTATTGACCAGACACACCTCCCCACACTGTAACACCAAACCCAAAAGAGGCTGATGCACAGCACCTTCCTTGCTGTCTCCAACATCGTTGATGGCTATCATTTCTGCTCAGCGTGAATTGACTTTCAGCGGTGAATAGCACTGAGGCCCACTGCTCCCTAGTCAATGCAAAAGGATGACGCCTGTGGTCAGTTACCCTTGCAGGTCGTCTAGCATGCAGACAATGCTAATGTAAGTGGTTTTGAATGGTCTGATGTGACACTTGAGTGCCATTGGCATTCATCATCCGGTACCCCAGGGAATTGTTCACAATAAAGCTGTCAGTGTGGGATGTGGCAAAAGGACTTACACTTCTATGCCTTTCTGTGACTCTTCCAGTCTCTCTGTATCGCTGTTGCAACCTGCTGATGACACTGACACTCTAAGCTCAGCGGCCACTTTTGTCTAAGAACATCCTGCTTGAAGCCTTGCAATGGCGAGGTACTGTTGATCAATTGTTAGGTGTCATCTTGTTCTCATTATGTCGAACTGTGATCCGCATGATGAGGAGGACTGTTTAAATACCAATTTTAATTGAACCAGGAGATGTATTGGGCAATTCATGGATTAAATACCTGTTGTGAATTTTGCCATTAGGCTCCTTGTTAGAGAACAAAAAGTTGTGCAAAAAATATATAACTTCTCAGGTAACAAAGTGCCTCTAAAAAAAAAGTGTTTGTTCCAAACTATATTCAAAACTACAATAAAATTGGGCAAAATGGCAAATTTAAGCCATGTGATCTATTTTTATTATTTATGTCTATAGATGTGGGAAAGGAAGTAATACCCACTTCAGATGCCATTTTCATTTTACCCCAAGTAATTGTCTCGACATAAAATTTTACCTAGTGAAAGAAGCTGTCATTGGACCTACCTCACAATCGGATTGCAATTGAACATTGTTTCACAGCAAAATTATATTATTATACAGTATCATTAAGAAAATGTATTGTAGCTGCAACATTTCGTTTCTATTTTTTCTTTATTTATTCATTCCATGTATCTGTCTTAAAATGGATGAATATTGAAGAATATGCTTATTTTTGATATTTTATAGGACCAACAACAATGCAAGAAGAAATTTGCTTTACTAAACTAACAGGTAATAAATCCACTGTAACATCCCAATAATGTCATTGAATAGAAATAGCATTTCATAGTTATGATCCTGCAATAGATAATAAATTGTGGAACGCACTGGACCACATTAATTTTCATTTCACACCCAAGGGATCTTTTTAACAAATCTGATGGGTATCGCTCAATATTATCAAAACTAACGTATAGTTAAAGGGGTTATCCAAGAGTATAAAGTGTCCCCCCATGTGCAGGGCCCCCCACATGGAATATACTTACCTCGCTCCCCGCGCTGCAGCTAGTCCCCGCACTGCAGCTGCTGCTTCTCCCTGTGCATGGATGAAAACATCCGTTGTTGGGGGAAGCAGCCAACGGCAGGCAGGGACGAGATTGAGCCTTCCTAGCATCGCGGGTAACACTAGGGAGGCTCGTCCCCATCCCTACCTGCCGATGGCTGCTCCCCCTCAACACTGGATGTTTTTATCCATGCACGGGGAGAAGCAGCAGGAGAAGCGGCGCAGGGAGTGGGGACTCAGGTAAGTATAATCTATGTGGGGGGGGGGGGACGCTTTATACTCTTGTATAACCCCTTTAAAGTAATGTACAAAATTAAAATCAGACATCATATGGTACATGTCAATATCTTTACAACAAACCTAGAACCAGCACCATACCTCACATGGATCCAGAGATCTCCCCAACCTCAGTGAGCTGGACAGAGAATTTAAATGACAAACAGCAGGTGGCGCTATACAGATAGATTTTAGTGAATAACTCAATAGCTAAACTGAATTTTTAATTACATGCAATTACAAAAGTATTCAGATCCAAGTGCATCAGAGTTGGCACTGGAACTGAGGATAGTCCATAAACCATCCTGAGGATTGTCCATCAATATCAAAATCCTGGACAACCCCTTAAAGAGGACCTTTCACCTGAAAATGAAAGTTAAACTAAAGATATAGCCTTACTTACATGCCCCTGGAATTGCTTATTCAGTCATTCATTTTTCAATCAGTGCCCCCGTTTGTCCGCGCTGCCACCCGGAATATTTGCCTCCTTGTATGCAAATGAGCCATTCGGCTCAACTGGACGGGCCTTCAAAAGTTCTCCCGGGCGTTCTCCCGAGGGAGAAGACGCTCCAGTTCTCGTGAGATTCGCGAGAACTGGAGCGATTTCATCCATCCGGAGCCGGCGCCATATCGGGTAATCGGTAGTATATTTACGCCACCATATAATCGCTAATGTCCTTTCCTATGCTCGTTAGCGATTTATCTTTGGGATTCTTGGTCCGTGTAAAGTGCCCTTTAGGCTCTGTGTAAACTCTTTGTATAAGCCTTCTATCAGGTTTCCTTAACTTATGACAATGAGGTCAGGCTGTGTAGGCATACATTATTTTATGGTGTGGAAAAAAGCCAATGCAAAAAGACACTTTATTAACATATAAGGTGTTGTAAGGGATGACTAGTGGTGGTGAGTCCTCCTTCAAAGAATTAATCTCAATACACTAAAGTTAACTAATGACATAATTAATTTTTCGCAAAGGCAGTACAAATGCTTCTTAGTTACAAAATACACTGAGTGGCAGTGGCATATAAGTCTAATTGATGAAGTTGATTTAATGGGGATGACACAATAGTTAAAAAGTGCTTGTTTTATACAATGTTCCAGCCATCTTAACCACCTCCTGACCGCCTAACGCAGGGATGTGTCCTGTGGGCGGCCGGGTTATTCCTCTGTCACGCATCTAAGCATCATCTCGCGAGAGCCGCGATTTCGCGTGAACGCTGGCGCGCATGCACGCGCGTTCACAGCGACGCACAGCTGAGAAGTTCGCAGCTGATCATTCGCTGGCAGGCTTTTCTTTTTAACCCCAAAAAGGTATATTAGATGCTGTTTTGTTAACAGCGTCTAATATACCTGCTACCTGGTCCTCTGGTGGTCCCTTTTGCTTGGATCGACCACCAGAGGACACAGGCAGCTCTGTAAGTAGCACCAATCACCACACTACACTACACCCCCCGTCACTTATTAACCCCTTATTAAAGGGGTTGTCCGGGTTCAGAGCTGAACCTGGACATACCTCCATTTTAACCCAGGCAGCCCCCCTGACATGAGCATCGGAGCAGTTCATGCTCCGATGCTCTCCTTTGCCCTGCGCTAAATTGCACAGGGCAAAGGCATTTTTCTGAGTTCCGGTGACGTACCGGGGCTCTCTATGGGGCTGACAGGAACCCCGGTGACGTCACCGGCACTGATGGGCGGGATTTGGCTCTGCCCTAGCCAGTAAAACGGCTAGGGCAGAGCTAAAGCCTGCCCCTCAGAGCCGGTGACGTCACCGAACACACCGCTGGGCGGAAGTTACCGACCGGCAGTGTGTTATTGAAAACACAAGAGCCTGTGCCCTGCGCGATCTAGCGCAGGGCACGGGAGCGCATCGGAGCATGAGATGCTCCGGTGCTAGGCTCAGGGGGGTTGCCGGGGTGAAAATAAGGGTATGTCCGGGTTCAGCTCTGAACCCGGACAACCCCTTTAACCCCTGATCACCCCATATAGACTCCCTGATCACCCCCCTGTCATTGATCACCCCCCTGTAAGGCTCCATTCAGATGTCTGTATGTGTTTTGCGGATCCGCGGATCCGCAAAACACAGACACCGGCAATGTGCTTTCCGCATTTTTCAGATCCACACATTGCCAGAACTATATAGAAAATGCCTTTTCTTGTCCGCAATTGCTGACAAGAATAGGACATGTTCTATAGGCTCTACAAAAAACGCAGTATTCGCCCGATCAAGCATGATCTTGTGCGCACACTTGCGTTCAGTCCGCCCCACCGCAGTGACAGAAATATTTTTTTCTGATCACTGCAAAAACACCGTAAAATTGCTGCAGTGCTATAAAGATCACTTTTGAGGGGGCATGGAGAGTTCATAGAAGTTTTTTTTTTTTTTGCCACAAGTTATCGGAAATTGATTTTTTTTTGTTTGTTTTTTTTCTTACAAAGTCTCATATTCCACTAACTTGTGACAAAAAATAAAATCTTACATGAACTCACCATACCCATCACGGAATCCAAATGCGTAAAAATGCCCTGTGAAATCCTAAAGGTACTCATTGGAATTTGGGCCCCTTTGCGCATCTTGGCTGCACAAAAGTGTCACACATGTGGTATCGCCATACTCAGAAGAAGTAGGACAATGTGTTTTGGGGTGTATTTTTACATATACCCATGCTGGGTGAGAGAACTATCTCTGTAAATTGACAACTTTGTATAACAAAATGTAAAAAGTTGTCATTTACTGAGATATTTCTCACACACAGTATGGGTATATGTAAAAATACACCCCAAAACACATTGCCCTACTTCTCCTGAGTACGGCGATACCACATGAGTGACACTTTTTTGCAGCCTAAGTGCGCAAAGGGGCCCAAATTCCAATGAATACATTTAGGATTTCACAGGGCATTTTTACGCATTTGGATTCCAAACTACTTCTCACGCTTTAGGGTTACCAGCCAATATCTGTAGTGCTTCTGATTGCATAGGGTGTGGTGGATACTGATAGATCAGGCTCAGAGGAATAATTCTGAAGGGGGGAGAGGTAAATGGAGAAGGGTTACATCAGGGGATGTGATAGGATAACCAAAAAACATGTGTTTTATGGATGTTATGATTTAACCTAATTGCTTGGGGTATGGTGTTCCAGAGAACTGGTGTGGCTCGGGAGAAGTCTTGGATGTTAGGCTACTTTCACACTGGCGTTTTGGTTTCAGTTTGTGAGATCCGTTTCAGGGCTCTCACAAGCGGTTCAAAACAGATCAGTTTTGCCCTAATGCATTCTGAATGGATAAGGAACCGTTTAGAATGTATCAGTTTGCCTCTGTTCCACCTCCATTCCGCTCTGGAGGTGGACACCAAAGCGCTGCTTGCAGTGTTTTGGTGTCCGCCTGATGATGCGGAGGCAAACGTTTTCACTGACACAATATGGCACAATAGAAAACTGATCCGTCCCCCATTGACTTTCAATGGCAATGTTAAAGATAATACTAACGGATCCGTTCTGAACGGATGCATGCAGTTGTATTATCGGTGTGGATCCATCTGTGCAGATCCATGACGGATCCGCACTAAAAGTGAGTGTGAAAGTAGCCTTAGCCCAGCGCTCAGTTCCTGCACTGCTGGCCCTACACACGGGCGCCTGGCTCCCTCATTCCCTTCTGCTGCTGTGCGCCGTGCCAGAGTTTACTTCCTGCTTAAGTCTTGTACTGTTGTTAGGGCGTGCACGAGCATGTCTCTTCTCCCTTGTGAGGCAGCATATACACTCCCCCTATCTCCCCAGCCTATAGCTGAGTTGCAGGAAGTATTTAAGGGCGCTTCCTGCCCCAGGAAGGTGCTTGAGAAATCTTGGTCACTAGCTGGCCTAGTTCCTTGTGTGAAGGTGTCTTGCAAGTTTCTGTTTTTCTGTGTACTGGACCCTGCTTTTTGTTTTAACGGATTTTGCTTGTTTCCCACCTGCCTCTGACCCACTGGTCCGCTGCCACTGACCCGGGAACTGCTCTGAAGTGGCACCTGGTAACTAAATCACTGAAAAAAGGTGCACCACAATAATATACGACTGACCATACTGGCTAGACCCTCACGCTGATGTTAAAAGCTGAGACTTTAGCCAATATATTCCAGTCAGGAACATATTGGAGCCCTGTGCACCCTGTTATGGTGTCTCAGTGTGGCTCGTGTCCTACCGCTAAACTACCTATCGTGTGTGAACACAGTCTGATAGGTGCTAAGGACCGACTCACAGCCAAACTCCTACATACCTCCATAGTAAGATCACTAATACAATGGGAGGGTGGAGGAGGCTGTAAGTCCCACCTATAACAGACCATGTGACACAGGCTACCAGGTGCACCAGAATGTTACCAATGACAATAATTAGCACATTCAATACATGTAAAGAAAAATCACTGAGTAAAGTGGCCAAAATGGGAGGAAATGCTCAACCCCAAACACTGTAGCGTGTTTATAATCGGGGGAGCAATTCCTCTGCAAGTGATCCGATCCTCAGCAAAAATTCATACAATGGAGGATGCCGGCAGCGGACCACATGCACCACAAAAACATTCTACACAAAATGAAATAATGTGTGGATAAAAATATAAGAATACTACGGCCCAAGCATATCCTCACCATCAGAGGCTCTAGTAAAGACAAGGTAGTTACTTTTTCACACCCCTGCAGGGTATAGCCAGTCAGTAGCGCAGTGTGTCCACTCCCGCTTGCAAAAAATTAGGGACAGGAGTGAGAGGTTCAAGTTACGGTGGATGTCAGTCATAAGTCATTAGCGGAATGCAGAGCACGGGTAGCATAGTAGACCGAGATGGGGGAGGAGATGTAGGGGGGTGCAGCACTATGAAGAGCTTTTGTGGGTGAGAATGAGCAGTTTAAATTGAATCCTGTACTGTATGGGCAATGAGTGCAATGACTGGCACAGGGTAAAGGCATTGAAGTGGCGGTTGGATAGATAACTCTGGCTGCTGCGTTCAGAATAGATTGGAGAGGGTAGAGTCTGGTGAGCGGGAGATCAATTAGTAATGAGTTACAATAATCGCGTCTGGAATGGATCAGGGGCAACAATGAGAGATTTTGTTGTTTCCAGTCAGAAAGGGGTGGATTCTAGAGATGTTTTTGAGGTTCAGGCGGTATGAGCGGGCAAGAGATTCAATATAGGGGGTAAAGGAAAGATCAGTGTCAAACATAACACCGAGACAGCGGGTGTGCTGCCCCGGAATTATGATAGTGCCACAAACTGAGATGAAGATATCAGGTTTAGGTAGGTTAGTGGAAGGAGAAAATACCAGTAGTTCAGTTTTTTAAAGATTCAGTTTCAGATAGAGAGAGGACATGATGTTAGAGACAGCGAACAGACAGTCACTGGTGTTCTGTAGTACAGCAGGGGTGATATCACGAGAAGAAGTATATAGTTGGGTATTGTCGGCATAGAGAGGGTACTGGAAACCAAATCTGCTGATTGTAATGATCAAGGAGAGAGTTAGAGGAGAGATAGTGGATGAGGCAAGAGTAGACCAGACGATCCAGGAGTTTTGAGATGAAGGGGAGATTAGAGACAGGTCTGTCGTTACTGTAGCTGCGCGAGATGGGTCGAGATAATTTTATTTTTTTTTTTTAAATAATGGTGTTATGACAGAATGTTTGAAAGAAGAGGAGAAGATACCAGAAGAGAGAAAGAGAGTTTGAAGATTTCGGTGAGGTGAGTGGTGGGAGAGAGACTAGAGAAGGTGTGAGAGAATAGTCAGTAGTGCCATCGTATGTGGCCCCCATCCTGCTGGACAGAAACACAGCTGATCCTGCAATCAGCTGTGTTTCTGCCAGGAGCGTTGCATGACGGAGCATTACAGCCCCTGCTCCTGCAGTCTAGCAGGAGCAGGATGGGTCCCTGGCTGTCAGTGATGGCAGGAGAGCCGAGGATAGGTGGCATAACGTTCAATGTGTGCTATGCAGTTTGGAGGGCCTCTTGGGGGCAGACCCTGATCAGCTCTGCCTGGTACAAAGCCCCCACAGGAAGCTGGTTTTCCTAACTGCTCCTTTGGATGCCCTGGTTACAGTGGAAATTATGCAAAAAAAAATCTCATTGTCTCCAAAAAATAATAAAATAGAAATAAAAGCAAAAAAATAAAGAAAGAGGAAAAAGTACAATGGTCAATGGTCTTTTTATGACCTCTTGGGCAATATATTATGTGGCAAAAATATATAAAAAAATAGAATCTTTAAAAAAAAAAAATTATGAAAATACAAATTGTCGATAGAAAATACATATAAAAAGTATACAGTGCAAAAAAAGAGTGACTGTCCCCCAAGAGTCCTTTTTATGACCTCTTGGGGGACATATTATGTGGCAAAAAAATATTTTAATAAATAAATAATAAACCAATTATATTTAAAAAAAAATATTAATAAAATAAAAATGAAAGTAAAAAATAAAAAGGAAACAGTGCAAAATAAAAAAAAATATCACTGTCTCCCAAATGTCTTTTTATGACCTCTCGAGGGACGTATTATGTTGCAGAAATGTGGGACATGATGGGTTGAGACGAATCAGGAAGATAAATAAAGCATGGGAGCTGTACATGGGGGAGGGAAGGAGAGAGGGGTTGATGTGGAAAGATTGAAATGGAGGGGTAACAGTTTGGAGTGTGGAGAAAAATAGCACATAATAAAATGGACAGATAGACAAGGAACATACAGTAGGTATAGAAAATTATGAAAATGTGTAAGAATGTTTTACATTACATGCCTGTCTAACTGCCATGTTTAACTGCCTGACACTTGTCGAACGATGGTACTTTGCAAACGACAAACCCCACATAAACAAACAAAATGATGTCATTTTAAACTAAGAACATACGACCCATGCAGATCAATATGAGATTTGATCAGGGAATATACCAGTGTTCTTAATAGCAATAATAGCCACTTTTTTTAAAACCTGGGGAAGCAAAAACATACAGTCAGTGTTTAACGTGACATTGTGTTTAATGTGACTTAAGTCTGCTTGGTTCAAATTAGATTCTTTTATACAGACAATGTCCACATTGGACTTAATAGCAGCTACAGGAATTTCTTGCATTCAGGACTTTTTTGTCTGGTCTTTTTGACAGATTCTGTGACAGTGGTCCAAACTCAGAAGTGAATGGATGGTATTAGATCAAAGTGTAGCATCAGATGGGCGTTTACACACAAATACAGTGCCAGAACCAAGATCACTACATACAGTGCTGTCCATAATTATTCATACCCCTGGCAAATTTTGACTTAAAGTTACTTTTATTCAACCAGCAAGTAATTTGACGGGAAATGACATAGGTGTCTCCCAAAAGATAATAAGACGATGTGCAAGAGGCATTATTGTGGAAAAAAAAATTCTCAGCTTCTATTTACATTTGAGCAAAAAATACAAGATGTTCTGCACTGTGGAAAATCTCAGAGGACGTGGTCGGAAGCCAAAAGTGACACCTGTGCTGGCCAGAAGGATAGTTAGAGAGGTAAAATAGAAGGATCACCTTCAAGGCCATTCTGGTGAATCTGGGCTCTGCTGGTGGCAATGTCTCAAGGCAGACAATCCAACGGACATTGCACAATGCAGACCAAGGAGGACGCCACTTCTCCAGATAAGGCATAATATTGTTTGGTCACAATGATGTTTCCTTCATTTGGTGTAAAAAATGAGAAGCTGTTGAGGAAGGGTTGAGACGCATGCATATATATATACATATATGCATGCAAACACGTGCATGCATGTATGATGTATATGCTTGCATTAATTGACACTTTATAGGATGATGCCCAGCATCTGCGCACATCTGCCCTTAGTGGCCCACAGGGGCTCATGGTGGCCCCTGTGGGAAATATGTGGTCCCTGGAAGCTGTGCCCCTTTATAGGTCCCTTGTTGTATGTATGCTTCCTTATGCCCCCTTATAGATATATATGCCTATACACCCCAATATCAGTGTATACATGTGTATGGATGTGCCCCAAGCATCCATACACATGTATATTATACATATATCCCCCTCCATAGGCAGCTGAAACCAGAATCAACAGAATCTGAGTCCTTTGTTCTAATTATCTCCAGCGCTGCTGGAGATAATTATGCATGATAGAAGGGAGGGAGAAACCTCCCCTCCTTCTATTATGCGCATTCTGGCAGCGCGATTACTATCGCGCTGTCCGGAATGCAAGGTGCTGCAGGCGGGAGATCAAAGGCTTCTCCCGCCTGTCTGCAAGTGGCGCGGCCCTGCTGCGCGCGTGCAGGGACGCGCGGGCTGGCGCGGTGACGTCATATCAGCGCATGCGCTGTGGCCCGGGAGTGCGGGCACTGAGAGGAGAATTTCCTTACCGGCCGCCTGAAGGAGAGCGTAGCCGGCGCTCAGGAAGGAAGCCGGACCGCCCCCCTCCCCGGAAGACGAGCATGTTGGCCATACCCCTGGAAGGCTGAGTATACCCCACCAACGATTCCCTGTTTAACCCCTACCCACTAACGATTTCCCCCCTCATTCCCCTACCACAATCTCACTTGCAGGGTATTAACCCTTGCATTGCTGTCACCCCCACTGTACCTCACCCCTATCCACTGCCTACCCACTACCTGCCCATACACATCCCCTCTCTGTACCCCTATCACTTGCAGGGTATTAACCCTTGCATTACTGTATCTGTCTGTGGCCTGCATTTGCCCCCGCAGCGCCACCGTTAACCCTCGTTGTACCCCATAGGGACAGTAAGTAGAACCAGGTGGGTGGGCTGCTAATATTTGTGTGAGTGTATTGTATAGTTAGTTTGTGGGTGGAACTTGGGATTGTGTAGTGTAGTTTAGTACTGTATATTTAATGCTGTATTGTTAGTGTATTGTATGTGTAGTGTACTAGGTATTAATAAATATCTTGTTTTACTTATTACCATCTGTGTAATGTGAAGTTATTAGCGATAGTTAGTTTAGTAAGGTGCATGCAGCTAGCTTAGTGATTAGCGTAAGGCAAAGTGAAAGTATTGTATTGTTATATAAAGGTATAAATAGGCAGGGTCATCGATAGACGGCTCCTCCTATTTATGAATATTAATTATTGATATTTGCATAAATATTGGTGATTAATACCCCCCCTTACAGAAGCCTTCAACCCAAAGAACACCATCCCCACTGTCAAACATGGTGTTGGGAACCTAATGCTTTGGTGGTGTTTTCAGCCAACGGACCAGGGAACCTAATCACAGTAAACGGCACCATGAAAAAAGTGCAATACATGAGGATTCTCAACGACAACATCAGGCAGTCTGCAGAGAAACTTGGCCTTGGGCACCAGTGGACATTTCAGCATGACAATGACCAAAAACACACAGCAAAAGTGGTGAAGAAAGGGTTAGCAGAAATGGTTAACGTTTTGGAGTGGCCCAGCCAGAGTCCAGACTTGAATCCAATTGAGAATCTGTGGAGGGAACTAAAGATCAGGGTGATGGCAAGAAGACCCTCCAACCTGAAAGATTTGGAGCTCATTGCTAAAGATGAATGGTCAAAAATACCTGTGGAGACATGCAAAAAGCTGGTCTGCAATTATAGGAATCGTTTGATTGCTGAAATAGCCAATAAAGGCTTTTCTATTGATTATTGAGAAGGGTATGAATAATTTTGGACTGGACACTTTTTGCTCAAATGTAAATAAAAGCTGAGAAATGTTTTTTTTTTCCACAATAATGCTTCTTGTACATAGTCTTATTAACTTTTGGGAGACACCTACAGACGTGGACAAAATTGTTGGTACCCTTTGGTCAATGAAAGAAAAAGTCACAATGGTCACAGAAATAACTTTAATCTGACAAAAGTAATAATAAATTAAAATTCTATAAATGTTAACCAATGAAAGTCAGACATTGTTTTTCAACCATGCTTCAACAGAATTATGTAAAAAAATAAACTCATGAAACAGGCATGGACAAAAATGATGGTACCCCTAGAAAACACAGAACATAATGTGACCAAAGGGACATGTTAATTCAAGGTGTGTCCACTAATTAGCATCACAGGTGTCTACAACCTTGTAATCAGCCATTGGGCCTATATATATGGCTCCAGGTAATCACTGTGTTGTTTGGTGATATGGTGTATACCACACTCGACATGGACCAGAGGAAGCAAAGGAAAGAGCTGTCTCAAGAGATCAGAAAGAAAATTATAGACAAGCATGTTAAAGGTAAAGGCTATAAGACCATCTCCAAGCAACTAGATGTTCCTGTGAGTACAGTTGCACATATTATTCATAAGTTTAAGATCCATGGGACTGTAGCCAACCTCCCTGGACGTGGCCGCAGGAGGAAAATTGATGACAAATCTAAGAGACGGATAATCCGAATGGTAACAAAAGAGCCTAGAAAGACTTCTAAAGAGATTCAAGGTGAACTTCATGCTCAAGGAACATCAGTGTCAGATCGCACCATCCGTCGTTGTTTGAGCCAAAGTGGACTACATGGGAGACGACCAAGGAGGACACCATTGTTGAAAACGAATCATAAAAAAGCAAGACTGGAATATGCCAAACTACATGTTGACAAGCCACAAAGCTTCTGGGAGAATGTCCTGTGGACAGATGAGACAAAAATCGAAGTTTTTGCCAAGGCACATCAGCTGTATGTTCACAGACGAAAAAATGAAGCATATCAAGAAAAGAACACTGTCCCTACTGTGAAACATGGAGGAGGCTCTGTTATGTTCTGGGGCTGCTTTGCTGCGTCTGGCACAGGGTGTCTTGAATCTGTGCAGGGTACAATGAAATCTCAAGACTATCAAGGAATTCTAGAGAGAAATGTACTAGCCAGTGTCAGAAAGCTTGGTCTCAGTCGCAGGTCATGGGTCTTGCAACAGGACAATGACCCAAAACACACCGCTAAAAACACCCAAGAATGGCTAAGAGGAAAAAATTGGACTATTCTAAAGTGGCCTTCTATGAGCCCTGACCTCAATCCTATTGAGCATCTTTGGAAGGAGCTGAAACATGCAGTCTGGAAAAGGCACCCTTCAAACCGGACACAACTGGAGCAGTTTGCTCATGAGGAGTGGGCCAAAATACCTGCTGAGAGGTGCAGATGTCTCATTGACAGTTACAGGAAGCGTTTGATTGCAGTGATTGCCTCAAAAGGTTGCGCAACAAAATATTAAGTTAGGGGTACCATCATTTTTGTCCATGCCTGTTTCATGAGTTTATTTTTTTACATAATTCTGTTGAAGCATGGTTGAAAAACAATGTCTGACTTTCATTGGTTAACATTTATAGAATTTTAATTTATTATTACTTTTGTCAGATTAAAGTTATTTCTGTGACCATTGTGACTTTTTCTTTCATTGACCAAAGGGTACCAACAATTTTGTCCACGTCTGTATGTCATTTCCCGTCAAAAAATTACTTGCTGGTTGAATAAAAGTAACTTTAAGTCAAAATTTGCAAGGGGTATGAATAATTATGGGCAGCACTGTACATACAGCACCAGTGCCATACTCATAACACCAGAACCAAGTTTGCTTCATGAGTACAGCACCTGAACCAAGCCTAAAGGTCAAAAAAAGCACCAGAACCAAGATCAATGCATAAAAACAGCAACAGAACCAAGCCTCTAAGTCAAACACAGCACCTGAAACAAGTTCACTGCATGAATACAGTACCAGAACCAAGCCTATAAGTCAAATACAGCAACAGAATCAACAACATAAATATAGCACCAGAACCAAACCCATAGGTCAAATACAGCCCCAGAACCAAGTTCACTGCATAAATGCAGCACCAGAACCATGTTCAGAACATATATGCATCACCAGATTTTAAAAGTTCAATACAGATACCATTTAAGTAGTCAAGTCATCCCTTGCCATATGAGCTTGTACGGCATGGATGTCAAACTCATGGCCCTCCAGATGTTGCAAAACTACAACTCCCAGCATTCCCTGATAGCTGCAGTATGCCCAGGCATGATGGGAGTTGTAGTTTTGCAACAGCTGGAGGGCCACGAGTTTGACATCCCTGTTGTACGGTGTGAAACTACAGCTCTCAGTATGGCCTGAACAGCAGTAAAGAGATGCTGGGAGTTGTTCTCAAACTTTATGAGGGTTGTGTATCCCCTGTATGTATAGTGCTGCTTATATTTGCCCCCTTTATGTATAGTGCCTCTTACAGGGGCGTTGCTAGTTTAAAACATTCGGGGCTTTGGCCCCTGATGTTTTGTCCCAGGCCCGAATGTCCTGCCTGCTAGCTAGATACAACTGTATTGCAGAGGACGGTAATACAATTGAATCTAATGCATTAGAAGAGCAGAAGGACCTGAGGTGACATGACAGGTCATGTGACCAGTAAAATAGGCAGTGGTTTAGAAGGAACTGCGATGATGTCACCATCATGTGACCAGTGCAGTAGAGGATGGCAGTGAAGAGGAGGAGACCTGGGGGAAGAAGCTGTAGTGAAGTCTGTACATGAGTAGAGGTAAGTGAAGGGAGAGGCAGAGCAATGCTGGGAGTTGTGGTTATTTAACTGGGACTGTATGTTAGGGCTGAAGGGAGGGCTGTTATTTACATGGAACTGTGTGTTGTTGGTGGCTGGGGAGGGGGGTCATGTTATTTACGTGGAAATATAAAACAATATATACAAGATATATATAAAGAAAAAAGTCAATCCTGAGTCCCAACAAGGACAAGTACTTGCGCTGCTGGTCCCGATATGGTGTGGTAGGTAGTTCACACTAAATGATCAAAGAATAAAGGTGTTTGGGACCGCGCTGCTCGGGACTATGTGGTCCGTTTCGCCAGTAGATATAGCAGGGCACCCGCGTCTCTCCTCTTCACCTACAGGGGATCCAATCCTTCACAGACCGCCTCCTCTACAAGGTCAAGAAGATTTCGCAAAATAGTGAAGTACCCTCCGTTATGTTGGTTTTAAAAGGTTTTATTATACTCACAAGAGTTCACAGAAAACAGGCATAAATCACAAAAGAACCGTCACGTTCCTGCCCGACCCGGGTTTCGCTCACTAGCTTCCTCAGGGGCGACAACTGCGCATGTCTGCAGTCAGGCCCTTTAAATAGTCTGGCCTCTTATCTCACAGGTGCCGGAATCGGCCCCAATTCCAATTTCATGATCACTTTTGCAAGTCAAGCAAACTCAATAAATGATAAAACATCCTATATATACAAATTATACCATTTCATTTTAAAATACACTCTTTTCTTTACAGTTGTTATACAAAGGATCATTTGTCTTATTGCATACCCGCATTTTGCATATACCTAAAAAAGCTCATTTTCGTTCCAGTTTACTTAGTCAAAAATACTTGTCTTCTAGGGTCACTCAATATACATTTACTATTACATGCACATATATCATTACGTTTCCCGTTGCATCATTATACTTGCCGTTACATGTGATCCCACCTTCCCACGCCCACGTCATTCAGGTGTTCTCAACCCTCCTCCCTCACAATATCCACGTCACCTAACCTCGACACCCATCAGGTGATCACGCCTCTTGACGTGCCTCAAAGGTCCTCAAGAAGGATGGAAGGGAACTCACCAAGTGACGTCATGGGAAAGGGATCGTTCATATTATGCAAGGTTTTAGATCAAATTCAATATTCAGTCCCCCAGGCTGCAGGGTCCCCAGCTGGTAGATCCATTCTACTTCTTTTCTATTAATCCGTGCCAGCGAGTCCCCCCCTCGCCAGTACGGCTTGACAACTTCCACTCCGGCAAACTTCAAGCCCCGCGGATCTTTCCCATGCATAAGCTTGAAGTGAGCCGACACACTGTGAGTCATCAACCCCTTCTTAATATTCCGTATATGTTCCTGAATCCTTATTTTTAATTTTCTCACTGTCCTGCCAACGTACTGGAGTTTACAGGGACACTCCAGCACGTATATGATCCCCTCATTTTCGCAAGAACAGGTCCCTTTTATGCGGAACTCTTCGCCATTTTTCTTGGATATCATACAGTTAATGTTTTTTAGACGTCCCTTGCTATCCCGGTTTCTGCATCCAGTGCAGAAGCCGCACCATGTGAATTTTCCTCCATCCTTCTTCGGTTTTGCAATTATTGGGGGGATAGCGCTATGAACAAGCTTCGTTTTAATACTCGCAGCTTTCTTAAAGATAAAAGAGGGATTGTCGGGAATGACCTTACCTAACACTGGGTCGTTCTTTAGGACGCGCCAGTTCTTTTTCACTGCTTTTTTGATCTTATCGGCCATCGAACAGTATTTTGTCACAAAAGAGAATCTGTAGTCTTGTTCATTCTCTTTCTTTTTTATATTCTTTTTCTTTTTCATGTCCTCCCTGTCTTGCTTACATTCATTCTCTTTCTTTTCTTCCTCCTCTACCCTTTTAATACATGTATCCAGGACGACTTCGTCATAACCCCTTTCGATAAACCTATCTTTTAGCACCTTACACTGTGTCCTATAATCTTCTACTACGGTGCAATTACGGGCCATCCTTTTAAACTGCCCTTTAGGTATATTTTTGAGCCATGGCCCGTAATGGCAACTTTTAGTGTCGATATATGAGTTCACATCAGTTTCTTTGAAGTACGAGCTGGTTTTAAATCGCCCCTCCTCTATCTGTATGCACAAGTCCAGAAAGTTAACAGATGTATTACTGACCTCCCCCACAAAACGCAGGTTCCAGTCATTCATATTTAGTCCCTGGATGAAGGTCTCAAGTCCCTCCCTCTCTCCCTCCCACACTAGGAGACAGTCATCTATATATCTCCTCCAGAGGGTAAGTTTGCCCCCTGGGATATCTGCTCCTAGTGTGGGAAGGATGGTCTTCTCCTCCCATGCCCCCATAAAAATGTTGGCGAAGCTGGGGGCGAATTTCGCCCCCATCGCCGTCCCGATGCACTGAACATAGTGGGAGTCCCTAAACCAGAAGTAGTTATGATCCAAACAATATTCGAGACATTTCAGGATAAAGTTCCCCTGCACATCTCCTATTTTGGGGTCATTCCTGATCCTACTTTCCACCGCTTCTATACCTAACCCCTTTGGGATAACGGTATACAGGGATGCCACGTCAATTGTGGCCATCCATGTATTCATAGTGGGGGGAGTTAAATTCTTAATAAGGTGTATCACTGCCCCTGTATCCTTTAGATGCGAGGGATTTTCCATCACATATCCCTGTAGAAAAAAATCGATGTATTCTGTAATTCTACAGGTTAGTGAATTGAGGCCAGAAATTATTGGCCTCCCTGGGGGGTCGGTCATGCTTTTATGTATTTTTGGTAAATGATATATCACCGGCACTATTGGGAAAGGAACAGTAAGGTACTCATATTCTTGTTTATTAAGTACTCCTTTCCTAAAACCCTCTTTTAGTATTCCATCCAAGATCTGTTTATATTCAGAGGTGGGGTTCTTTTTTAACTTCTTATATGTGGTTTCATCAGAAACCAATCTCGCCATTTCTGATTCGTAATTCTCCTTATTCATTATCACCACCCCCCCCCCCTTTGTCAGCCGGCTTAACGATAATATCCGGATAGTGGCTGTAGGAGGGAGTGAGGTTATTTACACGGGACTGTATGTTGGAGGGGGCTAGGGGAGGGAGTGATGTTATTTACATGAGACTGAATGTTGGAGGGGGCTGTGGTGGGTTGATGTTATTTACTGGATGGTAAAGGCGGCTGTTGGAGGGAATTATGTTATTTACATGGGACTGTATCCTGGAGGTGGCTGTGGGAAGGGTGATGTTATTTACATGGGACTGTATGTCAGAGGGGGCTGGGGGAGGCAGTGATGTTATTTACATGGGACTGTATGTTGATAGTGGCTGTGGGAGGGAGTGATGTTATTAACATGGGACTGAATGTTGAGGGGGCAATGTTATTTACATGGGACTGTATGTTGAAGGTGGCTGGTGGGGGGGAATGATGTTATTTGCATGGGACTGAATGTTGAGGGGTTGATGTTTACATGGAATTGTGTGTTGAAGGTGGCTGGGGAGGGGGTGATATTATTTACTTGGGACTTATGTTGAAGGCAGCTGGGGAGGAGGTGATGTTATTTACATGGGACTGTATTTTGGAGGGGGCTGTAGATAGATAGGCATGTTATTTACATGGGACTTTATATTGGAGAGGTCTGGAGAAATGGTGTGATGTTATTATTTACATGGGACTGTATGGTGGAGGGAGGAATTTAACTACAGGGGGGCGCTGCAAATCCAGGGGTCATTATAGGTGTTCTTATTATTACTGGTGGCTCTATAGTAGTGACTTATAGATCCGCCTTATTTCTACTAAGAGCACTATGGGGGGGCCTTATTACTACTGAGGGATCTGTAGAGAGCTGTATAACCACTGGGGAACAATAGGGGGCCTTATTTTTACCGGGGGCTCTGTGAGGTATTATTAATACTGGAGGACTCTTCTACTAATGGAGGCACTCTTGGGGAGCATTATCACAGGTGGGGGCACTGTGAGGGGCAGTATTACTAATGGGTACATTCTTGGGGAGCATTGTCACTGTTAGGGGCACTGTAGGGGGCAGTATTACTAATGAGAGCACTCTTGGGGAGCATTATCACTGTTGGGGGCACTGTAGGGGACAGAATGAGGGCATTCTAGAAGGAAATTACTATTGGTGGGACTATGAGGAGCACTATTACAATGGGGGCACTAATATTTCTTCAGGATAGTATTTGGGGGTATTGGGGAGCACAGCGAGGAGCAGGATAGCACTGGGGACTCCAGGTTGGGAGATGATAGAAAAGTGAGGAAGCTAAGATGTCTGTGTGTCACACTCTGCAGAGATGAGGCGCGGCTGAGAGAAGTTTTACGGACCAAATTTAGAAGAGGATGACAGATAAAATCTACATCGGAGGAGACGTCACCTGGAGGCACTGGATCTGACAGGTATGTGCTGCTGTATAGAAAGTGTAGCAAAAATGCAGTGTACGGGATGGGGGAGGGGCGGGGGGACTTAGAGAACTGGGCCATATTCATTGGGTCTTGGGACCCAGATCTTTTGAGACCCTAGCAAAGCCCCTGGCCTTTTATATGTACCCCCATTTTGCGGATAGAGCAAAGGGGAAACACAAGAAAAGAACCCAGCCACAAAGTAGCTGCCAATCACCTGTTTGAAATGAGGTATGATAGGAAGAGGTTAAAAGGATCTTATATTGTCTAGAATAGATTTTTATAAAGTATATATGAGCCGTGCGTAGAAGAATGGCCATGCGTTATTAAAGGAACATAGACACATAGAAACATAGAATGTGTCGGCAGATAAGAACCATTTGGCCATATAGTCTGCCCAATATACTGAATACTATGAATAGCCCCTGGCCCTATCTTATATGAAGGATGGCCTTATGCCTAGCCCATGTAATACTTCCTGATATTACTTTTAAACCTTTGCCCCTCTAATTTAAAACTATGTCCTGTTGTAGCAGTTTTTCTTTTTTTAAATATTTTCTCCTCTTTTACCTTGTTGATTCCCTTTATGTATTTTAAAATTTCTATCATATCCCATCTGTCTGGTCTTTCTTCCAAGCTATACATGTTAAGGTCCTTTAATCTTTCCTGGTAAGTTTTGTCCTGCAATCCATGTACTAGTTTAGTAGCTCTTCTCTGAACTCTCTCCAAAGTATCAATATCCTTCTGGACATATGGTCTCCAGTACTGCGCACAATACTCCAAATGAGGTCTCACTAGTGCTCTGTAGAGCGGCATGAGCACCTCCCTCTTTCTACTGGTCAGTGGCGTACACAGAATCCATGGGGCCCCGGTGCGAAACTGATCCATGGGGCCCCCTCCCTGTTGCCCCCCCCCCCCCAACCTGCCGCAAAAATTTACTTGGGCCGCCTGGATTGGGATTAATAATGCTCCGTGCCTCTCTGTGACCTTTTTACTACAAAATCACGGTGAGATAAAGTTGTCACTGTGATTTTGTAGCAAATAGATCACAGAGAGGCAAAGAGCATTATCAATCATGTTAATGCTCCGTGTCTCGGCTGTCCGGGACGGGGCATGGCTCTCTTTCAAGCAGCAGATTACCCGCACGGGATCCGCTCATGTGAAAGAGCCCTAAGCCCAATGCATGGCTACACTCACCCAGTCCTAACTAATAAAATCTGGTCCTACCTCATCCAGGGTGTCGCTGGCGTCGGCGTGTAGTCCGCTGGATCCAGAACAAGGTCCCTGTGGTGATACAGAAAAAAGAATAATCACATAAGGAAGGGATGGTGACTGCCTCTGTCAAATCACCAGCAGGGGGCGCTGTGCTGGCCTGTAACACTGAGCCATGCCAATGTATAGCATACATTTCCCCTAAGTGCTACTACACAGTACTAATGCCCACCTTGTGGACCCTCACAGTAATTAAGCCCACCTTGTGGTCCCTTCAAAATAGTTATGTCCTCCTTGTGGTCCCTCACAGTAGTTATGGCCAGATGTGTCCCGCTTACAGTAGTTATGTCCAGATATGTGCCTCCTCACAGTACTTATGTCCAGATATGTGTCCCCCTCACAGTAGTTATGGCCAGATGTGTCCCGCTTACAGTAGTTATGTCCAGATATGTGCCTCCTCACAGTAGTTATGGCCAGATATGTGCCTCCTCACAGTAGTTATGTCCAGATATGTGTCCCGCTTACAGTAGTTATGTCCAGATATGTGCCCCCTCACAGTAGTTATGTCCAGATATGTGCCCCCTCACAGTAGTTATGTCCAGATATGTGCCCCCTCACAGTTGTTATGTGCAGATATGTGCCCCCTCACAGTTATGTGCAGATATGTGCCCCCTCACAGTAATGTCCAGATATGTGCCCCCTCACAGTAATGTCCAGATATGTGCCCCCTCACAGTAATGTCCAGATATGTGCCCCCTCACAGTAATGTCCAGATATGTGCCCCCTCACAGTAGTAGTTATGGCCAGATATGTGTCCCTCTCAGTTACAGGGGGCAAAATGGAATATATATACAGCGGAGGCAAAAAGTTGAATATATACACAGGGGACAAATGGAATATATACAAAGGGGGCAACATGGATATATATACAGGGGCCCTGTGTGTATATGTGTGTATATGTATGTGTGTATATATATATATATATATATATATATATATATTTAGCCTCTGTATATAGGGCCCCTATGAAGGATTTGCTGCGATTCCCACTGGGCCAGATGCTCCCTGTGTTATAAAAAAAAAAAAAAAAAACTTACCTACTCTGAACCTGCTCTGCTCCCGCCGTCTTGTTCATAATCCAGTCTTCTAAGGGTGCATCGGCCGCGTCATCCCGTCAAGCAGCGTGATCCCGCGAGACCTGATGCGAGTGTCACGGGTCTGGAGCGAGGCACTGGCAGCAGCCCTGGATGGAGGAGGTGCCACCACGTAAGTTACTTACTGCGAGTGCGCAGTGCTGCACCACCGGCCAGGCACAGAGGCCGGGGCCCGACCGGCCATATCCTATTAAAACTTTTAAAATCTGCGGGCCCCAGCTGCCTTCTTGGGTACAGCACTACTGAAGGGGCCAGGGGTCCACAGGCGGCCAGGCCCCCTAGAGTGCCGGGCCCGGTCGCAACTGCGACCCCTGTATGTACGCGCCTGCTACTGGTAATGCCTCTCCCTATACACCCAAGCATTCTGCTAGCATTTCCTGCTGCTCTATGACATTGTCTGCCTACCTTTAAGTCTTCTGAAATAATGACCCCTAAATCCCTTTCCTCAGATACTGAGGTTAGGACTGTATCACTGATTTTATATTCTGCTCTTGGGTTTTTATGCCCCAGGTGCATTATCTTGCACTTATCAACATTAAATTTTAGTTGCCAGATTTTTAACCATTCCTCTAGTTTTCCTAAATTATTTTCCATTTGGTGTATCCCTCCAGGAACAGTAACCCTGTTACAAATCTTTGTGTCATCAGCAAAAAGACACACCTTACCATCGAGGCCTTCTGCAATTTCGCTGATAAAGATATTAAACAATATGGATCCCAGAACAGATCCCTGAGGTACCCCACTGGTAACAAGACTATGGTCTGAATATACTCCATTGACTACAACCCTCTGTTATCTGTCCCTCAGCCACTGCCTAATCCATTTAACAATATGGGAGTCCAAGCACAAAGACTGCAATTTATTGATAAGCCTTCTATGTGGGACAGTATCAAAAGCCTTACTAAAGTCTACATAAGCGATGTCTACTGCACCTCCGCCATCTATTATTTTAGTCATCCAATCAAAAAAATCAATAAGATTAGTTTGACATAATCTTCTTGAAGTAAACCCATGCTGTTTTTCATCTTTCAATCCATGGGATTTCAGATGTTCCACAATCCTCTCCTTAAGTATGGTTTCCATTAATTTCCCCACTATTGATGTCAGGCTTACTGGCCTATAGTTGCCCGATTCCTCCCTATTACCTTTCTTGTGAATGGGCACAACATTTGCTAATTTCCAATCTTCTGGGACGACTCCTGTTGCCAGTGATTGGTTAAATAAATCTGTTAATGGTTTTGTTAGTTCACCTCTGAGCTCTTTTAATAGCTTTGGGTGTATCCCAACAGGCCCCTGTGACTTATTTGTATTAATTTTAGACAGCTGACTTAGAACCTCTTCCTCTGTAAAGACACATGCATCAAAAAAATCATTAGTCTTCTTTCCTAACTGAGGTCCTTTCCTTCATTTTCATTTGTAAAAACTGAACAGAAGTATTCTTCCCTTGGATGGTATTTCCAAAGGCGGTCATAGGGACAACAACTGGGCGCCACCAGGGAGGAGAGAGAAACCAATAGTCAGTAGGGAGGCAGGCGGGTGGTAGGCTGCCAGGGGTGGCTGAATTCACAGCCGAAATAGCTGTATATAGCATTGATAGAGCAAAGGGAAACACAAGAAAAAGAACCCAGCCACAAAGTAGGCGCCAGTCACCTGTGTGAAATTAGTTATGATAGGAAGAGGTTAAAAGGATCTTGTATTGTCTAGAATAGATTTTTATAAAGTATACACTACGTGCAGAATTATTAGGCAAATGAGTATTTTGACCACATCATCCTCTTTATGCATGTTGTCTTACTCCAAGCTGTATAGGCTCGAAAGCCTACTACCAATTAAGCATATTAGGTGATGTGCATCTCTGTAATGAGAAGGGGTGTGGTCTAATGACATCAACACCCTATATCAGGTGTGCATAATTATTAGGCAACTTCCTTTCCTTTGGCAAAATGGGTCAAAAGAAGGACTTGACAGGCTCAGAAAAGTCAAAAATAGTGAGATATCTTGCAGAGGGATGCAGCACTCTTAAAATTGCAAAGCTTCTGAAGCGTGATCATCGAACAGTCAAGCGTTTCATTCAAAATAGTCAACAGGGTCGCAAGAAGCGTGTGGAAAAACCAAGGCGCAAAATAACTGCCCATGAACTGAGAAAAGTCAAGCGTGCAGCTGCCAAGATGCCACTTGCCACCAGTTTGGCCATATTTCAGAGCTGCAACATCACTGGAGTGCCCAAAAGCACAAGGTGTGCAATACTCAGAGACATGGCCAAGGTAAGAAAGGCTGAAAGATGACCACCACTGAACAAGACACACAAGCTGAAACGTCAAGACTGGGCCAAGAAATATCTCAAGACTGATTTTTCAAAGGTTTTATGGACTGATGAAATGAGAGTGAGTCTTGATGGGCCAGATGGCTGGATTGGTAAAGGGCAGAGAGCTCCAGTCCGACTCAGACGCCAGCAAGGTGGAGGTGGAGTACTGGTTTGGGCTGGTATCATCAAAGATGAGCTTGTGGGGCCTTTTTGGGTCGAGGATGGAGTCAAGCTCAACTCCCAGTCCTACTGCCAGTTTCTGGAAGACACCTTCTTCAAGCAGTGGTACAGGAAGAAGTCTGCAAGGTAAGAAAAACATGATTTTCATGCAGGACAATGCTCCATCACACGCGTCCAAGTACTCCACAACGTGGCTGGCAAGAAAGGGTATAAAAGAAGAAAATCTAATGACATGGCCTCCTTGTTCACCTGATCTGAACCCCATTGAGAACCTGTGGTCCATCATCAAATGTGAGATTTACAAGAAGGGAAAACAGTACACCTCTCTGAACAGTGTCTGGGAGGCTGTGGTTGCTGCTGCACGCAATGTTGATGGTGAACAGATCAAAACACTGACAGAATCCATGGATGGCAGGCTTTTGAGTGTCCTTGCAAAGAAAGGTGGCTATATTGGTCACTGATTTGTTTTTGTTTTTGTTTTGTTTTTGAATGTCAGAAATGTATATTTGTGAATGTTGAGATGTTATATTGATTTCACTGGTAAAAATAAATAATTGAAATGGGTATATATTTGTTTTTTGTTAAGTTGCCTAATAATTATGTACAGTAATAGTCACCTGCACACACAGATATCCCCCTAAAATAGCTAAAACTAAAAACAAACTAAAAACTACTTCCAAAAATATTCAGCTTTGATATTAATGAGTTTTTTGGGTTCATTGAGAACATGGTTGTTGTTCAATAATAAAATTAATCCTCAAAAATACAACTTGCCTAATAATTCTGCACTCCCTGTATATGATCTGTGAGTAGAACGGCCGTGCGTTATTAAAGAAACAGTAGTTTAACCCCTTAAGGACCAGGCTCATTTTCACCTTAAGGACCAGGCCATTTTTTGCAAATCTGACCAGTGTCACTTTAAGTGCTCATAACTTTAAAACGCTTTGACTTACCCAGGCCGTTCTGAGATTGTTTTTTCGTCACATATTGTACTTCATGACACTGCTAAAATTGGGTCAAAAAAGTTAATTTTTTTGCATAAAAAAATACATTTTTTACCAAAAAATTTGAAAAATTAGCAAATTTCAAAGTTTCAGTTTCTCTACTTCTGTAATACATAGTAATACCCCCAAAAATTGTGATGACTTTACATTCCCCATATGTCTACTTCATGTTTGTAGCATTTTGGGAATGATATTTTATTTTTTGGGGATGTTACAAGGCTTAGAAGTTTAGAAGCAAATTTTAAAATTTTTGAGAAATCTTCAAAATCCCACTTTTTATGGACCAGTTCAGGTTTGAAGTCATATTGTGAGGCTTAGATAATAGAAACCTCCCAAAAATGACCCCATTCTAGAAACTACACCCCTCAAGGTATTCAAAACTGTTTTTTCAAACTTTATTAACCCTTTAGGTCTTCCACAAGAGTTAATGGCAGATGGAGAAACAATTTTGAAATTTCTATTTTTTGGAAAATTTTCCAATATAATTTTTTCCAGGAGTAAAACAAGGGTTAACTGCCAAACAACACTCAAAATGGGTTGCCCTGATTCTGTAGTTTGCAGAAACACCCCATATGTGGTCGTAAACTACTGTTTGGCCGAACGGGAGCACATAGAAGGAGGGGAACACCATATGGGTTTTGGAAGGCAGATTTTGCAGGACTGGTTTTGTTTATACCATGTCCCATTTGAAGCCCCCTGTTGCACCCCTAGAATAGAAATTTCGAAAAAGTGACTCCATCTAAGAAAGTACACCCCTCAAGGTATTCAAAACTGGGTTTACAAACTTTGTTAACCCTTTAGGTGTTCCACAAGAGTTAATGGCAGATGGAGAAACAATTTTGAAATTTCTATTTTTTGGAAAATTTTCCAATATAATCAATTTTTTCCAGGAGTAAAACAAGGGTTAACTGCCAAACAACACTCAAAATGGGTTGCCCTGATTCTGTAGTTTGTAAAAACACCCCATATGTGGTCGTAAACTACTGTTTGGCCGAACGGGAGCACATAGAAGGAGGGGAACACCATATGGGTTTTGGAAGGCAGATTTTGCAGGACTGGTTTTGTTTTATACCATGTCCCATTTGAAGCCCCCTGTTGCACCCCTAGAATAGAAATTTCAAAAAAGTGACTCCATCTAAGAAAGTACACCCCTCAAGGTATTCAAAACTGGGTTTACAAACTTTGTTAACCCTTTAGGTGTTCCACAAGAGTTAATGGCAGATGGAGAAACAATTTTGAAATTTCAATTTTTTGGAAAATTTTCCAATATAATCAATTTTTTCCAGGAGTAAAACAAGGGTTAACTGCCAAACAACACTCAAAATGGGTTGCCCTGATTCTGTAGTTTGCAAAAACACCCCATATGTGGTCGTAAACTACTGTTTGGCCGAACGGGAGCACATAGAAGGAGGGGAACACCATATGGGTTTTGGAAGGCAGATTTTGCAGGACTGGTTTTGTTTATACCATGTCCCATTTGAAGCCCCCTGTTGCACCCCTAGAATAGAAATTTCAAAAAAGTGACTCCATCTAAGAAAGTACACCCCTCAAGGTATTCAAAACTGGGTTTACAAACTTTGTTAACCCTTTAGGTGTTCCACAAGAGTTAATGGCAGATGGAGAAACAATTTTGAAATTTCTATTTTTTGGAAAATTTTCCAATATAATCAGTTTTTTCCAGGAGTAAAACAAGGGTTAACTGCCAAACAACACTCAAAATGGGTTTGCAGAAACACCCCATATGTGGTGGTAAACTACTATTTGGCTAAACGGCAGGACATAGAAGAAGGGGAACGTCATATGGTTTTTGGAAGGCAGATTTTGCTGGACTGGTTTATTTACACCATGTACCCTTTCAAGCCCCCTGATGCCCCCCTAGAGTAGAAACTCCATAAAAGTGACCCCATCTAGGAAACTACGGGATAAGGTGGTTGTTGTTTTGGGACTACTTTTGGGGTAAATTTGATTTTTGGTTGCTCTATATTACTCTTTTTTGAGGCAATGTAACAAAAAAATTAAATTCTAAAATTGTTTCTACATTCGCTATTTAGTTTTGTGGAACACCTAAAGGGTTAACATAGTTTGTAAAGTAACTTTTGAATACCTTGAGGGGTGTAGTTTCTTAGATGGGGTCACTTTTTTGGAGTTTCTAGTCTAGGCTACATCAGGGGGGGCTTCTAATGGGACATGGTGTAAAAAAAAAAAACTGTCCATCAAAATCTGCCTTCCAGAAACCATATGGAGTTCCCTTCGTTCTATGCCCTGCCGTGCGGCTATATAGCCATTTACGACCACATATGGGGTGTTTCTGCAAACTACAGAATTGGGGCAATAAATGTTTAGTTTTGTTTGGCTGTTAACCCTTGCTTTATTACCGGCAAAATGGATTTAAATTTAAATTTTGCCCAAAAATAGGTGTTTTGGCACTGTTTTTATTTTATATTTTTAACACCGTTCATCCGAGGCGTTTGGTAAAAAGTTATTTTTATAGCGACGACTTTTACGCACGCGACGATGCCCAATATGTATGGCTCTCAGACTTTGGAGACACTAAGCAGGCATCCTAAAACTGCGGCCCTCCAGATGTTGTAAAACTACAATTCCCACCATGCCCTGATGATGGCTGTAGGTTGTCTGGGCATGCTGGGAGTTATGGTTTTACAACATCTGGAGGGCCGCAGTTTGAGGATGCCTGCACTAAAACTAATATTTTTTGGGGAAAGAAAAATTGTTTTCGTGTCTCCAAAGTCTGAGAGCCATAGTGTTTTATGTTCTCTAGTGAACTGTTGGGGATTATAAAAATTTAGTACTCCATGGAAGTGTGATACTCCCTGAAGCAATCGATAATGCAGAGGCCCGGATGATCGGGGCACGTGTCACATTGAGTGGTGGTGTCCTTCCGTATCCCCCTCTTGTGACACACTCTGCACTTTTTTGGGGTTCGTCCCTTCTTTCCAGTATGGGGGACCACACCTGGAAAGTGTTGGCCAGGGACGATCCGGGCGCCTCTAGTTCCCGAGGTACTCCGGCCTGCTCTTTCCCGGTCCGAAAAGATCAGGTCCTTGAGGACTGCCTCATAGAATTGGAGGAATGTCCCTGTGCTGCCAGCGCTTCGGGATAGTACAAAAGAGTTGTACATGGCAACCTGCACCAAGTAGACCGCAACTTTTTTGTACCATGCCCGGGTTTTGCGCATGGCGTTATATGGCGTGAGGACTTGATCAGAGAGATCAACTCCTCCCATATACCGATTGTAGTCGACGATACAATCGGGCTTGAGGACCGTTGCCGCGGTACCTCGCACAGGGACTGGGGTGGTGCTGTTACCGTGGATTGTGGACAGCATAAGGACATCCCTCTTGTCCTTATACCTGACCAGCAACAGGTTTCCACTGGTAAGTGCACGGGTCTCACCCCTGGGGATAGGTACCTGGAGGGGGTAGGCAGGGAGGCCGCGTTGATTTTTCCGCACGGTCCCACAAGCGAACGTGGATCTGGCGGCAAGGGACCTGAACAAGGGAATGCTGGTATAAAAGTTATCCACGTACAAGTGGTAACCACTATCCAGCAGTGGGTACATAAGGTCCCACACGAGTTTCCCGCTAACACCCAGAGTGGGGGGACATTCTGGGGGTTGAATACGGGAATCTCGCCCCTCGTACACACGAAATTTGTAAGTGTACCCTGAGGTACTCTCACAAATTTTGTATAGCTTCACGCCATACCTCGCCCGCTTTGTGGGAATGTATTGGCGGAAACTGAGTCTCCCCTTGAACGCAACGAGAGACTCATCAACCGCGACCTCCCTTCCAGGTACGTAGGCCTGCTGAAATGTGGCCCCAAAGCAGTGGCGTACCGCCCATAGAGGCAGACCACGCCACTGCTATGGGGCCCGCGGCACTGGGGGGCCCGTAGCGCAGATAAGGCCCCGCCCACTCATGACCTGCAGCCAGCTATGCGGCTGCTTTTCTCCCCAGGGCCCCCCCCATGTTTAGCTGAATCGCCTCCCAGAGGCGCGGCTAAGGCCCTAGACACCCGCCCCCCTCCTCAGCGCCGCGCTCTGCAAATACCCGATCTTCCTCTCGTCGGCGTCCCAAATCCCGCGCAGGCGCAGTGCCGGCGATTGCCGGCGATTGCCTGCGCCTGCGCTCTGATAATACGGCTGAGGGCAACAGCTTCAACATCGTCACTGGGCATGCGCCGAGCCCAGTGACGATGTTGAAGCTGTTGCCCTCAGCCGTATTATCAGAGCGCAGGCGCCGGCACTGCGCCTGCGCGGGATTTGGGACGCCGACGAGAGGAGGATCGGGTGTTTGCAGAGCGCAGCGCTGAGGAGGGGGGCGGGTGTTGAGGACTTAGCCGCGCCTCTGGGAGGCGATTCAGCTAAACATGGAGATGTTAGAGTTTTCATATTTAGGCGGGCACGGCACTTCAGAGGGGCACCGTTCCTGCATTTGCATATCCTAAGAATCGATTTTTAGAAGAAAGGACAAGACTGACATGGAAAAGAAGAACACAGATGGAAAAAAGGTACTTTATTAAACATGGATCCATGAGTACCTTTTTTCCATCTGTCTTGTTCTTTTGATTGTGAGTCTTGTCATTTCTTCAAAAAATCGATTCTTATGATATGTAAATGACGCTGTAAGGAGCCCAGAGGGGCGTTATTCTTTCTCCACGGTGCCCAGGAACGCCCCTCTGAAGTGCCGTGCCCGGCTAAATTTGAAAACTAATAACGCCTCCAAGTTCATCTAAATCGCCTCCCAAATCCGATCCTCCTCTCGCTGGCATCCCAAATCCCGCGCAGGTGCAGTGCCGGCGATTGCCTGCGCTATGATAAGATGACTGACGGCACTGCGCCTGCGTGGGATTTGGGATGCCGGCGAGAGGAGGATCGGGGTGTTTGCCGCAGAGCGCGGCACTGAGGAGGGGGGGTGTTGAGCACTTAGCCGTGCCTCTGGGAGGCGATTTAGATGAACTTGGAGGCGTTATTAGTTTTCAAACTTAGCCGGGCACGGCACTTCAGAGGGGCGTTCCTGGGCACAGTGGAGAAAGAATAACGCCCCTCTGGGCTCCTTACAGCTTCATTTACATATCGTAAGAATCGATTTTTTGAAGAAATGACAAGACTCACAATCAAAAGAACAAGACAGATGGAAAACAGGTACTCTGTTAAACATGGATTCATGAAAAAAAAATTGGGGGTAAATTGCTAGTGACAGATTCCCTTTAAGGCTACTTTCACACTTGCGTTCAGAGCGGATCCGTCTGGTGTCTGCACAGACGGATCCGCACCTATAATGCAAACGCTTAGATCTGTTCAGAACGGATCCGTGTGCATTAACATGAACAAAAAAAAAAAAAACATTATTTTTTTTTGTTCATGATAGTGCAAACGGATCCGTTTTGACTTTACATTGAAAGTCAATGGGGGACGGATCCGTTTGAAAATTGAGCCTTACTGTGTCAACTTCAAACGGATCCGTCCCCATTGACTTACATTGTAAGTCTGGACGGATCCGTTTGCCTCCGCACGGCCAGGCGGACACCCGAACGCTGCAAGCAGCGTTCAAGTGTCCGCCTGCTGAGCGGAGGACAGACGGAGCCATACTGATGCATTCTGAGCGGATCCGCATCCACTCAGAATGCATTAGGGCTGGACGGATCCGTTCGGTGCCGCTTGTGAGAGCCTTCAAACGGAACTCACAAGCGGAGACCCGAACACTAGTGTGAAAGTAGCCTAACATGGCACCCCAAATAAGGAGACCTGCAGGCTGCAGCAGATATCCCATGTGACAGGTCACCCCCAGGAAACCCCTAACAGTTTCTGTAGGTCATGTATAAATTTATTTAATGTGGGTGTGGCATGGGAGGAGCAAAGTCAGGAAGTGGGAGGGGCCATGGTGGGTAGTGGGCGGGGTTAAGGGGCCCAATTCAGATTTTTGCTATGGGGCCCAGTGATTCCTATGTACGCCTCTGCCCCAAAGTGATCGATGACCGGCCGTATCTTATACAGCCGGTCATAGGCAGGATCACCTCGGGGTGGACATGCTGCATTATCGGAATAATGCAGACATTTCCGGATGGCCTCAAACCGGTGACGTGTCATGACCATACTGTACAGTGGGGTCTGGTACAGGACGTCCCCACTCCAGTATTGCCTAAGACTGGGTTTTTGGACTAGACCCATATGCAGCACGAGGGGGTGGGGGGGGGGGCAAGTGGCAGGGGGGGTCGGGGTTAGGATTAGATGGATAGATGGAAGTTTGGAATAAAAGTACTTTTTTTTTTTTTTTTCCTAACTTACTTTTCCCTTCTTTCCCTGCCTAACGGTGCCTCTCCCTCACTGACCCTAACCTACCTGGGTGGCGATGGGTGCAGGAGGGTGATGGATGGCGATTAGGGGGACACAGGAGCTGGTGCTGGACGATGCTGCCGGGTGCTCGTGCAGAACAGGAAGAGGAGGGGAGAGAGGAGCGCAGGAAGTTTGAATCTCGCGCCTCTCTCCCCTGCACCAATCAGCACCCTGGACAGCAGTGTTCAGCACCAGGGCCAGCACCGCCTCCTCAAATCCTCGGACTGCGATTGGTGGTGTAAAATTACGCCACCGATTTCAGTCTTTTTCCGGTTCATCGGGTCACAGGACACCCGAATGGACCGGAAACGCAGAAAACCGCAGGTCTGAATTGACCTGCGGTTTTCTGCGATCGCCGATACGGGGGGGGGGGGGGGGGGGGGGTCCAATGACCCCCCCCCCTGCGTTGTTACGGGATGCCGGCTGAATGATTTCAGCCGAAATCCCGTTCCGATTAACCCCCGCGGCGCCGGAATTACATTTTTAAGTCAGGACGTACCGGTACGTCCTCGGTCCTTAAGGACTCGGGAAATAGGGCGTACCGGTACGTCCTATGTCCTTAAGGGGTTAAAAGTGGGTTCAAAAACCTCAGTACTGGTTGCAATTATAGGTATAGATAACCACAGGCCAATAAATTGAATAAAATAAATATGGATAAAATGAATAAAATTTTACATATAAGTAACTCACTTCACTGGGGGAGATAGTCTGAGGGATAAGCAAAAACACCCAAAGGCTAAACTCCCCCGGCCAGGATCGCTTGTAAAGTCGCAGGAACAATCCGCAGTCACCACACAAAGTGCTTCTGGAATATTCCTTTTAATGAATCAAGGCTCAACACGTTTTGGGGGCTGCGTAGATACCACCTTCCTCAGGAGCAATGTATAAATAAAAGAATACATTGCTCCTGAATAATTTTATTCATTTTATCCATACTTATTTTATTGGCCTGTGGTTATCTATACCTATAATGGCAACCAGAACTGAGGTTTTTGAACCCACTTTTAACTACTGTTCCTTTAATAACACACGGCCGTTCTTCTACGCACGGATCATATATACTTTATAAAAATCTATTCTAGACAATACAAGATCCTTTTAACCTCTTCATATCATACCTGATTTCACACAGGTGATTGGCACCTACTTTGTGGCTGGGTTCTTTTCTTGTGTTTCCCCTTTGCTCTATAAATACTATATACAGCTATTTCTGCTGTGTATTCAGCCACCCCTGGCACCCTACCACCCGCCTGCCTCCCTACTGACTATTGGTTTCTCTCTTCTTCCTGGTGGCGCAGGGTTGTTGTCCCGAAGACCAACTTTGGAGATACCATTTAAGTGAAGTCTAAAACTAACACTCTTTTTTGGGGGATTTTTCCCCCCTCTTCCTCCCATTATGCGGACACAGACAACAGATGGCCGCGGTGCAAAGAATGTACCTGGGGCCCCCTCCCCCCAAAAGACCTCCACACATGCAGATATAAACATATATATGCAAATAAAAAACATCTTGTTACCATTACACCTAGAGGCTCCGCTCTCTTTGCAACTGCCGTGCCCTCTGCACTTTGACATGGCCAGGTGTGATGACATTTTCACTGCCAGGCCCTGTCAAAGTAGACAAGGAGTGGCAGTTGCAGAGAGGGCAGAGCCTCTAGGTGTAACGGCAATGCCCCCGTTGCTCCTAGAGGCTCACTGGCATATATTAAACCTTAATTGTTTTTCAGCAAGGCGGACACGTATGAACATGGGACCAACACAGATACTTCAGCTGCCAAGTGCACATGCAACAGGTCAGCCAGTTTCATAGGTACAAATCTAGCTGACAAATGCCCTTTAAAGGGGTTTTCTGGGTTCAGAGTAGAACTCTGACATAACCCCTTCTTTCACCACTCAGCCCCTCTGATATGAGCATCAGAGCATTTCACAATTAGTCCTAAGACTACATATGCTCTATTAGCACCTGTGTCACTGCAGAATCACTTCACTTTTATTTATATATTATAATAAAATAATATATAGGTGATGAACGTAGATGTTAAAACTCTCAGTAGTGGTACAGATAATTAATAATTATCTAAAGATGCTGCAGTTTTTGTCTATCCTCTACAATATAGTGTGCAGCGCTGGTAGCTGTGCGCCGCCACCAGCGCTGCTACTGCAACGAGGCTGATACTGTCTTTAGTCTATTGCTCCCCTATACATAGTATCAAATATACAACTTCTCTCTGTACCACTAACTGTGCTAAAAAATGGGGTGCTCAAACTCTGCCCCCCGACATGATTGGGATCGGAAATAAATGTAAGACCTCTGTCAGTGACAGTGTGTCACCTCACACACCGCCTCACCGCATCCCCCACTCACTGCTGCTCAACCATTCAGCTTAACACTGGATACCTCTGACATCCAGTGATGTCTCATCTTCACTTTCCTCATCTTCTACAATCAGCCAAGACCACCATGACAACATCTTTGAGCCACGTCTTGTCTCTGCAGAGTTTGCAACACAGACATCTTAGATTTTTGGTAGTAATGCTCTCCATATTGTGCCTAATAATAATAATAATAATAATGATAATGCCTTGTAGATCCATCAGTAGAAATAAGCCCCCCAGAGTACCCCCAGTGCTCATAAGGCTGCCTATAGTGCCTTCAGTACTAATAAGGCTCCCCTATAGGGCACCCCTTATAGATATGAGGCCAATCTATAAGGCACTCCCATAGAGCCCTCAGTAGTTGCAATCCCGCCACCACTGCCCACAGTATTTATAATGTTCCCTGCAGTGCCCCTGTAATTATATTACCCTCTGTGGTATCCACCAGAGTTATAATCTTCTCTGTAGTGCCCCCATAAATTAACATTCCTGTCCTCTGAGAAAATTATGTATAAACAGAGGGAAGCTGAGGAGAAGTGGATTAAGATATGGGGTGGTTGGAGGACTTGATTAGTTGTGTTTAATTTCTTTATTTATAAGGGCTTTATTTTGACGCACCACAGGTAGGGGGGGGAGGGGAGGGTTTTAGGGAATTGGGGTTGGGGGGAAATTGTATCCTTTTTTCTATTTGTAATGTTTTGATATATTAATTAATAAAGATAATCAATTTAATAAAAAAAAAAAAAAAAAACATTCCTGTCCTCTCCCTCCAATTTTCTATACCATGCAGTCACATGTAAATATCACCACTCTCCCTCCAGTCTTCTATACCATGCAGTCCCATGTAAATAAATGTGCTCCTCTCCCTCCAGTTTTCTATACAAATGCAGTCCCATGTAAATATGTAAATAGCCTCTCTTCCTTACAGTCTTCTATAACATACAATCCCATGTACATAACTTAAATCCCCTCCTTCAGCTCCCTCCAACACATATCCCCTTGGAAATAACACCACTCCTTACCCTCCAATCTTCTATAATATCCAGTCCCATGTAAATAACATCAGTCATTTCCCTCCAATCTTCTAAACTTACAGTCCATGTAAAAAAACATCTCTTTCTTACAGTCTTCTATAACATACAGTTCCATGTAAATAATACCCCTCCCCTCCCTTCAAACGTACAGTCCCAGGTAAGGGTATTTTCACACTTGCGTTAAACTTTTCCGGTATTGAGTTCCGTCCTAGGGGCTCAAAACCGGAAAAAACTGATCAGTTTTATCCTAATGCATTCTGAATGGAGAGCAATCCGTTCAGTATGCATCAGGATGTCTTCAGTTCAGTCACTGTACGGTTTTTGGTCTGAGAAAATACTGCAGCATGCTAAAATTCCAGGAACACTTGCCGGCATTAATTTCCATTGAAATGCATTAATGCCTGATCCGGCCCCAAGTGTTCCGGAAAAACGGATGCAGTTTTGCGGTCTGCGCAGACCTTTAAAAATGTGAAAAAGATAAATACGGATCAGTTTTTCCAGATGACAACCGGATAGATGCATCCGATATTGCAATGCATTTGTGAGACGGTTCCACATCCGGATCCATCTACAAATGGTATCCGTTTGCATACAGATAGCCGGATCTGGCAACGCAAGTGTGAAAGTAATCTAAATAACATATTTACCTTCCACTAAGGCCTCATGCACACGACAGTATTTTTTCACGGTCCGCAAAACGGGGTTCCGTTGGTCCGTGATCCGTGACCGTTTTTTCATCCGTGGGTCTTCCTTGATTTTTGGAGGATCCACGGACATGAAAAGTGAAAAAAAAAACTAAGTCAAGTTTGCATTGCAAATGATAGGGAAAACGGACACGGATCACGGACATGGGAAAACGGACACGGATCACGGACATGGATGACAATCTTGTGTGCATCAGTGATTTTTCACGGAACCATTGACTTGAATGGGTCCGTGAACCGTTGACCGTGAAAAAAATAGGACAGGTCTTATTTTTTTCACGGCCAGGAAACACGGATCACGGATGCGGCTGCCAAACGGTGCATTTTCCGATTTTTCCACGGACCCATTGAAAGTCAATGGAGCCGCGAAAAAAAACTGAAAACGGAACCACGGACGCGGATGCACACAACGGTCGTGTGCATGAGGCCTAAGGATGGAGGAGGTTTAATAGGCGAGAACCACATCTCCCAGGATTTCTCTGACACTCACATTCATTCCATGGCATCAAGTCATCACTGCTGAGCGCTGCCTTTTTCTGCACTGATCACATGATTTTGACCTCACAGTTCCTACCACCACTTACACTGTTGAAAAGATCACATGACTATGATGTCATCACAGGTCCTTCAGCTATGGAGTTTATGCACAACTGGCAGCAATACACAGTGTACATGGAGTTTACACACTACTGATACATAGTAACAGTATATGTGCCCCTTTAACTGCCTCCCGACCATGTCACGCACGGATGCGTCCGGGAGGCGGTCGATTCATTCCTCCTGGACGCATCCGTGCGTCATCTCGCGAGACGTGCGATTTCGGACTGAACCAGCCCGCGCATGCGCATCGCGGGCCGGCAAATGAACGAGAACAATTTCGTCACCAGCCTGACAGCCAATGATCGTGGCTGGCAGGCTGGTGATTTTTAAAATGCCAAATCACAAGCCATCTAACACATCATATTAGTAAATATGATGTGTTAAATGGCTTCCCTGCTCCTCTGCTGGTCCTTTTGGTCGGTTGGTTCCAGCAGAGGAGCAGGCTTCACAGTGAGTAGCACCAAACACCACACATAGCCCCAGACCACCCCCCTGCACCCCAATGAACCCCTTGATCACCCCTTCTTGCCCCTGTCAATCACTAGTGAAAGGGAAAAAAGTGATCAGTGTAAACTGTCACTTTTTTTTTTTCACTGGTATTGACGGTTAGGTTTTAGGATAGTTTAGGCCCCTTGGTTAGGTAGTTTAGCGATCGGTTAGCGCCCAGCCCACCGCACCGGAGTCACTTATTCGCTGATTAGCGTATCGCTAATCAGCATTTGTACTTTTATAGTATCTGTAAGTGATCAAAACTGATCACAGTCAGATCTATAATAGTATTAGTGTCACCTTAGTTCACCCTCCACCCAAAACGCAGTGTTTGCCCGATCAGGCCTGATCGGTCGCCCACACGTGCGTTCACCCACGCCCGCCCCGCCGCAGTGACAAAAAATATATATTTTTTGATCACTGCACATTCACTTCACAAGCACTGCGGCGATAAAAAAAATCAGTTTTGATATTTTTTTATCAACTGCAGCGGCCTCCGGTACTTCGCTAGCCTCCCATTTGTAAGACAGGCTTGCTTTTTTTCTTGGGTAGTCTCAGGGAATACCCCTAAATTTAGTTGCCCTAATGTCAAACAGGGGGTATTCTTCTGAAGAGGCCTACAGGCTTCTGACCCAGTCGGATGAGGAATGGGAACCCTCATCTGATGAATCTAGCGGGTCAGAATATGAACCTGTAGAAAGCAGTGGCAGTCTGACTCAAAGTTCGGACGAGGAGGTTGAGGTCCCTGATAGCACCAGGCGTACCCTGCCCCGTTTCGCTAGACCACAGGTTGCGCAGGATGCGCTTCAAGGGCAGCAGAGTGGGGCTGGCGCTGTCGGATTACGTGGTGAGGCATACACCAGCAGCGCAGCCCATCCTGGACCTAGTACCAGCACTGCCGTACAACATGGTGAAGTGGCGAGCACCAGAAGGGCAGTTGAAGCTGGTACGGTGGCACGTGCAGTAGTTACCCCGTCGCAGCCACCGCACAGACAGGCCCGTAGAGCCCCTAGAATTCCTGAGGTGCTGGCAAACCCTGATTGGCAGTCCCCAACTTCAGCCGCACCAGTAGTTCCCCCTTTCACAGCCCAGTCTGGAGTTCAGGTTGAGACAGCTCAGATCGGTTTGGCCCTGGGATTTTTTGAGCTGTTCTTGACTGCGGAGCTCTTGGACTTAGTTGTGGCAGAAACAAATCGGTATGCCACACAATTTATAACCGCCAACCCGGGAAGCTTTTATGCCCAGCCTTTCCGGTGGAAACCAGTCCAAGTTTCCGAAATGCAAATTTTTCTGGGCCTTCTCCTCAACATGGGTCTAACTAAAAAGCATGAATTGCGGTCATATTGGTCCACGAACCCAATTCATCACATGCCCATGTTCTCTGCTGCTATGTCCAGGACACGATTTGAGACCATCCGGCGTTTCCTGCACTTTAGCGACAACACCACCTCCCGTCCCAGAGGCCACCCAGCTTTTGACCGGCTCCACAAAATTCGGCCCCTCATAGACCACTTTAACCAGAAATTTGCAGATTTGTATACCCCAGAGCAAAACATCTGCGTAGACGAGTCCCTAATACATTTTACCGGGCGCCGTGGCTTCAAACAATACATCCCAAGCAAGTGCGCCCAGTATGGGGTCAAATTGTATAAGCTCTGTGAAAGGGCCACAGGCTATACCCACAAATTTCGTATCTATGAGGGAAAAGATCAGACCCTGGAGCCGGTCGGTTGCCCTGACTACCTGGGGAGCAGTGGGAAGACACCTTTATTTGGCAAGGGGTACCATCTTTATGTGGACAATTTCTACACAAGTGTGGCCCTCTTCAGGCATTTGTTTCTAGAACAAATTGGCGGCTGTGGCACCGCGCGAACTTCCCCCAACGGCTCGTTACCACCCGTATTGCAAGGGGGAGAGGGCTGCCTTGTGTAACCATTCACGCAGACACGACAATCCAAATTGAGCGAGCAGCCTGTGTCATTGAAAAGCCCCTCTCAGTCCACGACTATAACCTTCACATGGGAGGGGTGGACTTCAATGACCAGATGTTGTCTCCGTATTTAGTGTCCCGCCGCACCAGACGCTGGTATAAGAAGGTGTCTGTATATTTAATTCTATTGGCTCTGTATAATAGTTTTGTTCTCTACAGTAAGGCTGGGAGAACACGATCCTTCCTCAAATTTCCGGAAGAGATCATCGAGAACCTCCTGTATCCAGGAGGTTCCGTGGCCCCATCCACCAGTGTAGTTAGCCGTCTACACGAGCGACATTTCCCCAATGTCGTTGCTGGTACCTCAACCCAACCGTCACCCCGAAAAATATGTTGTGTCTGTAGCAGGAGTGGAATAAGGCGTGACACCCGCTATTTCTGTCCAGACTGCCCTGACCACCCTGCCCTATGCTTAGGGGAGTGTTTCCGGAAGTACCACACACAGGTACACCTAGCATAGGGATCACATCTCACCAGGACAGGCACACAGGGCTATTAGGGCCCATTCACACACAGAGCTGCTGCAAACCTCTCCTTTCACCTGGGACAAAGTGCATTCGCCACATTTTTGGGCGCTTTGCACATTGTCCCATGGGGAAGGAGAGGTTTGTCCTATAAAGGTAAAAAAACAAAAAAAAAAAAAAATCACCAGTAAGCAAAAAGATTAACGTTCAGTTCAAAAAGTTAAAGTTTATATGTTCTGTTCAAAAGTTATTATAAAGTTAATAAAATTATTGCGTTGCGGCCTGGTTTTTTCTTTTTTTTGTTTAGTTTTTTTTTACCTTCCAGGTGGACCAACCGATCGACTAGCTGCAGCACTGATGTGCATTCTGACAGAAGCATTGCGCTGCTGTCCGATTACACACAAGTCGGTGTATGCGGCACTGCAAGATGAGATTTCTCCTCTGCAGTAAAAGATACGTTTGCCGAGGCATATGAGCTGAGGAGGTGGCGGTGTTCATATGCTTTGGCAAACACTTTGTATATAAAAAAAATATAAAAATCCCGGCAATGATTTATTCATCCACATCGATTGATGTGAATGGAGAAATCTGGTTTGCCAGGGCATACGAGCTAAGTGGGTATGGATGTGGGGCGGAGCTCCTATGTCCTGGCAGACGCCTTTCCGCTCCTTTTTTTTTTGGGCAGAGATTTTTTCATCCACATTGATCGATGCGAATGAAGAAATCTGTGCCGTTCATTTTTTTCTTTCAGCCCAGAGGCTGAACGGAAAAAAAAATAATCTCATTACCTGTATGCTCAATATAAGGAGAATAGCAGAAACTCCTAATGCTGGCCATACATGTAATGATTGCGGAGACCCTCAAATGCCAGGGCAGTACAAACACCCCACAAAAGAGGGGCATATTGAGTCCATGAAAGATTGAAATTTTTGTCCCAAGTTAGCGGAAAGTGAGACTTTGTGAGAAAAAAAAAAAAAAAAAACAATTTCCGCTAACTTATGCCAAAAAAATAAAACATTCTATGAACTCGCCAGGCCCCTCATTGAATACCTTGGTGTGTCTTCTTTCCAAAGTGGGGTCACATGTGGGGTATTTATACTGCCCTGGAGCGTGAGAAGACGTCTGGGATCCAAATTTCTAAAAATGCCCTCCTAAAAGGATTTTGGGCCCATTTGCCCACCTAGGCGGCAAGAAAGTGTTACACATGTGGTATCGCCGTACTCGGGAGAAGTTGGGGAATGTGTTTTGGGGTGTCATTTTACATATACCCATGCTGCGTGAGAGAAATATCTTGGTCAAGTGCCAACTTTGTATAAAAAAAATGGGAAAAGTTGTCTTTTGCTGAGATATTTATCTCACCCAGCATGGGTATATGTAAAATGACACCCCAAAACACATTCCCCAACTTCTCCTGAGTACGGCGATACCACATGTGTGACACTTTTTTGCCGCCTAGGTGGGCAAATGGGCTCACATTCCAAAGAGCACCTTTCGGATTTCACAGGCCATTTTTTACAGATTTTGATTTCAAACTACTTCTCATGCATATGGGCCCCTAAAATGCCAGGGCAGTATAACTACCCCACAAGTGACCCCATTTTGGAAAGAAGACACCCCAAGGTATTCCGTGAGGGGCATGGCGAGTTCCTAGATTTTTTTTATTTTTTGTCACAAGTTAGCGGAAAATGATGATTTTTTTTTTTTTTTTTTTTATTACAAAGTCTCATATTCCACTAACTTGCGACAAAAAATAAAAAATTCTAGGAGCTCCCCATGCCCCTCACAGAATACCTTGGGGTGTCTTCTTTCCAAAATGGGGTCACTTGTGGGGTAGTTATACTGCCCTGGCATTTTAGTGGCCAAAATGCGTGTGAAGTAGTTTGCAATCAAAATGTGTAAAAAATGGCCGGTGAAATCCGAAAGGTGCTCTTTGGAATGTGGGCCCCTTTGCCCACCTAGGCTGCAAAAAAGTGTCACACATGTGGTATCGCCGTACTCAGGAGAAGTTGGGAAATGTGTTTTGGGGTGTCTTTTTACATATAGGGAAAAACTATGGGGGGCAGTATACTAGATAAAATGTCACTTTTATTAAATAATAGGAGATAAAAAAACGGCCCTTACAGACAAGCAACAAGTAAGACATGTACACACACACAAACTGGTGCAATGGGAAGACCAGTTGAGTAACAAATAGGATGTGGGTGGTGGGCTGGACCACTGGTGGCAAACCGGGCACAACTGTGTCAAAACAGATCAGCTAGCCCTATTGCCTCCCTGCTTGTCCTGGTCCGCCCTACAAAATGTGTCCATGCGACGGGGTCCAAAAAAGCCCTGCAAGGGGTGGCCCCGACTGGAACTCTCTTCCTGTATAAGTGACCCTATCGAGGCCCTGACACAGGGAGAACACAGACCGTCCAAAGGAACGGAAAACACACAATAAGTGAAAGAGTAACCCCACCAACAGATATATCCACTAAAAAGGGGGATAGGGTGAGGGATATACTCATGTGTCCCGACGCATTTCTTCACAGGATGCCCCACATTTTATCTAGTATACTGCCCCCCATAGTTTTTCCTTATTGTTTAATTGAGCAGTAACTCAGGGAGACACCCCTGTCTTTTCCTGACTGACCATCTTCAATCTTATTTAGTACTATCAGGGGAATGTCCGGATTTCTGAGCACAGGTTTAGACAGGAACATCTGGGTATCAGAGGCCAGTGTGGTTTTCTCTGAGCAATCCTTTGTTCAGAAGAAATACACCCCTACCCTGAATGGAGCATTGTCAGAACTCACTCGTCTCTATAGGGAACACATCAGCTCTTGGTAGGAGGTGCAGGGCCTGGAGCACTACATTAAACAGGGAATTGTGCCTAGGGGTCTTCGTATAACTCTGACTCCTGCACACCGCATCAGGAATCCTGAGTTCTTAAAGAGATGGGAGAGGGAGGCAACATCAAGTTCTCTAAGATTAATGCAGCTCCTTTTGGATGAAGAGAGGCTGGTTCTGGGTAGAGCAGAAAGCAGTCTCAATGAACAAATTGAGATAGCCAAGAAGTTCCAGTCTGAACCAGACTTCTCGACCAAGGAGGTACAATTGCAGAATACGGTGGAGCGGTTTCAATATCAATTGAAGGACCGGAAACACAAGCAATTTAATAGAGACTCTCAGGACTTTCGTGATAATAGGGCATATCAATTTCTGACAAACCCACCAGTTACTCAGAATACAGATCTTTCCTCCACGGACACGGAAGCATCTGACGTGGAGAGGGAAAGATTCCCCAAGAACAAGGGGCGTGGACGTGGGTCATATAGATCTAGGGGACGCAACAATCGCCCAAGACAGAATCCACAAACGCCCCCCCCCCCCAAATCCCCCGGCACAGACATCAGGCTCCCCTTTTTTAGACCAGGGGGCACACTATTACCCCCTGAGGAGCTGGAACATCCAGTCATAGATGCCACACGTGACTCCCTCCCTTCCTCAGACAAACGGGTAATAAATCTCTCCTCCCGCGTTCTCTCACAAGTAGAACTCAAATTGTTGGGACGTGGGTTATCGTTTGTTCCAACAAACAAGTTCAATATGTTTATTTGGACGAGGGACCTCCACCTCTTTGCCCGAAGATTAAAGTGGCATAAATTCCATAAACTTAAGGTTAGGAAGGAAAGCAGTGAACTGGGTGTCCCTGTTGATATTCTAAAGGACATCCATCTCCTCTTTAACCTCAACCGATCACCACCCAATGCTGAAGGGCTAGGCCCCTTTACGTCCCTAAAAAATAAAAGCGTTAGAATGCCTCCGATGAGTGACGTATCCTGTGTGGATGTGTTTTTACAACACGTCACCGCAGATCTGACCACCATACATCATATCCCACCCAGATTCAACTGCAGCAGGGAGGAGAGGATGGCAATCGCAGATCTTCAAAGCGATAAAGATATCATCATCAAGCCTTCAGATAAGGGGGGCAATATCGTGGTAATGGATATGCCGGCCTATAGAAGAATGTGTCTGTCAGTCCTGGAGGACGGGACGGGATATGAAATACTCCCCAGCAACCCTACCATTAACCTACAGGGGACTCTGAGACACATCCTTGAAAAAGCAAAAAAAGCCTCCCTTATCAGTGGTGATGAATACGAGTTTCTGTACCCACTCCACCCAGTCATGGCTACTTTCTATTGCCTGCCTAAAGTGCATAAGGAGACCACTCCTATCAGGGGACTTCCAATTGTCTCAGGGGTCGGAAGTTTGTCCCAAAACTGTGGCATATATGTGGACAAGGTGCTACGCCCGTTTGTATCATCGTTGCCGTCTCACATTAGGGACACTGGGGATCTACTGGGGAAGTTGGAGGACATCTGCATCGAGCCACACTAGTTTTTGGCCTCTGTGGATGTGGAGGCCCTATACTCCTTCATTCCACATGAGCGAGGTCTGGAAGCAAGCAGTCACTACCTTAAGACCAGGGGTCAACAATTCAGGCAGCACAACACCTTCACTCTCGAACTGCTAAGGTTCATTCTGGTGAGCAACTTTTTCCTGTTTGACGGACGCATATACCACCAGCTCAGGGGCACCGCGATGGGTAGTCCTTGTGCCCCATCGTATGCTAACTTGCTCCTGGGCTGGTGGGAGGAGTCCGTGGTGTTTGCCGAACCGTCACCATGGTTTGCCGGCATGGTCGCTCTCTGGTCACGCTACATCGACGATATCTTCATGCTGTGGAGCGGACCAGAAAGCAACTTTGAGAGGTTTATCTCTGAATTGAACACAAACAGTTTCAACCTGAGGTTCACCTCGGTGATTGTTAAAGACCGCCTCCCAGTTCTGGACGTGGTTATCTGCAGGGACGGGAAGGGCGGCCTTAGCACATCCATCTATCGTAAACCCACCTCCACCAACTCCCTACTTAGGTGGGATAGCTGCCACCCTGTGCCCCTCAAGAGAGGAATTCCGACCGGACAGTACCTGAGATTGAAACGTAATTGTTCTGAGTCCAGTAATTTTAAGCGCCATGCGAAGGACCTGAGATCAAGATTCCAGGAGAGAGGGTATCCTGATAGGACCCTCAGACTGGCGTATGAAAAAAACAAATTACGTACGCGGACTGAACTTCTCCACCCCACAACTAATAGGGTGAAGGAATCTCAAGGTACTGTCCGGGTGATAGGAACATTTGATGCAGCGGCCTCTCAAGTGAGGCGAATTCTGGCACGACACTGGGAGACAACTCCTGATGGACCCCGACCTTTCTGATGTGCTAAGTCCTAGTGTCTCACTGACCTTTCGAAGAGGCAACAATCTGCGGGACAGACTGGTGCACAGCCACTTTGCCCCATCAGCAAAACCACGGACGTGGCTGAACACACCAGTGACGGGATGCCACAGGTGTGGACATTGTAGTTTCTGCGGCAGCCTTTCACAAGGAAAGACCTTTATCGGGGAACCAAATAATACCGTCTACCAAGTAAAGGGCTTTATGAATTGCCGCACGGCAGGTGTGATCTACCTGGCAACATGCATATGTGGACTTCGCTATATAGGCAAAAAGTTTAGGGAGTTACGCAAATGCATGGGGGAGCATTTTGGGGATATCCCAAACAATAAAGAAACCCCTATAGCACGCCATGTACAGGTATCCTATGATGGACGTACCTCGGCCATCAGTTTTATGGCCATCGAACAGGTGCTCAAACCCACACCGGGGGAGACTGGAATAGACTCCTCTTACAAAGGGAGTGCTGGTGGACTTTCACCTTGAATACGGTCTCCCCTCATGGCTTAAATGAGCAATTAAACTTCAGTTGCTTTCTCTAAATACCATCTCTTCCAGTCTGATCCCTAGCATAGGTTTCCCTGGTCATTTAACCCCTGTGTATATTTCTGGTCTAATAGGGGAACAGTGGACATATACTCTCATGTTCCCCTCACGTATGAGGGACGGGGAGGGTATAGCCTTACTAGACTGAAGAGCGGGTTACTGCTCCCTCCCTGACCCTCTCTTGACTTGATTCTCCTAAATTACTGGAGTCTAGCCCCTCCCATTGGTATACCCTTGTGAGGGGGGCAACCAAGCCAACATATCATGCAGACCGAAGGAGCGGTTGTGCATGTCCCTTTAAAATGTCCCAAGGTGATACCACCCTTCTTGGATACGTAGCCTGACAGGGCTTCTCTCGATCACCGGGGACAGCTTGGTTCTGCTGTGCTCCGATCATGTGACCCCCGCGATGTTATAACAGCCTATGATATGGGCGCATTGCGGCGGTCACGTGAGGCGGAAATACAGCTGTGCGTTCCATCTCGGCCCCATGAAACGCATCGCGATCGCGATTCCTCCGGTCACATGACCTTACGACTGGCACTTCTCCCGTGATGTCATGAAGGGGCGCCGGAGGTTCTTGGAACACTGCACATGGCCCTACAGCCTTTATAAGGGGGCGTCTGTCGCCCCAGTAGTTGCCGGTCACCCCACCACTGCGGACACCACCACCCTTGGTCACAGCTTGATGGTGGACTTAGAGCCATACGCCGACCGCTGCCAAACAAAAATGTAAGTGATTTGCCTCCATGGCCCCATGTGGGCTGACAACATGGGGGCTCATCTATGCTATGTTATTGTACTTATTTTATTCTTTTGCACTTTTGATGTGATCCTCAGACTCAGCCATACTCTGACTGCAGTAACTGCCCTGTGTCCCCTGATGAATCCTGGGGCATCCTGTGAAGAAACGCGTCGGGACACATGAGTATATCCCTCACCCTATCCCCCTTTTTAGTGGATATATCTGTTGGTGGGGTTACTCTTTCACTTATTGTGTGTTTTCCATTCCTTTGGACGGTCTGTGTTCTCCCTGTGTCAGGGCCTCGATAGGGTCACTTATACAGGAAGAGAGTTCCAGTCGGGGCCACCCCTTGCGGGGCTTTTTTGGACCCCGTCCCATGGACACATTTTGTAGGGAAAGCAGGGAGGCAATAGGGCTAGCTGATCTGTTTTGACACAGTTGTGCCCGGTTTGCCACCAGTGGTCCAGCCCACCACCCACATCCTATTTGTTACTCAACTGGTCTTCCCATTGCACCAGTTTGTGTGTGTGTACATGACTTACTTGTTGTTTGTCTGTAGGGGCCGTTTTTTTTATCTCCTATTATTTAATAAAAGTGACATTTTAGTATACTGCCCCATCTAGTATACTGCCCCCCATAGTTTTTCCTTATTGTTTAATTCAGCAGTAACTCAGGGAGACACCCCTGTCTTTTCCTGACTGACCATCTTCAATCTTTTTACATATACCCATGCTGGGTGAGATAAATATCTCGGCAAAAGACATCTTTTCCCATTTTTTTATACAAAGTTGGCACTTGACCAAGATATTTCTCTCACCCAGCATGGGTATATGTAAAATGACACCCCAAAACACATTCCCCAACTTCTCCTGAGTACGGCGATACCACATGTGTGACACTTATTTGCCGCCTAGGTGGGCAAATGGGCTCACATTCCAAAGAGCACCTTTCGGATTTCACAGGCCATTTTTTACAGATTTTAATTTCAAACTACTTCACACACATTTGGGCCCCTAAAATGCCAGGGCAGTATAACTACCCCACAAGTGACCCCATTTTGGAAAGAAGACACCCCAAGGAGCGCTAAAGCCCACCCATCAGTGCAGGTGACATCACCGGGCTTCCTGGCAGACCCATGGAGAGCCCCGGGACGTCACCAGAACTCCTAAAAATGCATTTGCCCTGCGCGATTTAGCGCAAGGCAAAAGAGAGCATCGGAGCATGAACTGCTCCGATGCTCCAGTCAGGGGAAGGTGAAAATGGAGGTATGTATGGGTTCAGCTCTGAACCCAGACAACCCCTTTAAGTGTAGTGCCTCTTATATGTCCCCTTTATATGTAGTACGTCTTATATCTGCCCCCTTTATGTATAGTGCCTCTTACATGTGCTCATTATGTATAGTGCCTCTTATATGTGCCCCTTTTATGTATAGCACCTCTTATATGGGCCCCCTAAGTATAGTGGCTCTTGTATTTGCCCCTTTTATGCAAAACGCCTCTTATATGTATAGTATCCAAAAACAAGAATGAACCTGGATCACACCTCCTCATGCTATGCTTTGATCTAATAACTGCTCATATCATATGCTCTCAGGAACTCCAACTGAGAGCTTGTAGGAATTTGTGAACCCTTAGGGCTCTTTCACATGAGTGGATGCCGTGCAGGTAATCCACTGTGTGAAAGAATGCCAAGTCCCGCTCCGGACAGCAGAGACACGGAGCATTAACATTAGTGTTGATCGAGCACCAAAGTGCTCGGGTGCTCTGGCCAAACACAGGTCGCTGCTGGGAACGATGTCGTCCGAGTAGTACGCCACTTTTACAGACTGACAATAATACACACCAAACCGAAGATAAAATCGATTTTAGAGGAAAAATTTATAGGAAACATTCTTTCCTGTATATTTACTTGTATATAAAGTGCAAGTGCTGCTAAAAATTACAAGGAAGAGGCACTCTGATACAACCTGTATATCACATAAAGGAGAGCCTCATTCACATTGTGGTACAATTGTTCAGTTAGTGGGACTCCTACACTGATAAAGCCTATGCACTAAGTGAAAGGGCTGCCAAAAATTACAAGCAACCGGCACTCCAATACACCCTTTATTACATATAAAGGAGGGCATTATACACATCCTTGAAAAATTATGATTGATAGCCCGCTGGTGACCCTCAAAAACATTAGGAGCAAGGGCCTGCTGGTGACTCTCTAAAACATTAGGGGTGAGGGCCTGCTGCTGATCTGACCATCTAAAACATTAGGGGTGAGGGTCTGCTGCTGAGCTGACCAACAAAAAAATTATGGTTGAGGGTCTGCTGGTGAGTTGACTCTCTAAAACATTAGGGGCGAGGGCCTGCTGCTGATCTGACCGTGGAAAAAATTATGGTTGAGGGCCTGCTGCTGAGCTGACCGTGGAAAAAATTATGGTTGGGGGCCTTCAGCTGAGCTGACCATGGAAAAAATTATGGTTGAGGGCCTGCTGCTGAACTGACCATCGAAAAAATTATGGTTGAGGGCCTGCTCCTGAGCTGACCCTCTAAAACATTAGGAGCGAGAGCATCCTAATAAGCATTTTGATATGATGGAGGAGGACGAGAAAAGGAAGATTGAACCATATACCCTTTTTTGTGGTGGAAGGGGTACATGGGAATACAGTGTATTCAATACACCATAAAAGCCACATTTAAAATGCCTTTATGTTCAGCCGCTTTCCTCTGGTGGAATACAGAAGTCAGGGGCAATCCAGGCCTTGTTCATTTTGATAAGAGTCAACCTGTCAGCATTTTCAGTTGACAGTCGGATGCGCTTATCAGTTATTATGCCCCCCAGCAGCACTAAATACCCACTCTGACAAAATGCTGGCGGCAGGGCAGGCCAGCACCTCCAAGGCGTAGAGCGCCAGTTCATGACATGTGTCTAGCTTGGACACCCAATAGTTTGAAGGCACAGAAGGATCATTGGGGACGCTGACACGGTCTGCTATGTACTCCTTCACCATCTTCCAAACCTTTTTGCTCCGTGTGACACTAGGCCACGCATAAGGGTGAGGGTGCTGGCGGAATGTCATGAAACTGTCCCAGGCCTTGGAGAGTGTTGCCTTGCCTCTGTTGGAACTGCTGTATGTTCCCCTCGTCTCCCCTCCTCGGTTGCCCAAGGAACTACGTACTCTGCTGCCAGTGTTGTCAGATGGAAATTTTGGGAGCAATTTTTCCACAAGGACCTACTGGTATTGCACCATTTTGCTAGTCCTATCTACCTCAGGAATGAGAGATGAGAAGTTCTCTTTGTAGCAGAGGTCGAGAAGGGTGAACAACTAGTAATCAGTGTTGGCCAAAATGCGTATAACACGAGGGTCACGGGAAAGGCAGCATAACATAAAGTCAGCCATATGAGCCAGAGTCCCAACAGACAAGACTTTGAGAGTCACCCTCCTGATGAGGACAGCAATCTCCTCATCCTCTTACTCATCTTCAGCCCATTCCCCCTGAACAGATGGAATAAACCTGCTGTGGGTACTACCCTCTGTAGCGGAGGCAACCGTCTCCTGCTCCTCCTCCTCATCATCCAATTCGAGCTGAAAAGATGAACAGAGGGTGGTCTGGCTATCACCCTGTGTACTGTCTTCCCCCATTTCCACCTCTTCCACATGCAAAGCATCCTCCTTCATTGTGAGCAGCGAGCATTTCAGTAGACACGGAAGTGGGATGGTTACACTGATAATAGCGGCATCGCCACTCAATGTCTGTGTTGATTCCTCAAAGTTGCATAAAACCTCACAGAGGTCAGACATCCATGCCCACTCATCGCTTTTGAATAGCGGAAGCTGACTGGACAGGTGACAACCATGTTGCAGCTGGTATTCCACTACTGCCCTCTGCTGATCACAAAGCCTGGCCAAGATTTGGAACGTGGCAGCGTTACCCGACCAGCGACAGCTGTAGATGACTTTTGGAAATGCGCACACAGGGGGCGCACCTTCACCAGTAGCTCAGGCAAATTGTGGTAGGTTTTGAGAAACCGCTGTACCACCACTAAGTTGAACACGTGGGCTAGGCATGGTATGTGTGTGAGCTTGCCGAGCTCAAACGCAGCCACCAAGTTACGGCCATTATCAAACACAACTATGCCTGGTTCTAGGTTGAGTGGCGAGAGCCACAGCTCAGTCTGATCCCTTATACTCTGCCACAGCTCTGCAGCTGTGTGCTGTTTGTCACCTAAACATATTAGTTTCAGCTTGGCCTGTTGCCACTTCCCCACTGCAGTGCTACACTGCTTCCAGCTACTGACTGATGGCTGACTGGTGCTGCAGGATGAGAATTAAGTGGCGCAAGTGGAGGAGGAGAAGGGGGGGTTGCAGCCACTATTGTAGGTGGTGGCGGAAATCCTGATTGAAGTATCCTTGGCGCCGGAAGCACCTGTGCCATCCCAGGGTACGACTCGCTCCCGGCCTCCACAACGTTCACATAGTGTGCTGTCAGGGAAATGTAGCGTCCCTGGCCACAAGCACTTTTCCATGTGTCAGTCGTTAAGTGGACCTTCCAGGGGCGTAGCTAGAAATGCATGGGCCCCATAGCAAAAATAATTTTATGGCCCCCCCCCAGTGCCATCCACAGATCCCCCTCCCCTAAACAGTGCCATCCACAGATCCCCCTCCCCTAAATAGTGCCATCCACAGATCCCTCTCCCCTAAACAGTGCCATCCACAGATCCCCCTCCCCTAAATAGTGCCATCCACAGATCCCCCTCCACTAAACTGTGCCATCCACAGATCCCCCTCCCCTAAACAGTGCCATCCACAGATCTCCCGCCCCTAAACAGTGCCATCCACAGATCCCCCTCCCCTAAGCAGTGCAATCCACAGATCCCCCTCCCCTAAACAGTGCCATCCACAGATCCCCCTCCCCTAAACAGTGCCCTCCACAGATCCCGCTCCCCTAAATAGTGCCATCCACAGATCTCCCTCCCCTAAATAGTGCAATCCACAGATCCCCCTCCCCTAAACAGTGCCATCCACAGATCTCCCTCCCCTAAATAGTGCAATCCACAGATCCCCCTCCCCTAAACAGTGCCATCCACAGATCTCCCTCCCCTAAATAGTGCCATCCACAGATCTCCCTCCCCTAAAAAGTGCCATCCACAGATCCCCCTCCCCGACGCTCACAGGAGCACATTTATAAACTAATCAGTAACTTGAACTTTAATCATTGACATTGCTGAATGCTGATCTCTTTACTTGGATTGGATACCTTACTCTGTCTTAGCTCTGGTAACGGTACAGCAGGCAGTGCAGGCGGGCAGCGCTCACTCACTGACGTCACGCGCCTGCGCCGCCTAGTGGGAGGAGCAGGCGCGTGACGTCAGTGAGTGAGCGCCGCCCGCCTGCACTGCCTACTGTTACCGTTACCGGAGCTAACACAGAGTAAGGTATCCAATCCAAGTAAAGAGATCAGCATTCAGCAATGTCAATGATTAAAGTTAAAGTTACTGATTAGTTTATAAATGTGCTCCTGTGAGCGGCGTGGCCCTGTATATTCTAACCCCCAGGCAAGCGTCCCTGCCACAATGGGAACGCCTGGGGGTTAGAATATACCATCGGATTTGAGTTTTCAAGCTCTCACTGAGAGCGTGAAAACTCAGATCCGATGGTATATTCTAAACCCCAGGCAAGCGTCCCCGTCACCATGGGAACGCCTGGGGGTTAGAATATGATCGGATCTTCCTTACTCAGTGGCCTGGCTGGAGCCTCCCCAGCCTCTGTGTTGGCCCGGCCCTGCGTGCGCCCTGCTCCAGTCCAGTCCTGACTCCTCCCCAGCCAGGCCCGAGCCGCGGACCGCCCGCGCTTCGCCCACTACACTAGTGTAGTGGGCGGGCGGTCTGCGGCTCGGGCCTGGCTGCCTGTTTGTAGTGTGTGTGGGCGGGGCCCGGACGGGCCCCAGTGGCGTAGGGCCCCATAGCCACTGCTATGGTTGCTTTGGCGATCCCTACGCCACTGGGACCTTCCCAATAACTGCATTGGTCAGGGCACGGGTGATGTTACTGGACAGATGCTTTTGTAAGGCGGGGATGGCACACCGGGAAAAATAGTGGCGGCTGGGGACTGAGTAACAAGGGACAGCCACCTCCATCAGGCTGCAGAAAGCCTCAGTGTCCACAAGCCTAATCAGCAACATTTCCAGGGCCAGCAATTTGGAAAGGTGCGCATTTAGTGCTATGGCCTGTGGGTGGCTGGATATTTGCGCTTTTGTTCTAAGGCCCGGGGTATGGACATCTGTACGCTGTGCTGGGACACAGAGGTGGATGTGGTCACTGATGGTGCTTGCGAAGGTTCAGGTGCAGGGCAGGAGGCATCTGGGCCTGCGTGTTGGAGTGTTGGACAGAGGATTGGCCAGCATGTAACACAGGGGAAAAGGAGGTAGTGGTGTGACCCGCAGACACTTATTGTGGACGCAGGCAGTCGGCCCACCTATCACGGTGCTTTGATGCCATGTGGCAGATCATGCTGGTGGTGGTGAGGTTGCTAGTGTTCATGCCCCTGCTCATTTTGGTACGGCACAGGTTGCAAATGACAATTCTTTTATCATCCGCACTTTCCTCAAAAAGCACCAGACTGCGGAACACCTACCCCTTGGCAAGAAAGATTGCCATAGGGGGGTGCTCCGGGGAACAGTTGCGGGCCTGTTTGGTGTGGGCCGCCTTCTCCCTTTTGCCACCCCACTGCCTCTTCCAGCCTGTTGTGGTGTTGCAGATCCCTCCCCCTCTGTACTGCTGTCCTCGCTCGGCTTGCCACCTTCCCAAGTTGGGTCAGTGATTTAATCGTCCACCACCTCCTCTTCCACTTATGCAATCTGCTCATCCTCCTGACTTGTTGACCTAACAAGAACCTCACTTATTGACAACTGTGTCTCATCTTCATCATCAACCTCCTTAGACACTAATTGCCATTGACTTATTGGCAACTGTGTCTCATCATCATCATCCACCTTGTGAAACACTAATTGCCATTCCCCACCGTCATCTTCTTGTGACTGTGGATGCTCAAGAATTTGGGCATCGGTGCACACGATCTCCTCATGTCCCTCTTCAAGCAGGCTTGGCGAGAGGCCCAAATCAAGGAATGGCGATGAGAAGAGCTCCTCAGAATATCCGAGTGTGGGATAACTTGTTTGGCAAGACTCTCCATGGTGGGAGGAAGGAGGATCAGGGTGAGGATTCTGTTGACCAGGCTCTTGGCTACTGAGACTGGACTTTGCGGAAGACAGGGTGGTGCTTAACCGACTGGAAGCATTATCTGCTGCAATCCAACCGACCACCTGGTCGCACTGGTCTGAGTTCGAGAGTGGTGTCCTGCGCCACCCTGCAAACTGGGACATGAATTTAGGTATCGTGGATGAGTGTGTTTTTTGTGCTCTGGCAGCAGGCACAGTTTCACTGCATCCAGGGCCACGGCCACTGCGTGCACCATCATCAGCACGGCCACTTCCCTGTCCCTTACTGCTCGCCTTGTGCATATTAAATGGCATATATGCTTGCAAGTATGTCACACGTACAGTAGTGCAGATTTGTAAGTGTCTGCACAAATAAATTAAACTGAATGTCACTGCTATTTAGGATGTGCAAACTTTATACAGGAGATGTAGCGCAGGTAATGTCGCTGCTGTCACCAGCGGCTAATAAAAAATTACACGGAATGTCATAGATATTTGGAATGCGCAAACGCTATACAGGAGATGTAGCATAGGTAATGTAACTGTCCGCAGCGGACACCGTCTACGGAAAAAATACACTGGATATCACAGATATTTTTAGTATGCGCACACGTTAAACAGGAGATGTAGCGCAGATAATGCCGCTGTCCGCAGTGTCTACCGAAAAAGTACACTGGATGTCACAGATATTTTTTGTATATGCACACGTTAAACAGGAGCTGTAGCATAGATAATGTCGCTGTCCACAGTGTCTACGGAAAAAGTACACTGGATGTCACAGATATTTTTAGTATGCGCACATGTTAAACAGGCGATGTAGCGCAGATAATGTCGCTGTCTGCAGCGTCTACGAAAAAAGTACACTGAATGTCACAGATATTTTTAGGATGCGCAAGTGTAACGGACCGTTTCAGCAGACAAGGGGTTAAAATCCATTTAGGCGATATGCCCCTTTCCGAGAGACAGGCACAGCTACTGCAGAACACCAACCTCCCGAACTGGATACAAAATAGCACTCCAAGCTGGAACCTCGCGGATAGCTGCCGGCAGACGAACAGGAAAAGCGTATCAGTCGGCTTACACTCCTGGCAATCAGTCTCCAACAGCATACAGGGAATCCCCCCAATAACGAGACAAGGCTCCGTGTTGAGGGTCAAGCAGTGCCCTGACTGTACTTCAAGTACAGCCTCTTTTATTGATAAAAACCAAACATAGTACTGCCCACAGGGTTTTGAAATCCAACCAATCAGTAATTCACAACACACACAATGTAAATACAGCAACCAATCGTTCCCGCCCCCTAGAGGACCAGAAGGGAGACTGCGACACAGAACAGATACAACATATCCCCACAATGCATCATGGTTTCCTCCTCTCTGCAGGGGAGACGACCGAAGACAATCCAATTATCTCTCAGGACAAAGGGGAGATCACCAATACACATGTGGAGACAACAGGACAGACATCACCATTTAAACACACAATGGGACAATAGAACCACACCCAGCATATTCCTCCCAAGCTGACAAGTTACACTTATTATAAGTTGTTACAACTTTGTGAGGTTACATTGTCCATACATATAACTTACATCAATTTAAACAGTATAACTTGGGGGACAAACCTATCCAAAATTCACTGGAATAGGTTCACGGGTTCAAAAGTTAGCATGGGCCATAATCCTGAGGCAGGAGGCTAGCAAACAGCCCCCTCCAAAACACCGTGGCGAGGTTGGTTTCGCCACAGCAAGCATTATACAGGAGATGTAGCGCAGGTAATGTAACTTTCCGAAGCGGACACCATCTATGGAAAAAGTGCACTGGATGTCACAGATATTTTTAGGCTACACACACGTTACACAGGAGATGTAGCGCAGATAATGTTGCTGTCTGCAGCGGCCAAGCAATTGCAAGCTATTTAGCTCAGGTTGCCCTAAAAATATACAGTATATTGCTGCCATATCCAACAATAGTCCTTAAAAGGACTTTTGGGTCTCTAACAATTGCACGCAATTTAGTGCAGGTTGCGCTAATAATATATATTGCTGCCAGATACAACAATAGTCTTTAAAAGGACTTTTGGGTCTCTAATCGCACGCAATTTAGAGCAGGTTGCGCTAAATATATATATTGCTGGCAGACACAACAATAGTCCTTCAAAGGACTTTTGGGTCTCTAACACCAACCCTGCCTAACCAAAAAATAAAATTCAATTCCCTACACTATCTGTCCCTTCTACAGCACAGCTCTCCCTGACTAAGACTGGCCGAACCACGTGTCATCGGGTGCTTTATAGCACTCAATGACGCGTTCCAGCCAGCCAATCACTGTAATGCCAGTAACCAACATGGCTACGGCATTACAGTGAGTGGCAGTACTTACCTGCACGTTTATTGGCTATGTAGCAGCCAATAAACGTGCGGGGAGGAGACTCGAGCATGGCTCTCGAGCACACCTGGTATTCAGCCGAACACCGCAATGTGCCGATCATTGCAATGCTTGATCATCACTATTAACACTTAAGCATTCTTACTTTGCGACATTTTCTCCATACCTAGAAAGTAAAAAATTGGGCTGAGCACTCAAATACTGGAATACTGCATGTATAGGGGCATAAATTATTTATTATCTCCAAAGCATACACAATAAAAACAATATAAAACTGACATACAGTCATGTGAAAAAATTAGGACACCCTTTGAAAGCATGTGGTTTTTTGTAACATTTTTAATAAAGGGTTATTTCATCTCCGTTTCAACAATACAGAGAGATTAAAGTAATCCAACTAAACAAAGAAAACTGAAGAAAAGTCTTTTCAAGATCTTCTGTAAATGTCATTCTACAAAAATGCCTATTCTAACTGAGGAAAAAGATAGGACACCCTCACATGTATTCCCTCTTAAATTGGCTCAGATCTCACACAGGTATATCACACCAGGTGCACATAATTAGTAGATCGTTACTCTGCATGTTGAATGAGGCTTGCCCTATTTAAACCTCAGACATTTAGTTTGGTGTGCTCCTGACTGTTGAAGTGAGAGTGAGCACCATGGTGAGAGCAATAGAGCTGTCAGAGGACTTCAGAAAAAAGATTGTAGCAGCCTATGAGTCTGGGAAGGGATTTAAAAAGATCTCAAAAGATTTTGAAATCAGCCATTCCACTGTCCGGAAGATAGTCTACAAGTGGAGGGCTTTCAAAACAACTGCCAACATGCCCAGGACTGGTCGCCCCAGCAAGTTCACCCCAAGAGCAGACCGCAAGATGCTAAAAGAGGTCTCCAAAAACCCTAAAGTGTCATCTCGAGAACTACAGCAGGCTCTGGCTACTGTTGATGTAGAAGTACATGCCTCTACAATCAGAAAGAGACTGTACAAGTTTAACTTGCATGGGAGGTGTGCAAGGAGGAAACCTTTGCTTTCCAAGAGAAACATCAAGGCCAGACTGACATTTGCCAGAGATAAAGTTGACAAAGACCAGGACTTCTGGAATAATGTTCTTTGGACAGATGAGTCCAAAATTGAATTATTTGGACACAACAGCAGAGGACATGTTTGGCGTAAACCAAACACAGCATTCCAAGAAAAGAACCTCATACCAACTGTGAAGCATGGAGGTGGAAGTGTCATGGTTTGGGGCTGCTTTGCTGCAGCAGGACCTGGTCAGCTCACCATCATAGAATCCACGATGAATTCTACTGTGTATCAGAAGGTGCTTGAAGAACATGTGAGACCATCAGTTAGAAAATTAAAGCTGAAGCGGAACTGGACCATGCAACATGACAATGACCCAAAACATACTAGTAAATCAACCAAAGATTGGCTGAAAAAGAAGAAATGGAGAGTCCTGGAATGGCCAAGTCAAAGTCCAGATTTGAATCCCATTGAGATGCTGTGGGGTGACTTGAAAAGGGCTGTACGTGCAAGAAACCCCTCAAACATCTCACAGCTGAAAAAGTTCTGCATTGAGGAGTGGGGTAAAATTTCCTCAGACCGATGTCGAAGACTGGTAGATGGCTACAAGAACCGTCTCACTGCAGTTATTTCAGCCAAAGGAGGTAACACTCGCTATTAGGGGCAAGGGTGTCCTATCTTTTTCCTCAGTTAGAATAGGCATTTTTGTAGAATGACATTTACAGAAGATCTTGAAAAGACTTTTCTTCAGTTTTCTTTGTTTAGTTGGATTACTTTAATCTCTCTGTATTGTTGAAACGGAGATGAAATAACCTTTTATTAAAAATGTTACAAAAAACCACATGCTTTCAAAGGGTGTCCTAATTTTTTCACATGACTGTATATAGCAATAACGAACATAAGATAAATTCAGCATAAAATGGATGTGTGGCGTCCCACTATACCGCACTGCCTAAAACGCCTTTTACCTTTCCGGACGGCTTCTATTGCTGTAAATGTCTTTTGTGAACAGGCCCGTTCATATGATCCTTAATTGACCAGGTTTGTGGTGAGTATTACAGGGATGTCAAGGTGTGTAATGCAGCCAGTGTCCGGCAACACCAGGGAGTCGGTGGGGTTCCAGAGGGGTATCTTTCAATCTGGATTTTTCAAAGAAGACCTAACCAAACGCATTTCGGGGTTTCCACTATACCCCTTCCTCAGTGGTGACCCCGAAATGCGTTTGGTTAGGACTTGCTATATGTATAGATGAACAACAACATATTTGCCTTTATCCACCGTCTTCTTTGAAAAATCCAGATGGAAAGATATCCCTCTAGAACCCCACCGACTCCCTGGTGTTGCCGGACACTGGCTGCATTACACACCTTGAGATCCCTGTAATACTCACCACAAACCTGGTCAATTGAGGATCATATGAACGGGCCCATTCACAAAGGACATTTACAGCAATAGAAACCGTCCGGAAAAGTAAAAGGCGTTTTAGGCAGTGCAGTATAGTGGGACGCCACACATACACAGCAAATCTTTCTGCCATATCGCCTATTTAATGGTTGTTTTACAGATTACCTATGACTGCTTCATTTGTTACCAATCTGTGTTGGAACAGAGTGGGTATATTCCTGCAGGTGGAGGAACACACCTGCCGATTAATCTATTAATGACACTGGCAAACTGAACTTGAGGTGTATACACACTCACCATTACTACTAAATCTATTTAACCAATTCATGTGAGAGGATCAACTGAGATTATATTGCATTATGTTGTCACATTTATTTGGATCCATTTTATGCTGAATTTATCTTATGGCTGTTATTGCTATATATGTCAGTTTTATATTGTTTTATTGGGTATGCTTTGCAGAGAATAAATAATGTATGACCCTATACATGCAGTATTCCAGTATTTGAGTGCTCAACCCAATTTTTTTACTTTCTAATTATACTATTGTGTTGGTTTGGTGGACCAACAGGGCTTTGCAGCACCACTCCCATGTTAAAGTCACAGTGAGCCACTATTACCTTTGTATTTTCTCCATACCTGCCTAAAACCTTTACATAGTATTGTATAAGAAAGAAAAATATTTTTATTACAACTCCTCTACAGACACATCTGACTAGCTGGATATCAGTATGGAAATTTAATACAGACTTAGTGGTTTTGTATGGGCAATAGCATCAGGACATTCAGATGTATTTGTACTTTTTTATGCCTCCTGTTTTCACATTGATGTTTTTTTTCTCCTTTGCACTGTAATGGGTGATAATAAATCTGGAAGAAATCCACAACAAATTGGTTGCTGTGTATTTGTAAATGTGAACAGCACTTAATGAGCACAGCAGTAAATGGATATGCATATGGAGTTTGCAAGTATATTACAAATATATGTATGCACTGAATTAACTATCATTTACCTTTTGATCTTAAAGGCTATATAAAAAAACTGCTTGAAATGGAACCTCCCTTTGATATAAGTAATCTCATTGAGCAAATGTACAAGGAAATAAAATCTTTGGAAGTAACTGTTAACCAAGGCAATCTTGACATACAGGTTAGAATTTTGTTTTTTACTTCAACACAACATATGTTCTAACCAGTGGTTTGGTAGACACAGAATATGGTATATGATAACCCTGCCCTCAATGGATAAATGGCTGTTGATGTAAGGTACTTACAGATACCACAAAATTAAAGATTTTACACTGGGATTCAGAAGTTACAATTTACACCTTTGACTACCTCATTGAGGATGAGGGATTCTCAGGATTAGTGGGAATTCTAGCTATAGGAAGTCCCAAATTATAAAACCTGGTCCTCTGATAAACATGTCATAAAAGATAATTTTCAGATAATTGTATTTATATACATGATTGTAGAAAAACTTTGTCGAGAAAGAACAAACCCAAATCAAAAGTGCTCCAATTGGTCTGAAAATGTATGTATGCCACTTTGAGGTGCGATATGTTTTCCTTTTTTTTTTTCTCTCTCTCTCTCCCATTTCAGGCTCTTTAACGCAAATACAGCAATAGTAAATAATGCCAGAGTGACACTGACGTATATAGCTATGGGTAAATGCATAAGTGACAGTGTTAATAAACAGTCGGATTTATGGTTTTTATGTTTCAATAGTATTTATTAAAGTTTTTCGCAATAATAAGGTACAGATTATATTGTGCACAAAATAAAGGACGTAGTGTCCAGTCAGATAGGCAAGCCAGACAAATAAAATAAAGAACATAAAGACATAAAATAAATTAAACAAAAATAAAAAGAGTAGCATAAAGTCAGGGGTAGCAGTCATGCAGTTCTAGATCTCTTGTGTTTAATCTCGGGTGGCGAGCAGTAAAGAGTAGACCCATACTCATATCCATCTCTTAGTTGTATATAACATATACTGTATCCTATCAAAGTTCAGGGTAGAGAGAAAAATTGGCAGAATGGGGGGAGGACGACCAAGGCTCCCAGACTCCCTCGAATAAGGAAAATGTATCCGAACGGATAGCCGACAACCGTTCAAATTGATAAATCTTGTTGATCCTATCAATCACCGCTTGATAGCTCAGTGATAGGGAATGCCATTGGGAAGCAATATGGATCCTAGCAGCAAGCAAGATAAATTGGGCCAATTTGAATTTAGCATTTGTTAATTTAGATGGCTTGTCACCAAGTAGGAAGACTGAGGGTGTAGGGTGTGCCCCAGCAAGGACGAGAGCAGATCACAAATGCGACCCCACAACCTGGAAGCTATGGGACATGTCCACCAGGTATGGAACACCGTGCCCTCCTCTCCACAACCCCGGAAGCAAGTTGAAGGGACCTCCGGGTAGAAGTGATGCAATTTGGCTGGCACCAGATATGTCCGGTGAAGGATCTTAATTGAGGTCTCCGCCAGAGTAGTTTGCCATGACCCCTTGGAGAGTGTCTGGGAGCGTTGGTGCCATCTAGATTCACTGGTTTCCTCTAATAGATCAGCCTCCCATTCTAGCATATAACGAAGCTTAGAGTCCTCTGGGGGTGCAGTGAGGGTAGAATAAATCCGGGACAGTAGACCCTGCTTAAATAGAGAGAAGGACATTAACCTTTCAAAAGGTGTATAATCAATTTTATGGGAACCATTCTTTAGGGAGTGGAGAAAGGAGAAAACTCTCCGGACATTAAACTGTTCACAAGCTGGTGGGGTGAATTTCTCAATGAAATCAGGCATAGTTAGGATTTTACCCCGTACTAGGAAATCCCGGAGGGAGCACAATTTTTTTTCAACCCACCACGAAAAGGCCCCAGATTGAAGTCCAGGGGAGAAAGCCGGGTTACCCAAAAGGTATTCTAAGGGGGACGGTTTGGATTGGAGAGAACGTTTGAACCTAATGGATCTCCATAGGCGCAAAGCGTAATAGGAGAGCTGGGATTTGGTATGGAGTGAAGAGGGTAACGAGGAGGTGGTCCAAATAAGGGCTCTCCAGGAGAACGGCCTCAACAATGATTGTTCAAGGGTAACCCATATTGGTTGAGCTTGTGCAGAGAGATGTGTCAGAAACAGTTGAGCTAATCTGACTGCCCTGTAATACTGTGCTAAGTCTGGCACTGAAAGGTCACCATGGGCCTTGTGACGACACATAACAAGTTTAGAAATGCGAGCTCGTTTATGGGCCCAGATAAATTTAAGGATGTCAGCCTGGAGAGCCCCCAGATCAGACGCTGGGACTGGGATCGGTAGGGTGCGAAATAGGTATAGTAGCCGCGGAAGAACTACCATTCTCACTATATGTATCCTACCCACCCAGGACACTGGAAGGGATTCCCATGTCTGCAGGTCTTTCCGTATCTGAGTGAACATGGGGAGATAATTATATTTATATAGTGTTAAGTGTTTTGGTTAGTGATATGCCCAAGTATAGTAGGAAGTGCAGGTTGTGTAGAAATGGGAACCCGTTCTGAAGGGTCTCACAGATCCGACAAGTGACATTACTCAACAAAAGTTCCGATTTGGATTGGTTAACTTGTCGGCCTGACGCAGCTGAGAAGGACTTGAGAAGGGACAAGAGAGAGGGGAATGAAATGATAGGGTTGGTGAGTGTTAACAAAAGGTCATCGGCAAAAAGGCTCAATTTATACTCCACACCCCCAACCGAGATCCCTGTTATGTCTGGATGAGATCTAATCTTTATCGCTAATGGTTCCATAGCTAAAGCAAAAAGGGCTGGGGAGAGAGGGCATCCTTGGGGTGTTCCTCTAAAAATTGGTATGGACGACGGATGCGAGGAAGGTAATTTGAGGCTAGCTTCAGGTGAAGAGTATAGAGCTTGAATAGTGGAGAGGAAAGGGCCTCTAATGTTGAAATGAGAGAGAGTCCGCCAGAGATAGGCCCAGGAGACTGTGTCAAAGGCCTTCTCTATATCCAGCGCTAATAAAGCTACTGGAGTTGCAGTCCTGTTCGCCTCATGAACTAGGCCCAAGACCTTCCGTATATTATCCGGGGCTTCCCTGCTGGGGTTGAAGCCAACCTGATCTTTGTGTATCAGGTCAGGGAGAATTCCATTAAGTCTACGCGCTAGGATGGAGGTGAACAACTTATTGTCTAGGTTCAAGAGTGAGATGGGTCTATAATTGGAGGGCAGGAGAGGGTCTTTATGTGGTTTGGGGATCACTGTGATTTTGGCCGCTAAAAACTCGGGTGGGGGTGTGGAGCCTTGTAACAAATGATTACAATATTTAGTAATGAAGGGGATTAGCTGGTCTGCAAACTTTTTAAAGTAAAGTGCTGTATAGCCATCCGGGCCCGGGGCTTTTCCTAGTTTCAGGGTTTTGATTGAGTAAGTCACCTCTTCTGCCGTGATAGGGCTATTGAGTTCCTCTAGCGCTGCCAGACCCTTGGGAGGGAAGCAGAGGATAGGAAGTCAACAGCCTTAATGTTGGGGTCACCATTTTGTTCCAAGTATAGTTGCTTGTAGAAGGATTGGAAGGTGGTGTATATGATGTCTGGGTGAGTGGTGGTTCTACCAGTTCGTGTACGGATTTGGTAGACTTGATAAAGTTTCTGTGTGGCCTTGAGTTGGCGAGCAAACATCTTATCTGGTTTATTGGCATATTTGTAATAGTAGGAGGACGTCCAGCGGAGAGCTTTTTCTGTATTGTTAGAGAGTAGGGCATTCAATTGAGTTTTAGTGTCTTTTATTTCCTTCAATGAGTAGAGGGTCGGGGTTTGCTGATGGGCTCTCACCAGTTTAACCAATTTAGACTCTAGTGTAACCTGTGCTAAAGATCTGTCCTTTTTAAGTCTTGATGCCACCTGAATGAGTTTGCCCCGCATGAAAGCCTTGTGAGTGAACCACAGGTTCATAGGATCAGTGTCCGGAGTGTTATTCAACAAAAAGAACTGTTTAAGTTCGTCTAGTAACGTACTAAACACAACCGGTCGGGTCAGCAATGATTCGTTCAGGCGCCAAGTAAAAGGGACACTGAAGCTACTGGCTAATGCGAAATCAGCTATGACCATGTCATGGTCCGATAAAGAGGACACAACATGTCTGGAGTAGGCTAGGGAGGGAAGGCAAGAGGAGGAAGCTAGGATTAACTCAATTCGGGTGTATAGTTGATGAGAAGGAGAATAATAAGTATATCCCCTTTGGGGGCCATTGTGCTCCCTCCAGGTATCCGCCAAGGACAGGGATTCCATCACTTGTTTAACTTTAACGTTGTGGGATGAAGGGCGCATTTGAGCCGGGGGGGGGGGGGGGCGGGGGGCTGTGGAGCGGTCAAGAACTGGGTTAGGTACAAAATTAAAGTCACCACACCACAAAAGTTTGTGGTAGGTGAGGGGTGCAATAATGGAATGCATAGAAACAAAAAAGGCAATAGGATCCTCAGTGGGTGCATACACGTTTACAATACACAGGGTTTCTTCCCTGTAGGTGCCTAGAAGAATTACATATCTCCCATTAGGGTCTATTATGGAGCGCAGGAGTGTAAAAGGGAAGGAGTTACACAATAAGATGATAGCCCCCCTGCTTTTAGAAACATAAGTAGAGGAATAGAAGCGTGTGTAATGTGGATGGAAGTATTTGGGGTGAGAGGTGGGCGTGAAGTGGGACTCCTGCAGGCAGATCACATCGGGTGTATGTTTGATATATGTAGAAAAAGCAGACTTACGCTTTCTGGGGGAGTTAAATCCCCTTACGTTGAGTGATAGCAACTTACACATGGCAGGATGACAAGGAGTATGTAGGAAAGGCGAAGTGAGCCCATGCGATCCACCTCAGGAGCGCCACCTCAAGCCGCCACCCATACAACAAAACAACACGAGCATCTCCCCTGACATAGACAAAAACAGAAAAAGGAAAAAAAAAAAAAAAGTTGAGAACATACAAAACAATATAGAACTAAGCCTAAATAGGCCTGAGAAAAATAGGTGGGTGCAGTAGAGCGGGGTGAGGACTCTAACGAAGTCTCCCAACCCAGCCTAAAGAGCCCAAACATGGGGGCAAACATGACAGTCCTTCACGCCGAGTCCCTATTAGATGTTGAGCTTCGGGAAAATAGCAGCTATTAATGAAGGGACTATAAGTTGAAAGCTAGTGTCTTGTAATACAGAAAAAGGGAAAAGGGTTATGGAGTGAAACCGTAGGGTAGAATAACAACGATCCTGATGCCAAGGCAGGCCAGAAGATCGCGAGCAGAAGTCCCGGACTTAAGCAGGTGGTGACGAAGTCGGTCCAGATCCAGGGTACCGTTGTCCAGATCCTGGCTGGCCGTTGCGGTTGTAGAGCGGCTTCTGGAGCTGGATCGTGGTCACATGGAACTCCTGCCTTCCGTAGGATCTCGATTCCCTCTCTGGGTGAGTGGATCACATGTTCCCGAGAGTTAAGTCGAAAAGAAAGGGAAAAAGGGAATCCCCATTTGTACCGCACCTGGGCATTTTGCAGTGCCGAGGTTACCGGCCTCATGTCCCTGCGCCTGTGGAGGGTGGAAGGAGCCAGGTCGGCATAGAGATGTACTGAAGGGGGGAGACCAGGAAGTTCAGTGAGGTTGCGGGTGGCTGCCAGAATTTGATCCCGTGTGCCCGGGTGGTGAAATTTGAGGATAACGTCCCTTGGCAAGGCATCTGAGCGAGGTCTCCCTAGGGCTTCACTGGGTCAGTTTGCAGCAGCAGGGCCTGGAACAGCGCAGACAAGGTGGCTGAGAGGTCAGTGAAGATTTCAGGCAGACCCTTGATCCAGAGGTTACCCCTCCTGGTTCTATTCTCCAGGTCCTCTAGTTTGCATTCCATCGCTGCAATCTGGACCGCTTGAGATAGAATGTCCGCCTTGTCTGAGTGTAGGGCATCCGATAGATCATCAGTACGCGTCTCCAAGTCAGAGACCCGGGTGCCCAGGTCATGGATCTGGCGGGAAAACTCGTCCACTGCTTGGGACAGTTCAGAGCGGAATAGAGAGGCAATATTTTTATAAAGTTCAGCCTGACCTGGATCTTGAATGTCCAGCGGCAGCGAGGTATTGCTGGCTTCCGAGGATGCTGGGCTCCGGGTTGCAGGGACTGGGTCCGCCATATTGCTGCGGCCTGAGTTCCTGAAGAGCTCCGGCAGGGTCTGTGAAGGCATGGGTGTTCCCATCGATTTTGTCCTCCCTTTGTTGCGGGTCATCATAGGAGTCCCTTGCATGAAGGTTCGAGCCTGTGGAGCTGAGTAATCAGTGCTAAATGTGGGGTGAGTTCGGCGCGAGGAGTGGAGCTCAGGGGAACAAGTCCGCCATGCGAGCCTCGCTCATGCGCCCTCCAGATTTATGGTTTTTAAAAATTGAAATTTGAAAAATGAAAAAACATTCCAAAAATGATCCCTTATTGGAGACCAATTTCTGCAGGTATTTAATCACAAATGGTGGTATTGGAAAAAGAAGAGGCTTATTTTAAACAAGCAATCCAAAAATTATGCCTTACCGAGAGCAAATGCCTGCTCCTGTTTATATGCACATAATAGTATCAGAAGAAGCAGTGGCTTGTTCTGAACAAATAATTTTCTGGCCAAAAATTATGCCTTATCAAGGGGAAAGTGTATCAGAAGAAGCAATGGCTTGTTCTGAACAGGTGCCCAAAAATTCTCAATTTTTTTTAGGAGCAGCAACTGCACAGTGTGGATGTGGAACCTTATTTGCGCAGTTACAAACAATAGAAAAATTACAACAGGTCTTAGAGGAAAAAATAGGCATGACTAGATGTCCTATAGCTGCAACCACAATATACACTGCTATTGATGCACTAAAATATGTTTATTGCAGACGTATAAACTGTAGAAAAATTGCAATAGGTTTTTGGGAAACAGGAAAACAGGCACAATTGGACATCCCCTGGGAGTGACAAAAACGTTACTTCACAATTACTTCACAATAGGTTTTCGGATAGAAAAAGGTGCAATTGCGCAGCATGTGTGGCAAAAAGTATCCTGCTGATAATGCTAGGAAATATGCCTATTGCACAATTATTAACTGTAGAAGCTTTGCTAAAAGTTTTTTAGACAAAAAAAGTCTGTCTCCAGCACATAAAAAGTACTATCAGAAGTCAGAATGGAGCAGACTGAGGATTCAAATAATTTCCTCTTCATAGCACTGTCGTTTCATGTACAGAAAGTGCTATTTTTCATTACAATGTGAATGGCAGTCCGCTGGTTCCTCCAGGACAGAAGTGCTGAGTCTCCGCCTTTCTTACCCAGCTCACTGCAGGGAAAGAGAGACAGGGAATGGGTTTGGGGTAGGTGTTCATGGTTGGCTTGGTTATAGAGAATCTGTTGGCAGAATCAACCGTATTAAACCGTATTAAAATTAAGCCATAATGCCTGGTAGAGCTGACCCTTCTGATTTAAAACATATCATGCTAATCTGTTGCTATGTGATAAAGAAATCTGTTTTGTTTCATATGCTAATAAGGAATCAGAAGGCTCAAGGGTACATAGATTGGTTCGGGCCCACCCCCAGTGCACTTAATTGTTAATTTTTGTATTGATTAAAAGTACTTTTTCTCCAGAATGAAGTAACAGGTTGCTTACTGAAAACTATCATAGCATTCAGTTGAGCTAGCCTTACAAGGCATTGTACCTGGTTTAACAATGAATTTCCTTGTAAGACCTCTTTTGTCCATGATGACATCAGTGACAAAATGAAAATCCAAGTTAGGCTAGTTTTTTCACATCTGCATTTTTGCCTCATCCAGCATGGATCTGCAAAAATGCTTCCGTTATGATAATACAACCAGCTGCATCCGTTATAAATTGATCCGATTGTATTATCTCTAAAATGGACACAACGAATCCGGCAATAAAACCATTGTAAGTCAATGGGGGACGGATCTGTTTTCTTTTGTGTCAGAGAAAATGGATCCTGCACCATTGGCTTACATTGTGTTTCATGCCGGATCAGCTTGCAGCGTCTTTCTGTCCAGCATGGGAACACAACCAAACAGAGCAGAATGCATTCTGGTGCATTGCGTACCATTCAGTTTTGTTCCCATTGACATATCTAATGCATTAGATTTTTTTTTGTACCATTCTCCTGATACCTTTTAGAGATGAGAACCCATAATGCCATGCAGACAGCCAATCAGCAGATAGCCAGTCCCTGTGATGTCACAACTAGGGATGAGCGAACCTGAACTGTATAGTTCGGGTTCGTACCGAATTTTGGGGTGTCCGTTACACGGACCCGAACATTTTCGTAAAAGTCCGGGTTCGGTGTTCGTCGCTTTCTTGGCGCTTTTTGAAAGGCTGCAAAGCAGCCAATCAACAAGCGTCATACTACTTGCCCCAAGAGGCCGTCACAGCCATGCCTACTATTGGCATGGCTGTGATTGGCCAGTGCAGAATGTGACCCAGCCTCTATTTAAGCTGGAGTCACGTAGCGCCGTCCGTCACTCTGCTCTGATCAGTGTAGGGAGAGGTTGCAGCTGCGACGTTAGGGCGAGATTAGGCAGTGATTAACTCCTCCAAAAGACTTCATTCAGTGATCGATCTGCAGCTGTGGATCATTGAACTGCTGCTACTCAATTGCTCACTATTTTTAGGCTGCCCAGAGCGTTTTTCATTCACTTTTTTCAGGGGTGATCGGCGGCCATTTTGTGTCTTGTGGTGCGCCAGCACAAGCTGCCACCAAGTACATTTAACCCTCAATAGTGTGGTTGTTTTTTGGCTATATCCTACATCAGGGTGAAGCTGTCACACCAAGTGCATTTAACCATCAATAGTGTGGTTATTTTTTGGCCATATACTACATCAGGGGCAAGCTGTCACCAAGTGCATTTAACCCTCAATAGTGTGGTTGTTTTTTGGCTATATCCTACATCGGTCAAGCTGTCACACCAAGTGCATTTAACCATCAAAAGTGTGGTTATTTTTTGGCCATATACTACATCAGGGGCAAGCTGAGCCTGTCACCAAGTGCATTTAACCCTCAATAGTGTGGTTGTTTTTTGGCTATATCCTACATCAGGGTCAAGCTGTCACACCAAGTGCATTTAACCATCAATAGTGTGGTTATTTTTTGGCCATATACTACATCAGGGGCAAGCTGTCACCAAGTGCATTTAACCCTCAATAGTGTGGTTGTTTTTTGGCTATATCCTACATCGGTCAAGCTGTCACACCAAGTGCATTTAACCATCAAAAGTGTGGTTATTTTTTGGCCATATACTACATCAGGGGCAAGCTGAGCCTGTCACCAAGTGCATTTAACCCTCAATAGTGTGGTTGTTTTTTGGCTATATCCTACATCAGGGTCAAGCTGTCACACCAAGTGCATTTAACCATCAATAGTGTGGTTATTTTTTGGCCATATACTACATCAGGGGCAAGCTGAGCCTGTCACCAAGTGCATTTAACCCTCAATAGTGTGGTTGTTTTTTGGCTATATCCTACATCAGGGTCAAGCTGTCACACCAAGTGCATTTAACCATCAATAGTGTGGTTATTTTTTGGCCATATCCCAGTCTAATTCTGTCTGTAAACGTATACCTGTCACCCAGCGCCTAAATAATAGGCCTCAAATTTATAGTCAGCTAAATCTGTGGTTATTGCTGTGGCTGGGCAAGTTATTTAGTGTCCGTCAAAGCACATTTTTTGTTCTGGGTTGAAATACAATTCCCAATTTAGCAATTTCCTAATTTAGTGGTTTCTGCTGTATCAGACCTACTTTAAATCTATCCCTAAAAGGGTATATTAGATTCAAGGTGCTGATAGGGTCATTCTCAATAACTTCACACACACGCTACTGTGCATATCCCAGTCTAATTCTGTCCGTAAACGTATACCTGTCATCCAGCGCCTAAATACTAGGCCTCAAATTTATATTCAGCTAAATCTGTCGTTACTGCTGTGCCTTTATTAGTGTAATACGGTACCTAAATAGATAGCCAGATAGTGTTAGGTGTCTGTAAAAAAAGGCCTGAATTTGAATTCAATACATTGAGCCAAATAATATTTTTCTTATTGTGGTGAACGGTAACAATGAGGAAAACATCTAGTAAGGGACGCAGACATGGTCGTGGTGGTGTTAGTGGACCCTCTGGTGCTGGGAGAGGACGTGGCCGTTCTGCCACAGCCACACGTCCTAGTGTACCAACTACCTCAGGTCCCAGTAGCCGCCATAATTTACAGCGATATTTGGTGGGGCCCAATGCCGTTCTAAGGATGGTAAGGCCTGAGCAGGTACAGGCATTAGTCAATTGGGTGGCCGACAGTGGATCCAGCACGTTCACATTATCTCCCACCCAGTCTTCTGCAGAAAGCGCACAGATGGCGCCTGAAAACCAAGCCCATCAGTCTGTCACATCACCCCCATGCATACCAGGGAAACTGTCTGAGCCTCAAGTTATGCAGCAGTCTCTTATGCTGTTTGAAGACTCCGCTGGCAGGGTTTCCCAAGGGCATCCACCTAGCCCTTCCCCAGCGGTGGAAGACATAGAATGCACTGACGCACAACCACTTATGTTTCCTGATGATGAGGACATGGTAATACCACCTCAGCACGTCTCTGATGATGACGAAACACAGGTGCCAACTGCTGCGTCTTTCTGCAGTGTGCAGACTGAACAGGAGGTCAGGGATCAAGACTGGGTGGAAGACGATGCAGGGGACGATGAGGTCCTAGACCCCACATGGAATGAAGGTCGTGCCACTGACTTTCACAGTTCGGAGGAAGAGGCAGTGGTGAGACCGAGCCAACAGCGTAGCAAAAGAGGGAGCAGTGGGCAAAAGCAGAACACCTGCCGCCAAGAGACTCCGCCTGCTACTGACCGCCGCCATCTGGGACCGAGCACCCCAAAGGCAGCTTCAAGGAGTTCCCTGGCATGGCACTTCTTCAAACAATGTGCTGACGACAAGACCCGAGTGGTTTGCACGCTGTGCCATCAGAGCCTGAAGCGAGGCATTAACGTTCTGAACCTTAGCACAACCTGCATGACCAGGCACCTGCATGCAAAGCATGAACTGCAGTGGAGTAAACACCTTAAAACCAAGGAAGTCACTCAGGCTCCCTCTGCTACCTCTTCTGCTGCTGTCGCCTCTGCCTCTTCTGCTGCTGCCGCCTCGGCCTCTTCTGCTGCTGCTGCCGCCTCGGCCTCTTCCTCCGCCTCTGGAGGAACATTGGCACCTGCCGCCCAGCAAACAGGGGATGTACCACCAACGCCACCACCTCCGTCACCAAGCATCTCAACCATGTCACACGCCAGCGTTCAGCTCTCCATCTCACAAACATTTGAGAGAAAGCGTAAATTCCCACCTAGCCACCCTCGATCCCTGGCCCTGAATGCCAGCATTTCTAAACTACTGGCCTATGAAATGCTGTCATTTAGGCTGGTGGACACAGATAGCTTCAAACAGCTCATGTCGCTTAATGTCCCACAGTATGTTGTTCCCAGCCGGCACTACTTCTCCAAGAGAGCCGTGCCTTCCCTGCACAACCAAGTATCCGATAAAATCAAGTGTGCACTGCGCAACGCCATCTGTGGCAAGGTCCACCTGACCACAGATACGTGGACCAGTAAGCACGGCCAGGGACGCTATATCTCCCTAACTGCACACTGGGTAAATGTAGTGGCGGCTGGGCCCCAGGCGGAGAGCTGTTTGGCGCATGTCCTTCCGCCGCCAAGGATCGCAGGGCAACATTCTTTGCCTCCTGTTGCCACCTCCTCCTACTCAGCTTCCTCCTCCTCTTCTTCCACCTGCTCATCCAGTCAGCCAGACACCTTCACCACCAACTTCAGCACAGCCCGGGGTAAACGTCAGCAGGCCATTTGTTCTGGTTCTGGCCAAGCTGCCAGTTTGGTTGATGTACTGCTCCAAATTAATTAAGATACGTGCACGGAGAGATCAAAACTGAGACAACCCACAGCTCGGAGTTAAACAGGATATCTGGTTTATTTCTGAAACAGCAGACAATACATAGGTTTCACAACAGGAAGGAGTGGGAGGGGGTGTAAGATAAAGTATATCTTTTCTATTGGCTATGAACTCTATACTTTTCTGTAACCTGACAGCCAGAGGAAATTCCTCCCACCTCCCCCCTTGCTCCTGGGTGAAACCGTTACTTCTTCTTTCTTTGTAACTGCTTGCTTGAGCTGAACGGAAACCACAAAGAAACACATGATAAAACACAAAGTAAGATTCTAGTTTATAGGTGTTGGCTGAATGCCTGGCCGCCATCTTAGCTAAACATAGTCCTCAACAAGCAAGTATCCATTTTGTATCAATAGTCCATAACAGTCCCCCCTTGGAAACTTGATTGTAGACTTTCCCTTCGCCTAGCGAATCCCCTGGGCATACCATTCGTATCCTCTTCACCCGCAGTGGCGACAACCTACCCCTTATAGGTAGGCTCCCGGTTGCTCGGACTTGTGGTAATACCCTGGGATTCATCTCACCCTATCTCAGCCAGGCATCATTGTAAGGAGGGGGAGCTGTGTTGAACGATGTTTCCTTCTGTCCTTCCTCATCGTAGAGGAGCATAATAGGTTGTTTATCAGTTTTCTTCATTCTTTTTGAAAAGCGGGTCACACAAATAAGAACGAGCTTAATCACTACATATATCACCAATATTATTAGGGCTACCTGCAATATTACTTGGACAATTCCCATGAGCCAACCCCCAATACCTTTAAACCAGTTATTGGGGTTAAGGGAAGAGAAGGTATCAGACCACCATGTATCTTTATCAGCTTTATGTGCATCCAGCCATTTATCTCTTAAATCCGCCATCTTCTCTATATCCACCTTAACTTGCAAATTACCCTGCGGGTCTATGTAATGGCAACAAGAGGGTCCCACAATCTGGCACATACCTCCATCTTTAGCTGTAACATAATCTAGAACTAATGTGTGTTGGTTGGTGACAATGATTAACTGGTTTTGCACAATGTTTGAGGTATTCATAAGTCTCATCACTTCCTATATTTGGTCATCCAGGTAGTCTGTTGCTACTACCAGATGATCCCACATCTGCGCTATCATGGGATATATGAAGATGGAACTAACAATTTTGTTGGTAATGCTCATCTCTACTACATGTGGCTTGCCATTTGGTCTGGGTGTGTTATCTTTGGCCCTACGATACAAGGTGTGTTTAGGTACTGCATTTATGTCAATTTCAGAGTGTGGGACTATAAAGGTAGCAGGAGTAAGCCTGGCGATGGTGCACAGTCCTGTGACATTCTCGGATAACCATTTGTATGCTTTGTGTCCACAAACTAAGTATATGTCGTCTGGAACTGCTACTGCTGTGCCATTGAATAATCGGGTAATTAGTTTGGCTAATTTTATCCCTTTCGCCAACTCATATCCTTTTGACTGACTTTCGGTGTCGTTAGCTAATATACCTGTCAGGAGATCCTGTACAGTACGGTTGTTACAGGGCAGATCCTTTCCGTTCTCAGCATCTACACCAATACACTGCACGTGGCTGTCTGTTTTTGAATCATTGCAACCTGAGTGTATGTGTGGACTAAATGTCATACCTTTGGTTTGTACTTGGAGACAATAACAGTGTGTCCAGCTAGGAAAACATGTGACATTAGCCCAGTGTCCCTCTTGCCAAGGAGTAGAGCTATAATCTACCGAGGGTCCTGATCTGTTTATCATGAGCCATGGGGCATCTGCCCACCCTGCAACAGGTAAGGCTACTTCCCTGTCCTTGTTTGTACTGGATTTAACTTGGTGTATACTAGTGAGAAAGATGGTAGAATTAGACAGGTCAATCAGTTCAGAAAGGTCCAGGGGTATTGCAAAATAAGGCATACTGGTTGAACTCACGGGACTGTGGGTACAGATCCAACAATCTCTCAGAGTTTCAGTCTCTTTCAACCCCTAGACTAAAATTTGATGGTGCCGTATCAGTGAATTGTCCCATTCATCACCCAGTGGCGTGAATACTGCAGATATGCCCACTGTCAAAGTCATGATCAGTATGTGAATCCTCATGGCTTATGGTTCCTGGGACGATGGGACAGCCTTCACTCTTTTACAATGTGAAGCGTGGATCCAGGTGGGTCTCCCTTCGAGTTTCACAGAGGTTGGAGTGGTCAGCAACACCTGGTAAAGTCCCTCGTATCGTGGTTCGAGGGTGCTTCTGACGTGTTTCTTGACCACCACCCACTCTCCAGGTTTGAGTGTGGCTTCCCTCTAGGGAGTTAGGATCTGGAATGGAAGAGAAAACTTGTGCATGTATATTAGACAATTGCTTGCTCAAGGCTATCACATATTTTGCAACAGATTCATAATGCATTTCTAACTGTTGTGGGAAATACTGTCCCATTCTTGCCCTGTTCCAAATAAGATCTCATATGGGGTTAGTTTGTGTGGGGGCCTTGGTGTATGCCTAACTGAAAAGAGGGTTATAGGCAAACACTGAACCCAATTAAGCCCTGTCTCCCTGGTCATCTTCAGCATTTTAGATTTTAACACCCCGTTCAATCTTTCGACTTTGCCGCTGCTTTGGGGCCTGTATGGGGTATGATACGCCAGGTGTGACCCTACCATCTTCCAGACCTCTTGGGTTAGACTAGCAGTGAATGCTGGGCCCTGATCACTCTCAATGACCTCAGGTACTCCGAACCTACAGACAAGCTCCTGCATCAGTTTTTTTGCAGTAGTGGTTGCTGTCTGGTTTCGGACGGGGTAGGCTTCTGGCCACCCAGAGAACAAGTCTATCACTACTAGCACATATTGAAACCCTTGGCACATTGGCATCTGGATATGATCGATTTGTATCCTCTGAAAGGGATATAAGGGTTTCGGGAGACATTTTCTGGGAGTGGGCTCTGTTCTGCCGGGGTTACACTCTGCACAGATGAGACACGCTTGAGTATGTCTCACCAGGACAGGGGTTATCCCTGGGGCCACCCATATTTTGTCAATTAGTTCTTTCATGATGGTTTTGGATTGGTGGGTGGGCCCATGGGCCACTGAGGCTATTAGGGGATAAAGAGCTCTGGGTAGGCAGACTCTCTTTCCTTGTGTCCAGAGTCCAGATTCTTCATCGAGGGCTGATTCTTTCAGCCAGATTTCCTTTTCCCTGAGAGTGGCCTGTTTCTGCATTTGTTTCAAGAGGTCCCATGTGATTTCTTCCTGTTCCAGGTCTTCCTGTGTTATCATAATCTGGTCTGACTGGACTCTTTCCTCTTTCACTGCTGCTTCCTTGGCCGCTTGGTCAGCTAGGGCGTTTCCTCTGGCCTCAGGGGTGTCAGCTCGAGTATGGGCCTTTACTTTGATCACTGCCACTTGGTTGGGCAGGAGTACTGCTGCCATTAGGGCTGCTACTGCTGCAGCATTCTTAATCGGGGTTCCTGCAGCTGTGATGTAATCCCGGGCCTTCCATATTAGTCCAAAATCATGAACCACTCCAAAGGCATATCTAGAATCTGTGTAGATATTGGCAGTAGAGTCTTTTGCCATGAGGCAGGCTTCAGTGAGGGCAATGAGTTCAGCTTCTTGTGCTGACTGGTCTGGGCGCAATTGTCTTGCACACAGCACTTCATGCTCACTTGTGACTGCCATGCCTGTATGGAACTTCCCCTTGTCATCGGCGTACCTTGAGCCGTCCACAAAGAGAATCCAATGAGGGTTTGTCAGAGGAGTGTCTTGGACTGATGGTGGTGTCCCTACTTCAGCTTCCATCATTGTGATGCAATCATGTTCTTGTTCCTTGTAAAGAGAGTCGGTTGAGGCTCATAGTTCTTCTTCCTGAAGATCCTCTTCAGCATGTAGATCAATAACATCTTCAGAATCTCCATTATATACTCCCCCCTTGGAAGAGGAAGGAGTGCAGCAGGATTGAGGATGTGGCCCCTCTGAATGGTGACATTATCTGGCAGAAGCAAACTACACTGAAGCCGGAGGTGGCGCTGTGCAGTGAGGTGTTTAGGTTGAGTCTGCTGGAGGATGGCAGAAATGTCATGGGGAGCCAGAATAGTGAGGGGATGACCCAGCACAACGTCAGATGTGACGTTTAGAAGAGAGCTGGCAGCATGGATAGCTCTGACACAGGAAGGGGCGGCTCTGGCTACCGGGTCAAGACGCTTAGAATAGTAACCACAGGGTCGATTGCGGCCACCATGAGTTTGGGTGAGGACTCCAGTAGCGTGACCTTGGCGTTCCATGACATACAGCCGGAAAGGAAGGTTGTAGTTGGGGATGCCAAGCGCAGGGGCAGATGCAATGGCGGCCTTTAATGACTGAAAAGCCTCTCCAGCCTCCATTGTCATCTGGAAAGGAGTAGCAGCATTACGAGGTATACAGTCATATAAGGGCTGCATGAGGACAGAAGCATCAGATATTCAAGGCCTGCAGTAGGAGATGAGTCCCAGAAAGGTTTGCAGCTGATGATGAGTGTCCGGGAGTTGGATGTCAGAGATAGCCTTCTTCCTCGCCTCAGTTAGGTGCTTGTGACCTTGAGAGATGCAATGACCCAGGAAGACAACTTTGGGGAGACACAGTTGTAGTTTTGCTTGTGAGACTCGACATCCAGCAGAGGCTAAAAACTGGAGAAGTGAGACAGATTTTGTCATGCAGATTTGGGGAGAGACCGCACAGAGGAGAAGGTCATCCACATACTGGAGGAGTTCCACATCCAGGTGATCTGCTTGCCAGGGTTGCAGAACAGAGGACATAGCCTTGCTGAAGCAGGAAGGGCTGTTTTGAGCCCCTTGAGGCATAACAGTCCAGGTGTACTGTTTGCCTGCATGTGTGAAAGCAAAAAGAAACTGACATTTCTCATGTAAGGGAACAGAAAAGAATGCATTGGCCAGATCAATGACAGTGAAAGTAGTGGCAGTGGGTGGAATGCCAGCAAGGAGTGTGTGCGGATTGGGGACAATAGGTGTCTCAAGAACAGTAGCCTCATTGACAGCTCGGAGGTCTTGCACCATGCGGTACGTTGGAGGCTGTCCTTTCTCCCTTTTCTTCCGTACTGGGTAAAGGGGTGAGTTACAGGGAGAAGTAGTGATCTTGATTGCCCCATTCTGCAGGAGGGCCTGCACCTGGAGGGTAATAGCATCCTGTTGTGAGAGAAAGCGGATATTGCGCTTTGTATGGCAGAACCTTGGGATCCTTCAGGGTCACAGTGACCAGTGGGACATTGAGGCGTCCGATATCCTGGGGTCCTTTGGTCCAGAGAGTATCGGGGATGAGGTGCAAAATGGTTTGCAGCGAATCCCCTTGTTCATATGAGTCAGCGTCCTGAAGTGTGGTTAATGCCATAAGGAGGCAAGTATCCTCCGGGTGTAGGGCTGTACCGAGGGTGACTGTTCCATCCTCTTTGAACTGTATGTTAGCCTGGATTTTCTGAAGAAAATCAGAGCCTAACAGATTGAAGGGACATGTTTGGCTGACAACAAACTGCGACATGACTCCTGCAGGGAGGTGGAGTTGGGGGGTTTTAGTCCGGGAGAATCTAGGGGAAGTGACTGTGAGTGGCTTGGTCACGGGGTTATGTTGCACAACCCCCTCTAGTCCAGAACAAGGTAATTGAATGTCAGTGAGCCAAGAATGAGGTACGGCAGTCTCACATAATACACTGCGGGCTGCACCAGTGTCCACAAGAAATGAAAGTTCCTTCCCTGCAACCTCGAGAGTCACTCGAGGGGTGGGACCGGTAGGAGGGGTAGAGACTGTCATATATGGAATGTCCCCTCCCTGCACTGGTTTGCCAGCATCCTATTGCGATGAAGGGGGCTGAGTGCCCCCCTGTCGCCGTTGATTGGTTGGCCACAGATGTTTGCCGGGCTTGCCGCACCCATAACAGACATAAGGGGATGGGTGTTCTCCACCATCTTCTCCTGACATTACGGCTATCACAGCAGCACAGGTTTTCTTTGTGTTACTCTCTAGACCCTTTGCAATCTGCTCCAACATCTCTAGTGTCAAGGATTTCCACTTGGGGCGACAGGTCACAAGGGCTTTGTTTATCTCTGGTCGTAGACCATCGACAAACGAGCGGGCCAAGAGTCTGAGATGAACAGGCTCATTCTGACTAAAACCCATGTCTTTGTAATTTTGTTTAATCCTCTGAGCAAATTTCTCGACAGTTTAAACTTTTTCCTGTGTCATATCCTGTAATGTCGTGGATTGGTCTGCTAATCTTGCTTTCGCCCATTTCTGTAGTTGTTCTATAAAGAATTCTCCAGACTCATGATCCCGGGGGTCAAAGTTAGCACCTTTAAGTTCAGGGATGTGGATTTTTTTTTTTTTGTAAATTCTTTATTTTTGAATTTTTTTTCCAAAGGTAACAAAAATGGAAGGACTGTTACAGTAGATCATGGCATAAAGACATATGAAACATATGAAAGTTTAAGATCTAGGAGAAGTGTTCACAAACACCTCTGATAACATATGCATATTTCTAGGTGGAGTGTGCAAAATGTAATAAATACAGGTAATAACGATATAAGAGAACCTGATGCATGGAATAGAGCTATTGGACCATTTTCTCAAACCCCTACAACGCTTGGATAGGGGTGTCAGTACACACAACTACCCATGATCCCCCTCTACTGAGCAAGTCTTTTAGCCTGGTTTCAGTAAGGAGTAGACTAGTCAATTCCAGAACATAACACATTGAAGTAAAAACATATAAAACATAACCTGTGGGTTGTTTCAGATTAAAGAACGGAGTTATGGGAGCAATCCTCACTATTCCTATAAAATGGATTACAAATACTAGCAACCTAAGTCGCTATATAGTGCGCTTGTTAAAGCTTATACATATGAGAGAGTGTCTGTGTGTCACTAAACGTAATATTTAAAGCTACAAAAAAGAGTGGGAAAGGGTTCCATCACCTACGAACTCTTGTAGGTCCAATTGCTAAATCAGTTAGTGGTTAAAAGTCGATGTTCTCCATTGATAAATGGGTATAGTATGGTATGGTGTGGTATGGTTAACAATAGTTCTTCTGGAAATCTAGCCAAGGTTGCCATGTTTTTAGAAAAAGTTTTCTGCTTCCTCTCTCCCATCCCACCATCTCCTCCATAAGACAGATCTGATGTATTTTATCTAACCATTCTTTAATGGTGGGAGGGTCTGTATTTCTCCACTTAGTGGGAATAATAAATTTAGCTGCCCCTATCATGTGTGTGATCAGGTTATTGGGGGATGGTTTAAAATCATCCTGTGGCATCCACAGAAGTATAAGGGCTGGTGTTAAAGAGATATGGGATTTACACACTTTGTTAATGGTTTGTTCGACTACTGTCCAAAAGTTGGTGATGACTTTACAGGACCACCAGATGTGCGATATGGTTCCACCTTCTTCTTGACAGCGCCAACACCTATCTGATGGGATCAAGTGGATTCTATATAAGAAGTCTGGTGTTCTGTACCATCTAGCTATAATTTTAAAAGAGTTCTCCTGGAAACGGATACATCTCGAAAATCCATGAGAGTGCTTCAAAATTACATTGGCTTCGTCATCTGAGAGAGATATCTGCAGCTCCTGTTCCCAGGCTCTTAAGTATGTGGGTTTCTCCTTTGAGGAGTCTAATATAAGTTGAGAGTACAACTTGGAGAGAGTTTTTGTGGGTGGGGGGGGGGGGAGGGGAGCAGAACATAGTTTTCTAGCCAAGTGGGGTCATTATGAGGTTTCGTATGTATCTTTCTATATTTTTTGCAGCTAAGTTCTAGATCTAACTCCACTAGTCTGGGACGTTGAGATTCAGGTATTTTAGTATATATCTTCTCCAGGAACTCCTGAAGGTTTTCAGTTTTAACCAGGTCTGAAATTTTAAGATCTGAAAGGTATACCGAAGCTTTATGAAAGTCACCTCTGTCTTTATTAAGATAATGTGGGAGAACCGATAAAGGAGCTAAGGGGGATAATTTATTAGTAGATATCGATAAAGCCGCTGAGCTGTTACAAATTTGGAGCAAGCTATTCGTTAAAGCACTAAGAGGTTTCTTTTTCTTTCTAGTTGGAGATGGGACCCAGAGCATGTGAGTGGCGTCCTCTCCCAATAGAGCTTTTTCCAGTGCCACATGCATTGAGTCATTAAGGGGTCTAGCTAGTTCAACCCATCTCTCCAATTGTATGGCATGGGGATATGTTTTTAGATCAGGTAAGGATAAACCTCCTCTATTTGTCTTCCTAATAAGTAGGGGGTATGCTAGTCTTGGCTTTTTGTTAGACCATAGAAAGTTACTGAAGAGAGTCAGAAAATTAGACAAAAACCTGTTTGTCAGAGGTATAGGTAAGCATCTTAGAATATAAAGAATCTGCGGGAGAACGTAGGTCGCCAGCAGATTTTTCCTACCTAACCATGAGAGAAAAGGTAATTTGATAGAGGCCAGAAAGTTTTTGATTTTATCAAATAAGGGAACATAGTTAAGTTTGAACATGTGTAAGGGGTTAGCCGGAATCATGATTCCCAAGTGTTTAATAGCCTCTTTCGGCCATTGAAAGGTGGTGTGTTTTTTAACATCTATCAAATGTTTATTCGGTGCAGAAATATTGAGTATCTCAGATTTATCATAGTTGACCTTAAAATTGGATATTTCTCCAAAGTTCGTGAAAATTTTTGTCACCTCTGGGATTGCAACTTCTGGATTTGTAATAAAAAGGATCAGGTCATCTGCGAAAGCTGCCAAAGAATGAGTTTTCCCCTTTACCTGGAGTCCTTTGATGACCTTGGAAGTTCTTAATTTGCAGAGGAGTAACTCTAGGGTCAGTATAAACAGAGCTGGAGAGAGAGGACAGCCTTGTCTCGTTCCGTTGGAAATATTAAAGGACGGAGATAAGGCGCCATTAATGAGAACCCTAGCTGAGGGTTTTGAGTAAAGCGAAAATAAAGCAGATATAAATAAGGGTGGAAAACCAAAGTGACGCAAGGCACTGTCAATGAAAATCCAATTGACCCTGTCAAACAGTTTTTCAGCATCGGTACCTAACAGGGTCAATGGGATCTTGTGTTCCTTTGCGTAGTATATGGCGTGTAAAACTCTGCTAACATTATGTTTCCCCCCCCGCCCTTTCACAAAACCTACTTGTTCTTCACCAATCAGCTTAGGAAGGAGTTTCACTATTCTATGACTTAGAAGTTTGGCCCATAATTTAACATCTACGTTAAGTAGAGAAATCGGTCTATAGCTACTGCATTTAGCAGGGTCTTTCCCTTCTTTGGGGATAACTGTTATGTGAGCGATTAAAGATTGTGGTGGGAGAGAAGTGCCGTTTAATAATGAATTACACAGTTCAGCTATATGTGGGACCAGGATATTTTTAAACTTTTTGTAATATATTATAGGTAATCCGTCTGGGCCCGAGGATTTCCCTGACGGGGTATTTGCAAGAATTTCTAGTACCTCCTCTGGCGTAATCGGGGAAAGCAACCTATCTCTTTCAAGTGAATCTAAAGTCGGGACTTTAGTTGTCTCTACAAAGGTCTTAATTTTGGCCAATATGTGTTCTGGGTTATTGGATTCTAAGTTGTAGAGTGAGGAGTAAAATTTAGTCAATTCTTCCGCTATCGCAGGGGTGTTAGTGATCTTATGTCCCTTTTCCGACTTAATTTCCTGTATAAAAGTTTTCACTCTTTGTCCTTTAATCATTTGTGAGAGAAGCTTGGAGCCCCTATCACCGTGCATATAGATTTTGTATTTAGCAGTTCTAAGGGCCTTGGCTGACTTAATGTTTAATAAATCCCTCAGTTGATTTCTTAATTTGACAAGTTCTTTATAATGGGAATCTGAGGGGTCTTTTTTTGTGATTTCTAGGACAGATATTTGGGTCAAGATAGAGTCAACCTGTAGCGTTCTCTGCTTGCGCACCCACGACCCCAAGGAAATCAATTCACCTCTCATAAACGCCTTATGGGCCTCCCAAATCATAGCCTTATCCATAAGAGGAGTACAGTTAAGCTCAAAGAAGGTCTTAAGTTTTCCCTCTAGCCTAAGTCTGTCTCTGTCATTCTCCAGGAGAGTCTCGTTAAGTCTCCAAGACCATGCTTTGGGAGGGAGGCCTTTCAACTGAAACACAAGAGAGACAGGGGCATGATCTGATATTGTAATATGTCCAATAGATGAGGATTTAATCCTATCCAGGACATGATTAGAGAGAAAAAGATAATCAAGGCGTTGAAAGGACTTATGGACAACTGAGTAAAATGAGAAGTCTTTGTCACTAGGATGACTCAATCTCCATGTGTCTGTGATTTGATGATCAGAGAGTGACCGCCTTAGCTTACGAAGTTGCGCAGCAGAGTATTTGGGGGAACCCGAGGTAGAGTCCATGGGGTGATCCAAAGTTAGGTTTAGATCGCCTCCTAGGACTAAAATCCCCTCCCTGAAGTCTTTAAGCGATTTTAATACTCTAATCAGCCAGGGAATTTGTTTAGTGTTGGGAGCGTAGATGTTTACCAGAGTCAGTTTATTACCAAAAAGTGTACCCTTTAAGAATAAGAATCTGCTCTCTGGGTCTACATATTGCGCCTGGATCTGAAAAGGAATGTTAGCTCCAATGCCAATGGATACTCCCCTAGAGGCTGAAGAGTGGGAGCTATGTATCCATTTTGTATATTGTTTAGAGAAAAGGGTTGGGATATGGTTGTGCCTGAAATGTGTCTCCTGCAGGAACAGAAGGTCTGCTCTCGCTCTCCTTAGCATCTGGAAGATCTGGCTTCTCTTCTGAGGAACATTAAGCCCATTTACGTTTAGTGAAGTTACCTTCAGGGAATCCATGAGTTAGAGAAGTTTGTGTTACCACATGAGGAGTTGCATCCCAGAGGATCAAAAATTTCTGAAATCAGTACCCATCTTGAGAAACTATATACAAAACACATAAAAACAAAATTAAGTTTGTTAATATTTGAAGCCATCAGTTAGTGACCTCTTCAAGGGAGACTTATTCGAAAGAGAAGTTAAACAGGGAAGAGGCGGAAGTTAATAAAGGGTTTAAAGAAATAGGTAAAAAAAAGGGAAGAGAAAAGAGAGTGACTAGCAAGAGGGGGAGCAGAGACTGTGAGAAACACAAAGCCTGCGTGGGCCACTCACAGCACAAGCATATTAATAGACAATGAGATCCCATGTTGATAATGTCTGGTGCGACCCATGCTGAGCATGAATCCCCCAAACATCTCCAAGCAGTGGGGTACGAACAAGGTGTCAAAACTGTCTCATCAATTGAAATACTATTGCATGGTGGAATAATAGTACAATATGCTAGGGCCATTATTTAAACAGAAGTAGATGGAGTACCACTGCCGTCTTACTCAGAGATGTCCCTTGTAGTATATTTATTCTCAAGGTTCTGATAGTAATGGCATCTCAAGCAACCCCTTATCATAAAAGCTAATGGGCAAGAGGTCAGTGGTATATGAAGAAAGGGGTCACAGTACAGTAACTTGCAAACAGAGACAACCTTTTTAAGCCCCATACATTACTCTTGGGGTTGTGGTGGTAATCAGGTTAACCTCAGGACATCTCCCTAGGGAAGAAAGGCATTAGTAACCAATATTAGGAGGTATTCAAGTGTCCTGCAGTTCTGCCTGGCGTTTCTTCGCTTGCGGCGATTTGAATTTCTTAGCTACCTTCCAGTCTTCTATTTCAGGTAACGGTGGCATCTTCAAGACCCCTGTCATAGGTAGCCAGGAGGGGATATCTAGAGGGTCTATCTGCAGAGCGTCCCACATTTTGACTAGGTCTACTGGATGTCGGACGGTGATCTGTTTACCGTTGATAGTGGCGCAAAGTCCGAACGGGAAAAGCCAGCGTAGTGGGTGTCTTCTCTCCCTAAGGAGTTCGGTAAGCGGCTTGAGCATTTTCCTCTTCGCTAAGGTGCTTGCAGCGAGATCTTGATATAGCTGTATTTTGGCGTTTTCAAAAAACAGTTCGCCCTTGTGTCTAGCGGCAGTTAAAATGGCCGCCGTGTCGACAAAACTTAGCAAGCCGCATATAATATCACGTGGCGGTGCGTCTGGTAAAGGCTTAGGCCTAAGGGCTCTGTGGGCTCTTTCAATAACTATTTTTTCCGCCCTTTCTTGGCTCAGTAAGGAGGCGAATATTTGACTGACCGTGTCTAAGATGTCTTCTCTTTGCACGTTTTCAGGAACCCCTCTGATACGAACATTCTTCCTTCGGCTCCTGTTCTCCTGATCTTCTAGGTACAGGTATGTTGTGTTCATATGTTCGTGCATTTCCTCCACTTTCGTTTGCAAAGCACGGCCATGCTTAGTTATGGCTTGCTGGGAGTCTTCTAGGGCTGCTACCCTTTGCCCCGTCTGCTTATACTCGGTTTTTATAGCCGATAGTTCTTTCAGAACTGGCTCAAAAGCCAGGGCCAAGGACTCTTTGAGGAAGGCTCTGGTGATGTGAGTCGAGCCTCGATCGCTGCGTGTCTCAGATATAGCGCACGAGCCTTCATCATCCGAATCTTCAGTATATGTAGCGGTGGCCGCAGCTTCCAGCGCCATCTTGGATCTAACTGACGGTGATGATAGTTTCTTTCTAAGGAACTTATCCAAGTCGGATTGTCCCCTGGCTTGTTTGGGCGTCATCTGGGCTTCTTTGGACTTGTCCCTGTTCGGTTTCCCCATATTTAAGCGATGCGGGATCTCGTCCAATAGCTTATAACAGGGTGCTGCTGTTTGGAGCTCTCAGTTCAGGCGGCCATTCCCTGACGCGGCTAGCTCCGCCCCCCCAGGGATGTGGATTTGATCCATTATCAGTGTGGAGTATTCACCTGTCTTGTTTTCCACTATACTTTGCAGGTCCGACCATGTGCACCCATAGGTTTGATGCACTTGGGACAGTTTCCTGAAAAAGGGCATGGGATGGGTCTCAGGGTCAGGCAGTAAATTCACTATGGTGAATAACTGTTGTGGGGTGAAAGACACATATTTTGGTGGTCCCTGTGGCCGGTTAAGTGCTAGGGCTTCTTTCAGTGTCTCAAGGTTTCCCTGCTCAATTTTCTGTAAGTTCTTTTGTAACTCTGTAATCTGATCCTGCAGTATTTGATCTTGTGAACGTCGTGATGGGCGCACGGTCATGGGTACAGTCCACTGTGGTGCCAGGGATAAAGTTGGCGGATCACCGTAGTCTGTCGGGGTACCCCGCGAAGGAGTCTGCATATTACACGGTGCATTTTGTATGCCCATTGTGGATTCTGCAGCACCGGCTGCATCTCCCTGTTCTGCTTCATCAGGTTGCCCCCCTACCATTATAGGAGTAAGGGTGGCAGGTGAGTGGGGTAGCATGAATGTACCGTCCGGGTTAATCATGGGGTACAAGGTAGTAGGAAGGGGCAAGGGTGACATAAGAGTGACGGGGGGGGGGGTCCGGACCGAATGATATTAAAGGTCCGTTCATGGGCGTTGCCTGGGGACAAGATGGCGCTGTAGCTAACACGGGAAGTGATCGGACGTGCCGGGGAGTAGTTACCAAGGTGTGGTTTTGTGGGTGGGGAACCCCACAGGGAAGGCACGTATCACGGGAGGAGGGATTCTGTTGACCACATGTTTTGCAGGTCCACCCACCTGCTTTCTTCCCGGCGCCATTATAGGGTGGTGGCAAGTCATGTATCAATGCAACACCAGGCTTACAGAAATATCTGTCTTTTCTCATCAAAATTTAGTTCCCCTCCGGTCTGTTCAAATTCTTTACTACAGTCCAACCACACATGGACCATGTCTGTCAATTTATCATCTTCTAACTTCCCCCTCTTCTCGTTTAACAACGCTTGCCAGGTGGCACTACATAGGATGCCTCCTTTACAGACACTATAACTCTTCTCCAACTTAGTTAATCCTTTTATGAAACGTTTGCCTCTCCTGTCCGCCACGTACTGTTCAGGTGAACAGTAGCCCTTCGGGACACTTTCCTCATTTCCCATTATCTCTCGTACTTACTGAAGCCGCCTAAAGACCTCTGTATAGAGTAATCACTGGACGTGAAGACCTTTGAGTCCTGGTCAGCACACTCTGGGCTACCGCGAACCGCTCTCCACCCATCTGTGATCGTCCCCTTTATGGAGATTCGAGTCAGACACCGGGCTGAACTCCGATGCAGGCACACAGGAGAACTCCGTGTCTCAGTCAATGATAATTGTCAACAGGGTCTTCACAACTTATAGGCACAACACAGTACATCAAGACTTTAAAAAAACATATGGGGTTCTTACTTTCATGCCCTCGAGGACGTCCCAGACTGCTTCCGCACCCCTCCCTCAGACGAACACCAAGAGGCTACACCAGGGAGCACTTTATGGGCAAGATGACTCAATTTTCTTACCTCATATCACGGGTTACGATCCCGGTGTCCGTTAGTGCGCCTCTCCTCGTCTGGTCTCTGGGGGTACGGGAACAGAGGGTCCAATCCTCGAGCCCCACGATTGGCGCCAAAATTGTTCTGGTTCTGGCCAAGCTGCCAGTTCGGTTGATGTACTGCTCCAAATTAATTAAGATACGTGCACGGAGAGATCAAAACTGAGACAACCCACAGCTCGGAGTTAAACAGGATCTCTGGTTTATTTCTGAAACAGCAGACAATACATAGGTTTCACGACAGGAAGGAGTGGGAGGGGGGGTGTAAGATAAAGTATATATTTTCTATTGGCTATGAACTCTATACTTTTCTGTAACCTTGACGGCCAGAGGAAATTCCTCCCCCCTCCCCCCTTGCTCCTGGGTGAAACCGTTACTTCTTCTTTCTTTGTAACTGCTTGCTTGAGCTGAACGGAAACCACAAAGAAACACATGATAAAACACAAAGTAAGATTCTAGTTTATAGGTGTTGGCTGAATGCCTGGCCGCCATCTTAGCTAAACATAGTCCTCAACAAGCAAGTATCCATTTTGTATCAATAGTCCATAACACATTCTGAAACTCATATGTTTGGGGGACAGGCCCCACACCGCACAGGAGTTGTGGCGGGGTATAGAACAACAGACCGACGAGTGGTTGCTGCCGGTGAGCCTCAAGCCCGGCCTGGTGGTGTGCGATAATGGGCGAAATCTCGTTGCAGCTCTGGGACTAGCCGGTTTGACGCACATCCCTTGCTTGGCGCATGTGCTGAATTTGGTGGTGCAGAAGTTCATTCACAACTACCCCGACATGTCAGAGCTGCTGCATAAAGTGCAGGCCGTCTGTTCGCGCTTCCGGCGTTCACATCCTGCCGCTGCTCGCCTGTCTGCGCTACAGCGTAACTTCGGCCTTCCCGCTCACCGCCTCATATGCGACGTGCCCACCAGGTGGAACTCAACCTTGCACATGCTGGACAGACTGTGCGAGCAGCAGCAGGCCATAGTGGAGTTTCAGCTGCAGTCGCACTGCGGAACAGCACCACTTCACCACCAATGACTGGGCCTCCATGCGAGACCTGTGTGCCCTGTTGCGCTGTTTCGAGTACTCCACCAGCATGGCCAGTGGCGATGACGCCGTTATCAGCCTTACAATACCACTTCTATGTCTCCTTGAGAAAACACTTAGGGCGATGATGGAAGAAGAGGTGGCCCAGGAGGAGGAGGAGGAAGAGGGGTCATTTTTAGCACTTTCAGGCCAGTCTCTTAGAAGTGACTCAGAGGGAGGTTTTTTGCAACAGCAGAGGCCAGGTACAAATGTGGCCAGCCAGGGCCCACTACTGGAGGATGAGGATGAGGAGGAGGTGGAGGAGGATGAGGATGAAGCATGGTCACAGCGGGGTGGCACCCAACGCAGCTCGGGCCCATCAGTGGTGCGTGGCTGGGGGGAAACGCAGGACGATGACGATACGCCTCCCACAGAGGACAGCTTGTCCTTACCTCTGGGCAGCCTGGCACACATGAGCGACTACATGCTGCAGTGCCTGCGCAACGACAGCAGAGTTGCCCACATTTTAACGTGTGCGGACTACTGGGTTGCCACCCTGCTGGATCCACGGTACAAAGACAATGTGCCCACCTTACTTCCTGCACTGGAGCGTGATAGGAAGATGCGCGAGTACAAGTGCACGTTGGCAGACACGCTATTGAGAGCATTCCCATATGTCACAGGGGAACAAGTGGAAGCCCAAGGCCAAGGCAGAGGAGGAGCAAGAGGTCGCCAAGGCAGCTGTGTCACGGCCAGCTCCTCTGAGGGCAGGGTTAGCATGGCAGAGATGTGGAAAAGTTTTGTCAACACGCCACAGCTAACTGCACCACCACCTGATACGCAACGTGTTAGCAGGAGGCAACATTTCACTAACATGGTGGAACAGTACATGTGCACACCCCTCCACGTACTGACTGATGGTTCGGCCCCATTAAACTTCTGGGTCTCTAAATTGTCCACGTGGCCAGAGCTAGCCTTTTATGCCTTGGAGGTGCTGGCCTGCCCGGCGGCCAGCGTTCTGTCTGAACGTGTATTCAGCACTGCAGGGGGCGTCATTACAGACAAACGCAGCCGCCTGTCTACAGCCAATGTGGACAAGCTGACGTTCATAAAAATGAACCAGGCATGGATCCCACAGGACCTGTCCATCCCTTGTGCAGATTAGACATTAACTACCTCCCCTTAACCATATATTATTGTACTCCAGGGCACTTCCTCATTCAATCCTATTTTTATTTTAATTTTACCATTATATTGCGGGGCAACCCAAAGTTGAATGAACCTCTCCTCTGTCTGGGTGCCGGGGCCTAAATATCTGACAATGGACTGTTACAGTGGTGGGTGACGTGAAGCCTGATTCTCTGCTATGACATGAAGACTGATTCTCTGCTGACATGAAGCCAGATTCTCTGTTACGGGACCTCTCTCCTCTGCCTGGGTGCCGGGGCCTAAATATCTGACAATGGACTGTACCAGTGTTGGGTGACGTGAAGCCTGATTCTCTGCTATGACATGCAGACTGATTCTCTGCTGACATGAAGCCAGATTCTCTGTTACGGGACCTCTCTCCTCTGCCTGGGTGCCGGGGTCTAAATATATGACAATGGACTGTTACAGTGGTGGGTGACGTGAAGCCTGATTCTCTGCTATGACATGCAGACTGATTCTCTGCTGACATGAAGCCAGATTCTCTGTTACGGGACCTCTCTCCTCTGCCTAGGTGTCGGGGCCTAAATTTATGACAATGGACTGTTACAGTGGTGGGTGACGTGAAGCATGATTCTCTGCTATGACATGCAGACTGATTCTCTGCTGACATGACATGAAGCCAGATTCTCTGACATGCAGACTGATTCTCTGCTGACATGAAGCCAGATTCTCTGTTACGGGACCTCTCTCCTCTGCCTGGGTGCCGGGGCCTAAATATATGACAATGGACTGTTACAGTGGTGGGTGACGTGAAGCCAGATTCTCTGCTATGGGACCTCTCTCCAATTGATATTGGTTAATTTTTATTTATTTTTTTTTTATTTTTATTCATTTCCCTATCCACATTTGTTTGCAGGGGATTTACCTACATGTTGCTGCCTTTTGCAGCCCTCTAGCCCTTTCCTGGGCTGTTTTACAGCCTTTTTAGTGCCGAAAAGTTCGGGTCCCCATTGACTTCAACGGGGTTCGGGTTCGGGACGAAGTTCGGGTCGGGTTCGGATCCTGAACCCGAACATTTCCGGGAAGTTCGGCCGAACTTCTCGAACCCGAACATCCAGGTGTTCGCTCAACTCTAGTCACAACCCTATAAAAAGGCTCCTCCTGCCCTGCCATTTTACAGTAACTTTAGTGCAGGGAGAGACGTTACAGACATAAGAGACTGTGTTTAGGAAAGACTTCAGTCACCAAAAATTACTGTTGAGCAGTTCAGGGATAGATTATTTATAGTGTAGGGATATAATAGGGAGGCATTATCTACACTGTTGGGAGAGAGCAGGGACAATTGAACTGTGTAAAGCCTGGCTAAAAGGGGCTATTCTATTGCACCTTGCTTCACTAATTGGGGATACAAAGTGATCTAATACTGCAGATTGTAGGCTGTTTGCATTATTGGATACATCAATAATTCCAGTAAGACTCCATTCACACATCTGCAATTCTGTTCCGCACTTTGTGGAACGGAATTCCGGGCCCATTCATTTCTATGGGGCCACACGATGTGCTGTCCGGATCTGGAAATGTGGACCCGCACTTCCGGGTCCGCAATTCCGTTCCCGAAAAAAATAGAACATGTCCTATTCTTGTCCGCCATTGCAAGGCATTTTCTATTATAGCGCCGGCGATGTGCGGTCCGCAAAATGCGGAACGCACATTGCCGGTGTCTGTGTTTTGCGGCTCCGCGGATCAGTGGATCCGCAAAACCCATACGGATGTGTGAATAGACCCTAATCCTTAATTCTGTTATTGGGGTGAAACTGTGGTTTGATACTACAGGATTTGGGGGAGTTCACGTTCTTTTATATATCATTCAATCCGTTAATCCCTGATTGTCTAATTGGGGTTAAATTGCGGCCTAATACTAGACATTTTAGGGTGCTCAAGTTCTATTATACATAAATATATTAGGAACATAAAAAGTGTGAATGTGACGCACAAGAATCACTACTGACCCAAGAGGTGCACTCAGTCGAGTGGACTCACCCAGTCCACTCCTAAAAAACAATAATATGATATAACAAGGATAACTGGGCACTCTCAGGATATCTGGACCATTTGAAATTTATTAGCATACAATATCATATATAGACAATGAATAACAGTATGTGCTGGCGGTAATAAATAAAATACCTATCTGCTATAACTATAACATAAAACACAACATGCAGTGATATAATATAAAACAAATGGATATTGGTATCTAAAATGGAATAAAATAGAATGATCGATAGTAAATCGTATCAATATTCGGACGAATGTTCTTATGGAAAAGTCTCGTAACTGATGGTAACGATAAAACAATGTCCTCTAATAACGTCCCATTCGATATTATAGAAGGGGTATCCGAAAATTATCAAGGTCCCAATGTGCAATCAGTGAACTGACTGACCAATAGTTTGTCATGAAATCGCACACTGGCAATTGTTTGACACGTGTAGTCAGGTAGTCACCATGGAATCAGGCCTTATAGGTTATTTTTCAAATACACCATTCGTGTGCCAGACGATTCCAGCTTTCCAAGGGGTCCAAAGTTTGGGGTCCTGTCTAGGCTAGACGCGTTTCGGGGTATCAAATTTCCCCTTCCTCAGTAGCTGTCAGTCCTCCAAAGATACCTTTCTTATATAGTGGATAAGCTATTCCAAAAACCTGGATCAAATGTTCCAAAAACCTGGTGTGGATTCACTTTTTGGTCCACTCTACCTCATTACGTCTATTCCCATTTATTAAATCCTCGAAATACCATATATAATCTTATTACCGATAGACCTTTAATATACACATATATGCTAAACTAATCCTAAAACATGAAACTTCACAATATAAAATGAAATTCTCAATATAAAAACAAAATCATGCTCTAAATTATCTTTGCAGCTGAATGTGCAAAAAACCCTTCATCCCTATATGGAAATGAGCCTGATGGTTCTGTTAGGCCAAAAAACGCATCTGACACAATGCGGTTTCCATGCGGTTCCGATGCGTTTTTTTCGGCAATACCCTTGGAGACCTCTATATGGCCCTTCTACATTCATTATAGTGTCCAGGAACAAAATCTAAGAGAAATATAATCTAAAAATTATATAAATTGTATATAGTCACCACCTGATCACTTGTTGGTGGACCATGCATACTTTAATGATCTACCTTGAAGGAGAAAACTTGACAATCTTCGAAAAATATATTCCACAGTGGTATTTAAGCTATTCAAGATGATGTAGTATTGAGTGGAAGCCCACTGCAAAGGGCAAACCCCCCTATTATCGAATACTAGGTGGGGTTAAACCATCAGCAGGGGGCGTCCACCCCCTCTATAAAAAGCCGAATAATTCAAATTCGGCATTGAGCCCCCCTGGAAGCAGAGTATTTAATTCAAAAATACGTTGTGTTTCCAGTCTTGACATTTTACTGATGTGATTAACCCCCCTCCAATCTTTGTGAACTTTATCAATAGCTGCGAACTTAAGGCCGATTGGGTTTTGATTGTGTGCTACCCTAAAGTGGTTGGACAAAGAATGCGTTTCCAAACCTTTTCTGATATTCGCCATATGTTCGGAAATTCGTTTTTTTAAAGTCCTTTTGGTTCTCCCTACGTATTGTTTACCACAAGGACATTCAATCACGTAGATAACTTCTGTCGAATTACATGACAAAAATTCCCCAATTATATGTTTATGCTTATTTGTAGCGGAAATAATTTCATTAGTTCTACGTGGGAAATCTGTGATCTTACAGTTTTCCGCATTGTCCACACCTAAAAAAGCCATTAATATTCGCCCAACTTTGAACTGAACAAATTTGTTTACTTTCTTTCTTAATGGTTGGCGGCACTTTGATATTTAGACATGAGGCTTTAGTGAATGTGATAATGGGGTTAGATGAGGTAATGGGACCCAATATTTTTTCCTTTTTTTTATTAACCCCTTAAGGACTCAGGGCGTACCTGTACGTCCTAAGTTTAAATAGAGATTCAGCCGGCATCCTGTCACAACGCCAGGGGGGTCATGTGACCCCCCCGTGTCAGCGATCGCAGCAAACCGCAGGTCAATTCAGACCTGCGGTTTGCTGCGCATTTTGAAGTTTCTGATCCCCGCGGTCCCTGACTAAAACATGATTTATTTTTTTTCAAAAATGAAATCATTGTGTAAAAACCATACGGCGCACCTTTCACTCTACGCCCCGCTGTGTGGCCGTACAGTAGTTTACAGCCACATATGGGGTGTTTCTGTAAACGGCAGAGTCAGGGCAATAAAGATACAGTCTTGTTTGGCTGTTAACCCTTGCTTTGTTAGTGGAAAAAATGGGTTAAAATGGAAAATTAGGCAAAAAAATGAAATTCTCAAATTTCATCCCCATTTGCCAATAACTCTTATGCAACACCTAAAGGGTTAGCAAAGTTTGTAAAATCAGTTTTGAATACCTTTAGGGGAGTAGTTTATAGAATTGGGTCATTTTGGGGCGGTTTCTATTATGTAAGCCTCGCAAAGTGACTTCAGACCTGTAGTGGTCCCTAAAAATTGGGTTTTTGTAAATTTCTGAACAATTTCAAGATTTGCTTCTAAACTTCTAAGCCATTCCCAAAATAATTCAAACATGAAGTAGACATATGGGGAATGTAAAGTCATCACAATTTTTGGGGGTATTACTATGTATTACAGAAGTAGAGAAAGTGAAACTTAGAAATTTGCCAATTTTTCCAAACTTTTGTAAAGTTCTTGAGCTTCTTTGAGGCGGTTTGTCGCGAGTTCCCGTACATAGACTTTCGGGAACGCGCGACAATGTGTGTTCGCTTGTCTCTGTATGCGCGATTGTAAACGCCCGTACAATCGCGCATACAGAGCGCTCCTTTCAGAACGCTCAGGTCTGAACCCAGGGTAAGGTGAAATAGGGCTGAGTCCTTAAGGGGTTAAATGCCAATGTTTGTATATTATCTTTCTAATTCTCCTATATTCATTGTTGAAAGGTCAGGAGGTCAGTAAGTAAGGGATATGAAAAGAGATTTTTTTTTTTTTTAAAGATAAGGAGGTAGTGAAGAAAGAACAGAAGGAAGCTGACCTCCGTATGATTTTACCTTTCAACAATGAATATAGGAGAATTAGAAAGATAATATACAAACATTGGCATTTAATAAAAAAAATAAAAAATAATTTGGGCCCCATTACCTCATCTAACCCCCTTATCGCATTCACTAAAGCCTCATGTCTAAATATCAAAGTGGCCCCAACCATTAAGAAAGAAAGTAAACAAATTTGTTCAGTTCAAAGTTGGGCGAATATTAATGGCTTTTTTAGGTGTGGACAATGCGGAAACTGTAAGATCACAGATTTCCCACGTAGAACTAATGAAATTATTTCCGCTACAAATAAGCATAAACATATAATTGGGGAATTTTTGTCATGTAATTCGACAGAAGTTATCTACGTGATTGAATGTCCTTGTGGTAAACAATACGTAGGGAGAACCAAAAGGACTTTAAAAAAACGAATTTCCGAACATATGGCGAATATCAGAAAAGGTTTGGAAACGCATTCTTTGTCCAACCACTTTAGGGTAGCACACAATCAAAACCCAATCGGCCTTAAGTTCGCAGCTATTGATAAAGTTCACAAAGATTGGAGGGGGGGTTAATCACATATGTAAAATGTGGAGACTGGAAACACAACGTATTTTTTTTTTTTTTTTTTTTTAAATAGACTTTTATTCAGGAAAAGTACAAGTAAGCTGTAGTCAAAAGCCATTACTAGTCAAAACAGTCATTGCATCAGTCATTTCGATTACAGCATGTGAAAAAAACATGTCAGAATGATAAGAAAATACCAGTACTTTCCCCAATTTTTTTTTCACTTTTTCTCCCTTTCCCCCCCTCCCTATCCCTCCCCCCTCCCTTCCTCTCCCCTCTCTGTGCCCTCCAAAAAACTGTCATATCCAACTTATGAACCAAATCATTTTGATCGTGCAAAAATTTTGAGGATAACTACCCCCATAATGCTAACATCAGTGAGAACCTTTATTATCGTTGTCTTCTATATCTTCCCCCTAGAAGCGCCCCCCCCTCCCCCAAACCCCCCTTCCCCTCCCTGCCCCCCCCCCCCACACTTTTGTCCATTTTGAACGTCTCGGCTGCTAGAACATTCATTGGTCAATTCCATAAGATTACTCATTCACATCTTCACACCTTCAATACACCCAATCGACCCTTCAAATCCTCCTGTAAATACCAAGCTGTAAGTCTGAAAGGTCCCATCAATGTTGGGTATTCTGAATTGGCAATGTACTGGACCAGAAAGCTCCTCCACACTTTATACCATTTTTTACCCAATATTTCTTTCCTGGTAGTCGCATCCCTCCATTCTAGATTCAATATCTGTTTCAGTCGGTTCAGTAGCATTTCGGCACTGAGGACAGTCGCCAACAACCAACGCGTCAATATGCAGCGTTTTGCCTCTAACAGAATCTTGTGATCCAGAACGGACAAACCCCTCCACTCTCTATCCGTTCCATCATCAGATGTTTCTTTTCCCTCAGCCTGGAATATGATCAACTGAGGCGATAATTTGTTCCGGGTATTACCCAGCTGTTTCATAATTGCAGACACCTGAGCCCAAAATCCAGCTACACTGGGACATACCCATAAACCATGCAACAAGTCTGCTCCTGATAGATTACATTTTGGGCATGCCGTTATTCTATCCGGCCTAGCTTGAGAGGGCGAAAAAGTAAATCCATAAATCTCCCTGTGTAGAATCTTGAATTGCGTTTCCCTCATCATTTCGTTTGGTACTGCACGATATAGCGCCTGCATACCTGCCCGAGCGATGGGCTCTAAGTCCATTATTTCCAACTGTTTTTCCCATTTCCTGAACATGCCCGCTACCAGCTGATCCTCCCAGGTTGCCCTAAGAACATTATAGATTTCTGAAATGGACATCCTACACTTATGACCCAGAAAGGCGTCAAACTTATTCTTTTGCCCTTCTTTGGAGATATCCCTTATAATACTTTTCACATAACTATGAACTTGCCTATATGGGAATTGTGCCGTTTTCTGCAGACCCCTCTTCTCTATTAACTCCTCCAATGATGCCCATCTGGTCTCTTTCTCGTGCATCAGGTCCCCCATCTTTATAATTCCCTTGCTCACCCACTCTTGGAAGGATTTTTCGCTATAGCCAGGAGGAAAGTTAGGGTTACCTCGTATAGGAAGGTGTTTTGAGAACAGATAGGACAGGCCAAAAAGCTTCCTCACATTTTTCCAAGCAATGATTGTGTCCCTAAGAATAAGGGACCTTCTTGCCACATAAGGGAGCCTCGACACCTGTGTGTGAAGGAGGGCTACTAGGTTCCATGGAGCTGCCAACTGGCTCTCGACACCCAGATTTGAGTAAAATGAAGTCCCATTTGCCCAGTCTAGTATGTGTCTGCTAAGACACGCTAAATTATACCCCCTCAAGTCTGGGAAATTAAGACCCCCCTGCTCCTTCTTAACCTTCAACTTTTTTAACGCTATTCTTGCCTTCTTCCCTCTCCACAAGAATCTGGTAAATTTTTTCTCTAGGTCACTAACATCTGCATGTCGCAACAGGATCGGTATTGTCTGTAGAGGGTACATTAACTTTGCCGCCCCCATCATCTTAATCAGCTGACAACGACCCATTAAGGATAGAGGTAAGTTCACCCACCTCTCCAGATCTTTTTTAATCTTGGTAAACAAGGGCAACCTATAATTCAACCTATAAATTGAATGTGGCGACTTCCCTATTTTGACCCCTAGATAAGTAATCTGGGTCGACGGTTTAGCGATACCGTACTTCCCTGTGTCCACATCTCTCCCATCGTCGCCTTGGGCCAACGGAAGCAATTCACATTTACTCCTATTCACTGCATATCCCGAGTATTTCCCAAAGTCACTTAGCAATTCCATAACCTTCCCCAGATGTTGCTTCGGGCGGGCTAAGAACAATATTATGTCGTCGGCGAACAATGCCGCCTTCACCCTACACCTCCCAACTTTGATGCCTTCAAATACATCCGATTCACACAATTCCCTGGCCAGTGGTTCTAACGCTAAATTAAATAAGAGAGGAGACAGCGGACAGCCCTGTCTGGTGCCTTTTTGAAGTGGAAAGGGTCTAGACAAAAAACCTTGCGTATATACCCTTGCTCTCGGGTTATGGTACATCTGAGACAAATAGGCTCTGAACGCCCCTTTAAAACCCATCCTGTCCAATACTGCTTCCAGCCATGCCCACCTTACATTATCAAATGCCTTTTCCGCAGTCCAAGGTGAGCATGGCTGGAGACTCCCCCTTAACTGGAAGATGCTGAATACGATCCAAGACAGTCAAGACAGTCCGTATATTCGTCACAGCTGACCTGCCTTTCACAAACCCTACCTGTTCTTTTCCTATTAACCGGGGTAGAAATGTCGCTAAGCGGTCTGCTACAATCTTGGCCAACAATTTCGCATCAACATTAATTAAAGATATGGGCCTGTAAGAACCTGGTGACGATGGATCTTTCCCTGGTTTAGGGAGTAATTTGATATACGACATGTTTTCATTGTCCAACATCATACGTCCCTGAAAGACACCATTGAATAATTCCAATAAGACCGTGGAAACCTGCGGTATTAGAGCCTTGAAATACTCCCCTGTGAACCCATCAGGCCCTGGTGCTTTGGAATTACCCAGGTGTCTAATGGCTTCCTGTAATTCCTGTAATGAAATGTCAGCATTCAGAGTAAGTAGCTGTTCCTCTGTCAAACTTGGGAGTTTCACCCTATCTAAAATTGTATCTGTCAGGTCACTCGTAGTTTAGTCTTTATACAGGTCTTCATAGTAGGCCCCTACGATGTTACTGATTACTGCAGGGTCATGGCTCCCAATCCCTTCCTTGTCCACCAAAAATGCAATATGCTGCGGACCCCTCATCCCCTTAGCTAGGTTTGCTAGCAACCTCCCTGATTTATTACCATACTTATATAGCTTTGTTTCCATTTCTGACTGTCTCAATGACTCCCTTTCCTTCACGCAGTTTTCAAAGACTCGTCGCTCAGCCATCCAATTCTGTCTGTTACCATCTGATGGGTTACTTCTAAATTTGGAATATGCAATCCGTACTTTCTGGCTCGCTTCACTAAATGATTTCTGGGCCTCCTTTTTAATACTACCTATATATCCCATGATCTTTCCCCTCATCACCACCTTTGATGTGTTCCAGAATAACCGCGGATCATCCAGGTGTATCTCATTATCAGACTTGAACTCTTCCCACCATATGGTTAGTTTTTCTGTAAATTCTTCTCTTGAGCTCAGATGAGAAGGGAAGCGCCAAATATAATCTAACCCTCTTGGGTATGACTCAAGCAATTCTATAAATAACGGTGCATGGTCAGATAGAACCATGTCGCCAATTTCCGCCTCTTCCACCCTATGGGAAAGTGAAAGGGAAAGAAGTAAATAATCAATCCTCGACCAGGAGAGTTGCAAATTGGAATAAAATGTAAAACTCCGGTCATCTGGATGTAATTGGCGCCAAGGATCCACCAGACCCGCCCCTTCCATGAAGGGTTGCATTACTCTATCCTGTGGTCCATCAATCCCAACCCTATCACCTTCTCTCTTTCTGTCTTCTGCCCCTCTCACCACTGAGTTAAAATCCCCTCCAATGATTTTATGAGGGCTCGCATCTCCTAGCACCCTGGACTCTAAATCTCTAAAGAATATACCATTGTTGGTATTGGGGCCATAAACATTGTAGATACTGTATTGCGTATCCTGAACCTGAATCAGCATTTGTGCCCACCTGCCCTTTGTATCAGCAGAATGCCCCAATATCGTGCAATTGAGCTGTCTATTGACTAACGTTAAAACTCCTGCCTTCCTGTCACACGCCGAGGAACCAAACACCGCCCCTACCCACAGCCTTTTCATCCTGTCAAAGTCCTTCTCCTCAAGGTGGGTCTCCTGGAGAAGCACAATGTCAGGCTTGAGTTTCTTTAAATGTCTGAGAATCATCCATCTTTTATGGGGTGACCTCAGACCTTTTATATTCCAGGAGATGACTTTCATCTTATACCTTCTTCAACAGCACTACCCTTGTAGCCGGTTTACCAAATACGTTCAAAATGGACAAAAGTTACCCAGTGTTCTTATCACACCCCCTAAATAAGCTTCCCTCCCGTATCCTCCTAGCCCCCCTTCCCTAAAGTTAGAGCAGCCCCTAACTATGTTAACACTTTTTAAACTTCCTTTTTTCTGGGTTGCGGCTCCCGCTCAACCCCTAAACTCACGCTTAACTTTTACTAATATCTTTTATCTTTTATCCCCAAAAGTAAACATTAATATCATCAACCACGTACAGTCCTGAACAGTGACTTCTCAAAAGATAACTTCCACCACCTATCAATAACAAGTGGAGAGCATGAACCCGGTACAACATGCGGTGGGTCACAGTGAATCATACCCCACATTGTCACCGGAGCAGTCACCTCCTCGGATAAGATCGCACTTCTCTCCTGGAGGAACGTCTGTTAACTGTTTCATGACGGCTCTCTCTGTCACGGCGTCCACGACTAATTTCTTGAGAATTCGTCTGCCACCTTTCTCAGTCACCCATCTCTTGACGCGGCGATAAGGATCTCCGCCTGCGTGACTCTCCCCCCTCCTCTCTTCTGTTCCGCAGAGTGTCCATCATTTCCTCTGCCGCCCGCGGCTCGTGAAAAATAATCGTGGATCCATCCGCATGTGTTACGCGCAGCTTTGCTGGGTACATTAGCTGGAATTTGATTTTTCTCTGATACAGCTGTGAACACGAATAGTCCGCAAACAGCAACACATTATATCCTTGCAATTTGAGGGGGCCTTTCCTATTCTTGAATGCTCTTAGGATGGCCTCTTTATCGCAGTAATCAAGATACTTCATAATAACTTGCCGCGGTTTTGCGGTCGCACCATGTGCCTCCCCAGCTCTTTCCGCCTGTAAATGTTCACTGGGCCCAATTCTATGTGCTCTCTCCACCTTATGACGGCCTTCCAGGCCCAGAGCCCGTGGTAGATCTATTTCACAAAGTCCCATCAGGTCCATTGCTTTTACCGACTCTGGTAGGCCTATCAAGCGCAAATTACTACGCCTCGACCTGTTCTCCAGGTCTTCCACCCTGTCCATTAAAATTGCGTTTTGTTTGGATAGTTCACTCAGGGTGCGAGCATGGTTAGCCGTATCATTCTCTGTAGAACGTGTTCTCTGCTCCAACTCATCTAACCTGCCATCATGCTGGTGAATCATATCATGGAGCTGCTGCAGGGACGCTGACAGCGTTTTCGTCAGCGTTTCCCTGATATCAGGAGCCAAATACGTCGCCACCTCTATGGCTAATGATTTATAATCAATACCCTTTGCCATCGGCGTCATCGACTCCGCTGCCAGCGGCTCACCCCCGTCACAGGTGTTGATCTCCGGTTCAGGAGTAGAAGCGCACTGCTCCGCCATCTTGCCTTGCGAAACTCCCGCGCTAGCCGACATGGTGGATTTGATGCTGCCGCTCCGTAACAAATACCGCTCCATGCACCAGGCACTGTGATCTATAGCGGTCCTCCGCTCCCTCCTCAGTGGTGCTTCCTAGTTCGTACACTCGGTGGGGATCTGTTTCGGAGACGAGCGGGTGCCGGAGCTCCTTCACTCCGCTGCTTGCATCCCAGCGCCGGAACCGGAAGTCCCACAACGTATTTTTGAATTAAAGACTCTGCTTCCAGGGGGGCTCAATGCCGAATTTGAATTGTTCGGCTTTTTATAGAGTGGGTGGACGGCCCCTGCTGATGGTTTAACCCCACCTAGTATTCGATAATAGGGGGGTTTGCCCTTAGCAGTGGGCTTCCACTCAATACTACATCATCTTGAATAGCTTAAATACCACTGTGGAATATATTTTACGAAGATTTTCAAGTTTTCTCCTTCAAGGTAGATCATTAAAGTATGCATGGTCCACCAACAAGTGATCAGGTGGTGACTATATACAATTTATATAATTTTTAGATTATATTTCTCTTAGATTTTGTTCCTGGACACTATAATGAATGTAGAAGGGCCATATAGAGGTCTCCAAGGGTATTGCCGAAAAAAACGCATCGGAACCGCATGGAAACCGCATTGTGTCAGATGCATTTTTTGGCCTATCAGAACCATCAGGCTCATATCCATATAAGGATGAAGGGATTTTTGCACATTCAGCTGCAAAGATAAATTAGAGCATGATTTTGTTTTTATATTGAGAATGTCATTTTATATTGTGAAGTTTCATGTTTTAGTATTAGTTTAGCATATACAAATCGGATTCCAAAAAAGTTGGGACACTATACAAATCGTGAATAAAAACTGAATGCAATGATGTGGAGGTGCCAACTTCTAATATTTTATTCAGAATAGAACATAAATCACGGAACAAAGTTTAAACTGAGAAAATGTACAATTTTAAGGGAAAAATATGTTGAATCAGAATTTCATGGTGTCAATAAATCCCCAAAAAGTTGGGACAAGGCCATTTTCACCACTGTGTGGCATCTCCCCTTCTTCTTACAACACTCAACAGATGTCTGGGGACTGAGGAGACCAGTTTCTCAAGTTTAGAAATAGGAATGCTCTCCCATTCTTGTCTAATACAGGCCTCTAACTGTTCAATCGTCTTGGGCCTTCTTTGTTGCACCTTCCTCTTTATGATGCGCCAAATGTTCTCTATAGGTGAAAGATCTGGACTGCAGACTGGCCATTTCAGTACCCTGATCCTTCTCCTACGCAGCCATGATGTTGTGATTGATGCAGAATGTGGTCTGGCATTATCTTGTTGAAAAATGCAGGGTCTTCCCTGAAAGAGATGACATCTGGATGGGAGCATATGTTGTTCTAGAACCTGAATATATTTTTCTGCATTGATGTTGCCTTTCCTGACATGTAAGCTGCCCATGCCACACGCACTCATGCAACCCCATACCATCAGAGATGCAGGCTTCTGAACTGAGCGTTGATAACAACTTGGGTTGTCCTTTTTGGTCCGGATGACATGGTGTCCCAGATTTCCAAAAAGAACTTTGAATCGTGACTAGTCTGACCACAGAACAGTCTTCCATTTTGCCACACTCCATTTTAAATGATCCCTGGCCCAGTGAAAACGCCTGAGCTTGTGGATCTTGCTTAGAAATGGCTTCTTCTTTGCACTGTAGAGTTTCAGCTGGCAACGGCAAATGGCACGGTGGATTGTGTTCACTGACGGATGGTTTCTGGAAGTATTCCTGAGCCCTGGAAGTATTCCTGAGCCCATTCTGTGATTTCCTTTATAGTAGCATTCCTGTTTGTGATGCAGTGTCGTTTAAGGGCCCGGAGATCACGGTCATCCAGTATGGTTTTACAGCCTTGACCCTCATGCACAGAGATTGTTCCAGATTCTCTGAATCTTCGGATGATGTTATGCACAGTTGATGATGATAGATGCAAAGTCTTAGCATTAGGTGATCCTCTACCCATCTTGGCTTCTGAGAGACACTGCCACTCTGAGAAGCTCTTTTTATACCCAATCATGTTGCCAATTGACCTAATTAGTGTTAATTGGTTTTCCAGCTCTTCGTTATGCTCAAATTTACTTTTTCCAGCCTCTTATTGCTACTTGTCCCAACTTTTTTGGGATTTGTTGACACCGTGAAAATTTGAATCAACGTATTTTTCCTTTAAAATGATACATTTACTCGGATTAAACGTTCTATTACAAATAAAATATTGACATTTGCCATCTCCACATCATTGCATTCAGTTTTTATTCACAATTTGTTTAGTGTCCCAACTTTTTTGGAATCCGGTTTGTATGTGTATATTAAAGGTCTATCGGTAATAAGATAATATATGGTATTTTGAGGATTTAATAAATGGGAATAGACGTAATGAGGTAGAGTGGACCAAAAAGTGAATCCACTCCAGGTTTTTGGATCATTTGATCCAGGTTTTTGGAATAGCTTATCCACTATATAAGAAAGGTATCTTTGGGGTACTGACAGCTACTGAGGAAGGGGTAATTTGATACCCCGAAACGCGTCTAGCCTAGACAGGACCCCAAACTTTGGACCCCTTGGAAAGCTGGAGAATTTACTGGATTGTCGCATAGAAGGAATCGTCTGGTACACGAATGGTGTATTTGAAAAATAACCTGTAAGGCCTGATTCCATGGTGAAGGCCTGACTACACGTGTCAAACAATTGCCAGTGTGCGAATTCATGACAAACTATTGGTCTGCATATCCAGAGGACCACAATATCACCTTTGTCGACTTATCAAGGGAGACGGTAAGAGCGTTCGATTTCATCCAGCAATTTTATCCAGCCATTTGAAACTTTTGTTACTAATATTCCAGTGGGACGCCGCTGGTGGATGCTATTAGCGGGACACCGCTTGAGTCAGTTCACTGATTGCGCATTGGGACCTTGATAATTTTCGGATACCCCTTCTATAATATCGAATGGGACGTTATTAGAGGACATCGTTTTATCGTTACCATCAGTTACGAGACTTTTCCATACGAATATTCGTCCGAATATTCATACGATTTACTATCGATTATTCCATTTTATTCCTCAAATTTGATTGCATTTTAGATACCAATATCAATTTTTTTTTATTGTATCACTGCATGTTGTGTTTTATGTTATAGTTATAGCAGATAGGCATTTTATTATTATTACCGCCAGCACATACTGTTATTCATTGTCTATCTTCTTAAGAACCGGGATCATTTTCATCTTAAGGACCAGGCCATTTTTTGCAAATCTGTCCAGTGTCACTTTATGTGGTGATAACTTTAAAACGCTTTGACTTATCCAAGCCATTGTGAGATAGTTGTTTCGTCACATATTGTACTTAATGACACTGGTAAAATGGAGTAAAAAAAAAATCTTTTTTATTTATAAAAAAAATACCAAATTTACCAAGCAATTTGCAAAAATTAGCAAATTTCCAAGTTTCAATTTCTCTACTTCTATAATACATAGTAATACCTACAAAAATAGTTATTACTTTACATTCCCCATATGTCTACTTCATGTTTGGATCATTTTGGGAATGACATTTTATTTTTTGGGAACGTTAAAAGGCTTAGAAGTTTAGAAGCAAATCTTTCAAAAACCCACTTTTTAAAGGACCAGTTCAGGTCTGATGTCACTTTGTGAGGCTTACATAATAGAAACTACCCAAAAATGACCCCATTCTAGAAACTACACCCCTCAAGGTATTCAAAACTGATTTTACAAACGTCATTTACCCTTTAGGTGTTCCACAAGAGTTAATGAAAAATGAAGATAACATTTCAGAATTTAGATTTTTTTTGACAAATCTTCCATTTTAATCCATTTTTTCCAGTAACAAAGCAAGGTTTAACAGACAAACAAAACTCAATATTTATTGCCGGATTCTGTGCTTTGCAGAAACACCCCATAGGTGGCCGTAAACTACTGTACGTGCACATGGTAGGGCGTAGAGGGAAAGGTGCGCCGTGTGGTTTTTGGAAGGCAGATTTTGCTGGACTGGTTTATTTACACCATGTCCCATTTGAAGCCACCCTGATGCACCCCTAGAGTAGAAACTCCATAAAAATGACCCCATCTACGAAACTACACCCCTCAAGGTATTCAAAACTGATTTTACAAATGTCGTTAACCCTTTAGGTGTTCCACAAGAGTTATTGGCAAATAGAGATGGAATTTATGAATTCAAATTTTTGGGCAAATTTTCCATTTTTATCCATTTTTTCCAGTAACAAAGCAAGGGTTAACAGCCAAACAAAACTCAATAATTATTGCCCGGATTCTGTACTTTGCAGAAACATCCCATATGTGGCCGTAAACTACTGTACGGTTTATTTATACCATGTCCCATTTGAAGCACCCCCAGAGTAGAAACTCCATAAAAGTGACCCCATTTTGGAAACTACGGGATAAGGTGGCAGTTTTGTTTGGACTATTTTTAGGGTACAAATGATTTTTGGTTGCTCTATATTGCATTTTTGTGAGGCAAGGTTACTAGAAATAGAAATTCTGAAATGTAATCTCCATTTGCCACAAACTATTGAGGAACAGCTAAAGGGCTAATAAAGTTTGTAAATTAGTTTTGAATACCTTGAAGGGTGTAGTTTCTTAGATGGGGTCACTTTTATGGAGTTTCTACTCTAGGGGTGCATCAGGGGTTCTTCAAATGGGACATGGTGCCCCAAAAAATGGCCATCAAAATCTGTCTTCCAGAAACCATACGGCGTTCCTTTCCTTCTGCTCCCTGCCGTTTGGTCATACAGCAGTTTACAACCACATATGGGGTGTTTCTGTAAACTGAAGAATCAGGGTAATAAATATTAAGTTTTGTTTGTCTGTTAACCCTTGCTTTGTTACTGGAAAAAACGGTTTATAATGGAAAATTTGCAAAAAAATTGATATTTTGGCACAGTTTTTATTTAAGTTTTTTGACATTGTTCATCTGAGCGGTTAGTTCATGGGGTATTTTTATAGAGCAGATTCTTACGAATGCGTTGATACCTAATATGTCTACTTTTTATTTATTTATTTAGGTTTTATACTATATTATCCTTTTATAAACAAAATAAAAACATTTTAGTATCTCCATAGTCTAAGAGTCAGTTTTTAGCCGATTATCTTAGGTAGGGGCTCATTTTTTGCGGGAAGAGAGGGCGGTTTTATTGGCACTATTTTTGGGGGCATATGACTTTTTGATCGCTTGCTATTACACTTTTTGTGATGTAAGGTGACAAAAAAATACCTTTTTTTTGTACCGTTTATTTTTTTTGGGGATCGTGTTCATCTGAGGGGTTAGGTCATGGGATATATTTATAGATCAGATTCTTATGGACTTGGCGATACCTAATATGTCTACTTTTTATTTATTTATTTAGGTTTTACACTATATTATCCTTTTTATTTAAAAAAAAACATTTTAGTCTAAGAGTCAGTTTTTAGTTATTATCCAATTATCTTCGGAAGGGGATCATTTTTTTGTGGGATGAGAGGACGATTTTATTGGCACTATTTTGGGGGGCATAAGACTTTTTGATCGCTTGCTATTACACTTTTTGTGATGTAAGGTGACAAAAAAATACTATTTTTTGCACCGTTTTTTTTTTTGGACTGTGTTCATCTGAGGCAGTGATGGCGAACATTTTAGAGACCGAGTGCCTAAACTGCATCCCAAAACCCACTTATTTATCACAAAGTGCCAATATGGCAATTTACCCTGAAATGCAGTATATTATATCTTCCATGTACTTTATCATTTAGCTATAATAGCCTGCCTACATTCAGTGCGATGCCTGTGCTGTTCATAGTGCGCCCTGCACTGATGAATGGCAGGAAAAGTATAAGGCATATTTGTACACCATAGACTTTATCCAGGGTGCGGGTGCCCACAGAGACGACTCAAACTGCCACCTTGGGCACTCGTGCCATAGGGTTGCCACCACTGATCTGAGGGGTTAGGTCATGGGGTATTTTTATAGAGCAGATTCTTACGGATGCAGCGATACCTAATATGTACCTAATATAAAAATATTTTTTTGTTTTAGTGTCTCAAGTCTGAGAACCATAGTTTTTTTCCCTATTGTCAGTGGCTAAATGGAATTAAAATTGGGGAAGGGGAATATAAATTTAGTACTCCATAGAAGTGTGGTACTCCCTTCAGCAAACAATTATGCGAAGGCCTGGATGATACCGGGCAAGTGTCACAATAAGTGGTGGTGTCCTTCCGTATCCCCCCCCCTGTGACACACTCTGCACTTTTTGGGGGACTGTCCCTTCTTTCCAGTTTGGGGGACCACACCTGAAAATGTTGGCCAGGGACAATCAGGGCACCTCCAGTTCCCGAGGTACTTCAGCCTGCTCTTTCCGGGTCAAAAAAAATCAGGGCCTTGAAGACTCATAGAACTGCAGGAAATTCCCTGTGTTGCCAGCGCTCCGGGACAGCACAAAAGAGTTGTACAAGGCAACCTGTACCAAGTAGACTGCAACTTTTTTGTACCATGCCTGGGTTTTGCGCATGGCATTATATGGCTTGAGGACTTGATCAGAGAGATCAACTCCTCCCATATACCGATTGTAGTCGACAATACAATCGGGCTTGAGGACCGTTGCAGCCGTACCTCGCACAGGGACAGGTGTGATGCCGTTACTGTGAATTGTGGACAGTACAAGGACATCCCTCTTGTCCTTATATCTGACCAGAAACAGGTTTCCACTGGTAAGTGCACGGGTCTCACCCCTGGGGATAGGAACCTCAAGGGGTGGGTAGGTAGGCCGGGTTGATTTTTCTGCATGGTCCCACAAGTGGACGTGGATCTGACGGCGAAGGACTGGAACAAAGGGACACTAGTATAAAAGTTATCCACGTACAGATGGTAACCTTTATCTAGCAGTGGGTGCATAAGGTCCTACACAAGTTTCCCGCTAACACCCAGAGTGGGGGGACATTTTGGTTTTGAATATGGGAATCTCCCCCTCTTACACACAAAACTTGTAAGTGTACCCTGAGGTACTCTCACAAAGTTTGCACAGCTTCACACCATACCTTACCCGCTTAGAGGGAACATACTGGCAGAAAAGGAGTCTCCCCTTGAAAGCAATGAGAGACTCATCAACCACGACCTCCTTTCCAGGTACATAGGCCTCCAAAAATTTGGCCCCAAAATGATCAATGACTGGCCTGATTTTGTACAGGCGTTCATAGGCAGGATCACCTTGGGGGGGACATGCATTATCTGCATAATGCAGGCATTTCCAGATGGCCTCAAACCGGGTATGTGTCATGGCTGTACGTCCTCATCTCGGCTGCACTGACCCGAGTCAAGCCACCGCCGAGGCTGCACTGACCCGAGTCAAGCCACTGGCCCTAGCCAAAAAGGAGCCTGGGTGTTGAGCAATGTGGGTGTTGGGCATACAGGTTTGTTTGCTCCACCATCAGGTTCACAAAGTGGTCACTGAAAAAATATTAAAACAGTCATATTCAGTGAAGCCCACTGTGGGAATCTGGATTCCTGCTTGGCCAACAAAATCAGGAATTGCAGGCTCAAAATGCTCTGGGGTACACCAGACAAGTTCACCGGTTGGGGGCTCTGATGGACTTATCTGGTGGGCCGGAAAACTAGTTCGCGCCCAGAGCTCCTTGTACTAGTGTGGGCCACAGGGTCCCTAGCATGGCAGTCCCCTTGCTCCGCCTGGCGGCGTCTCAGCCGCTTTGGGGGCTCATCATCATCGCTAGATGATAAGGAGGACGCGGATGACAAAAGGAAAGTGGGGTCATCTTCGCCCTCACTGGGCCTCTCGGAGTCTGAGGCAAGCAGGGCGTATGCCTTCTCGGCCGAGAACGTCTGGCGGGCCATAGGGGAGTGTGTGTGTGCATTGAAAACTTTATTCAGTGTGTGTGTGGGGGACAGGTGTCTTAATGTAGTATAATTTCTCGTTTTAAATTGAGACCATGGGGTACGCAGAAGTAGCAGTGGAAGATCCAGTAGGCCTCACGGTTGTGCAGCAACTGCTGTCTGTCACCCTCTCTATGCCCAGGACTCTGAACGCTTTAGTTGATCTGTCATGTGCCTGAACAAAATGGCAGGATGCATTAGATATATTCCTGTTTGAGTTAGGCCTCATGCACACGACAGTTTTTTTTCACGGCCCGCAAAAACGGGGTCCGTGGGTCCGTGATCCGTGACCGTTTTTCCGTCCGTGGGTCTTCCTTGATTTTTGGAGGATCCACGGACATGAAAAAAAAGTCATTTTGGTGTCCGCCTGGCCGTGCGGAGCCAAACGGATCCGTCCTGAATTACAATGCAAGTCAATGGGGACGGATCCGTTTGATGTTGACACAATATGGTGCCATTTCAAACGGATCCGTCCCCATTGACTTTCAATGTAAAGTCTGGAGTTCTGTTATACCATCGGATTGGAGTTTTCTCCAATCCGATGGTATATTTTAACTTGTAGCGTCCCCATCACCATGGGAACGCCTCTATGTTAGAATATACTGTCGGATATGAGCTACATCGTGAAACTCATTTCCGACAGTATATTCTAACACAGAGGCGTTCCCATGGTGATGGAGACGCTTCAGGTTAGAATATACAAAAAAACTGTGTACATGACTGCCCCCTGCTGCCTGGCAGGTGCTGCCAGGCAGCAGGGGGCAGACCCCCCCCCCCCCTGTTTTTAACTCATTGGTGGCCAGTGGGCCCCCCCTCCCCTGTTGTTAACTCGTTGGTGGCCAGTGTGCGCACCCCCTCCCTCCCTCCCTCTATTGTTTTAATACATTGGGGCCAGTGTGCGCGCGCCCCCCAACCCCCCCTCTATTATTTTAATACATTGGGGCCAGTGTGCGCGCGCCCCCCCAACCCCCCCCCCTCCCTCCCTCTATTGTTTTAATACATTGGGGCCAGTGTGCGCGCGCCCCCCCAACCCCCCCCTCCCTCCCTCTCTCTATTGTTTTAATACATTGGGGCCAGTGTGCGCACCCCCCCAACCCCCCCTCCCTCCCCCCATTGTAATCATCATCGGTGGCAGCGGAGTAGAAGATTTTCATACTTACCTGGCTGCTGGCTGCTGCGATGTCTGCGTCCGGCCGGGAGCTCCTCCTACTGGTAAGTGACAGCAATGCGCCGCACAGACCTGTCACTTACCAGTAGGAGGAGCTCCCGGCCGGACGCAGACATCGCAGCAGCAAGAAGCAGGTAAGTATGAAAATCTTCTACTCCGCTGCCACCGATGATGATTACAATAGAGGGAGGGAGGGGGGGGGGTTGGGGGGGTGCGCACACTGGCCCCAATGTATTAAAACAATAGAGGGAGGGAGGGAGGGGGGGTTGGGGGGGCGCGCGCACACTGGCCCCAATGTATTAAAACAATAGAGGGAGGGAGGGGGGGGTTGGGGGGGGCGCGCACACTGGCCCCAATGTATTAAAAGAATAGAGGGAGGGAGGGAGGGGGGTGCGCACACTGGCCACCAACGAGTTAACAACAGGGGAGGGGGGGGGGGGGGCGCACAATGATATTCAAACTGGGGAGGGGGGGGGGGGGTCTGCCCTGGCAGCCCTGATCTCTTACAGGGGGATATGATGGGGTTAATTGTACTATCATATCCCCCTGTAAGAGATCGGGTGCTGCCAGGCAGCAGGGGGCAGTCTTGTACAAAGTTTGCAGTGTATTCTAACTAGAAGCGTCCCCATCACCATGGGAACGCTTCTGTGTTAGAATATACTGTCGGAAATGAGTTTTCACGAAGTGAAAACTTAGATCAGAAAAAGCTTTTATGCAGACGGATCTTCGGATCCGTCTGTATGAAACTAAAACCTACGGCCACGGATCACGGACACGGATGCCAATCTTGTGTGCATCCGTGTTCTTTCACGGACCCATTGACTTGAATGGGCCCGTGAACCGTTGGCCGTGAAAAAAATAGGACAGGTCATATTTTTTTCACGGCCAGGAAACACGGCTCACGGATGCGGCTGCCAAACGGTGCATTTTCCGATTTTTCCACGGACCCATTGAAAGTCAATGGGTCCGTGAAAAAAAACGGAAAACGGCACAACGGCCACGGATGCACACAACGGTCGTGTGCATGAGGCCTTATTCTGATTAGAAATGTTATTTAAATGTTCCAGGATGCAGGTTTTTTATTTTCTGGAGGTGGACTCTGTGTAACATTTCTGACAGTCCACACACATGATCATATATATCACGTACTCAGAATTGCAATTAATATATGACTTTATAGGAAAAGTTAATTTTCCTTCTGAATCATGAAAAAAAGCGACCAATGTGTGTGTGAACTGGAAGACTGCACAGATGTGAACCACACCTAAAAAAATCTTTCTGCTTCAACAACATGACAGATCTATTGCAACTTTTATTAGGGGGGGAATAGGCCAGATTAAAGAATATGGTGGGCATCTGTAGACCACCTGGAAGCCCTTTTTTAAAATATGATACACATCATCATCCATCAATATGGGAAGGTTGTACGAAAATAGGATCGCGCTGCAGATATTCCTAAAGTCTTCTTTCACACCATGCGGTTTTGCACCGAAATGTAAGTACTCATACAATTCCTCCCCTCATCCAAACAAAGTTAGACTTGTAATCAGCATATCAAAATTTTAATCTCCACGCTACCCGACCCGGGTTTTGCTGCTTGAGCTTCGTCAGGGCGTCTACTTAGCCTCAATCAGGGCTGGTTTTAATCCCTTTATTAGCCCTCCCTCTCCCAGCATTCCAGCATGAAAAAGTTTAATATCAAACATACATAATACATAAAATCATTTTGACCCACATCCCTATACTAGGATCTGCAGTGCGAAAAGTCCAGGCAATGTATCAGAGACCTTTTTTTCTTTATACTGATATGGGAAGGTATTTGTGTATGATATTTTTTATCAGTTCATATTGGTTGCTATATTGTAAAACTACCGTAGGTCTCATATCACTTATCATCTTTGTTTTTTCTTGTAATAATTCAGATTGTTGCTTAGTAGATACAATATTTCTAGCCCTTGACAGTTGCCAATTCTTATATCCCCCCCCTTCTGTAATCTCCTAATAGCTCTACTGGCCTCCATCTCATATACCTCTGAGCTGCACTTTCTCAAATGAGCTCACCCACAGGTATTGCTTTAATTGTATAGTGTGGGTGGAAACTGTTAGCATGGAGGACAGTGTTACCTGCTGTTGTTTTGTGAAAGGTTGTGGACATGATTGTCTCACCCACCCTACCCATTAATTTGAGATCTAAAAACATGATATCAGTAGGGTGGTAATAGTGGGTGAATCGCAAATTAAACAGATTGTTGTTTAAATATTCTACAAACACTGATATAGCAGACACATCTCCCTGCCACACAAAGAGCAGGTCATCAATGTATCTGCCATACCAGTGTATGCACCCTTCAAATGGATTGTCAATGCAAAAAATACGGATGACGTCTGTGTGCATTCCGGATTTTGCGGAACAGAACATTTGGCCCCTAATAGAACAGTGTTATCTTTGTCTGTAATGCAGATAAATTGAGGTATCACATAGCATTTTGTATGCACCTGACCTGTATTGCTCATAGCTCATGACAACCAGTGATGACCAGTTCGCCGATGAACACATGCGGGCTGCCATCTAAACTCACAAGTCGGGCAATGCACAGGTAAGCCCTTAACTGTGCCTGTGCCGCAAGCCAGTCTGAAACAAATGCGGTCATCGGGAGCAGGCAGTTCCGAGAACAGCCTGATGAAGGCCCCCGGCGGCTGTTCTCGGAACTGCCTGCTCCTGGTGAACACATTTGATTTCAGACCGGCTTGCAGCACAGGCACAGGTAAGGGCTTATCTGTGCATCACCGGACTTGTGGCCATCACTGACAACTACTGTGCCCCCCTTGTCAGCAATCTTCACCACAATGTTATCTATAGATTGTAATTGTTTCAAAGCAAGAAATTGCTTTAGGAAAGGTTGCAATAAGGAGGGACAAGCGTGCCCAGGGTAGATTGTCTGCTACCTTTCTGGAAAGAACTAGTGCCCCAGTATTTATATCGCCCCCTACTGTTATAATGCTCGCCCTGAAGCCCTCCCAGTATTTATAATTCCCCCTGCAGTGCCCCCTGTAGTTATATTCCTCCGTTTACTGTCCTCAAAAATTATAATTCTTAAGCCCCTCCACCATACAGTCCCATGTAAATAACATTATTTCCCTTCTCCGCCATAGAGTGCCATGTAAATACCATCACACCATCTCTCCAGCCCCCTCTAATATACAATCCCATGTAAATAACATCCCTTTCTATCTACAGCCCCCTCTAAAATACAGTCCCATGTAAATAACATCACACCATCTCTCCTGCCCCCTCAATATACAGTCCCACTTAAATAACATTACCCCCTCATCAGCCACCTTCAACATACAGCCTCATGTAAAGAACATAACCCCCTCCCCAGCCACCTCCAACTTACAGTCCCATGTAAATAACATCACTCCACCCACTGTCCCATGTAAATAACTTCCCTCCCTTCAGCCCTAACATACAGTCCCAGTTAAATAACTACAACTCCCAACATTGCTCTGACTCTCACACTGAGTAATCTACCCCTTCACTTACCTCTAGCAGACCTCACCACAGCTTCTTCCCAGGACTTCTCTTCACTGCTGAGCCGTCCACTCCTGCACTGGTCACATGACGGTGACATCATCGCAGGTCCTTTTCAACTACTGCATTGAGCACTGATCACATGACTTGTGATGTCATCACAGACCCTTCAGCTCTTGTAGGGCATTAGATTCAATTGTATTGCCGTCCTGAGGATGGCAATACAGTTGTATCTAGCAGGCAGGCAGTATATTCGGGGCCTAGGACAAAACATCAGGGGCTCAGGCCCCGAATGTTTTAACCTAGCAACGCCCCTGGTACAGATAGTATAGTAGATGTCATATGTACTCCTATGTAATAACACAGTGATAACTCTCTGGGTACAGATAATGTAGTAAATGGTACCTGCAATCCTATGTAATACTACAGATAACCTCTTCAGGATAGATCATCAATATGAGACTGGTGGGGGTTTGACTCCTGGCACCCCTGCCAATCAGCTGTTTGAGGAGACTGGGGTGCGCCAGTGAGCGCTGAGGCCTCCCTCACTGCATACTAAGCACAGCGCTGTGCATTTGATAGTGGCCGCACTTGGTATTGTGCTCAGCCCCATTCACTTGGATGGGACTGAGCTGCTCCTAGGCCACGTGACTGATGATTATGATGTCACTGGCCTAGGAAGAGGCCACGGCACTCATGGGGTACTACAGTCTCTTCCTTACAGAAAAAAATGTATTGGCAGCACACGGAAGGGGGAATGTGAGGGAAAAATGGAGAGAGGGGCCCAAGTTAGGTAGACAGCCCTGGGCCTATGATGCACATAATCCTCCCCTGGGAGGACGTCAGCATGGCCTGCTGTGGGCAAAAGATGAAGTGTGGCCAGGGTGCCAATGTTGGCATTATGGCCCTGCGTCAACACATGCAGCATAACCATAAAGTAGCCTGTGAAAACCGTGGCGCTAATGTAGTGGTACAGCCTGATGCAGCAACCACTGTATCATCCAGTGGCCTGCTCCCTTTCTCCAGCAGTCAAGGCTCCACCATCTCAGCAGAAGGAGCTCCCAGTTTCCTTCCCATCATCTACTGGTCCTGATGCTCCTCCTACTCCTCATCACTCGTTTCATCAGCAATCACCGAGGTGATTACAAAAAGACAACAGTATGCGTGCACTCATCCAACAGCGCAGAAGCTGAATGTGCTCCTGGCCAAGTTCCTGGTACTACATTCCCTCCCTTTCCATATGATGGACTCTGCACCTTAAAGAGAACTAATGGCTTGTGCCGAGCCAAGGTGGAGAGTACCAAGCCGTCATTACTTATCCAAAAAGGCTGTACTTATCCAAAAAGGTTGTACCCTGCACACGTATGTTGAACAGAAGGTGGGCCAGTCACATTGTTCTACACCTGGTTTGCCTGGGCAAACGGAGTCATACCAGGGATGAACTGCTCTGCGTCCTTCAAATCCAATCCTCACTAACTTAAAATCGCCATTGTCACTGACAACAGGAAGATCATTGTGTCGGCACTACGACAAGGAGGGCTGGCCCATGCTCCCTGCATAGCGCACGTCTTTAATCTGGTTGTAAAGTGGTTCCTGAAGTCTTACACCCAACTGCAAGACAACTGTGCATGCAGTTCAGCCACTCTTACACTGCAAAGCACGAGCTCTTTGAGCTGCAAAGGCAGAATAGAGTTCCCCTACATTGCTTATATGTGACATTTCCACCCGTTAGAACTCCACCCTCCACATGTTGGACCTACTTTATGATGCAGGCGGACAAGAGCGCTCCTCTGTGTAACTTTGACGTTAACCAATGGCAGTTCATGCGTGACACCTGCCTTTTGCTCAGGCCCTTTGAGGAGGCCACTTTATTTATCAGTCGCTAGAACTACGGGATGAACAACGTCATTCCACGCCTTCGCATCCTGGAGCAGATGCTGATAAATCTGGGGACAGGAGACATGGTGCCTACATCTCATGGCCACCTGAGCCCTGTGGAGGCTGAACTGGAGGAGGAGGACATTCATGCACAAGCAGTGTACAGTATATAGAAATCAGTGTTTTTTCTGCACAAGTGACAGAAGAAGGGGAGCTAGAGGGCATTGAGGAAGACCATGCAGATGACCCCGGCACACCGTGCAGCATGCAGTGGAGATGGAGGTAGGGAGTCCCTCCGAATACCTTATGCAAATGGCCCGATACATGGTCAGTTGCTTGCTCTAATGAGCACTTTTCTTCACCTGCCTAGTGAAGAAACCACCCACCAGCAGCAGCAAGACATGGAGCAGAACCTGAACCAGCAGGTGTTGGCATACTTGGACTGCACCCTGCCTGCCACCCCACTTGAAAGATCTACTGGGTAGCCAAACCTGATTTGTGGCCGCAACTGGCTGAGTTTGCCCTGGACAAGCTTTCCTGCCCGGTAGTAGTGTGGCATCAGAGCATGTGTTTATTTCCGTTAGCCCAAAATGTGGAGATACTGACCTTTGTGAAGATGAATCAGGCGTGGATCAGCCAGGATTTCCACACGCCAGTGCCTGATGCATCAGACCCTCATTCTGGGTGCCACACCCAAACTTTGTCAAACGAGACCCGTTTCTTCCGGCCACCTACTTCAGCCACTGTTTGGATGCTGCCACCTGCCTGATGCCACACACCTGATGCCATGTGCTCCTACTGCCACCCACCATCTTGTGCTGTTACTGCCACTGCTTTTGCCCCCCACCTTACCACTCTGACTGGGCCAATGTGTTGACTCCTCATGCTGTAGCCAGTTCACCACTCTGTGACTAAATCACTGTGTTGACTCCTCATGCTATTGCCACCTCACCACTCTGTAATTGGGCCACTGTGTTGACTCCTCATGCTGTTGCCACCCTCCCCTCTCTATAACGGGGCCACTATAGACCCTGTTTGGCGTTGTTGAGATCACCATTTATTTTACCCTTCTGATCTGCCAGAAGGACGGGGAAATGAGAAACACAGCACATCCTGTCTTTGAAGCATCCGTAAGTCCTGTATCACACGGTCCCTATTTTGTAGCAGGATATGCTCATGATTTGGAAGCCAAAAGCAGAATTGGGTAGGAAACACAGAAGACATGCAAACTTTCCAATCACATGTCATCAGTTTTTTTTATTTTTGTCTTAGCAATACTGATGGATTACTAAGCAAATGTTGACCGTGTGAAGGCGGGTGCTCAAAAGACAGGATCCTTTTTTTTTGCGTTGTTCATATGACTGATGAGAAGAAAGCAGAATAAAGAGTGACATCAACACAAACTTACTGCTGACACCCTCTCCACTCTGTCAGGGGGACACTACTTGTCTCAGTGTGTAAGAGAAGAGGTTCTGTAGAAATCTATGTGGAATCCGCTGCCGACAGTGTGAAAGGAGTGCGCTCTTTCACTCTATAGTACAATCTTGAGCCACTGCACGGTTCTTTATACCTGGCACTAACATTGACTTGTAAGACTGGTTCACTGAGTTCACACTTGAAGTGTGAAGTCATTCTAAGAGTAATGCCTGTCATCTGCATGTCATACTGACTCACAGTACTGTTTCACTACCTCAGCGGACTCCCTATGCATGTTTCTGCAATACACAGTGTTTGACACTAATATACAGGCTCTCAGCAGCCAAGAAATAGCTCTTTTTTAATGCGATAAATCATGAATAAATTCAGATTGAATCTAATCTTTTTGGGAAACTCTGCGAACTGTCAGAATCAAATTTCTGGGCAATTTGCTCATCTTTAATGACAATGTTTTAACTGGGCCAGTGCGGCACTTCCTGGATCACGAGCCGTACATTGTGCATATGATCCAGGCTTGGCTACAAACCTCAATGTATGTGGGTTGCACCAGTGCAGTCCGGCAGCCTCGGGCCCTGTCAGCAATAAGCGCCTGAAGTTGCCTACCTGCGCAAGTGCAACCCGCGTACATTGTGGGTAGCAGCCGGGCCTGAATAACATGTACAATGTACTGCATGTGATCCAGGTAGTGCCCGGAGCCTAATTACATCTGGGAGCACAGCTCAAGTATCAATGCTAGGGATGGACAAATCGACTTCGGATGAAACATCCGAAGTTGATTCGCATAAAACTTTGTTCTAATACTGTACGAGCAGGAGCTTTGTACAGTATTAGAATGTATTGGCTCCGATGAGCCAAAGTTATTGCTTTGTGAAGTCTCGCAAGACTTTGCGTAATAACTTCATAAATTCATTAGTACTGTAAAAAAACATTTCCCAAACTTGGGTTCGGTACCAAGGAAGCAATAACTTTGGCTCCTTATTAGAACAAAGTTTTATGCGAATTGACTTCGGCTGTTTCATCCGAATTCGATTCGTTCATCCCTAATCAATGCAATAATTGTAAGGCTACATTCACATGAACGTGGTGTTTTGCGGGCAAGAATAGGACATGTTCTATTTTTTGGGGGGCAGGGGGACTGCGGCACGGTGCAACGGATGCGGACATCTTTTGCGGCCCCATCAAAATGAATTGCGGGACGGATGCAGACTCATTCATACGGTGGTGTGAATGTAGCCTAAGCCACATAAATGGGTGCGCATTAGTTAAAAATAAAAAGACGGATATACCCCTTAACAGCCGTCGTGTGAAAGTAGCCTTACATATCCCAGGTACACAGGCCATAAGCCCAGTGCCATCTTTTCAACCTCCTGTCCCTGGAGCTAGTATCACCTATCTCTGTGCTAAGGCTTCATAAATCCCATACTGCTCTTTAAATGGAAATGAATCCATCTTTCTTGTCCCTTATTCTCATCTGTGATATACAGTATCAATCTAACTCACTTCCTTCATAAATCTTTTATTTTTTTGTGCTATTATAGGATAAAAATGTGACAATTAAATAAGTATTGTCCTTTTATCTTGTAGACAGAGGAATGTGCAATTAACCTGTGGAACTGGGGAGTCACTAAGAAATCTGAAGATTCTATCACAAAAAAGGAACAAGCTATGGGTAAATATTGCCTGTGATCTGTTATGCATATGTTTTCACTTTGCTTGCTGTATATATAAAGGGGTTATACAGTTTAATTTGAGTCCTGACTAGAGCATGCTACAGGCACCCTACAGACTTTAATTGGATCAGAGTGCTGATGTGATACTGATATCATAAGGGGCTGAGGTTAAAGCCTGTATTAGATGTGAAAATGTATTGAAAAATCGTAATACAGTTCGCAAATGAGCAACCTTTGAACTGTGTGATAGTTTTCAGCGATCACAAAATCATTCCATTCTCACTCATCGTGATCTTTGAGCATGCTTAAAAACTCTTGTTCATCGAGTGCATACCTGAGCGTTTAATAAATCCACCTCCATGAGCTTTAATCTTTGTGTGTAATATATGCATTGATGAATCATGAAAGGGGTTAGCCACTTTCCGGCTAGTGTTGATCAATGTGTTTGTAAGATGATTATATGGCACTTACTAATATTTCATAAGGTATTTTCTCTTGTTGGCCAAGTCTTTTGTGCTGTCCACACACCAGTCTTGTCCATAAAATGGCTGCTGATGGAGGGTCATGTGACCAGGCAGATCATTCAGTCTCCTCCATTCAAATACACTACACCTGCAATAAATTCTCCAATTCTCAAGTGCAGATGGCAGATTTTTATGTATTTGAGTGGAGAAGGATGACTGATGTACCTAGAGTTATTTTTGCCTGGTCACATGACCCTCCATCAGCCACCATCTCATGGACAGATCTCCTGTGTGAACAGCAGAGAAGATTTGCCCAACCAGGGGGACACAACTTATGAAATATAGCAAACAGCACAGAAAATAAACAAAGGCTATATTAGTAACTGTCATATGATCATCTTACATACACATTGATTCACAGTAGCCAGAAAGTGGGCAACCCCTTTAATTTATAACAAGTTTATAACGATCAAATTACTGATTTTTACAGCTACCATTGCTCCGTGTAATGTGAGCACTTTCAAACGCTAACAAGTTGCTAACTATTTGATAGTCAGTCATCGTCAGTACGAAATCTACTTGTTTAATACAGCCTTAAGCCATAATATTAATTAGCTCACAGACCCCATGTACACGACCATATCCGTTTTGCGGTCCGCAAATCACTGATCCACAAAACATGGATCCCGGCCGTCTGCGTTTTGTATTTTCCGTTCTGCATGTCCCGCCTATTGCCTACTTTGGTCCACAAAATGGACAAGAATAGAACATGTTCTATCTTTTTTTGCGAGACTATGGAATGGACATACGGATGTGGACAGCACACTGTGTGCTATCCGCATTTTGTGCAGCCCCATTGAAATGAATTGGTCTGCATGTGGATCGGATAAGGACCAAATACTGTCGACGCATGGAGTCTAAGGTGGATACTAGTGATACTTTCTGTCACTCAGTAGAATGTATTATTATTATTATATGCAACATTGTGATGAAGTTCAAGCTACAATGCTAGCTAGCATCATCCACTGCTCACATATGAGTATATAGCTGTCAGTATATAGTTCTTATATAGTGTGGGGAGGTCACACCATATTGATACTAATAATAAAAGTTAAAGGGAACCTGTCACCTGGATCTTGGGTATAGAGCTGAGGACATGGGCTGCTAGATTGCCGCTAGCACATCCGCAATATCCAGTCCCCATAGCTCTCTGTGGTTTAATTCTGTAAAAAAACACATGATTTTATAGATATGTAAATGAACCTTAGATGAGTCTGGTCTCCTCCATGCTTCAGAGATGGGGTCCAGCGTTCTCTAACTCTGAGCCCATCCACACCCACTGTGAAGGAGCCCCTCCGAATCTCCTCCTTGCTTCCTGACGTCACAAAGCTAGAGTGCCGTAATCTTGCGATGCGCGTGCTAGCACATGCGCAGTTCATTCCCTGAGGCTGATGCCAGCACAGGGAAGGAACACTATGCCGACACTGCGCATGCGCTAGCTCGCACATCGTGAGATTTCGGCGCTCTAGCTTTGTGACGTTAGGGAGCAAGGAGGAGATTTAGAGGATGCGGGGCAGTGCTGGGCTCCTTCACAGTGGGCGTGGCTGGGCTCCGGAAACTTTAGTAGCCTCATTTACATATCTATAAAATCGTCTTTTTTGACACAATAAAAGCACACAGAGCTATGGGGAATGGATATTGCGGATGTGCTTGCAGTGATATAGCAGCCCATGTCCTCAGCTCTATACCCAAAATCCAGGTGACAGGTTCCCTTTGAGTTTTAACCACCTCCCGTCTGCCCATAGACTAAAAACGTGGAGGTGGTTCTGTATCTCTGAATGGACGTTCCTGAACATCCATTCAGAGATGGCAGCTGTATGCTAATCGTGCAGCTGCAGATCGGGTTGCCCGCTGTCATTGACAGCAGGGCAACCCTTAGGCCTTTTTCACACGAGCGTGTCCAGATAAGGTCCGGATGCCCAATTGCAGTCAGTTTTGACTACTATTGCGTTCCGTTGTTCCGTTTTTATTGCGCGGGTGCAATGTGTTTTGCACGCGTGTGATAAAAAACTGACTGTGGCACCCAGACCCGAACTTCTTTGCAAAAGTTCAGGTTTGGGTTCAAGGTTGTGTAGATTGTATTATTTCCCCTTATAACATGGTAATAAGGGAAAATAATAGCATTCTGAAAATAGAGGCTGGAGGGGTTTTAAAAATAATAATAATTTAACTCCCCTTAATCCACTTGTTCGCACAGCCAGCATCTGTCTTCATCTGTGAGGAATAGGACCTTTGATGACGTCACTGCGTTTCATCACATGGTCCATCACATGATCCATCACCATGGCTATGCGCTTCCTGTCCCGGCCTGGTGATCATGTGACCGCCGGGGCCGGAGAGTGCAGGAGCTGTCGGGTCGGGTCACAGACCTCGATCAGCCCTGCACTGAGGCTGTACCACGCTGTATAGTGCTGTACAGCCTCTCTGGGGGGGTGTATTTCCCCTGTAACTGGGGCTACTATGTCAGCCCCAATTACAGGAGAAATCAATAGTGATTGACCTTATGGGGGACGAAAAGTGTTAAAATATTTTTTGGGGGTTTCAAAATTCTATTAATGTGTTAAAATGAAATAAAATAAAAAAGTATACATATTAGGTATCGACGCGTCCGTAACAACCAGCTCTATAAAATATCACATGACCTAACCCCTCAGATGAACACCTTAAAAAATAAAAACAGCAATTTTCGTCACCTTACATCACAAAAAGTGCAACACCAAGTGATCAAAAAGGCGTATGTCCCACAAAATTGAATCAATAAAACCATCACCTCATCCCACAAAAAATGAGCCCCTACATAAGAAAATTATTAAAAAAATAAAAAAAACTATAGCTCTTAGAACATGGACACATTAGAACATAATTTGTTTCAAAAATGCTATTATTGTGTAAAACTTAAATAAATAAGAAAAAGTATACATATTAGGTTCGTAATGATCTGCTCTATAAAAATGTCACTTGATCGAACCCCTCAGGTAGACGCTGTAAAAATAAATAAATAAAAAGTGTGCTAAAACAACCAATTTTCTGGTCACCTTGCCCCATAAAGTGTTATAATAAATGATCAAAAAATCATATGTACCAAAAAATAGTACCAATAAACCTGGCACCTTATCCCCTAGTTTCCAAAATGGGGTAACTTTTTGGGAGTGTCTACTGTAAGAGTGCATCAGGGGGCTTCAAATGGGACATGGCATCTAAAAACCATGTGGCGCTACTTTTCTTCTGCGCCCTGCCGTGTGCCCATACAGCAGTTTATGACCACATGTGGGGTGTTTCTGTAAAACGCAGAATCTGGGTAATAAATATTGAGTTTTGTTTGGCTGTTAATCCTCGATGTGTTAAAGAAAAAATTTGATTAAAATAGAAAATCTGGCCAAAAATTGAAATTTAAACATTTGAGCTCCATATTCCTTTAATTTTTGTGGAACGACTAAAGGGTTAACAAAGTTTGTAAAATCGGTTTTAAGTAGCTTGAGGGGTGTAGTTTCTACAATGGGATCATTTATGGGGGTATCAACTATGTAAGCCCCAGAAAGTGACTTCAGACCTGAACTGTTCCTTAAAAAGTGTGTTTTGCCAATTTTCTTAAACATTTTAAGAATTGTTTCTAAACTTCTAAGCCTTCTAACGTCCTAAAAATGTTTAATTACATTTCCAAAATGATGCCAACATAAAGTAGACATATGGGGAAGGTTAAGTAATAAATATTTTGCGAGGTATCACTTTCTGTTTTAAAAGCAGAGAAATTGAAATTTTGAAGATTGCAAATTTTTCCAAATTTTTGGTAAATTTGGGATTTTTTCATAAGTAAAGGTGAAAAAATGGACTCAAATTTATGACCATCATGAAGTACAATGTGTCACGAGAAAAACAGTATCTGAATAACTTGGATAAGTAAAAGCGTTCCAAAGTTATTACCACATAAAGTGAGATATGTCAGATTTGCTAAATTAGGCCTGGTCAGGAAGGAGGCAAATGGCCCAGAAGTGAAGTGGTTAAATTCACACATAGTGGGTTTAGCCGTAGCTTTTTTTTCATATAAATCTCTATAACCCTACCCCACTATCTGCTACATGCAGACCCTAGGTTAGACAAAAAAAAAAGAAAAGAAATACTCAACTCTTGTCTTGTGCTCTAGTCTAGGCACTACCGTCATTCCTGGTCCACTACTCTCTTCCTCCAGACTCTGCACTGTGACCTGACATTGCACAGCGTGACATCATAGTACACACCTACCACACTAAGATCACATATGGAATATTTCTAAAACTCCAGAATCAGGGTAATAGGTGTTGGGGGAATTTATTAAAGGGAACCTGCCACCATGAAAATGCAGCGTAATAATGATTGTATAGAACAGAGGAGCTGTGCAAGTTGATACATAGTTTTGTATTTCACCCGTATTTAATTCATCTAAATTCCTACTGATTCTGGGTGTGGGAAAGTGGGTGTGGTTAGCTATAGTATTTACTTTTACTCCAGATTCATCACAAACTCTCTCCAGTAGGGGGATAGAGTAAAAAATGTAGTAACATTTCTACACAAAAGTGCTAGGTTTGTGACATTTGATAAATCTGGCACAAAGAATGCCAACATAGCCCCAAGCAAAATAGACTTTAAATACTTTATTACCCTCATCTTAAATTTCACATTGGGTTTTTATTTCACCTTTAACACTTTTCTTCCTGTCTCTGGGGGCAACAATTATGGCAAGAGAGAAAAAAAGGGAGAGGCGCTCATAGGGTACTAAGCGATGATACGCAGATAATAGTGATGGATTGAGTGTGCTCACCTTTGGGTGTTGTGCAGGTGTAAGCGCACAACAGGTTTAAACACACAATAGGTCGGGAGGGTGAGGGAGGTCCGTGCTGCTGCTACCCGTTCAATCCCTTTGGATGGAGTTGCCAGAAACTCCTTGGGATTGCTGAGGGCGAGAAGAGTGATTTGTGTCTGAAAACACACGATAGGGTACCTCTTTGGCGCACAGGGACGACCACAGTTTCAAGGTTTTTTGGTATAAATAATATTTATTGTTCAGTTGACAACACGTTTTGGAGTTTATAACTCCTTTATCAAGTCTTAGGGGTGCCAACAGCAAGGGGCAACAGGCAGAAGATGGCCGGGTGGCTGGGGACTCCTGCTGCAGTAGCTGATGCTGCATCTGGCGACACAGATGCAGATGCGCCCCTAAGACTTGATAAAGGAGTTATAAACTCCGAAACGCGTTGTCAACTGAACAATAAATATTATTTATACCAAAAAACCTTGAAACTGTGGTCGTCCCTGTGCACCAAAGAGGTACCCTATCGTGTGTTTTCAGACACAAATCACCCTTGTCTCTGGGGGAGATGTTTTTTATATTATAAGCAAAGTCGGGCTGTTTTAGGACCCTCAGTCATAGATTCTGTCAAAAAAAGATGGCAAGCATGCTACACTATTCTTTTGGGTGCCATTGGTGTCCATCATGTAACAGATGTAGTTATTTTCATTTTTCTGTTCCTATAACAAAATGGAAAAATAGAAATGCAAGCACAAATTGAACCTTCCCTCAGTCAGCAGCAGTATCTCAATGGCAGGTCACTCGGTGTGAAGACTGGAAACATTTAAAGTAGCATACCTAGCTTACAACTTGATATAGAGGGGCATACAGGCAGATGCTAGTAAAGGTAACCTCTCAGACATGAGACTGGTAATTCCACCCACAAGCCTGGATACTATAGAAAACAACTGTGCTGAATATACAGTAGCTAGTCAAGGTAATTAGAATGAAAAAAATGCTGATTATTAGTTATGGTAGAATCATTTGGTGAAACTCTGCACTTTGTATTCAGGAAGATAACGTTCTGCAGGCATCTGACAATCCAGGAATAGGGCAATCAGACTGCCAGATACTAAAATGTTATTAATCATTCAGCACTACCCCAGCCTACTGTCATGGAAGGTGTACAGAAAACTAGAAGACACAAAATGAAGATCCGACTGACTGGATCCAAAACTAAGGAACCAAAGGGATAGCCCTGCAACAGACCTGGCTCTCTCCCTAACTGCTCAGCCTATGCAAAAACCTCAATGGTAGATGATCGCATATCCTCGTACCTCGACTGTATAACACCTGAACACCCTATAATAGTGAGGGGACACGACCACCGGCTCCCTACACTTGATACGGAGGGAATCAGGGTCACCTGGGATCCAGCAAACAGGAAAATACAAATGAATGAACAAAACTTATCTGTAGAAGACTCAGTAGTAGCATCCAGCATGCATACACTCCAGGAAGTTGTATAAACCGCAAAGTGATGCAGTATGGGAAGGGATTTAAAGGGATGCAATCAGTGCACCTACATGACAGCTGAGAGAGGCTAACGAGATGAGAAAACGAAAGCAAAACAAAAGGAACCTCAAGGAGGAGGTTCTGAAAAATGTCTGTCAGAGCTTCTCAGATGTCTGGTGGTGACAGTACCCCTCCTTCTACGAGTGGACTCCGGACACTCAGAGCCCACTCAGGATGGGACCTATGGAAAGCCCTGATGAGAAGAGTGGCCTTAATGTCCGTCACTGGGACCCACATCCTCTCCTCAGGACCATAACCCTCCCAATGAATGAGGTACTGGAGAGAACCGAGGACAACACGAGAATCCACAATCCTAGAAACCTGAAATTCAAGATTACCATCAACCACAATCGGTGGAGGAGGCAAAGACGAGGGTACAATGGGTTGGACATAAGGTTTTAATAAGGACTTATGAAAAACATTATGGATCTTCCAAGTCTGAGGAAGATCAAGACGGTAGGCAACAGGATTGATGACGGACAAGATTTTGTAAGGCCCAATAAACTTAGGACCCAACTTCCATGAAGGAACCTTCAATTTGATATTCTTAGTAGACAACCACACCAGATCACCAACATTCAGGTCCGGACCAGGCACACGTCTCTTATCCGCCACACACTTATATCTCTCACTCATGCTCTTTAGATTATCCTAAATCTTTTGCCAAATAGATGACAAAGACGAGGAGAATCTGTCCTCATCAGGTAAACCAGAAGACCCCTCTCCCGAGAATGTCCCAAACTGCGGATGAAACCCATATGCACCAAAAAATGGTGACTTATCAGAGGACTCCCGACGACGGTTATTTAAAGCAAACTCAGCAAGGGATAAAAAGAACACCAATCCTCCTGATTCTCCGCCACAAAACAGCGCAGATATGTCTCCAGATTCTGATTGACGCACTCTGTCTGGCCATTCGACTGCGGGTGGAAAGCAGAAGAGAATGACAACCGAACCCCCAAGCGAGAACAGAAAGCCTTCCAGAATCTGGAAACAAATTGTGTGCCCCTATTAGAGACTATGTCTGAAGGAATACCATGCAATTTGACAATGTGATCAATAAATGCCTGCGCCAGCGTCTTAGCATTGGGCAAGCCAGGAAAAGGAATGAAATGCACCATTTTGCTAAAACGGTCCACCACCACCAGAATCACAGTCTTCCCCGAGGAACGAGGCAGGTCCGTAATGAAGTCCATGGACAGATGTGTCCAAGGACGGGAAGGAATGGGTAACGGAAGGAGAGGACCTGATGGCCGTGAATGAGGGACTTTGGCACAAGCGCAGGTCTCGCAGGCTGCCACAAAACCCTCAACCGACTTACGAAGCGCCGGCCACCAGAATCTCCGAGCGATGAGATCCACTGTGGCTCTTGTCCCCGGGTGCCCAGCAAGGACAGTATCGTGGTGCTCCTTAAAAATCTTGTGTCTTAAAGCGAGAGGCACAAACAACCTCCCAGGAGGACAAAGATCAGGAGCCTCTGACTGGGCTACCTGCACCTCTGCTTCCAATTCAGGATAAAGAGCAGAGACCACCACACCTTCAGCCAAAATGGGACCCGGGTCTTCAAAATTCCTACCTCCCGGAAAACAACGTGACAGGGCATCCGCCTTCACATTCTTAACCCCAGGGTGGAACGTGACAACAAAATGAAACCTTGAAAAGAACAAAGACCATCTGGCCTGTCTCGGGTTCAGACGCTTGGCTGACTCCAAGTAGGCCAGATTCTTATGGTCAGTAAACACGGTAATAGGGTGTCTTGCTCCCTCTAGCTAATGGCACCATTCCTCAAAAGCTAACTTGATGGCCAACAACTCCCTATATCCCAACATCGTAATTTCTCTCTGCGGGGGAGAGTTTCTTCGAGAAAAAGGCACACGGTCGCCATTTGGCAGGAGAGGGACCCTGAGACAAGACCGCACCCACACCCACCTCAGAAGCATCAACCTCAACTATGAAGGGTAGAGAAATATCAGGTTGTACCAAGATGGGAGCGGAAGCAAAACTCTCCTTGATATTAGAAAAGGCCTTACGCGCCTCTACCGATCAGGAGGAAAAATCTACCCCCTTTCTAGTCATATCAGTGAGTGGTTTAACAACAGAGGAATAATTCAAAATAAACTTCCTGTAATAATTGGCAAAACGCATCAGCGCCTTCTGATTCTCAGGATGCTCCCACTCAAGCACAGCGCGGACCTTCTCGGGGTCCATGCGAAAACCAGAAGCGGAGAGAAGAAACCCCAGAAATCGAATTTCTGGAACCGCAAACACACATTTTTCCAGTTTAGCGTACAATTTATTCTCCCGCAGGATGAGCAAGACCTGACGTAAGTGTTCCTTATGAGTTTTGAAATCAGGAGAAAAAATCAAAATGTCATCTAGATACACTAATACAAATTTCCCCATTAAATGATAAAAAATGCTGTTCACAAAATGCTGAAAGACGGCTGGAGCATTCATCAAACCAAAAGGCATAACCAAATTCTCAAAATGGCCCTCAGGGGTATTGAAGGCCATCTTCCATTCGTCTCCTTCACTGACCCTGACCAGGTTGTATGCCCCTCTTAGATCCAACTTGGAAAAAACTTTAGCCCCAACAATCTGGTTAAGCAGGTCCGGGATCAGAGGAAGCGGATAAGGGTCACGAATTGTGATACTGTTCAGCTCCCTGAAATCCAGACATGGTCTTAAAGAACCATATTTTTTCTTAACAAAGAAAAAACGAGCGGCAACAGGTGACTTCGAGGGTAGTATGTGTCCCTTTCTCAGACTCTCAGAGATATAAGCACACATAGCGACCCTTTCAGGTTGGGAGACATTGTATAAACAAGATTTAGGCAGCTTGGCGCCTGGGGTGAGATTAATAGGGCAATCGTACTCCCTGTGAGGGGGCAATTCCTGAACACCACTCTCAGAAAACACATCCGAAAATTCTGAGAGAAAGGATGGTACAGTCTTAGTAGAAACCTCTGAAACAGATGTTGTGAGGCAATTCTCTCTGCAAAAGTCACTCCAACCATTTATTTGCTTTGCTTGCCAATCAATAGTGGGGTTATGTTTAGTGAGCCAGGGTAGCCCCAACACTAGAGGGGTAGGCAACCCATTTAGGATGAAACATGACACATCCTCTACATGAGTATCACTCACAATCAAACAGATATTGTGAACTATGCCCTTTAACGATTTCTGAGAAAGTGAAACGGAATCACTAGCAAAAACACGTATATCCTTTCCCAAAGTGCATACCTGGAGACCATGAGTTATAGCAAATTGATTATCAATGAGATTGACAGCTGCTCCACTATCTACAAAAATCTCACAAAAAATGTTCTTGCTCTCTAGCACCACCCTGGCAGGTAGGACAAAACAGTAACAGATGGAACGTCTTTAGAGGATTTTTTTCTTTTTGTTTCTTTATTACTTTCAAAAAACTGCCTGAATCTCCTAGAGGGACAAACATTTGCCAAATGATTTATACCTCCACAACAGAAACAAACTTCCTATGAGAGCTGAATCTTCTATTGTCAGAGGCAAGCAAACCCAGCTGCATGGGCTCCTGCTCAGAAGGGATTGAGAGCGACTGAGACCCCTGTGCTCTGAATGAGACCGCCGCACTGTCCTTGGAGTGAGTATGACAGGAAGGAGAGATCTCTCCTCTCTCTCTAAGACGCTTGTCAATACGAACGGCCCGAGACATGGCAGAGTCCAAGGAGGTAGGTCTCTCATGAAAGGCAAATGCATCTTTCAATCCCTCTGAAAGACCATGGCAAAATTGACTTCGGAGTGCAGCATCATTCCAACCAGTATCAGCTGCCCATCTCTATGTAGTATATCTCTGCGGACTGTTTACCCTGGCATAAAAAAAAAACTTAGTCTAGACTCAGCCAGAGCAATACGATCCGGATCATCATATATCTGACCCAGGGCTAAAAAAAAATAATCCACTGAACATAGGGGCCGTGCCCCCACCGGCAGCGAAAAGGCCCAGGACTGAGCGTTATCCCTAACAAAATTCTCACTACCCCTGGAGAACGTATCCGGGAGCAAGATCTTAGGCTCAGAACAAACTCCATGATTGCAAGCTGAACTGGTCACCTGAAAGTGAGAAACAGTCTTACGGAGATCTGCTACCTCCAATGAAAGACCCTGCATGTGTTCAGTCAAAAGTGAAACCGGATCCATGCTTGAGATGGTTTTGGCGGTTTATAATGTCATGGAAGGTGTACAGAAAACTAGAAGACACAAAATGAAGATCCGACTGACTGGATCCAAAACTAAGGAACCAGAGGGTAAGCCCTGTAACAGACCTGGCTCCCTCCCTAACTGCTCAGCCTATGCAAAAATCTCAATGATAGATGATCGCATATCCTCGTACCTCGACTGTATAACACCTGAACACCCTATAATAGTGAGGGGACACGGCCACCGGCTCCCTACACTTGATACGGAGGGAGTCAGGGTCACCTGGGATCCAGCAAACAGGAAAATACAAATGAATGAACAAAACTTATCTGTAGAAGACTCAGTAGTAGCATCCAGCATGCATACACTCCAGGAAGTTGTATAAACCGCAAAGTGATGCAGTATTGGAAGGGATTTAAAGGGATGCAATCAGTGCAACTACATGACAACTGAGAGAGGCTAACGAGATGAGAAAACGAAAGCAAAACAAAAGGAACCTCAAGGAGGAGGTTCTGAAGGACGTCTGTCAGAGCTTCTCAGATGTCTGGTGGTGACACTGCCTTTTTATCTTCTCCCCCAGACATTCCACGTAAGTATTCTTGTTACCATCTCTTATTCCTAAGGTATCCAATTAATAGAGTCCCCTAGCTTCAGTCCGCTCCCCACCTCGAGTATAGACACATCATAGCCCAAATCATATCTCTATCCGACGCGGACAGCATCTTAATTATTACCGTCCTTGGTGGCCGCCCCGGGAGGTGTTTACCCCCAGGAATTCGATGGGCCCTTTCAATTAAAAATAAAGATGAAAAATGTTCCTTCCCAAAATTATCAAAATTAAATGTTTCTACTAGATTTCTAAATCATCAAATTTTTGCCTCCAAACATCCACGGATCTCTCCATGGTCTGCACTCTTTCAGACAGAGGGTAGGTTAAATCTTCTAAGGCTGATCCTCTGTGTAGCGAACTCTGTCTATGAGTTGTTGCACATCATGGCATAGTAGGCCCAAGTCCACTCTCACCTCCTCAATCTTGCCCGTGAGCGAGGTCTGGCAGGAGGTAATGGCGACCAGGAGCTGATCATAGGCTATTTTTAAAGCAAATTCAGGTTCCTCTGGCTCCTCTGCTGCAATCTGTTTGTTGCCAGCATGTAACAGAGGAGAGTGGTGTAGCGAGGAAGTGGCGCCATGTTGAGTCTCCTGCCTGGCGATCTCTTTCAGCTTTTCTGCCACTGCCTGAGCCTTATTGGGACTCATGACTTGGCTCTGAGGCTTCCTACTTCTCTTTTACACTGTCCACGCTATGGTGACTGAAGGATGGGTGCCAGGATGGTGAATTATGTGAAATGGGAGCCGGAGCTGTTCTCAAGCACGTACAGACATGCTGGCAGTTAGCCATGCCCCCTAACAATGATCTTAGACTTACAAAATATTGGTTCATCCCTAGAAACGTATTTTCCCGCGAAGTGACCAAGTCCGATTTTTGCCAGTTTATTATTCATCCCAGATCCTGTAGACAACACTAGCTGAACTTGAGTCTGGAATTCCTTCTGATGGGATTCTATAATTAGAAGGTCAACTAGGTAAGGGATCACTAATGTTATGCCATAGTTTTTTTTTTGTGAAAGTCTGGGGGCAGAAGATATTCCAAAAGGTAGACATATAATAAATTGGTAGTGGTTTATCTTTTTTTTCCCTATTGTATTGCAAGCCTCAAATATTTCTGATGTTCTCTGTGGATCCGTATATGGAAGTAAGCCTGCTGTTTTTATAGAGTCCATTTTGAATTTACTGTACTTGATGAATTTGTTTAGTGGTTTCAGATTTGTAATTGTCCGAAATTATCGACAGTTTTTTTTTTTTACCAAAAAAAGATGAGTGTAACGACCCTAAAATCTTTCTTCTTTTGGAGCTAGTTGGATTGCCCCCAGTTCAAAAAGATCCTGACCTCCCTGTATTATGTTTTTCTGCAAAGATCTAAAGGGATGAGAAGTAAGACAGAACCTTTCTGTAACGGGGTGCCGAAGGCGCACTTGGTCTCCCATCAGCCGCAGACCTGCTGCTTAGCTTCGGGACCGAGGATCTGTGTTTGACCTAGTTCCCAGGGCGCCTTTGCTAACTGGGAGCCTCCCTGCTCCTAGGTCTGCCTTCAGCGCCGAGTTGATCACTCGGTGCTCGACTGGTCGGTATGTCAGTCATGTGATGCTGGCCACTTCACATGACCCTCACTCCCTGGCCACAGGTTGCCTGTTAATTTAGGTTCCTGGCAGTTGTTGGAGACCTGTGTACTTACCTGATCCTGTTCCCTGACGATCCTTTGCCTGCTCCTCCTGTACTGCGCATCATTCCTGATATATTGACCTCGGCTTCCACCTGACTATTCTTTGCGGACTCCTTTGGTACTTCTCGACTCTCCTGGTATTTATGACCCTGGCTTCTCCTGACCTTTCTTTGGTTATCCTTCTGTACTGCGTTGTACTCTTGGTTTTGACCCGGTCCGTTCACTATCCGTTATTTGTCTTGTCTGTCCTTCCCGCACGTATCCTAAGTTAGGGACTGCCGTCCAGTGTTCCCCTGTCATCAGGACTCATGAGGCAAGTAGGCAGGGCCAGGGGTGAGGGTGGAGCGCAGTGGTCACTATCCTCCCCTGTGTGTGTGTGTGTACATGACCGTTACACTTTCTGGAGAAGTTTTGAAAAATTCTATCCTGTACCCTTCTTGAAGGGTTTCTAGAATCCAAGTATTTTTTGTTATACCTTGCCACTGAGTCAAAAATCTGGTCCCCCCATCCATGCTTCAGGCATCATTTAGAGGTGGATGACTGTTGTTTGGACTCAAAGAGGAAGGGTTTGTGTTACGGCATACAAGAGAATGCTCCAAACTCCCGAGACCAAGCTCCGTGTTGAGGGTAAAGCAGTGGACAGCCAGAGCTGTGTGTTTATTGTTCTTATATAACATTGTTACACATTAGTACTACCCACATGGTTTTGTAAAAACAACCAATAAACACGTACAATACAGTAAAACACTTCCACACAAAATCCTCCCCTCTGCCTGTGATACAATTACCTTACACAATGGGTTGATGTAATTATCACAGGCAGGAGAGTACACAGTTTTTAAACAATGTCTTTTGTCCTGGAGACAACCGAGGAGTAATTCAATTATCTCTCAGGACAAAGGGAAATCGCCAATACACACGTGGAGACAATAGGACAGACATCACTATTCAAATATACTGTACTATGTCACAACCATTACAGTAAACACAGACATTTAACATATCCCAAAATGGCACGAATTAGACCAGGGGTTCAAAAGTTAGTAAAAGTCATTTGTGAACAAAGGAAGCATGGCTTTTCTGCCCCAAACCAGTTTTTACAGAGTTAGGGTCCATTCACACGTCCGTTGTTTCTTTCCTGATCTGTTCCATTTTTTGCGGAACAGATCTGGACCAGTTCTGTACCCATTCATTTTCAATTGGTCCTGAAAAAATATCAGACATTGAGCTGTCCGATTTTTTTTCAGGACCCATTGAAAATGAATGGGTACAGAACTGGTCCAGATCTGTTCCGCAAAAAAAAACTGAACAGATCAGGAAAGAAACAATGGATGTGTGAATGGACCCTTAGGCTGTGTGAGATAATTGGCTTAACTGGGTGTGGTAAGCCAACTAGGTACAGAAAATACCTCTATTCACAACAGCAAAACTATACAAAAATACATAACTCCTATCAAACTGAACAGAACCCCCACATTCAACTTATCCCCAGATGGCTTGGATCTGAGCGCTCAATATATCCGAACAGCGCTCAGATGCCACAAACACAGTCAACTCGCCATGGGGTTTAAGTTTAGCATGGGCTGATGAGAGGGCCCATAATCCTGGGGCAAGAGGCTGGCAACCAGGCTTCTGCGGCACTCAGTGGCGAAGTTGGTTTCGTCACAGTTTGCCTTTGTCATCTTTCCTGTAACTCTTCCTCCCTGTTTTACCTTTGCCAAAATAATTTTGTCTTTCAAAATTCCTTCTATTATAGAGACTATCCCTGTGGTACTTATTCTCCTCTGGGAATCCCTTTTTCTTATCAGAGGTCTTTTCAAGAGTTTTGTTAAAATCTGGCCCAAATACATATTGGTTATGTAAGCATATTTTCTTTTTAGAGGCTAAGGGTACTTTCACACTTGCGGCAGGACTGATCCGGCATCCTTCCGCCGTTTCGCCGTGCCGCCGGACCGCTGCTCCGTCCCCATTGACTATAATGGGGGCGGCGCTCTGGCGCAGTTCGGCCGTGCACGGCGAAAGGCCACAGGACTAAAAGTCCTGCATGTCCGACTTTTTCGTCCGGCGGCCTCTGACCGTGAACTTCCGTACTGCGCCGGAGCGCAGCCCCGTGCCCATTATAGTCAATGGGGACGGAGCGGCGAAACAGTGGAAGGACGGATCTGACAGGGTGAACAGCCTGCCGGATCCGTCCTGCCGCAAGTGTGAAAGTACCCTTAATCTTCCCTACAGAACCCTCCTTATTGAATATGCTAGTACTGATGTTCTTGTTGCGATAGATAGTTATTCCACAGAGGAATCGGCTAAGAAACCCAAGGCCATCTTTAAAAGGGGAATGGAAGCAAGGATTTATTCGCTGATTTATTTATTTTTTTAATCTCAGATGTATTTCTAACTGTTCCAGCCCTGTCTGAACATGGCTGTAGCCATTTTCCAGTTTTTTTTTTAAGGTCTGCTTTTTTTTATCCATAGGGTCTTTTAGTTGTGCAGCATCATCAAACAGAATGGCTGTATTTGTTTTACGTTTACTATACAGTAAATTAAAAAATACCCTATATGGCCTAGAATAACCTCTTAATATTTTTATTTCCAATAGCCAAAAGCTATCTCAATTCTGTTTTTGGCCTATTTACATAGTAATGACTTAGTATTATCCTCTTCATTTGCTTCTGTAAGGCGCATGTCATGCGACTTGGTTACTCATTCATTCTTCTTCCTTAATCTACTGTGCATTAAATGACATTATTGAATCTCCTGTCCCTATTGGTCTATTTTTACCCTAATATACTATTTCTCATATTACAGTAAATCAATTACATATTTATAAGAGAATTATGTAATCCATCATTCGGTAATCTTGTTAAATTAAAACAAAAAATAAATGAAAAATTGGTCATTAGGGTTGAGCGAACCCGAACTTTACAGGTTCGTACCGAACTTTAGGTTCGTCGCTTTCTTGGCGCTTTTTGAAAGGCTGCAGAGCAGCCAATCAACAAGCCGTTAACTGTCTGACCTTAGAAGCCATCACAGCCATGCCTACTAATAGCATGGCTGTGATTGGCCAGAACAGCATGTGACCCAAGCTCTATATAAGCTTGAGTCACATAGCGCTGCATGTCACTCTGCTGTTACAAGTGTAGGGAGAGGATGCTGCTGGACTTGTTATTTCAGGGAGAGAATAGGAGAGAATCTAACTCAGCGATCTACAGGTAAATAGTTGTGTAGGTGCAGGGCACAATCGTTTTACCCTGCCCTGAGCTCATTGACCAAACATAACAAACTTTTTTTTAATTCTGTTAGTTAGGTGGGTGGCGGCGGCCATTTTATACAAGCTCAGTGCACCAGCACTGCATCTGAGCTTTTGGGACATTGCAAATCACCATTTTTTTGGGGCAAACTACAACATCTGGATTAGTCAGTGTGCAATTTAAGCTAGAAATACACCTATTATTTTCTGGGGTTTTAAAAACACACTTTTTTGGGGGACAAAAAACAGTATTTTCCTGATCTGCAAGTGTTAAATTCAAGTTTAATATATACAGCTTTCATATTCTGTTAAAAAAAAAAAAAAACTTTTGGGGCAATCTACAACATCTGGATTAGTCAGTGTGCAATTTAAGCTAGAAATACACCCATCATTTTCTGGGGTTTTAAAAACACACTCTTTTGTAAAAAAAACAGGCTTTGCAGCGTCATCACGTGTGAAATGACAGGCTTATATACTGCTAAAAAAATTTAGTTGGCAGCCTTTGATGCAGATGTTATTGTGAGATACACCCTTAATTCATTTTGGGTTAGATTCAGAGATTTGAAATACCGCCATTTGGTGCACCAATATTGAATATTGAACCTACACTGGTTCAGGCCCTGTGAGATACACCCTCTACATACAGGGGTTTGATTCAGGCATGTGAAATACAGCCATTTTGGACAAAGAAATCTTTAATTGAGGCCTAGTCTGGTTCAGGCCATGTGAGATACACCCTTTACATACTGTCGTTCTATTCTACCATTAATTAAACACCCATTTAGGGCAAGATCCTAAATTCGAAAAATATGAGGAGAACGCCAAATAGGGCACGTGGCCCAGGTCGTGGTGCTGCTGTTGGAGCACCTGTTGCAGGGAGAGGACGTGGTCTATCTGTGCCAGCTACACGCACAAATGAAACCCCTTCCTCAGGTGCGAGTAGGTGACAAAACCTGCAGCGGTATTTGGTCGTGCCCAGGGCTTTTTTTCTCCAAGAGAAGGTGGTGGAACTCACCCCCCCTTCCCTGGCCACGCCCCTACCCACCCCTAGGACCGCCCCCTAAAACCGCCCCTTTAGAGAACAGGGATGCAAGTAAAATTGCCAGTGAAGTTTGTGACAGCCAGGCTGTCAGTGCCCGTGGCCGCCGCCGCCCTAGTCCACACATGGGCAGCGCAGCCTGGCCGGGCCCCTTCCTTCCCTGTTCCTGTTCCCCTATTTGGCCAATTCAATCTTTTTTAATTGAAAAATGAAATAAATGAAAAATTACCTTTTTTCCTTTTTGTTTCCTTTTCCTGCCTGGTGCCGCTCTGCCTCCTGACTCCTGCTCGTGCGGACACCCACGACACTAAACTGACGCCCGCGCCTCCAGCAGCCGCCCTGCCTGCTGGGCGGGCCTGTCAGTGGAGCCGGAGGCAGGGGGTCCCGGGTCTGGGGCCGCAGACAGCAATGGAGTCGGCCTGGGGGCGGGGTTTGGGGCCACAGAATCGGCGTCTCCTCTCTCACTCACTCCGCCGCTGTCAGTGGTGGGCGGGAGCTGGACGGGAGCTGGCCGGGCCTGAGCCAGTGGAGAGCCGGAGGTTCCGGAGGCTGCAGGGACTGAGCAATCATGTAAACTGTAAGTAAGCAGCCTAAGCAGGGCCGGTGCAAGGATTTTTGCCGCCCTAGGCAAGATAAAAATTGCCGCCCCCCCCTTATCAGACATCACATATGTTCCACCCCTTTCTCAGCTTTTAAATTAAAAGAACTACTATGCTTCCCTTACGGTTAATCAAGCTTCTTGTAGCTGTCTCTTTTTGCGGAAAGGAATTGCGCAATTCTGATCCTGAAAAAAATAGAACATGTCCTATTCTTGTCCACAATAGCGGACAAGAATAGGCATAGTCTCTTAGTGCCGGCAATGTGCGGTCCGCAAAATGCGGAACGCACATTGCCACTGTCCGTGTTTTGTGGATCCGCAAAACACACACAGATGTGTGAATGGACCCTAAATGTGAGGTAAATTAGTTTCCAATGTAGTATTAATAACTAAACAATTACACAATAAACATATTGCATTGTCTACTTAGCACCAGGACAATAAGATGATCTGGTCTCTGGCTGTAGTCTGGCTCTTGGTCTGGCTCTGGGGACTCCCTTGTCACTCTCTTCTCCCCCCCCCTCCATTGTCACTCTCATTCTACCCCCCTCCCTTGTCACTCTCATTCTACCCCCCCTTGTCACTCTCATTTCCTCCCCCCCCTTGTCACTCTCATTTCCATTCCCCCCCCCCCTTGTCACTCTCATTTCCATTCCCCCCCCCCTTGTCACTCTCATTTCCATTCCCCCCTCCTTGTCACTCTCATTTCCATCCCCCCCTTGTCACTCTCATTTCCATTCCCCCCCCCTGTCACTCTCATTTCCATTCCCCCCCCCTTGCCACTCTCATTTCCATTCCCCCCCCCTTGCCACTCTCATTTCCATTCCCCCCCCTTGCCACTCTCATTTCCATTCCTCCCCCCCTTCCTCCTGTCACCTCTAGTGTAGCGTGGCCGAGCTCTGTTCGGTCCGTGGTACAGGAGCATTTTTTTCCTGTCCCCGGCTGAACTGAAAGAAAGTGCACACTAAATGAGCACTTCCTGTCAGTCCGGCCGGGTACAGGAAACAAAAGCTCCTGTACCGCGGACTGAACAGAGCTCGGCCACGCAACATTAAGAACAGCACAGAGCAGACACAGCAGATGCAGGCAGGCTGCGCAGCACTTAGCCGGCGGCCGGAGATTCTTTAGAGCGGCAAGCGCTCAGCTGCTCAGGGGGCGCAGCATGAGGGGCGTCGCCCGCCGGCCGAACTTATATAACTTATATCACCTCACCCCCTTGCAAATTAGCCAAGCAGTCTGATCCCCAAGTCATGAAGCAGTCTCTTCTGCTTTTTGATGACTCTGTTAGCAAGGTTTCCCAGGGCCATCCACCTAGCCCTGCCCCAGAAGTGGAAGAGATTGAGTACACCGATGTCCAACCACTTATCTTTCAAGATGAGTACATGGGAGGACCATCACAGCACGTCTCGGATGATGACGAGACACAGGTGCCAACTGCTGGGGCTTTCGAAAGTGTGCAGACTGACAAGGAAAGCAGGGGTGAAGACTGGGTGGAAGATGATGTGGAGGATGATGAGGTCCTCGCCCCCACATGGAATCAAGGTCATGCGAGTGACCCATGTAGTTTGGAGGAAGAGGCGGTGGTCGCACAGAGCCACCAGCACATCAGAAGAGAGAGCAGGGTGCAAAAGCGGAGCGACCGTCCTCTAGACAGTACGCCTGCTACTGCCCACCGCAGCAAGAGACCGAGCACACCAAAGCCAGCTCCAAGAAGTTCCCTGGCGTGGCAGTTCTTCAGACAATGTGCTGACGACAAGACACGAGTTGTTTGCACGCTGTGCAATCAGAGACTGAAGCGAGGCATAAACGTTCTCAACCTGAGCACAACCTGTATGACGAGGCATTTAAGTGCAAAGCACGAGCTGCAGTGGAGTAGACAACTCAAAAACCAAGAAAGGTCTCTGGCTCCTCCTGCTTCCTCTTGTGCTGCAGTCTTGGCCTCTTCATCCACCTCTGGAGTGACAGTGCCACCTGCGACCACACAGAGGATCTGCCAGCAACACCAACACCTGGGTCACCAAGCATCTCCACAATGTCCCACGGACGCATTCAGCTCTCCATCTCCCAAACGCTGGAGAGGAAGAGGAAGTACCCCCATACCCTCACACGATCCCTAGCCCTGAATGCCAGCATTTCTAAATTACTGGCCTTTGAAATGCTGTCATTCCGTCTGGTGGAGACGGATAGTTTTAAAGGCCTTATGGTTGTGGCTGTCCCACAGTACGTCGTGCCCAGCCGCCACTACTTTTCAAGGCGAGCCATCCCTTCCCTGCACAACCAAGTCGGGGACAAAATCAGGTGTGCATTGCGCAACGCCATCTGTGGCAAGGTGCACCTGACTACGGATACGTGGACCAGTAAGCACAGTCAGGGCCGTTATATCTCCATAACAGCACACTGTGTAAATGCAGTGGCGGCTGGGCCTGAGGCGGATAGCAGTTTGGCGCATGTCCTTCTACAACCGAGGATTGCAGGGCACTTCAGTTTGCCTCCTGTTGCTTCCTCCGCCTACTCTGCTTCCTCATCCTCTACCAGCTCCTCATGCAGTCAGCGTAACACCTTCCCCACGAACATCAGCACAGCCAGGCGTAAACGACAGCAGGCAGTTTTAAAACTTATCTGTTTGGGGGGACAAACCCCACACCGCGCAGGAGCTGTGGACGGGCCTTGAACAACAGACCGATAAGTGGTTTGTGCCAGTCAGCCTCAAGTGCGGCCTGGTGGTGTGCGATAATGGGCGAAATCTCGTAGTAGCTCTGGGACTTGCCGGTTTGACGCACATCCCTTGCCTGGCGCATGTGCAGAATTTGGTGGTGCAGAGATTCCTTAAAAATTACCCTGATATGTCAGAGCTGCTGCATAAAGTGCGGGCCGTCTATGCGCGCTTTCGGCGTTCTCACCCTGCTGCTGCTCGCCTGTCAGCGCTGCAGCGTAACTTCAGCCTCCCGCTCACTGCCTCATATGCGACGTGCCTGCAAAGTGGAACTCCAAACCTTGCACATGCTAGCCAGGCGATAGTGGAGTTTCAGCTGCAGCATGCACGGGTGTGTTGCTCGGCAGAACAGCACCACTTCACCACCAATGACTGGTGGTGACCTGTTTTCCTTGTTGCGCTGTTTCGAGTACTCCAACAACATGGCCAGTGCCGATAACGCCGTTCTCAGCATTACTATCCCACTTCTATGCCTCCTTGAAAAAATGCTCCTGGCGATGATGGAAGAGGATGTGGCACAGGAGGAGGAGGAGGAAGAGGGATCAGTTCGTAGGGTTTTCGGCCAGTCATTCCCAAGTGGCTCAGAGGGTGGGTTCCTGCACCCACAAACCCAAGGTACACAATTGTCCAGCCAGGGCACATTTCTGGAGGAAAACAAGGTGGAGGATGAGGAGGAGGAAATGGAGGAAGAGGAACCATGTTCACAGCAGAGTGGCACCCAGACCAGTTCATGGCCATCACTGGTGCGTGGATGGGGGGGGATACAGAGGACACAGATGATACACCTCCCACAAAGGACAGCTTTTCCCACATTCTAACTTGTGCTTATTACTGGGTGGCCACGCTGCTGGATCCCCGTTACAAGGACAACGTACCATCCTTAATTCCCTCACTGGAGTGTGATCGTAAGATGCGCGAGTACAAGCGCACACTAGTAGACGCGCTGCTGGTGGCATTCCCACCTGACAGCGGGGGCACAGTGGAAGCACAAGGCAAAGGCAGAGGTCGCTAACGCAGCTGGGGCACCGCCAGCACTTCAGAAGGCAGGGTTAGCATGGCCGAAATGTGGAAAAGCTGTCAGCATGCCACAACAACAAGCACCACCAGCTGATATGGAACGTCTTAGCAGGAGGCAGCATTTCACCAACATGGTGGAGCAGTATGTGTGCACACGCCTACACGTACTGAATGACGGGTCTGCCCCATTAAACTTCTGGGTCTCCCAATTGGGCACATGGCCTGAGCTTGCCCTTTATGCCTTGGAGGTGCTGGCCTGCCCTGCAGCCAGTGTATTATCTGAACGTGTGTTTAGCACAGCAGGGGGCGTCATCAAAGACCAGCGCAGCCGCCTGTCCACAGCCAATGTGGACAAGCTCATGTTCATTAAAATGAACCAGGCATGGATCCCTCAGGACTTGTCCGTACCTTGTTCAGAATAGATATGTATACCGACACTAAGCAGCCATTGTTATACTGCAGCGCAATTGTTCATGTTTGTATTTTGGATATTTCACACTCTTTTGGAGTGTACCTTAATTTTCAAAAATAAAATTAAAAACAAAAACCTGTGTTGGCTATCTCGTCCTCCTCCACCGCCGCTTCCACCTACTCCGCTACGTCCACCGCCTGTCACCGCCAGCTCTCTGAGAGGGTCTGGCAAACTTTCTTCTGTACCTCTTGCATGATGTTCTTTGTTTTGGTTTCACTTTGTCATCTAATTTCCTTCTCCCAGCTGTCACCTATTCACACTAATTTCCTCCCTTTATATTCCCTCCCATACTGCCTCACTTTGCGGTTTATACTACTTCCTGGATTGAAGTGATCACTGCTGGAGACTTCTGTTACTGCTTGTTCAGATAAGTCCTTTCTTGTATGGTGTTTCTTTGCTGGCTTGATTCTAGGTGACCCTGACTCCCTCCGTATTAAGTGCAGGGAGCCGGTAGTCGTGTCCCCTCACTATTATAGGGTTTTCAGGCGTCACACAGTCTAGGTACGAGGGCATGCAATCGTCTACTTCTGAGACTCTTGTATGTGCTTAGCAGTCAGGGTGAGCTCTTAGGGTTTTACAGGGGTCACCTTCATGCTCCTTAGTTTGGGATCAAGCCAGTCGGATGTTTATCCATGACTTTCAGCTATCTGCAATATCATCCGTGACATTATAAACCGCCATTACCGTCTTAAGCATGGATCCGGGTTCAGCCTTGATTGGCCGCATGCTGGGTCTTTCACTGGAGGTAGCAAATCTCCGTAAAACTGTGTCTCAGTTTCAGGTGACCGGTTCTGCTTGAGTTCATGTAGTTTGTTCAGAGCCTAAGATCAGGATACGTTTTCCAGGGGTAGTGAAACTTCTGTTCGCTTTAGAGAGGCTTGAAAACTCAATTTTCGCCTACTTCCCCATTCCTCTGGTGATGAGGAGCAGAGGGTGGGGATCATCATCTCGCTGCTCAGGGATAACACTCAGTCTTGGGCCTGTTCGCTGCCGGTGGTGGTACAGCCTCTCCGATCGGTGGATGAATTTTTTGTAGCCCTGGGGAAGATATATGATGACCCGGATCGTATTGCTCTGGATGAATCTAAACTGCGTCTTTTATGCCAGGGTAAACAGTCCGCAGAGATATATTGTTCAGAATTTCGGAGATGGGCAGCTGATACTGGTTGGAATGATGCTGCACTCCGAAGTCAATTTTGCCATGGTCTTTCGGAGGGATTGACAGATGCATTTGCGTTTCATGAGAGGACTCTGCCATGTCTCTAGCTGTCTGTATTGACAGGATTCTTAGAGAAAGAGGAAAGACCACTCCATGTCATATTCAGTCCAAGGACAGTGGAGCAGTCTCATTCAGTGCGCAGGGGCCTCAGTCTCTCTCAATCCCCTCTGAGGAGGAGGCCATGCAGCTGGGTTTGCTTGCCTCTGATAGTAGAGGATTCAGCTCTCAGAGGAGGGTTTGTTTCTCTTGTGGGAGAATAAATCATTTGGCTAATGTTTGCCCCTCTAGGTAGAGTTGAACACCTGGATGTTCGGGTTCGAGAAGTTCGGCCGAACTTCCTGAAAATGTTCGGGTTCGGGAGCCGAACTCGACCCGAACTTCGCCCCGAACCCCATTGAAGTCAATGGGGACCCAAACTTTCCGGCACTGAAAAGGCTGTAAAATAGCCCAGGAAAAGGGCTAGAGGGCTGCAAAAGGCAGCAAAATGTAGGCAAATCCCCTGCAAACAAATGTGGACAGGGAAATTAATTTAAAAATAAATAAATAAATAAATAATTAACCAATATCAATTGGAGAGAGGTCCCATAGCAGAGAATAAGGCTTCATGTCACCCACCACTGGAACGGGCCACTGTAAGATATTTAGGCCCCGGCACCCAGACAGAGGAGAGAGGTCCCATAGCAGAGAATCAGGCTTCATGTCATAGCAGAGAATCAGGCTTCATGTCACCCACCACTGGAACAGGCCATTGTCAGATATTTTTAGGCCCCGGCACCCAGACAGAGGAGAGAGGTCCCATAGCAGAGAATCAGGCTTTATGTCACCCACCACTGGAACAGGCCACTGTCAGATATTTTTAGGCCCCGGCACCCAGACAGAGGATCCCATAGCAGAGAATCAGGTTTCATGTCACCCACGACTGGAACAGGCCATTGTCAGATATTTTTAGGCCCCGGCACCCAGACAGAGGAGAGAGGTCCCATAGCAGAGATTCAGGCTTCATGTCATAGCAGATAATCAGGCTTCATGTCACCCACCACTGGAACAGGCCACTGTCAGATATTTTTAGGCCCCGGGACCCAGACAGAGGAGAGAGGTACCATAGCAGAGAATCAGGCTTCATGTCATAGCAGAGAATCAGGCTTCATGTCACCCAACACTGTAACAGGGCATTGTCAGATATTTTTAGGCCCCGGCACCCAGACAGAGGAGAGGTTCATTCAACTTTGGGTTGCCCCGCAATATAATGGTAAAATTAAAAAAAGAGGATTGAATGAGGAAGTGCCCTGGAGTACAAGAATATATGGTTAAGGGGAGGTAGTTATAAATGTCTAATCTGCACAAGGGATGGACAGGTCCTGTGGGTTCCATGCCTGGTTCATTTTTATGAACGTCAGCTTGTCCACATTGGCCGTTTGTCTGTAATGACGCCCCCTGCCGTGCTGAATACACGTTCAGACAAAACGCTGCCCGCCGGGCAGGCCAGCACCTCCAAGGCATAAAAGGCTAGCTCTGGCCACGTGGACAATTTGGAGACCCAGAAGTTGAATGGGGCCAAACCATCAGTCAGTACGTGGAGGGGTGTGCACACGTACTGTTCCACCATGTTAGTGAAATGTTGCCTCCTGCTAACACGTTCCGTATCAGGTGGTGGTGCAGTTAGCTGTGGCGTGGTGACAAAACTTTTCCACATCTCTGCCATGCTAACCCTGCCCTCAGAGGAGCTGGCCATGACACAACTGCGTTGGCGACCTCTTGCTCCTCCTCTGCCTTCGCCTTGGGCTTCCACTTGTTCCCCTGTGACATTTGGGAATGCTCTCTACCAACGTGCGCTTGTACTCCCGCATCTTCCTATCACGCTCCAGTGCAGGAAGTAAGGTGGGCACATTGTCTTTGTACCGGGGATCCAGCAGGGTGGCAGCCCAGTAGTCCGCACACATTAAAATGTGGGGAACTCTGCTGTTGTTGCGCAGGCACTGCAGCATTTAGTCGCTCATGTGTGCCAGGCTGCCCAGAGGTAAGGACAAGCTGTCCTCTGTGGGAGGCGTATCGTCATCGTCCTCTGTTTCCCCCCAGCCACGCACCAGTGATGGGCCCGAGCTGCGTTGGGTGCCACCCCGCTGTGAACATGCTTCATCCTCATCCTCCTCCACCTCCTCCTCATCCTCGTCCTCCAGTAGTGGGCCCTGGCTGTCCTCATTTGTACCTGGCCTCTGCTGTTGCAAAAAACCTCCCTCTGAGTCACTTCGAAGAGACTGGCCAGAAAGTGCTAAAAATGACCCCTCTTCCTCCTCCTCCTCCTCCTCCTCCTGGGCCACCTCCTCTTCCATCATCGCCCTAAGTGTTTTCTCAAGGAGACATAGAAGGGGTATTGTAACGCTGATAATGGCGTCATCGCCACTGGCCATGTTGTTGGAGTACTCTAAACAGGGCACACAGGTCTCGCATGGAGGCCCAGTCATTGGTGGTGAAGTGGTGCTGTTCCGCAGTGCGACTGACCCGTGCGTGCTGCAGCTGAAACTCCACTATGGCCTGCTGCTGCTCGCACAGTCTGTCCAGCATGTGCAAGGTGGAGTTCCACCTGGTGGGCACGTCGCATATGAGGCGGTGAGCGGGAAGGCCGAAGTTACGCTGTAGCGCAGACAGGCGAGCAGCGGCAGGATGTGAACGCCGGAAGCGCGCACAGATGGCCCGCACTTTATGCAGCAGCTCTGACATGTCGGGGTAGTTGTGAATGAACTTCTGCACCACCAAATTCAGCACATGTGCCAGGCAAGGGATGTGCGTCAAACCGGCTAGTCCCAGAGCTGCGACGAGATTTCGCCCATTATCGCACACCACCAGGCCGGGCTTGAGGCTCACCGGCAGTAACCACTCGTTGGTCTGTTGTTAAATACCCCGCCACAACTCCTGCGCGGTGTGGGGCCTGTCCCCCAAACATGTGAGTTTCAGAATGGCCTGCTGACGTTTACCCCGGGCTGTGCTGAAGTTGGTGGTGAAGGTGTGTGGGTAACTGGATGAGCAGGTGGAAGAAGAGGAGGAGGAAGCCGAGTAGTAGGAGGAGGCTACAGGAGGCAAAGAATGTTGCCCTGCGATCCTTGGCGGCGGAAGGACGTGTGCCAAACAGCTCTCCGCCTGGGGCCCAGCCGCCACTACATTTACCCAGTGTGCAGTTAGGGAGATATAGCGTCCCTGGCCATGCTTACTGGTCCACGTATCTGTGGTTAGGTGGACCTTGCCACAGATGGTGTTGCACAGTGCACACTTGATTTTTATCAGATACTTGATTGTGCAGGGAAGGCACGGCTCTCTTGGAGAAGTAGTGGCGGCTGGGAACAACATACTGTGGGACAGCAAGCTGTTTGAAGCTGTCTGTGTCCACCAGCCTGAATGACAGCATTTCATAGGCCAGTAGTTTAGAAATGCTGTCATTCAGGGCCAGGGATTGAGGGTGGCTAGGTGGGAATTTACGCTTTCTCTCAAATGTTTGTGAGATGGAGAGCTGAATGCTGCCGTGTGACATGGTGGAGATGCTTGGTGACAGAGGTGGTGGTGTTGGTAGTACATCCTCTGTTTGCTGGGCGGCAGGTGCCAACGTTCCTCCCGAGGCAGAGGAAGAGGGAGAGGCGACAGCAGCAGGGGGAGCCTGAGTGAGTTCCTTGTTTTTAAGGTGTTTACTCCACTGCAGTTAATGCCTTGCATGCAGATGCCTGGTCATGCAGGTTGTGCTAAGGTTCAGAACGTTAATGCCTCACTTCAGGCTCTGATGGCACAGCGTGCAAACCACTCAGGTCTTGTCGTCAGCACATTGTTTGAAGAACTGCCACGCCAGGGAACTCCTTGAAGCTGCCTTTGGGGTGCTCGGTCCCAGGTGGCGGTGGCCAGTAGCAGGTGAACTTGCTTGGCGGCGGGTGTTCTGCTTTTACCCCTGCTCCCTCTTTTGCTAGATTGTTGGCTAGGTCTCACCACTGGCTTTTCCTCTGAACTCTGAAAGTCAGTGGCACGACCTTCATTCCATGTGGGGTCCAGGACCTCATCGTCCCCTGCATCCTCTTCCACCCAGTCTTCCTCCCTGACCTCCTGTTCAGTCTGCACACTGCAGAAAAATGCAGCAGTTGGCACCTGTGTTTCGTCATCATCAGAGACGTGCTAAGGTGGTATTCCCATGTCCTCATCATCAGGAAACATAAGTGGTTGTGCGTCAGTGCATTCTATGTCTTCCACCGCTGGGGAAGGGCTAGGTGGATGCCCTTGGGAAACCCTGCCAGCAAAGTCTTCAAACAGCATAAGAGACTGCTGCATAACTTGAGGCTCAGACAGTTTCCCTGATATGCATGGGGGTGACAGACTGATGGGCTTGGTTTTCAGGCGCCATCTGTGCGCTTTCTGCAGAAGACTGGGTGGGAGATAATGTGAAAGTGCTGGATCCACTGTCGGACACCCAATTGACTAATGCCTGTACCTGCTCAGGCCTTACTATCCCTAGAACGGCATCGGGCCCCACCAAATATCGTTTTAAATTCTGGCGGCAACTGGGACCTGAGGTAGTTGGTTCACTAGGACGTGTGGCTGTGGCAGAGCGGCCACGTCCTCTCCCAGCACCAGAGGGTCCACTAAAACCACCACAACCATATCCGCGTCCCTTACTACATGTTTTCCTCATTGTTACCGTTCACCACAATAAGAAAAAAATTATTTGGCCCAATGTATTGAATTCAAAGTCAGGCCTTTTATTTTTTTTACAGGCACCTAACACTATCTGGCTATCTATTTAGGTACCGTATTACACTAATACAGGCACAGCAGTAACCACAGATTTAGCTGAATATAAATTGTAGGCCTAGTATCTATCCCATCATCTATTTATCCCCAGGACTGTGACTGACAAGGGGACATCCTCTGCGTCTGGAGGAAAGAAGGTTTGTACACAAACATAGAAAAGGATTCTTTACGGTAAGAGCAGTGAGACTATGGAACTCTCTGCCTGAGGAGGTGGTGATGGTGAGTACAATAAAGGAATTCAAGAGGGGCCTGGATGTATTTCTGGAGTGTAATAATATTACAGGATATAGCTTCTATAAAGGGGTCGTTGATCCAGGGAGTTATTCCGATTGCCTGATTGGAGTCGGGAAGGAATTTTTTATTCCCCTAAAGTGGTGAAAATTGGCTTCTGCCTCACATTTTTTTTTTTGCCTTCCTCTGGATCAAATTGCAGGATAACAGGCCGAACTGGATGGACAAATGTCTTTTTTCGGCCTTATGTACTATGTTACTATGTTACTAGTATTTAGGTCCTGGATGACAGGTATCCCTTTTACGGACAGAATTAGACTTGGAAATGCACGGTAGCGTGTGAAGTAATTGAGGATGACCCTATCAGCACCTTCAATGTAATATACCCTTTAATGGATAGATTTAAACTTGGCCTGCTACAGCAGAAACCACAGATTTAGGGAATTGCTAATTTGGGAATTTAATTTCAACCCAGAACAAAATAGATCCTTTGCCAGACAGCAGACAGTATTACAATTGGCTAGCCACAGCTGAAACACCAGATTTAGGGTACTGCTATTTTGGCAATTTTATTTCACCCCTCAATAAAATAGCAAGCACAGCCAAGCCCCTGATGTAGGATATAGCAAAAAAACAACAACACGCTATTGATGGTTAAATTGACTTGGTGGCCGCTTGTGCTGGCGCACCACAAAACACAAAATGGGCGCGATCACCCCAGAAAAAAGTTAAAGAAAAACAGTCTGGGCAGCCTAAAAACAATGAGCAATTAACTAGCAGAAGTTGAATGATACACAGCTGTAGATCGATCACTTCATTAAGTGTTTTTGATGAGTAAATCCCTGCCTATTCTCGCCTTAACAGAAGCTGCATCCTCTCCCTACACTGATCAGAGCAGAGTGACGTGCGACGCTACGTGACTCCAGCTTAAATAGAGGCTGGGTCACATGCTGCACTGGCCAATCACAGCCATGCCAATAGTAGGCATGGCTGTGATGGCCTCTTGGGGCAAGTAGTATGACGCATGTTGATTGGCTGCTTTGCAGCCTTTCAAAAAGCGCCAAGAAAGCGCAGAACACCGAACCCGGACTTTTATGTAAATGTTCGGGTTCAGGTCTGTGTCACTAACACCCCAAAATTCGGTATGAACCTGAACTATACAGTTCGGGTTCGCTCATCCCTACCGATAGGAGATTCAGGGAGTTTTCTGAGGGTAATAAAGAAACAAAAAGAAAAAATCCCTCTGAAAACTTTTCATTTGCTACTATTAGCAAGGTTGATGTGGAAATTGAAGGTTTGCTGTTTGCTTGTAGTTCCCTGTTTTGTCCTACCTACCAGGGTGGCGCTAGATAGCAAAAACATTGTTTGTGAGATTTTTGTAGAAAGTGGAGCAGCTGTCAATCTCATTGATAATCAATTTGCTATAACACATGGTTTCCAGGTATGCACTTTGGAAAAAAAGGATATACCTGTTTTTGGTTTCGATTCTGCTCCACTTTCTCAAAAATCGTTAAAGGGCATAGTTCACAATATCCGTTTGACTGTGGGTGATGCTCATGTTGAGGATATGTCATGTTTCGTCCTAAGCGGATTACCTACTCCTCTAGTGTTGGGGCTACCCTGGCTCACTAAACATAACCCCACCATTGATTGGCAAGCAAGGCAAATAAATGGTTGGAGTGACTTTTGCAGAGAGAATTTCCTCACAGCGTCTCTTTCAGAGGTTTCTACAAAGACTGTACCATCTTTTCTCTCTGAATTTTCGGATGTGTTTGCCGAGAGTGGTGTCCAGGAGCTGCCCCCTCACCGGAAGTACGATTGACCTATTAATCTCATCCCAGGCGCCAAGCTGCCAAAATCTCGTTTATACAATCTCTCCCAACCTGAAAGAGTCGCTATGCGTACTTATATCTCTGAGAGCCTGAGAAAGGGACACATCCGACCCTCGAAGTCACCTGTTGCCGCAGTTTTTTTTTTTTTTTTTAAGAAAAAAGATGGTTCTTTAAGACCTTGTCTGGATTTCAGGGAGCTGAACTGTATCACAATTCGTGACCCATATCCTCTTTCTCTGATCCCGGACCTGTTTAACCAGATTGTTGGGGCTAAAGTTTTTTCTAAGTTGGATTTAAGAGGGGCATACAATAGTCAGGGACAGGGAAGGGGACGAATGGAAGACGGCCTTTAATACCCCTGAGGGTCATTTCGAGAATTTGGTTATGCCATTTGGTTTGATGAATGCTCCAGCCGTCTTCCAACATTTTGTGAACAGCATTTTTTATAATTTAATGGGGAAATTTGTACTGTTGTATCTAGATTACATTTTGATTTTTTTCTCCTGATTTCAAGACTCACCGGGACCACCTACGTCAGGTCTTGCTCATTCTGCAGGAGAATAAATTGTACGCTAAACTGGAAAAATGTGTGTTTGTAGTTCGGGAGATTCAATTTCTTGGTTTTCTTCTCTCTGCTTTTGGTTTTCGCATGGACCCTGAGAAGGTCCGCGCTGTGCTTGATTGGGAGCTTCCTGAGAATCAGAAGGCGCTGATGTGGTTTTTGGGTTTTGCCAATTATTACAGAAAGTTAATTTTGAATTATTCCTCTGTTAAGCCACTCACTGATATGACTAAAAAGGTGGTAGATTTTTCTTCCTGGTCGGTAGATGCGCTTAAGGCCTTTTCTAGTATCAAAGAATTTTGCGTCTGCTCCCATTTTGGTACAACCTGATGTCTCTCTACCTTTTATTGTTGAGGTGTACGCCTCTGAGGTGGGTGTGGGTGCGGTCTTATCTCAGGGTCCTCTCCTGCCAAATGGCGACCGTGTGCCTTTTTCTCAAGGAAACTCTCCCCCGCAGAGAGAAATTACGATGTGGGAGATAGGGAGTTGTTGGCCATCAAATTAGCTTTTGAGGAATGGCACCATTGGCTAGAGGGAGCCAGACACCCTATTACAGTGTTTACCGACCATAAGAATCTGGCCTACTTGGAATCAGCCAAGCGTCTGAACCGGAGACAGGCCAGATGGTCTTTATTATTTTCTAGGTTTAAGTTTGTTGTCACGTTCCGCCCTGGGGTTAAAAATGTGAAGGCGGATGCCCGGTCACATTGTTTTCCGGGAGGGGGGAACTTTGAAGACCCAGGTCCCATTTTGGCTGAAGGGGTGGTCGTCTCTGCTCTTTATCCTGATTTGGATGCAGAGGTTCGGGCAGCCCAGGCAGAGGCTCCTGATCTTTGTCCTCCTGGGAGGTTGTTTGTGTCTCTCGCTGTACGACACAAGGTTTTTAAGGAGCACCATGATACTGTCCTTGCTGGGCACCCGGGGAGTAGAGCCACAGTGGATCTCATTGCTTGGAGATTCTGGTGGCCAGCTCTTCGTAAGATGGTTGAGGGTTTTGTGGCAGCTTGCGAGACCTGTGCTCGTGCCAAGGTCCCTCATTCACGGCCATCGGGTTCTCTCCTCCCGTTACCCATTCCTTCCCATCCTTGGACGCATTTGTCCATGGATTTCATTACGGACCTGGCTCGTTCCTCGGGGAAGACTGTGATTCTGGTAGTAGTGGACCGTTTTAGCAAAATGGTGCATTTCATTCCCTTTCCTGGGTTACCCAATGCTAAGACACTGGCGCAAGCATTTGTTGATCACATTGTCAAATTGCATGGCATTCCTTCAGCCTTCAGACATCATTTCTGATAGGGGCACGCAATTTGTTTCCAGATTCTGGAAGGCCTTCTGTTCTTGCTTGGGGGTTCGGTTGTTGTTCTCTTCTGCTTTTCACCCACAGTCAAATGGTCAGACCGAACGCATCAGTCAGAATCTGGAGAAATATCTGCGCTGTTTTCTGGCAGAGAATCTGGAGGATTGGTGTTCTTTTTTGTCCCTTGCTGAATTTGCTTTAAATAACAGTCGCCAGGAGTCCTCTGATAAGTCACCATTTTTTGGTACATATGGGTTTCATCCGCATTCTCTGGAGAGGTTTACCTGATGAGGAGAGATTTTCCTCGTCTTTGTCATTTATTTGGCAAAAGATTCAGGGTAATCTGAAGAGGATGAGTGAGAGATATAAGTGTGTGGCGGATAAGAGACATGTGCCTGGTCCGGACCTGTATGTGGGTGATCTGGTGTGGTTGTCTACAAAGAATATCAAACTGACGGTTCCCTCCTGGAAGTTGGGTCCTAAGTTTTTAATGGGTCTTACAAGATCTTGTCCGTCATCAATCCTGTTGCCTTCCGTCTTGATCTTCCTCAGACTTGGAAGATCCATAATGTTTTTCACAGGTCCCTATTAAAACCTTATGTCCAACCCACTGTACTCTGCTCTTTGCCTCCTCCTCCGATTTTTGTTGACGATAATCTTGAATTTCAGGTCTCTAGGATTGTGGATTCTCACATTATCCACGGTTCTCTCTAGTACCTCGTTCATTGGGAGAGTTATGGTCATGAGGAGAGGATGTGGGTCCCAGTGGCAGACATTAAGGCCACTCGTCTCATCAGGGCTTTCCATAGGTCTCATCCTGAGAAGGTGGGCTCTGAGTGTCCGGAGTCCACTCGTAGAAGGAGGGGTACTGTCACCACCAGCTCTCTGAGAAGGTCTGGCAGATGTTCTTCTGTACCTCTTGCATGATGTTCTTTGTTTTGGTTTAACTTTGTCATCTAATTTCCTTCTCCCAGCTGTCACCTATTCACACTAATTGCCTCCCTTTATATTCCCTCCCATACTGCCTCACTTTGCGGTTTATACTACTTCCTGGATTGAAGTGATCACTGCTGGAGACTTCTGTTACTGCTTGTTCAGATAAGTCCTTTCTTGTATGGTGTTTCTTTGTTGGCTTGATTCTAGGTGACCCTGACTCCCTCCGTATTAAGTGCAGGGAGCCGGTGGTCGTGTCCCCTCACTATTATAGGGTTTTCAGGTGTCACAAAGTTTAGGTACGAGGGCATGCAATCGTCTACCTCTGAGACCCTTGTATGTGCTTAGCAGTCAGGGTGAGCTCTTAGGGTTTTACAGGGGTCACCTTTATGCTCCTTAGTTTGAGATCAAGCCTGTCAGATGTTTATCCATAACTTTCAGCTATCTGCAATATCATCCGTGACACCACCTCCTCAAACTCCTACTCCATATGGAACTTTACCTCATAAATCAATTTTTTTTTGTACGTGTTTTATTTTATATCATTTCACTACTTCGTCATTTACATTTTCTGGTGAAATTAACCAATTTTGGGGTGTATAGTATGTACAGGACACCGGGGGTGGGTCCTGGACGGGTGCTATACGGCACCACTGTTTGGACTATGGTCCATTTAAATAGAGGTAGAAGGTTCAGGGGGTCACCCAAAAGTGGGTGAAAAGTTCCAGGCAGGCGCTAATTCAGAGAGGACTGGCTCGCAGTCTTCTCTATCTTAGTAAAGGAGTTTGGGGCCTGGAATTTTGGAGGCTCCAAAGTGTTATTTGGGTGGGATGAAGCCTCCACTCCTAAACCCTGGAAGCCAGCGCACAAGGGGTTAAGATCTCACAGACAACCACCCATTAAAGCAGGAAGTGATGCTGGAGGGTGTGGGTTGGGAGAGTGCACCTGTGAGGATAAGATGGAAGTCTGCTAGCTGCTCAGAGAGGACTTTTGAGTAGTTTGGAAGGGAAGCTGTGTCTGCAGGGAAGGTCTGAAGGACCTCTACTAAAAACGTATGTGCCTTTCTTTTGGTTGTTTTTCTGAAGAAAGACTGTTTCCTAATTTATGCTGAAAGCAAGCAGGACTTTTGTTGTGACGGTTTGGATGCTGAAGAAAAGCTTTATTTTGTTTTGTTTGGTCACCAATAAAGACCCTTGGCTTTACTGACACGGTTTTTCGCACTTGTCTCGCGGAGCTTAAAGACCCCAAAGCTTACAAGTACCACTGCTATACCTAGTTGGCCGGTTAAAAAAATAAAAATAATTGTCATTAACATTTTCTGGTGAAATTAACCAATTTTCTGGTGTATAGTACCACTGCTGTACCTAGTAGGCCTGTTAAAAATATATATATAATTGTCATTAACATTTTCTGGTGAAATTCACAAATTTTGGGGTGTATAGTATCACTGCTATACCTAGTAGACAGGTTAAACAATAAAACAATTTGTCTGTTACATTTTCGGATGAAATTAACCAATTTTTGGGTGTGAAGTACCACTGCTATACCTAGTAGACCGGTAAAAAAAAACAAAAACATTTGTCAGTTACATATTATGGTCAAATTTACAAATTTTTGGGTGTAATATACCCCTCCTCTACCTAGTTGACTGCTTAATAAATTTCAATAATTTTTATTTTACATTTTCGGGTGACAATAAACAATTGTCATAGACCCCTGCGCTACCAAGTAAACAGGTTAATTAATTTCTGTAATTTTTCTGTTACATTCTTGGGTTGACATTATAGGTGCATAGGTGACAGGGAATAACATTTCTGAAATGCTTCTTTAATTGATGAACGCCACCTCCTTTGATTCAATGCCTAAACTTAAACAAGTTGTACCACATTTAAGCTTCAATACTTTGTCCCACATTTCAGCTATACTCTTTTGGCCAACATTTGCACCTCAATAGCTTTTCCCACATTTCTTCTCGATCCCAATTTTTTTAAGTACATTTATCGCCCCTAAATTTGGTCTCTTTTTCTCACGCTCCCTCTCTGGCCTTGAACCCTGATTCCCCGCCACCCATAATCACCATGGTAGGTGCATAAAAGAACATTGAAAGTTGATAGAGCAGATATCAAATTGGATCGTGAACATCACTCCTGATCAGTTTTATCCTAATGCATTCTGAATGGAGAGAAATCCATTCAGGATGCATCAGGATGTCTTCAGTTCAGGACCGGAACATTTTTGGGCCGGAGAAAATACCGCAGCATGCTGCGCTTTTTGCTCCGGCCAAAAATCCGGAACACTTGCCGCAAGGCCGGATCCGGAATTAATGCCCATTGAAAGGCATTAATCCGGATCCGGCCTTAAGCTAAACGTTGTTTCGGCGCATTGCCGGATCCGACGTTTAGCTTTTTCTGAATGGTTACCATGGCTGCCGGGACGCTAAAGTCTTGGCAGTCACGGTATAGTGTAGTGGGGAGCGGGGGAGCAGTATACTTACCGTCCGTGCGGCTCCCGGGGCGCTTCAGAGTGACGTCAGGGCGCCCCACGCGCATGGATGACGTGATCGCATGGCACGTCATCCATGCGCATGGGGCGCTCTGACGTCATTCTGGAGCGCCCCGGGAGCCACACGGACTGTAAGTATACTGCTCCCCCGCTCCCCACTACTACTACTTTAATAGCGTCCTGGCTGCCATAGTAACACTGAACGCATTTTGAAGACATCTTCAAATGCTTTCAGTTCACTTGCGTTTTTCCGGATCCGGCGTGTAATTCCGGCAAATGGAGTACACGCCGGATCCAGACAACGCAAGTGTGAAAGAGCCCTAACTGCAGGTCAGCCCCTGCAACTTCTGGGTCTCCAAATTTGGCACATGGCCTGAGCTGGTGTATTGTCTGAACGTGTGTTTAGCATGACTGGAGGGTTATATTTCCCAATGTTTTGGGGTGTACCCTAATTTAAAAAAATAAAAATAAAATTTAAATCAAAAAGCAGTGTAGCCTTCCTCCTCCTCCACTGCCACTTCCACCTACACATCCACCGCCTGCTCAACCTCCTACTGCATATGGATCTGGTCCTCCTAGATCAAGATTATTATTTTTTATTTTTACGTATTTTATGTTATTTAAAGTAATTTCCCTATCCACATTTGTTTGCAGAGCACTTGCCAGGCTCTTAACCACATTTTGACGACATTTGCAGCCCTCTAGCCCTTTCCATTACATTTTTACAGCCATTTTAGTGCTCAAAAGTTTGGGTCCCCGTTGACTTCAATGGGGTTGGGGTTCGGGGTCAAGTTAGGGTCCCCTTTTTTTCCGAAGTTCGGCCAATTCCGTCGAACCCGAAGTCTAAAAACATGCGTGTGCCGGCATACATACATAATTCCTCTGGGTAGCCATCTTATATGCTTCTGGCCTATGTAAAAAACTGTGAACTCTCATCTTTCTGAAGCCTGGGTCGCCTATGATATAGATGGACACTTTTATTACCACTACTCTGTAAGGCAGCTATAAAAGGTCATAAAGGCTATACCAGGCCCAGCTCATCCTGTCCGGTAAGATAAGATCAGCTTGCTGTCAAGCCTGGCTGGAGCGTGACGTCATTAATTTCCAGGTCTGGTTTGAGGAGAGCTAATAGCCCTTAATTAGCTCTGGGCATAAAACCGGTCCACTTTCATATTTCATTTATGAATCAACTTATGCCCTTTCTGACACCAGATCCAGGCTCTACAGAGTATTGTGGTTAATTGGGTATCAAATATGACTAGAGGATGTGATTCCTTAGCTGACCTATGGGTGGTAGAAGAACTACAGGTCCCAGCATTACCGTGTGTGGTCTCATTCTGTAGGTAAATAAATAAGGATCGCAAATATGTATTCTGTATAAAAATATGCCGATGAATCAGGGAGATACGAGCTTAAGTATAATCCTCATTGTAGGAACTGAACTTTGATGGGGTCATAAAACACTTGGGGGCCATCCCTAGGCTTCACAGTCACTCTGCTGCCATTGGCTGACAGGAGTAAGTCTCCTGCCCATGGGAGAGTTCATAAAAATCCATGCACAAGGACAGAGGAGAGAGACCCATGGAACATCAGCAGACACTTAATTGGACATTGACGGCATATCCCTGTATCAGAAGAACTTTGAGGGTCTCCCCTGATACATACTGAAAAGGGGTTTGCAAGGATTCAAAAAGGACATATGAACGACCATCTGAAACCCTCCAGAGAAACTAAGTATTCTTTCATCTTTTTCCCTTTCATTTGAACTGTCGTGATTATTTATATTGTTATTATTATTCTGTAGTTTTATAGTCATTTTCATTAGATTTGTATGCACTGCTTTTTACCGCTTATTAAAGATTATAAAATCTAAGTGGCCAAGTCTTCCATATTCTAAGCTGCTGAACAACGTACCTTGCCTTTGAAGAGACGTTACCAGGTAGTTAGTTAAATTGCATTTATGAATTGTAGCTGGGGGTGATTGACTGCGGTTGGTCAGTAAGTGATATCCAGTTCATCCACTGATCTGTGTGATAGTGAATTACCCGGATAGTCGGCTCGTGGACCGGGAACCCACGTGGTGGCAGTTACCGAAGTATAGTGGGGGGGTGTTAGCTGAGTGGTAATACCCCGGTCACGTGAGGTCTCTGTGTGTGCGCAGACTCCGTCACAGACCACTACGTCAGAGCTGTGGGATCCGGAGCGATCGGATCCATAGTTCGTGACAATGCGGATCTGACTTGAGGAGAAATAATCACCGGGACTAAGTTGGCAACGCAGGTGCAAGTCGGAGGAGAGATGAAAAGGTATGTCATACCCACTATTGGCTAACAAAGCAAGACTGGGGCAAGTTTATAGGATATCACTTATGTCCAGATGACAGGGATGTCCGGGTTGCCTGGAAACTGGTGAGGTGGTACTCTCCTCCCCTTAAATGCCGTTCACAAGAGACACTCAGGTTCACAGCTCCTTACCCCTGAGGATGCTGTGTATTCAGTGAAACATGTCGGGGGAGCCATTTGATCAATTTTAGTGTTAGAAGGCACTTAGCTGTTAGGTTCAGCAGGACGCACTGCAGGAGTCTCGGATATACCGATTCAGGCAGGACTCTAGAAATAGAGGTAGAAAATAGGACATGAGACGTAAGTAGCGAAAAAACGATCAAGCTGATAGAAAGAGGCAGTTGATATGTGTAATAGGTAGTCAAAGAAATTAGAAGTCCATAAGTTACAAAAGGACACAATTAATTTTCCCTTTGAAACAATGTATGATAATATTTTACTCTAAAGATACAAATGGCTACTAACTGAAATTGTGAAATGGCATGAATACTAATACCTTCACTAGAGTATAGTGAAGAACTCCAGTACTAACAGATATAATAATAATAATAATAATAATAATAATAATAATAATAATAATAATAATAATAATAATATATAGAAGGTAACTAAGTGCAATCTGAGTCTTTTTAATATCACAATATCATATATTTTTTCCGTATGATGTCATTTTAAAGAAAGAACAATAAAAGTTAATTTGTATTTGTAAATTGGCCAAAAATAGAATTGTGATAGCTTATGGCTATTGGAAACGAAAATGTTATAAGTTTAGCCACTGATGCATCAATCATTGGTGATGAATCCCATTTATTTATTTCATTGTCATTGAAGGGGTACATTTTCTTAAGAACCGTAGGAAATATAGCTCTTTTGTCAGGAGTATTGCATTCATTTATAATCAAATTATATATATTTTCATGAATGGGAAATTATTTCTTTCACCTAGTCCTCCATAGTATCCTGAATAAACCTGTCCTTTTTAACTTCCTCAATTTCCATTGTGTTTCGTATAGGGCAGGGATGCTCAACCTGCGGCCCTCCAGCTGTTGTAAAACTACAATTCCCATGATTCTCTTCTGTAGGATGATAGCTGTAGGCTGTCAGGGAATCATGGGAGTTGTAGTTTTGCAACAGCTAGAGGGCCGCAGGTTGAGCATGCCTGGTATAGGGTATATTGCGTCTCGTATTAACAGATGTAAGTCATCTGTAGAAAAGATATGCTGTCCCAGCATTTATTTCTTCCATTTAGATAAATGGCTGTTTGTGTTATTATATCATTACCGTGATATGTAATGCTGCCACCCTGTGGTCAGTCTTGTTATAAGTTTCCTGAAATGTATTATGTAAATTCCATTGCCTTTGCTCTCTGTTCTACTCCTCCCTTTCTGTGACATCATATCCTGGGCTCTGTTCCTGTGTCTTCCTTTCCTGCAGCAGACTCAGGAAAGTGAGAGCATTTCTTGTGCTTTGCTCAAGGTAAACTCAATAAATTACCAAAGCATCTCCATTGTATTCTCCTCACAGGATTTTCACATACAAATGGTACCACGACCTATCGATATTAGTGAGTTCAGCTATCTACCATTGCTTGTACAGAGATTACCACTCACAAGTCAGAGACTTCTCTAACGTACGTCTGTGGCAGAATAGTCAGAACGAAAGCTAAATCTATAGTCTTTGCATGTCTACACGGAGTCTGCAAGCAAGTATGCTTATAGCTGTCCGCCATATTACATGAACGGGGCTTCATAAGCACAATGAGTAAGCTGAAATTCTTTCTTAAAGAGACAGTACCACTTAAACAGGAATAATATGTCCACAAGAGGCTTTGTGGATTTCTCAGTCACTGAACATACGAAAACTCACCCTGCTCATAAGAGTCCATTTTCACTGAAGAACAAACAGTACGATCTAAACATGTTATCAAACACAAAAGATTACAGAGAACTTTTAGGCAACCAAAGAGGAGTTCAGTGACAATTTGGATGATTTATGGCAAAGTACTGAACGCTATATAGCAGCTCTTTCGCGCTGTAGCAATGATGCACCAAAGTTGGCCACAGCGTTGAATCATTTAACGCCTATGTCCTCTATCAGCGACTGTCTACAAAGTACCTTACTTTCCTGAGCGACTCCGATTTTGATGATGCCTCAAAAGAGTTGAGACAGAAAGAATCTCCTCCAAGAGAAGGATGCCTTCATACAAGACACTAAAAGTAAGGCAGGACTCCGCATCGCACACTTGCAAGAAGTGAGATCCCATCGATCAACTTCAACCAAATATACGCTTTCATCTTCCAAAACCTCTTGTTCCGGAAGGTTGGCGTTGCATGACAAGCTTATAGAGATCCGAGCAGAATCAGAGGAAGCTAGTGTAAGAAGTTCCTTTGCTAAGAATGAGGCTGAGATCACAAAGAGAGCAGAAATGGAGGCTGAGATCGCAAAGATGGAGGCAGAAATAGAGGCAGAAATGGCAGAGAAGAAAGCAAAAGGAGGCAGAAATGGCAGAGGAAGAGGCAGAAATGGCAAAGAAGAAAGCAGAAATGGAGCAGTTGGAGTCAGGGACAGAAGCCCAACTAAAAATTCTCCAAAGAGAAAGGGAAGAAGCAGCTACCTTAGCTAAACTGAACTTCTTCGAGCAAGCATTATGGCAAGGTACTGACCTAGACTGTTTCATCCCAGGAGAAGTGGAAAACCCGTCAGATATGTGTTAAGGCAGTCATGACCTGCTCCTCCTGCTAAATCGCATGTACCAACGCCACTTCTAAATCACCAACTGGGTAAACGTACAGAATGCCAGATATCTTCATCCACCAATAACAAGGTAATTTCTAGTGCAGAGCCAACTGATCCTCCAGAGACTAAACTATAGCTTAAGGCCTCATGCACACAACAGTAGTTTTTTTGTGCCCGCAAATTGTGCTTCCGCCCCAAAAAACTGATGCGGCATCCTTTTTTTGGGAGGATCCGTTTTTTTCCCACAGATACCTTGTAATAAATGCCTATCCTTGTCCGCAAATGTGAAAAAAGTAGGACATGCACAATTTTTTTTGCTGAAGGGAAACACTGACAATGGATGCGGAACACAAACAGATGAATTATCAGCATTTTTTGCTGACTGATTGAAATGAATGGGTCCCCATCCTATCTGCAAAAAAAAATAAAAAAATGGAACGGAGGCCGAGAAAAACAACATGAGGCCTAATCCTTATGCAACATCATTCTCTCCTGATCAATCTAAGCCTTATGTGCCAGAGCCCCTACATGCCCCAGAGACACCACGATGCAATCCAGCAACAAGGAATGTAAGATCAGACATGTCGGACTTTGCCAGATACATTAGCCTCTCAAAGTATGATGACCATGCTGAAAACTACAGAGACTGGAAATCTACCTTTTAAAGCAATAATCAGCAACCTTAACCTCATTGCCAAGTAAGAACTTGACTTGCTTCTCAACTGGTTAGGCCCAGAATCTGCACAACATGTAAAGACATTAAGAGCAGTTCATGCAGGCCACTCAGAGGAAGGTCTCGCTGCAGCATGGGAGAGAGACTTGAACAGACCTATGGCAGTTCTGAAGCTATAGAAAGCACCTTATTCAAGAGACTTCAAGCCTTCCCAAAGATAACTGGCAAGGACAATCGCAAGCTCCAGGATCTGGGCGACCTATTAAAGGAATTAGAATTGGCTAAAATGGATCCACATCTGCCAGGACTGAGTTACCTTGATACTGCTCATGGTGTCAATCCAATTGTTTTGAAATTACCACACGGCATCATTGACCAAACTCGGAAGAATGATCCCAGCTTTGACTTCACAGAATCCACTCTACTTGCTTCATCCTCATGCTCAAGGTATGACAACACAACAAGTAAACGTAGAAACTTAAGGGGAACAGTATCCATTAGAAAAACAAACGTCCCACTTATTACAACCTCCTACTAGGAAGGACACCCCCTAAATTCTTTGAGATCTTTGGCATAACAGGAAAAGCAACACCATACACCCTAAACACTTGTTCTGGTCGTGTAGAGACGTATGGCAGAAGGTCCACTGGATACCTTATCTCCTCCATTAAAGGGAACGTTCATATACCTTTGCCAAAGTTAATTGAATGCGACCAGATACCTGATAAAAGAGATGAAATTCCTACTCCAGAAGCTGCATACCATTATTCCCACCTGAAAGATCTAGCTAGTGAGATTCCTCCTATGGACATGAATGCTAACATCCTACTCTTGCTCGGGATTGACATTCTGAGAATACATAAGGTGCGGCAACAATGCAACGGTCCTAACAACACCCCGTATGCACAGAGACTCGACTTAGGCTGGGTGATTGTGGGCAATGTACAGGTCCTTCTCAAAAAATTAGCATATTGTGATAAAGTTCATTATTTTCTGTAATGTACTGATAAACATTAGACTTTCATATATTTTAGATTCATTACACACCAACTGAAGTAGTTCAAGCCTTTTATTGTTTTAATATTGATGATTTTGGCATTCTGCTCATGAAAACCCCAAATTCCTATCTCAAAAAATTAGCATATCATGAAAAGGTTCTCTAAACGAGCTATTAACCTAATCATCTGAATCAACTAATTAACTCTAAACACCTGCAAAAGATTCCTGAGGCTTTTAAAAACTCCCAGCCTGGTTCATTACTCAAAACCGCAATCATGGGTAAGACTGCCGACCTGACTGCTATCCAGAAGGCCATCATTGACACCCTCAAGCAAGAGGGTAAGACACAGAAAGAAATTTCTGAACAAATAGGCTGTTCCCAGAGTGCTGTATCAAGGCACCTCAGTGGGAAGTCTGTGGGAAGGAAAAAGTGTGGCAGAAAACGCTGCACAACGAGAAGAGGTGACCGGACCCTGAGGAAGATTGTGGAGAAGGACCGATTCCAGACCTTGGGGGACCTGCGGAAGCAGTGGACTGAGTTTGGAGTAGAAACATCCAGAGCCACCGTGTACAGGCGTGTGCAGGAAATGGGCTACAGGTGCCACATTCCCCAGAAACAGCGGCAGAAGCGCCTGACCTGGGCTACAGAGAAGCAGCACTGGACTGTTGCTCAGTGGTCCAAAGTACTTTTTTCAGATGAAAGCAAATTTTGCATGTCATTCGGAAATCAAGGTGCCAGAGTCTGGAGGAAGACTGGGGAGAGGGAAATGCCAAAATGCCTGAAGTCCAGTGTCAAGTACCCACAGTCAGTGATGGTCTGGGGTGCCATGTCAGCTGCTGGTGTTGGTCCACTGTGTTTTATCAAGGGTAGGGTCAATGCAGCTAGCTATCAGGAGATTTTGGAGCACTTCATGCTTCCATCTGCTGAAAAGCTTTATGGAGATGAAGATTTCCTTTTTCAGCACGACCTGGCACCTGCTCACAGTGCCAAAACCACTGGTAAATGGTTTACTGACCATGGTATTACTGTGCTCAATTGGCCTGCCAACTCTCCTGACCTGAACCCCATAGAGAATCTGTGGGATATTGGGAAGAGAAAGTTGAGAGACGCAATACCCAACACTCTGGATGAGCTTAAGGCCGCTATCGAAGCATCCTGGGCCTCCATAACACCTCAGCAGTGCCACAGGCTGATTGCCTCCATGCCACGCCGCATTGAAGCAGTCATTTCTGCAAAAGGATTCCCGACCAAGTATTGAGTGCATAACTGAACATCATTATTTGAAGGTTGACTTTTTTTGTATTAAAAACACTTTTCTTTTATTGGCCGGATGAAATATGCAAATTTTTTGAGATAGGAATTTTGGGTTTTCATGAGCTGTATGCCAAAATCATCAATATTAAAACAATAAAAGGCTTGAACTACTTCAGTTGTGTGTAATGAATCTAAAATATATAAAAGTCTAATGTTTATCAGTACATTACAGAAAATAATGAACTTTATCACAATATGCAAATTTTTTGAGAAGGACCTGTATGTATAAATAAGAGCTACAAACCATCTCAAGTGAACTCCTTCAAAATGTTTGTGCTAAAAAATGGTCACACAACTCACGTTAAGCCATGTGTTCATCATTACGAGGTAAAGGAAAAGCTTTCTAACCTCCTTAAGGCACCAGACATCATTCCTACCCTTTATGACAACATAGGAAGATCAGTGTTTTGTACAACACCAGAAGACAACAGATTGGCCTTGTCCATGGATGACAAAGATTATTAAAATAATGGACAATGGATTCTTCAAAGATGCAACTAACCACTGGGTTGCACCTTTACCTTTCCGTGCTGTAAGAGCCAGACTTCCTGACAACCGGGACTATCCAGATTAATCTCCTTGCAACGTACGTTAAGAAACAAACCTGAAATAAAAAAAATCATTTTGTGGCCTTCATGGAAAAGATATTTCACAATCACCACGGTTCCACCTTTGCAAGAGCAAGAAGAATGCTAGTACCTTCCCTCCTTTGGAGTATAACACCCACAGAAACCAAACCAGATAAGATTGGTATTTGACTCAAGTCTCAAACATAATGGCGTATCTCTGAACGATGTCCTTCTCACCGGTCCAAACCTGACCAATAATCTGGTAGGACTACTTATGAGATTCAGAAAGGAGCCAGTTACCATTACTGCAGACATTGAACAAATGTTCCACTGCTTTATCGTATGGCAAGACCACAGAAATTATCTAATTTTTTTTGGCACAGAGACAATGACACCAACAAGAAATTGGTTGAATACCGCATGAAGGTGCATGTGTTCGGTAACAGTCCTTCACCTGTTGTTGCTAGATATAGCCTACGTAGGGCTGCCTCTGATGGTGAGTCAGAGTTTGGGAAAGATGCCCGAAACTTTGTTGAAGGAGACTTCTACATGGACGACGTACTCAAATCTTTCCCCACAGTGGAGGAAGCCATAGATCTGCTCAAAGAACACAAGGTATTCTTTCAAAATTTTTTCTGAGTTTACATAAAGTCACCTTTAACAGTGCTTCTGCAATGAAAGCCTTCCAGCCCAGTGATCATGCCACAGAATTCAGAGACTTGAATCTAGGGATAGACAATCCACCAGACTCCCTTGGGTTTCAAGTTAGCTGTGCAGATAAACCATTTACTAAACAGGGAGTTCTCTCAGTGGTGAACAGCCTATATGATCCCCTGGGATTTTTCGCACCTTTGACTGTACAAGGCAAATTCCTGTTAAGACAGCTTTCAGAGTCTATTTCCGACTGGGATGCTCCACTGCCCTCTGACAAACAGCAAAAGTGGGAGCTTTGGAAGGAATGCCTACATGCATTAGACGGGATTCACATACCACGATGCTACACTCCAACATCCCTAATGATGTCCCGAACTATCCGCCGGCGAACAGTTCACGGCAAGCATGTCTTGTTCGCCGCGGCGGGCGAACATATGCAATGTTCGGTCCGCCCCTATACATCATCATTGAGCAAACTTTGACCCTGTACCTCACAGTCATCAGACACATTCCAGCCAATCAGCAGCAGACCCTCCCTCCCAGACACTCCCACCTCCTGGACACTATCCATTTTAGATTCATTCGGAAGCTGCATTCTTAGTGAGAGGAGGGACAGTGTAGCTGCTGATGATTTAATAGGGAAATCGATAGCTAGGGCAGTGTTCTGTGTCCACAGACTCATCTGCTGTAAGGACAGCATCCTGACAGCACCCCGAAAAGCCCTTTTTAGGACTGGTACATCAGTCTGCTTTATATATATATATATATATATATTGCAGTTCCCTGCCCGTGTGTGAGAGGCTGCAGGCCCACAGACTGTACTGTGTGCACACCACTCATAGGGTGTCACAGTACCTTGCAGATAAAAAAGTCAATTTATTATATTTTTTTTATATAATTGCAGTTGCCAGACAGTGAGAGGCTCACAGACTGTACTGTGCGCACACCATTCATTCAGGTTGTCACAATACCTTGCATATAAACTAAAGTCAATTTTTCTCTGTGATATAATCGCAGTTGCAAGCCAGTGAGTGTCTGGCCGACACAGACTGTACTGTGGCCACTGTCCAGGCCACCACTCATACCATTACAGGGTGTCACAATACCTTGCAGATAAACTAAAGTCAATTTATTTTTTCTCTGTGATATAATCGCACTTGCAAGGTAGTGTGTGTCAGGCCCACACAGACTGTACTGTGCCCACTGCCCACCACTTATATAGGGTGGCACAGTACCTTGCACGCATAGTACCACTTATCTAAAAAAAAAAAAAAAAAAAAAAAGACAGGCAGAGGCAGGCCACCCCGCAGGGGCCGTCGTGGTCGTAGTGCTGTGATTTCCAATGGCCCTGGAATAATGCCCAGTGTTCAGAGGCCACGTACCCTGAACCCGAAAAATTCTGAGGACATAGTTGACTGGCTTACACAGGACACCCAATCTTAAACAGCTTCTGCTAAGAACCTTGACGCACCATCCTCCTCCAGCTCAGCTTTGGTCACCTGCTCTCAAGTTACCACTCTCCCGCCGCCGCCACCACCACCACCACCGCCACCACAGCCGCTTCACTTGATCCGTCAGAGGAGTTATTTACACATCAGTTGGATGAAATTAGTGATGCGCAACCATTATTGCCAGAGGATGTAGATAACGGGGATATGTCTCAGTCAGGCAGGATTACACACATGGACATACAGTGTGATGATGATGATGATGATGATGTACCTGCTGCTGCTTCATTTGCTGAGGTGTCAGATACAAGTGAAGTGGTTGATGATGACGATGTGTCCGTGGATGCCACGTGGGTGCCTGCTCGAAGAGAATAAGAAGAGGGGGAAAGTTCAGAAGGGGAGACAGAGAGAAGGAGGAGACAAGTTGGAAGCAGGGAGAGGTTGTCGCAAGGAGCTAGTGGCACAGTCAGACAGCATGTATCGGCACCCGGGGTCAGCCAGACAGCACGCCAATCAGCGCATGCTGTTGCCACCACCAGAATGCCATCATTGCAAAGCTCAGCAGTGTGGCATTTTTTTGTGTGTGTCTGCCTCTGATAACAGCAATGCCATTTGCAACCTGTGCCAAAAGAAACTGAGTCGTGGGAAGTCCAACACCCACCTCGGTACAACTGCTTTGCGAAGGCACATGATCTCACATCACCACCGCCAATGGGATCAACACGAGTACAAGCAGCACACAAACTCAAAGCCACCATCCTACTCCTGGTCCAGCATCTTCAGCCACGTCAACCACTGCTGTCCTCCTTGCCCCCTCTCAACCACCCGCCACTCCGCCTCTCACCTTCAGCAGTTCCATCTCATCTGCCCACAGTCAGGTGTCTGTCAAGGAAATGTTTGAGCGTAAGAAGCCAATGTCACAGAGTCACCCCCTTGCCCGGCATCTGACAGCTGGCTTGATGGAACTCTTAGCCCGCCAGCTTTTACCATACCAGCTGGTGGAGTCTGAGGCCTTCAAAAAATTTGTAGCTATTGGGACACCACAGTGGAAGGTACCCGGACGATTTTTTTTTTTTTTTTTTTTTTAAAACAGGCAATCCCAAACCTCTACTCTGTTATTGAAAAGGAAGTCATGGCATCTCTGGCATACAGTGTTGGAGCAAGGGTCCATCTGACCACTGATTCCTGGTCTGCAAAGCACGGTCAGGGCATGTATATCACGTACACTTCGCATTGGGTCAACCTGCTGACGGCTGACAAGCATGGAATGCTCTGCAGCGGAGTTGGTGACACCGCCACGACTTGCAGGCAGGCCTACTGCCACCTCCTCTACTCCATCCTCTTCGATAACCTCCTCGGCTGAGTCCTCTTCTGCTGCGGCGTCTGGCTGTACATCAACTGAATCCCCCCAGCTCCCCAGTGGCTATTCCACATCCCGGATACGACAGTGTCACGCTGTCTTGGGGTTGACTTGCCTGAAAGCAGAGAGCCACACCGGACCAGCACTCCTGTCTGCCCTGAACGCACAGGTGGATCAGTGGCTGACCCCGCACCAACTGGAGATCGGCAAAGTGGTGTGTGACAATGGAAGCAATTTGCATTGCACATGTGTTGAATCTCATCGTACAACGCTTTGTGTCTAAGTACCCAGGCTTACAGGACGTCCTCAAGTAGGCCAGGAAGGTGTGTGGCCATTTAAGGCGTTCCTACACGGACATGGCACACTTTTCCGATATTCCGCGGCGAAACAAAATGCCAGTGAGGCGCTTGATTTGCGAAAGCCCGACATGTTGGAATTCAACACTCCTAATGTTCGACCACCTGCTCCAACAAGAAAAAGCCATCAACAAGTATTTGTATGACCGGGGTGCCAGGACAGCCTCTGCGGAGCTGGGAATTTTTTTGCCACGTTACTGGACGCTCATGCGCAATGCCTGTAGGCTCATGCGTCCTTTTGAGGAGGTGACAAACCTAGTCAGTCGCACCGAAGGCACCATCAGCGACCTCATCCCATTTGTTTTCTTCCTGGAGAGTGCCCTGCAAAGAGTGCTGGATCAGGCAGTAGATGAGCGTGAAGAGGAAGAGTTGTGGTCACCATCACCACCAGAAACAGCCTTGTCATCATCGCTTGCCGGACCTGTGGCAACGCTGGAAGAGGAGTCTGAGGAAGAGGAGTGTTACGGTTACTCCCCGGCTAGCTGGGAGCTGGACCGCTTGGATAGTCTGGATCTCGGTTGAGGGAGAAAGAGAAGCCGCTTTGTCGCGATATCCAGAAGGATCCTGTAAATGTAGAACAATCCCGGTAACAATCTTTCAGCTAGGATAATCCTTTCCCCCTCCACAAATGAGTCGAGGCTGCGACTTGAAGGTTTAAGCAAGACAGAAGTTTATTGACCCGGGGTCTCCTTTTATGCAATCCTGCCCTGGAAAGGCCTACATTTACATGATTATCACAATACACAATTACATGTCTGGTACAACCCCCACGTCTCCTCCCCTCAGATAAGCACTTAACATAATTAACCCACACACAATGTTACCCAAGTTCTGGATGTACCCCAAAACCAGGGGGTACATCTTTACAGTCGGTATCCTCAGACAGTCCTGGTGTAGGGATACAACATATCCAAAATCAGACTCAGTCGGTCCAAGGGTTCGGGAATTACGGGTCCCTGAAGTCCTGATCGACTGCACAGACTTTTCAGCTGAAAATGGTTCCCCAAGCTTTGGTCCTGCGGCCGATCTCCGCTCATGCGCCAAAACCCCACGAAACCCCTGCAAAGTTTAGTCCTTCCACCGAACGGCCGGTCAGTCGGCAGCCCCAGCATGAATCTACGCTGTCATGGAGGACTCAGCGGTGCTCGCCTGTCTGCGCATCCGCCCTTAGATCCAGGCGACTGCTGGCCACCACCGCTGTTCGGGCGTAAGACGGCCGCGACCACGTGCAAGGTCCCAAAATGGCGGCTACCCATGCCCAACACAAAGGACTCGTGCCGAACCATGCGAATGGCTGAAAACAGAGCTGGGAGGCAAAATAGCACTTAATTGCACACAGTGTAACTAACAGTTTTGTAACAAGGAGTCAGAGGAGGAATGTGGCTTTGAGGAGGAGGAAGACCAACCACAGCAGGCATCCCAGGGTGCTCGTTGTTGTCACCTATATGGGACCCGTGGTGTTGTACGTGGCTGGGGGGGGGGAAGAACTGACATCAGTGAGGATGAGGAACGGGAAATGAGTACTTTGGCATCCAACCTTTTGCAAATGGGGTCTTTCATGCTGTCATGTCTGTTGAGAGACCCTCGTATAAAAAGGATGAAGGAGAACGACCTGTACTGGGTGGCCACGCTACTAGACCCCTGGTATAAGCAGAAAGTGGTGAAAATGTTACCAAATTACCGAAAGTCGGAAAGGATGCAGCAGTTCAAAACCAAACTAAAAAATATGCTTTACACAGCTTATAAGGGGGATGTCACAGCACAACGGGAATCTAACTGGGGAAGAGGTGAAAGTAATCCTCCTCCTACCACGACCATGGCGGCAAGGGCAGGATGCTTTACAGATGTGTTATTGATGGAGGACATGAGGAGCTTTTTCAGTCCTACACATCACCACAACCCTTCGGGATCCAGCCTTAGAGAACAACTCGACCGACAGGTAGCAGACTACCTTGCCTTAACTGCAGATATCGACACTCTGAGGAGCGATGAACCCCTTGACTACTGGGTGTGCAGGCTTGACCTGTGGCCTGAGCTATCCCAGTTTGCGATAGAACTTCTGGCCTGCCCCGCTTCAAGTGTCCTGTCAGAAAGGACCTTCAGTGCAGCAGGAGGCATTGTCACTGACGAGAAGTCGCCTCGGTCAAAAAAGTGTTGATTACTTCACCTTCATTAAGATGAATGAGGCATGGATCCCGAAGGGACTGACAGTGGGGGATACGTTTGACTAACAAAAGGCCTGATGACATGCCTTGGCCCCAAAATGGTCCCCACGCTGCTGTATTTAATGTCTGCATACCGGATGACTTTCGTGAATTCTCCGCCACCATTTAGGGTTTAAGCCTTAATGTTTTTGTCACCTTTCTGCCTGGAAAACATCAATTTTTCCGGCCGCTGCTACAACAGCGGCTGCAACAATACCATTGTTTTTCAGGCATGTGTACATGCCTAATTTTTCTGTCCTCTGGTGCTGCACTGTGGCTGCAAAAAATAAAAAATAAAGGCACATACAAGTGTCAATTCCCCTTCGTGAACGTTACCTTGGTTGTGGTGAAGGGGCTTGCGTATCACAATGAAGCGATCATCACCTCTATGAGTGTGTTGGCAATGTTGCCACACCCCAGATGATCAGGGCTGTCTTTAATATTGATTGGACCCTGGGCAAATTTTTTCATTTGGGCCCCCTGGATCCCGCCTTCCCACACCTTAGCATGCAATCACACCCTCCACCACAACACACACACAAAAAATCCACACATCTGGTAGAGTAAAGTGAATGACTGTAAATACTTCCAGTTCTGAAGACTCCAGCGGCTCAGGATCAGTTCTCTGGGCAGCTGGGCTCAGGCTGGAAGTGGGCACCGCTCCGCAGGAAGAAGACCAGGGCTCGGCTCACCCTAGTGTTACAGTGCACCCCAGCACCCCACAGTATAGCACCCTATAGTATACAGCACCACACAGTATGCAGTATAGCACCCCACGCTAAACAGTACCCCACAGTATATAGTAGAGCAGTATAGCAGCCCACAGTATACAACGCCTCACAGTATACAGTAGAGCAGTATAGCACCTCACCGTATACAGCACCCCAAGCTATACACGATACAGCACCCCACACTATACAGCCCCCCACACTATACAGTACAGCAGTATAGCACGCCACACTATACAGCGCCCACAGTATACAGTATACAGCCCCCCCCCCAGTATACAGTACAGCAGTATAGCACTCCACAATATACAGCACCCACAGTATACAGTTTACAGCCCCCCACACTATACAGGCCCCCCACACTATACAGCCCCCCCCCACACTATACAGGCCCCCCCCACACTATACAGGCCCCCCACACACTATACAGGCCCCAGCACACTATACAGCCCCCAGCACACTATACAGCCCCCCACAGTATACAGCACCCCACTATACAGTAGTTTACAGTATATTAGCATAACAGCCCCTGTGACCTTTTTCTGATGTAATCTTCACAAAGAAAGCTCCACAGTTAAGACAAACTTCTCCTGCAACACTCCTGTTAGGACCTGTGATGACCTCATAGCCATGTGACCAGTAATATTGCTAGGTTACTGGTCACATGGTGATGATGTCATCTAAGGTCCTACATCACAGCTCTCACAGGCAGCCTGGACTCAGTGCCGGCAGGCATGGCAGCATCCCCTGTGTAGCTGACAGCCTGACACACGGGGTAGTGGCTAGCAGGGCTCAAGAGGCAGCTGCCTTGGGCCCCCTAGGAGCAACTGGGCCCGGGGCATCTGTTCCTTTTGCCCCTTGGTAAAGACGGCCCTGAAGATCATTGTATTGGTTTTTAATACATACAAAAAAAAAATCATAATGTCTCTTAATAGTTTATTAGAAATAATGCAGACAATTTAAAAAATCCCCATCAATTCCAATGCAAAGCAAGTACAGAGCTCAGAACAAAATTATTTCAGGAAGTCATAATGGTTCGTTAATTCGACAATGGTTAATCAATTCGACAGGCGTCCCCGGATAGGGGACGTGACAGGGATTAAACTTATAGGAATAGTACTAGTTAAGACACCACTCATATAGGGTGTCACAGCACAATGCTCCGTGCACGCGCAGTGCCCCAACTTGGGAGTAAGAGGACCGACCAAGCTGCTTTTTCCATCTCCCGGTTCCTAAAATCAATTCAGTTTGGTGTATCAGAGTTTGGTCTGTCACTGTGACGGCAGTCGAATGTACCCGACCTAAATCTTTTTTTCACAAAAGGCAATCCCTGATATGGGATGTAACAGGGATTAAACTGATAGGAATAGTACTGGTTAAGACAACATTCATATAGGGTGTCACAGCACATTGCTCTGTGCACGTGCAGTGCCCCAACTTGGGAGTAAGAGATAAATCACATTTCTGCAAGGAGTTTGTCAACTTTTGACAACTGTTTGCGGTTGCCTAAAATCCATTCAATACACGTCCTGATAGGGGACGTAACAGGGATTAAACTGATGAGAATAGTACTACAGAAAATACCACTCATATCGGATGTGAGAGTAAATTGCACGGCGCAGACGCAGTGACCGTAGATTCAAACAAAGGGGAGGGAGCCAGCATTTTTTTAACCATCTCCCCGTTCGAAAAATCTATTCAATTCACCTTTCGGGGACCCTTGGTGTTGTATGTGGCTGGGTGGAGGAAGAAACCTTCAATGACATCAGCAGGATATGGCTAGCTTGGTATCCAACCTTGTGCAAATGGGGAGTTTGCGGTTGGGCAAATGGACTGTTTGCGGTTGTTTGTGGTGCATTAAAAGGGAGTTTGGTCTGTCAATGTCTGTGAAGCAGGCGTAACCCTTACACTACCTGATCGATACAACATCATACCTGATCGTATACACACACTGGACCAGCAGGATTTCCTATGTGAAATTATCTGCTTGCGAACCTATACGTTCTCGATCCACAGTATAACACTGTTCCACTCCAAGGGGACACAGAATGAAACAAAAACAGCAGACGGGACTTACAACAAACTACCTAAATCAGCATGGTGGAACACATTCGTAAACAAGGACTACCACCATCAACATCAAGAAGAACGTACAAACAGATAATAAAAACACACAACATGGACATACACAGGGAACAAACTGTGTAACAAATAGTACAGGGGTGTCAAATGTTGCCTAGCCTAGCTTGGCCACTCTGACCCCTCAGCAGCTGGTGATGCTGCCGAGAGGTAACCCCTTTATGGCCAAGCTGACTAGACCCCACTGCACAATTTGTTACCTGAATCCCATCACTGGACACATTGCAATTACTTGCACAAGGGCCATTCCTTGCAATGTGTCCTTTGGTCCCACACCTGAAGCACCTGATTGGGCTTTCTGTCTTGTGTGTTTTGCAGTGTTTCGCTATATGACCCAAGCTACCACACGCAAAACATTTGATGTTTGCCCGGCATGGCTTAGGTCCGTCCACACTGCCACCGCGCTCCCTGAATTGCTCCATCTTCAGGGAGGCACTTTTCACAATCTTACTTTTCCCCAAAGTCAGGGAAAAATCTCTGTTAGTCTGGACAGGCTTGGTCTGGTGATTTGGCCTGTCACAGACTACTCTCCCCCCTTTTTGCCCTGCATAGGGCAAAGTTTGGGGAGATTCCGACCCTGACTTTACAGGAAAAGAAAGGGCCGGCACCAACTTGGTGATGACCTGTTGCATGCCAGTCATTATCTTGGAGCTTACAGCAACCTGAGCCTTCAATTTGGCTACCGTCACATTAGTAGTGGCAGTCTGCTCCTTGAAAGCCTTGACCTCAGTATAAGACTGAGTCAACTTAGCCTCAATTTCCTCCTTCTGCCTCTGCAGCTCTACTAACTGTGACTGTATCCTAGCCACCTGCGCATCTCGGTCAACAGTAGACCGCACATTCTCCGCCAGCTGTGCCCGTAATGCCAAAACCTGGTCCGAATTACTAGCACAGCACTGGTAGTGAACGGCCGGAGGAATTGTCTCCGTTGACTGAGACACCAGCGCCACTTCCTTTGGCTTACAGATGCTAGCCTCAAACGTATGAACGAGTTTGGCTAGCATTTAAAGCCGTTTGGTGGCCTTGTTCAACACCATCAGTTTGTTAACACAAAGCTTGTCAAAACTACAAGCCTGCGCTAACAAATCGGACCACAGCATTTCTGCTGTCTTGTATGTGGTGGGGAGGATGGGGTTAAATGTGCTGTTTTTGGCTAAGTGTTGGAGTGTGGAGAAGTTCATACTCACATTTTTCTGAGCCTCCATCTTCTTGTTGGTGCTGTACTTTTCCGTCCCTTGCAGCTGCTTGAAAGAAGTCCTTTTCTTCCGGATCGCTTCTTCCCGACCAGCCGGACTTGTATGTACCTCCAACGAAGATGGATCTCTTTCCGTGACGTAGCCTTCTTCTCTTACCCCAGCGACAGTGACCAGTAAAGCAAATACAAAAATATTAGTACACAGATAGATTATAGATTCTCTGCAAAAGATTTTGTTTCATTTCTGGTACTCTAAGGGAAGTATCGCTTCTCCTGTCTGAATTATCGGGTCCTAGACGCTCAGACACACTGCTGACTGCGTCTCTCCTGCCCGCTAATTCACAGTACCAGCGACCCTCAGCCTCAAGACCAAAAATAAACGCAAAATCCACGCAGTGGGCCTGGCTCGCTAATGTGAAGGGGGGAATATTAATCACCAATATTATGCGAATATCGATAATTAATATTCCTAAATAGGAGGAGCCGTCTAGTGATGACTCTGCCTATTTATACCTTTATATAACAATAACACAATACTTTCGATATACTTTACACTAATCACTATGCTAGCTGCATGCGCCTAACTCACTACCGCTAAGGCTGAGTTCACACCAGCGTTCAGCCTTTCCGTTCTCCTGCTCCGTTATAGGAGCAGGAGAACGGAAAGGACGGATCGGGCACATAACTGAGACGAGCGGAGCCTACGGACCCCATAGACTATAATGGAGTCCGTTAGGTTTACGCTCAGAAAATGATTTTGGAGCGGAGACAAAAGTACTGCATGCAGGACTTTTGTCTCCGCTCCAAAATCATTTTCTGAGCGTAAACCTAACGGACCCCATTATAGTCTATGGGGTCCGTAGGCTCCGCTCGGCTCAGTTATGTGCCCGATCCGTCCTTTCCGTTCTACTGCTCCTATAACGGAGCAGGAGAACGAAAAGGCTGAACGCTGATGTGAACGAGGCCTAACAAGTACACGCTACAAAAAGGGTACAAATAACGGTATTTATTAACACCTGACGCACACGATATACAGTAAATACACAGCCTAAACTACACTACACGTTCCCAAATTCCACCCATAAACTAACTATACAGTTCACACATACAAGTATCTTAACAGCCCACCCCACCTGACTATATACTATCCCTATGGGGTACGACGAGGGTTAACGGTGGTCTTACAGGGGTGTAAGCCGACCACAAACACAAAGGGTTTACAATGGGGATCAGGGCTGTACAGCAATGCAGGGGTTAATACCCTGCAAGTGTACAGTGAGGGGGGTGTGTGTGGCAGGGATGCAGGGGTTGCCTCCAGGGGTTAATATCAGGGTAGGGAAAGGGTAAATCAGGGGCACAGCAATTGATCAGGGGCACAGCAATGGATCAGGGGCACAGAAGGGTTAAGGGTAATCAGAGGCAGGGACCAGGGTCCATCAGAGGTTCACAGTACACACAGGGACCAGGGTCCATCAGGGGTTAACAAGGGGATAGCAGTAGGGGGTCAGGGAGTGGGATAGTGGTAGGGATCAGGGGTATCTCGTTGGTGGGATAGGGGATAATAAAGGGGTGATACTTATAGTATGTTGCTCGTTCGTCCAGGGGTCTGCTCGTTCGTCCAGGGGGTCTGCTCCTTTAAGGTGGGGGCGACACGGCTCTTCTGTGAGCGCCGATTGCGCTCTCCTTTCAGGAGGTATAAGTTAAATCCACGGCACTCCGAAAGTGCCGTGCATTTAACTTATACTGTCTAAGGGCTCTTTCACATCTGCGTTATAGTCTTCCGGCATAGAGTTCCGTCGTCGGGGCTCTATGCCGGAAGAATACTGATCAGGATTTTCCTAATGCATTCTGAATGGACAGTCCGTCCTTCAGGATGCATCAGGATGTCTTCCGTTCCGGAACGGAACGTTTTTTGGCCGCAGCAAATAGCGCAGCATGCTGCGCTTTTTGCTCCGGCCAAAAATCCGGAACACTTGCCGCAAGGCAGGATCCGGAATGAATGCCCATTGAAAGGCATTGATCCGGATCCGGCCTTAAGCTAAACGTCGTTTCGGCGCATTGCCGGATGCGACGTTTAGCTTTTTCTCAATGGTTACCATGGCTGCCGGGACGCTAAAGTCCCGGCAGCCATGGTAAAGTGCAGTGGGGAGCGGGGAGCAGCATACTTACCGTCCGTGCGGCTCCCGGGGCGCTCCAGAGTGACGTCAGGGCGCCCCAAGCGCATGGATCACGTGATCGCATGGACACGTCATCCATGCGCATGGGGCGCTCTGACGTCATTCTGGAGCGCCCCGGGAGCCGCACGGATGGTAAGTATGCTGCTCCCCCGCTCCCCACTACTACTATGGCAACCAGGACTTTAATAGCGTCCTGGGTGCCATAGTAACACTGAAAGCATTTTGAAGACGGATCCGTCTTCAAATGCTTTCAGTACACTTGCGTTTTTCCGGATCCGGAGTGTAATTCCGGCAAGTGGAGTACACGCCGGATCCGGACAACGCAAGTGTGAAAGAGGCCTAAACCACTCTCACAGGCACCCACACTGGATCCAAGGTGTGCAGAGTACAAAATTATCTAACCTCCTATCAGGAGGGGCTGTCCAGAAGGGGTCCCGATCCTCTTCCTAAGGTGGGGGCCCTGACCCTAACTAACCTGAGTGCCGGGGCCGCCGGATATTTATCCCCGGCGGCCCGCACTCCCGCGCCGCCCACCACTGATCCAGAGATTCGCCCTGAAGTTAGTACCCTTGTCACCAAGTCTGAAAGGAGGTCTGACTCGGGCTGTCATCGCTTTGAACGCTTCTCCAGATTGTTAAAGCTTGTTCACACACTTGCAAGGTTCCAGTATTCTCATTGAACATCATATGGACATTCATGTTTGCATATAGTGTGAACTGTCCCAGCATTTATTTATTCCATTTAGATAAATAGCTGTTTGTTATTATATCATTACCATGTTATGTAATGCTGCCACCCTGTGGTCAGTCTTGTTATAGGTTTCCTGAAATGTGCTGTATTATGTAAATTACAACATTGCCTTTGCTCTCTGTTCTACTCCTTTTTTATGACATGACATCCTGGACTCTTTTCCTATGTCTTCCTTTTCTGCAGCAGACTCAGAGCTGGTGAGAACATTTTGTTTTGACCTCTAATGTCCTCTGGTATCCTCTAATTTCCTCTATGTGCTTTGCTCAAGGTAAACTCAATAAATTACCAAAGCATCTCCATTGTATTCTCCTCACTGGATTTTCACATACAAATGGTACCACGACCTAGGGATATTAGTGAGTTCAGCTATCTACCATTGCTTGTACAGAGATTACCACTCACAACCAGTCAGAGACAATTGCTCCCTTGTTTTCCTCCTGGACTTTTTCATAGAGAGGGAGGCAGTAAGGCCACTTTCACACTAGCGTTTTAGCTTTCTGTTTGTGAGATCTGTCATGGGCTCTCACAAGTGGTCCAAAACAGATCAGTTTTTCCCTAATGCGTTCTGAATGGAAAAGGATCTGCTCAGAATGCAGCAGTTTGCCTCCGTTCAGTCACCATTCCACTCTGGAGGCAGACACCAAAACGCTGCCTATAGCATTTTTCTGTCTATCCTGGGATGCGGAGCAAGATGGATCCATCCTGACACACAATGTAAGTCAATGGGGACGGATCCGTTTTCTCTGACAATAGAAAATGGATCCGTCTCCCATTGACTTTCAATGGAGTTCATGACGGAACTGTCTTGGCTGTATAAGACATAATACAACCGGATCTGTTCATGAGAGATGCATGCTGTTGTATTATTGTAATGGAAGCGTTTTTGCAGACCCATGATGGATCCACAAAAAACGCTGGTGTAAAAGTGGCCTAAGGTGGACCTAGCGGACTGGTTCTTCTCCTTTCCATAGATCTAATGTCATTTATAAACATTGAGGTTTCTTCCTGCAAAATTTGTGAAGTACACGTAGGGCATGCAGGTTTTTTGTATGATGGATCCTGTTTCTTACTGCACACAGTGCATTTAGCTGAACTGCTTTTATTGTATAGGCACCACATCTTTGTCTCCCTAAAAGCTAGCCACACCAATAAGAAACAGGATTGTATTAAATGACACCCAGTTTTAAGACAAATATGAAAGAAAAAAAAAGTACACCCTGTACTGTCAGAGAAAGATGTGACTTACTGGGTTTGTGGTGTGCTCGTTGGACTGCGGTTCATATTTTGGCACCTCCTGGGATAAGCACTGCAGGAATTCCCCTTGAACACTACTCGATGTTCACCAAACAGAGGAGGAAGCTTCTCACCACTTGAGAAGCTTATATGCCACATTTTCAACGCTGTGCTCGTGGTCACCAGAAGTGACTAAATATCACTCCTGAAAGTGACCTCATGTATATGGTGCTCCCCATGTTCCATCTCGTGTTGAGTGTACCACGAGCTTTCGCTGTTAGGAACATTATCTTACCTAAATGCAGCACCAGAAATGACTCCATTTCCTGTTTGTCCCCCATAGTGCTCCTGTATGAGCCGTGCTGTGTGTGCCACCGGGATCCGCCAATTCCAGTGCCACTGATGCCGTGGGAAAGGAGAGCTTCTTATACCTGTCTGTTTGTCACAAACATTAGGCAGAGATCAGCAGGTGTGGATTGGCCATACACCTTACAGGGAAATTTCCTGGTCGGGCCAATGCCCAGGGGGCCACCTGTCATGGTGGGGAGTGGGGGTACCCCCCACTGCACGATGACTGGGGGATAAGGAAAGCAACTATGCCTGAACACAAGGATAAGGGAGCCGGTCACCTCATAATGCATCCCTATACCTAGCCCTAACTCCTCACCGTATGAGTGGACCTGGATGGCAGGACGGCTCATACCCTGGATACCTGAGACCAGGGGAGTAGCTATAGGGGGTGCATAGGTAGCAGTCGCTACCGTGCCCATGAGCCTGAGGGGCCCAAAGACCCTTGTGCAACATAAGACACTGGCATTATAGAAAGTGCATACTGGTCAATTTACACCTCTGCCTGTAGGGTAGGGGTTAGGTCAAGAATTTGGCATGAGGGGGTGCCCTTTCAATGTTTGCCTCATTAAGCAGGAAGGCTGGCTCCCCTGCCCCTTTTCAACAAGCACTGAGGGAAGGGGGGCCCCAAGCTGAACTCTTGCACTAGGGCCCATGAGCTTTTAGCTACGCTCCTGCCTGAGGCCCTGAGTCGCCCTGAGAATCCCTCACAAAGGAGCTGAGGAGAGGCGCCCTGTTCTTTCAGGACACGGAAGAACAGGAGTCTCAAAAGGCCTAGAAGCAGGGAAAGGAAAAGACCATATGCAACAATAGAATTGGCAGGTAAGAAAACAAGACAACACACCTACCTGCCGCTGACACAACGACTGGAACCCGTGAATACATATCAGAGCCCTAACACCAAACAGGACACCATACCAGCAACTCACACAGGTATCCAGCACACCAGACTCCGCTAGGACCCCTATGCCGCAAGGTGCATGGCAGCCCCAAGCGGCACTGCATACAGGCTTGTGGTTCAATAACAACACACCAAATCATAACCCCACACCAAACATACAACACATGTAAGAGAGGGAAGACATCGCTGGAGACCTCAATGTCCCACCAGGCGGCCCTCACTCTGGGAGATGGAAAATGAAGACCAGGAGCATAACTCCAACACACACCATGGCTGGAGTACCACTGACTCCTAGCCTCTAGCCACAGATAAGATGAAGCACCTAGTGACCACACCCAACAAGGTGGTTAACCCCTCCAGCACCGGACAGAGGAGGAAACAACTGAAAGGGGAAGTGTACATACCAGCATAAAAAGCTACATGTTGCCGCAGGCAACAACATGCAAGGCAACCATGTCACGGCACACACCACAAAGGCCGTGACACTGCCCCCTGCATGCTGAAACAGCAAAACGTTGCCACAGGCAACAGCAAGCGTGGCATAAGTGTCACAGCGCACACCAAAGGCCGTGACACCACCTGGGCCCTCCTCACAGCTGGCCAGTGGAAGTTTTTGGGGATGTATTTTGTGCTGCTGGTGGCAGTATTTTGTGATGGACTGTGGTATTTGGCTCTATTTGGGTGGTATAAGGTGTCACAATATGGTATTGCATGCCCTGCCTTCCATTAAACTAAGAAACTGGGGCCACTTTTAGTATTTTTTCCAGGGCCACTTTAAGTTCCCAGTCCGCCCCTGGAGACCAGCCAAAGAAGTTAGGGAGCAACGGGCTTTGCCTACTTCCTCTGCACACCCACTAAGTGACTATTCCAGGGCATCAGCCCTTACGCTTTCTCCATATTCCCCTTGAACAGGGATAAGAAAAACACTGAAAAGGAAGCGGGGAGGGGAAATTTAACCTCTCTGCATGTTTCTCCTGTCCCTGTTGGGGACAGGGTCAAATCAAGGGTGCTACTGTGGAGATCACTGGGGAAATGTATCTGCATGTAAAATATGATGTCTGATTTTCATTTTTTACATTAGTCATGGGATAACCCCATTAATCAGAAATTTGATTAACTAAATTTGACATTGTCATAGGATGGTACAAGTGAGTATGCACCATACTAGTACAGTATATAGGAAGGGCGTTAAGCATTGAAATTTGTCAGATAAATAAAATTGTTGATTCTATTGTGTCATTATAGTGCGGCATATATCATGCAGGCTTGGCTACTGGTGTCAAGGTTTGGAGCCATCTGAAGAAATTGTGGAGAGAAACATTTTGGTAAGTATACCAAATAAAATTTTAATTATTTTGGTATATAAAATTATAATGAACACTTTCATACTTGGTAGAAAAGGAAGGTTTATGTAAATAAGTATAAAAATGTACCGTCTTCCAGTGCCTTATATGTTTAAAATGGTTGTCTAGGGCAGGGAAATAAAGTTTAATAAATAACAATCATGAGTGTAAAAAAGTATATCTGATGAAAGTTGTGGAGGGAGGAGAAAAAAGTCCAACACAGTGACGCCAATCGGGGAGTCCAATTACAGTATATCAGCCAAGAGTAGCTGGCAAGATGCTTATAGGGGAGGCGTACAGAGTCTCTGATAGCTTTGGTCAGATGTGACACAGCTGCGGGGGAGGCATTACAAGAAGAAGATGATGATGCAGTTGGATAGGAAGACCCAAAGGGGCTCAACTTGGACAGTGTATAGAACAGAGCCAAAACTCTTTGGTGACATGACTAGATGAAATATGGACACAGATGGGAGTGGAGCTATTTCCTTTATGTTGTGTACTGAACATCGGGTCCAGGGGGAAGGGTAAATAAAGACTAGGAATCTTAAGAAATTCCTAATAAAGATGCAATATGCAAATGTATATCCTGCTTAAAGAGGACCTGTGACCTCTCCAGACATGTCTATTTTAGTAAATAATTGTATTCCACATGACCATTCTGGAGCATCCAAAAGCGTAAAAAGCAATCAAAAAGTTGTATGTACCCAAAAATGCCAATGAAACCGTCACTTCATCCTGCAAAAAATCCACACAAGACCATCACCAGCAAAAAATATGGCTAGACACAAAAACTATTTTTTCTTTTAAAAAATGCGTGTCTCCATTGATACACCAGCTCCAACCCCTTTGCGAACGACGCAGGGATGCGTTTGCATGTGCGCCGGAGGGGAAGACTTCATGGCTTTCGGGGACAGCTTGGCCGGGCTAGTGGCAGTATGCTGCGGCTGAGCTTGTCTTCGGTGCCTATTGCGGATTCCATTCCGGTGTCCATGTCAACGCGCTTACGCACTCTCGCAGAGCCTGTCGTGCATCGGTATTTATGTTCGAAAACGGGTTCGCAAAGGGATATGCAGTCGCGCGTACGCGCTTATTATGTGCTTCACCGACCAGCGAAGGGAATAGCACCTGGCCGCAAGTTTAAAGAAGATTAGGGGGCTGGCATTGGTCTAATTGATTAATGACTGACCAAAGCCTTGTACACAGGTGTAGGGCAGGATCATGACCCATGGGGAGTGGACACTTGGCGCCCTAGGATTTGTTAGCAGGCACATAAAAGGTAGCCTCTCAGGTCAGTCAGTGCCCACTGTTATCCTTCCTTATCCAGGTGCAGGTCAGTACTGCTAGCTACTGACTGAAGTTTGTTGGGACTCTGTCCGTTCCAGTGGGACCCAGGACCTGGGACTTTCCGTGACGCATCAGTTTACCTGGCAAGTTGCACAGAGACTTATGCATGGATCGGGGCTACTGGCTTGCCTTCATTTTTTATTTGCCTAATATTTGCCCAGTGAAGTTTACCTGGACTTTGTTTGTTTTGTTAATAAACCCCTTTGACTTCATCATCACTGATCTGTTCCGTTGGTGCCTTGCATTAAACGACATAAAAAAATAAATAAATGCTTTGTGTAAAAGTGGTAAAAAGTAAAACACATAAATAAATTAAATTGGTATATCTGTAATAAAGCACAATAAAGATAACATGTAATTTTTCCTACACGGTGTGTGCCGCAACAACAAAACCCAAAAAGCAGTGACAGAATTGCTGTCTTTAGCTGATTCCCAAAAAGTGAATTAAAAAGTTATCAAACTCTTATGTACCCCATAATTGAACCAATGATAATTACATCTCTTCCCGCAAAAAAATAAGCTATAGTGAGAGAAAAATAAACATATAGTTCTCAGAAAATGGTTATGATGCTATCCCAGAGGCTGTTCAAATACAACATGGTGCCTGTAAAACCAGTCTATCAAAACCTGCACTCCAAAAGCTCCATTCACTTTTGAACCCTGCAGTGTTCCCAAACAGTAGTTAATGTCCAGATTTATGGCATTTCCGTATCCAGTAAACCCACCTAAAACACCTGTGAGGTCAAAATGCTTGCTCCACTCCTCAATAAATACCTTGGGGGAGGACTTTCAGGAGGCGGCTCTTGCTGATGGCTGCAACTTAATTGAGCTCCTGCTCATCCGTGGCAAAAGTACCAGCTCCGTTCCAGCATACTGCGTAGAAGCTGCATTAATTAACAGGATAAGGGGTGGACAAGTGACAGCCAAGACTGGCCCCAGCTCTCCACCATCCCCAGAAGCCCCAGAGACCGCACAACAGCTCTGAGGCCTGCATCACTAGGTCCGCCATTACCACGCGGCCATAAGTGCAGAGATAGATTCCTCCCTGTTCCAGAGTCATCGCTGGGAGAACTTCGGCATACATACAGACGTGGACAAAATTGTTGGTACCCTTTGGTCAATGAAAGAAAAAGTCACAATGGTCACAGAAATAACTTTAATCTGACAAAAGTAATAATAAATTAAAATTCTATAAATGTTAACCAATGAAAGTCAGACATTGTTTTTCAACCATGCTTCAACAGAATTATGTAAAAAAATAAACTCATGAAACAGGCATGGACAAAAATGATGGTACCCCTAACTTAATATTTTGTTGCGCAACCTTTTGAGGCAATCACTGCAATCAAACGCTTCCTGTAACTGTCAATGAGACATCTGCACCTCTCAGCAGGTATTTTGGCCCACTCCTCATGAGCAAACTGCTCCAGTTGTGTCCGGTTTGAAGGGTGCCTTTTCCAGACTGCATGTTTCAGCTCCTTCCAAAGATGCTCAATAGGATTGAGGTCAGGGCTCATAGAAGGCCACTTTAGAATAGTCCAATTTTTTCCTCTTAGCCATTCTTGGGTGTTTTTAGCGGTGTGTTTTGGGTCATTGTCCTGTTGCAAGACCCATGACCTGCGACTGAGACCAAGCTTTCTGACACTGGCTAGTACATTTCTCTCTAGAATTCCTTGATAGTCTTGAGATTTCATTGTACCCTGCACAGATTCAAGACACCCTGTGCCAGACGCAGCAAAGCAGCCCCAGAACATAACAGAGCCTCCTCCATGTTTCACAGTAGGGACAGTGTTCTTTTCTTGATATGCTTCATTTTTTCGTCTGTGAACATACAGCTGATGTGCCTTGGCAAAAACTTCGATTTTTGTCTCATCTGTCCACAGGACATTCTCCCAGAAGCTTTGTGGCTTGTCAACATGTAGTTTGGCATATTCCAGTCTTGCTTTTTTATGATTCGTTTTCAACAATGGTGTCCTCCTTGGTCGTCTCCCATGTAGTCCACTTTGGCTCAAACAACGACGGATGGTGCGATCTGACACTGATGTTCCTTGAGCATGAAGTTCACCTTGAATCTCTTTAGAAGTCTTTCTAGGCTCTTTTGTTACCATTCGGATTATCCGTCTCTTAGATTTGTCATCAATTTTCCTCCTGCGGCCACGTCCAGGGAGGTTGGCTACAGTCCCATGGATCTTAAACTTATGAATAATATGTGCAACTGTACTCACAGGAACATCTAGTTGCTTGGAGATGGTCTTATAGCCTTTACCTTTAACATGCTTGTCTATAATTTTCTTTCTGATCTCTTGAGACAGCTCTTTCCTTTGCTTCCTCTGGTCCATGTCGAGTGTGGTACACACCATATCACCAAACAACACAGTGATTACCTGGAGCCATATATATAGGCCCAATGGCTGATTACAAGGTTGTAGACACCTGTGATGCTAATTAGTGGACACACCTTGAATTAACATGTCCCTTTGGTCACATTATGTTCTGTGTTTTCTAGGGGTACCATCATTTTTGTCCATGCCTGTTTCATGAGTTTATTTTTTTACATAATTCTGTTGAAGCATGGTTGAAAAACAATGTCTGACTTTCATTGGTTAACATTTATAGAATTTTAATTTATTATTACTTTTGTCAGATTAAAGTTATTTCTGTGACCATTGTGACTTTTTCTTTCATTGACCAAAGGGTACCAACAATTTTGTCCACGTCTGTACCTGACCTCCTCTGCGGTTTTGCCTAGAGTCGGGCTGCTGTTCCCTGGGAGTTCGCAGGGGCAGCATCTTCGGCCATTTCAGTATGGGAACCACGATTGACACACTGGTATTTCGCACCTTCTGCTCACCTGAAGGACTGCTGAGGAGTGGCTCTGTCATAGTAACCTGCCTTTTCAGGTTCTACATTAAGGTCAGTTATATAGACCTAGAATCAGAGACATCTGTTAAAATCCTCAAGTATCCTGGATATACATATCTCTGATCATGCCCCGGTGCTTTTTGAGTTGGCCCTATCTAATCCAATTCCGTTTTCCAAACGCTGGCAATTCCCTTCTTATCTATTCCACTCAAAGGATTTTAAATCTCTTTAATCAGGCTTCTGGATGACATATGCTTCAGATAATGAATCCCACTTAGATGACATTTAATCTGTTTTGGGTGCCATCTAGTGTTGGACTAGCATGCTCGGCCGAACACCTTTTTCACTGCGTGTGCTCGAGCGCGGTGCTCGAGTTTCCTCCCCGCACGTCTGTTGGCTGCTACGTAGCCATGTTGGTTACTGGCATGAAAGTGATTGGCTGGCCGGAACGCGTCATCAGGTGCTATATAGCACCCGATGACACGTGGTTCGGCTCACACTTAGTCAGTGGAAACCAATAGGGATTGTGCGGCGAGATGCCCATCGCCCTTAGATATATGATTCAGTCTACCCCAAGTGATATTATTCAGTTTATAACTGTTTAAATCCCTCTGAAATTTCTCCATCTGTGTATTGTCACCACCAGACATCTGAGAAGCTCTGACAGATGCCTTTCAGAACCTCCTCTTTGAGCTTCCTTTTGTTTTGCTTTCATTTTCTCATCTCGTTAGCCTCTCTCAGCTGTCATGTAGTTGCACTGATTGCATCCCTTTAAATCCCTTCCCAGACTGCTTCACTTTGCGGTTTATATTCCTTCCTGGAGTGTGTGCATGCTGATCCTACTTCTAAGTCTTCTACAGATAAGTTGTCAGGATTTGAACCCAGTAATGCTTCAGTAACTGGCTGCAGCTCTGTCTGCTGAGCCACCTTCACTTCTGACTTGTTACCTTGTCGGATCTCTTGTACTAGATACATTGCTTCCGAGTTCATTGCTGAACTCTGAACTCCTGGCTCCTCCCATGTACTTCCTTTAAAAGCCATGTCCTGGCTCTGTTTCATTGCCAGATTATTGTGCTCTCTGCCAATATCTTGCTCCTTGCTGCTTCCTGTGAAATCGACGTTATCATCCGTGTAGCGACCCGTGGCTTGTATCATCCTACTACTCTTGCTCGTGCTCCTTCACTTATCTGACATCCTCGGCTATAGACCCACGCTTGTCCTGACTTCCATCTGCTTGCTGCCTATCATCTATCTCTGCTTGTGCATTGCTGCTTCCAGCTACTGGACTCCGAGCCTGAACCTAGATCGTTACATAAGTTTTGTTCATTCATTTGTGTTTGTCTGTTTGCTGGATCCCAGGTGACCCTGACTCCCTCCGTATCAAGTGTAGGGAGCCGGTGGCCGTGTCCCCTCACTATTATAGGGTGTCCAGGTGTTATACAGTCGAGGTACGAGGATATGCGATCATCTACCATTGGGATTTTCGCATAGGCTGAGCAGTCAGGGAGAGTGCCAGGTCTGATGCAGGGCTCTCCCTTTTGTTCCTTAGCTTTGGATCCAGTCAGTCGGATATTCATTTTGTGTCTTCTAGTTTCCTGTACACCTTCCGTGACATTATAAACCGCCAAAACCGTCTTAAGCATGAATCCGGTTTCAACCTTGATTGACCGCATGCAGGGTCTTTCACTGGAGGTAGAAGATCTCCGGAAAACTGTCTCTCAGTTTGAGGTGACCGTTTCTGCTTATGTTCATGGAGTTTGCTCTGAGCCTAAAATCTCGCTTCCGGATACGTTCTCCGGGGGTAGTGAGAATTTTGTTCGTTTTAGAGAGGCTTGCAAACTCCATTTTCGCCTACTTCCCCATTCCTCTGGTGATGAGGAGCGGAGGGTGGGGATCATCATATCGCTGCTCAGGGATAACGCTCAGTCCTGGGCCTTTTTGCTGCCGGTGGGGGCACGGCCCCTCCGTTCAGTGGATGAATTCTTTTTAGCCCTGGGTCAGATATATGATGATCCGGATCATATTGCTTTGGCTGAGTCTAGACTACGTCTTTTATGCCAGGGTAAACAGTCCGCAGAGATATACTGTTCAGAATTTCGGAGATGGGAAGCTGATACTGGTTGGAATAATGCTGCACTCCGAAGTCAATTTTGCCATGGCCTTTCAGAGGGATTGAAAAATGCATTTGCCTTTCATGAGGGACCTACCTCCTTGGACTTTGCCATGTCTTGGGCTGTTTGTATTGACAGGCGTCTTAGAGAGACTCCTCCCTGTCATACTCAGTCCCAGGACAGTGCGGCGGTCTCATTCAGTGCACAGGGGTCTCAGTCGCTCTTAATCCCTTCTGAGCAAGAGCCCATGCAGCTGGGTTTGATTACCTCTGACAATAGAAGATTCAGCCCTCATGGGAAGGTTTGTTTCTGTTGTGGGGGTATAAATCATTTGGCAAATGTTTGTCCCTCTAGGAGATTCAGGCAGTTTTTTGAGAGTAATAAAGTAACAAAAAGAAAAAAATCCTCTAAAAACGTTGCATCTGTTACTATTGGCAAGGTTGATGCGGAAATTGAAGGTTTTCCGTTTGCTTGTAGTTCCCATTTTGTCCTACCTGCCAGGGTGGCGGTAGAGAGCAAGAACATTTTTTGTGAGATTTTTGTAGATAGTGGAGCAGCTGTCAATCTCATTGATAGTCAATTTGCTATAACTCATGGTTTCCAGGTATGCACTTTGGGAAAGGTTTAACCTGTTTTTGCTATTGATTCCGTTCCACTTTCTCAGAAATCGTTAAAGGGCATAGTTCACAATATCCGTTTGATTGTGAGTGATGCTCATGTTGAGGATGTGTCATGTTTCATCCTTAGCGGGTTGCCTACTCCTCTAGTGTTGGGGTTACCCTGGCTCACCAAACATAACCCCACCATTGATTGGCAAGTGAGGCAAATAAATGGTTGGAGTGACTTTTGCAGAGAGAATTGCCTCACGACATCTGTTTCTGAGGTTTCTACTAAGACTGTACCATCTTTTCTCTCTGAATTTTTGGATGTCTTCTCTGAGAGTGGTGTCCAGGACTTGCCCCCGCACAGGGAGTACGATTGCCCTATTAATCTCACCCCAGGCGCCAAGCTGCCTAAATCTCGTTTATACAATCTCTCCCAACCTGAAAGGGTCACTATGCATGCTTATATCTCTGAGAGTCTGAGAAAAGGACACATACGACCCTCGAAGTCACCTGTTGCTGCTGGCTTTTTCTTTGTTAAGAAAAAAGATGGTTCTTTAAGACCATGTCTGGATTTCAGGGAGCTGAACAGTATCACAATTTGTGACCCTTATCCGCTTCCTCTGATCCCGGACCTGTTTAACCAGATTGTTGGGGCTAAAGTTTTTTCCAAGTTGGATCTAAGAGGGGCATACAACCTGGTCAGGGTCAGAGAAGGAGACGAATGGAAGACGGCCTTCAATACCCCTGAGGGCCATTTTGAGAATTTGGTTATGCCTTTTGGTTTGATGAATGCTCCAGCCGTCTTCCAGCATTTTGTGAACAGCATTTTTTATCATTTAATGGGGAAATTTGTATTAGTGTATCTAGATGACATTTTGATTTTTTCTCCTGATTTCAAAACTCATGAGGAACACTTACGTCAGGTCTTGCTCATCCTGCGGGAGAATAAATTGTACGCTAAACTGGAAAAATGTGTGTTTGCGGTTCCAGAAATTAAATTTCTGGGGTTTCTTCTCTCCGCTTCTGGTTTTCGCATGAACCCCGAGAAGGTCCGCGCTGTGCTTGAGTGGGAGCATCCTGAGAATCAGAAGGCGCTGATGCGTTTTTTGGGCTTTGCCAATTATTACAGGAAGTTTATTTTGAATTATTCCTCTGTTGTTAAACCACTCACTGATATGACTAGAAAGGGGGTAGATTTTTCCTCCTGGTCGGTAGAGGCGCGTAAGGCCTTTTCTAATATCAAGGAGAGTTTTGCTTCCGCTCCCATCTTGGTACAACCTGATATTTCTCTACCCTTCATAGTTGAGGTTGATGCTTCTGAGGTGGGTGTGGGTGCGGTCTTGTCTCAGGGTCCCTCTCCTGCCAAATGGCGACCGTGTGCCTTTTTCTCGAAGAAACGCTCCTCCGCAGAGAGAAATTACGATGTGGGAGAAAGGGAGTTGTTGGCCATCAAGTTGGCTTTTGAGGAATGGCGCCATTGGCTAGAGGGAGCCAGACACCCTATTACCGTGTTTACTGACCATAAGAATCTGGCCTACTTGGAGTCAGCCAAGCGTCTGAACCCGAGACAGGCCAGATGGTCTTTGTTCTTTTCCAGGTTTAATTTTGTTGTCACGTTCCGCCCTGGGGTTAAGAATGTGAAGGCGGATGCCCTGTCACGTTGTTTTCCGGGAGGTGGGAATTTTGAAGACCCGGGTCCCATTTTGGCTGAAGGTGTGGTGGTCTCTGCTCTTTATCCTGAATTGGAGGCAGAGGTTCAGGTAGCCCAGTCTCCTGATCTTTGTCCTCCTGTGAGGTTGTTTGTGCCTCTCACTTTAAGACACAAGATTTTTAAGGAACACCACTATACTGTCCTTGCTGGGCACCCGGGGGCAAGAGCCACAGTGGATCTCATCGCTCAGAGATTCTGGTGGCCGGCACTTCGTAAGTCGGTTGAGGGTTTTGTGGCAGCCTGCGAGACCTGCGCTCGTGCCAAAGTCCCTCATTCACGGCAATCAGGTCCTCTCCTTGCCTTACCCATTCCTTCCCGTCCTTGGAACATCTGTCCATGGACTTCATTACGGACCTGCCTCGTTCCTCGGGGAAGACTGTGATTCTGGTGGTGGTGGACCGTTTTAGCAAAATGGTGCATTTCATCCCTCTTCCTGGCTTGCCCAATGCTAAGACGCTGGCACAGGCATTTATTGATCACATTGTCAAATTGCATGGTATTCCTTCAGACATATTCTCTGATAGGGGCACGCAGTTTGTTTCCTGATTCTGGAAGGCTTTCTGTTCTCGCTTAGGGGTTCGGTTGTCATTCTCTTCTGCTTTCCACCCGCAGTCGAATGGCCAGACAGAGCGCGTCAATCAGAATCTGGAGACATATCTGCACTGTTTTGTAGCGGAGAATCAGGAGGATTGGTGTTCTTTTTTGTCCCTTGCTGAGTTTGCTTTCAATAACCGTCGTCAGGAGTCCTCTGATAAGTCACCATTTTTTGGTGCATATGGGTTTCATCCGCAGTTTGGGACATTCTCTGGAGAGGGGTCTTCTGGTTTACCTGATGAGAACAGATTCTCCTCTTCGTTGTCATCTATTTGGCAAAAGATTCAGGATAATCTAAAGAGCATGAGTGAGAGATATAAGCGTGTGGCGGATAAGAGACGTGTGCCTGGTCCGGACCTGAATGTTGGTGATCTGGTGTGGTTGTCTACTAAGAATATCAAATTGAAGGTTCCCTCCTGGAAGTTGGGTCCTAAGTTTATTGGGCTTTACAAAATCTTGTCCGTCATCAATCCTGTTGCCTACAGTCTTGATCTTCCTCAGACTTGGAAGATCCATAATGTTTTTCATAAGTCCTTATTAAAACCTTATGTCCGACCCATTGTACCCTCGTCTTTGGCTCCTCCTCCGATTGTGGTTGATGGTAATCTTGAATTTCAGGTCTCTAGGATTGTGGATTTCCATGTTGTCCGCGGTTCTCTCCAGTACCTCGTTCATTGGGAGGGTTATGGTCCTGAGGAGAGGATGTGGGTCCCAGTGACGGACATTAAGGCCACTTGTTTCATCAGGGCTTTCCATAGGTCCCATCCTGAGAAGGTGGGCTCTGAGTGTCCAGAGTCCACTCGTAGAAGGAGGGGTACTGTCACCACCAGACATCTGAGAAGCTCTGACAGATGCCTTTCAGAACCTCCTCCTTGAGCTTCCTTTTGTTTTGCTTTCATTTTCTCATCTTGTTAGCCTCTCTCAGCTGTCATGTAGTTGCACTGATTGCATCCCTTTAAATCCCTTCCCAGACTGCTTTACTTTGCGGTTTATATTCCTTCCTGGAGTGTGTGCATGCTGATCCTACTTCTGAGTCTTCTACAGATAAGTTTTATTCATTCATTTGTGTTTGTCTGTTTGCTGGATCCCAGGTGACCCTGACTCCCTCCATATCAAGTGTAGGGAGCCGGTGGCCGTGTCCCCTCACTATTATAGGGTGTTCAGGTGTTATACAGTCGAGGTACGAGGATATGCGATCATCTACCATTGGGATTTTCGCATAGGCTGAGCAGTCAGGGAGAGTGCCAGGTCTGATGCAGGGCTCTCCCTTTTGTTCCTTAGTTTTGGATCCAGTCAGTTAGATATTCATTTTGTGTCTTCTAGTTTCCTGTACACCTTCCATGACATGTATTTGGTGAAGCTCCTGCAGTGTAGAAAGGGACTTTGTAAACATCGGTGGTGTGTTACACCTTTCAGCCAGGTCATAAACCAGCTAGGGACACAACCATTGTCGTAAGTAGTATTATATTCTACATGGATCTCTGCAATGGACTGGTTCCTGCGTCGCTGGTCATGGGTTAATACTTGCAATGTGGCTATGTACATATATTCTACACCTGCATTGTGCGTGTGGGGAACGGCCTCTGTATATCCGGCTAAGTTCCCAGTTTGGAGCTCATCGCTAGCTGAACAGGTCTGTACATAGCACAGTATTGTGGATACAGTACCTGTGGTTGCTAGTAGGGATGAGCGAACCCGAACTGTATAGTTCGGGTTCGTACCGAATTTTGGGGTGTCCGTGACACGGACCCGAACCCGAATATTTTCGTAAAAGTTCGGGTTCGGGGTTCGGTGCTTTCTTGGCGCTTTTTGAAAGGCTGCAAAGCAGCCAATCAACAAGCGTCTAACTCTGTGCCCTTAGAGGCCATCACAGCCATGCCTACTATTGGCATGGCTATGATTGGCCAGTACAGCATGTGACCCAGCCTCTATTTAAGCTGGAGTCACGTAGCGCTGCACGTCACTCTGCTCTAATCAGTGTAGGGAGAGGATGCAGCTGCTGCTGTTAGGGCGAGATTAGGCAGGGATTTACTCAGCAAAAACACTTAATGAAGTGATCGATCTACAGCTGTGAATCATTCAACTGCTGCTATTTAATTGTTCACTGTTTTTAGGCTGCCCAGAGCGTTTTTCTGTCACTTTTTTCTGGGGTGATCGGCGGCCATTTTGTGTCTTGTGGTGCGCCAGCACAAGCTGCCACCAAATACATTTAACCATCAATAGTGTGTTTTTTTTTTTTTGCTATATCCTACATCAGGTGCTTGGCTGTGCTTGCTATTTTATCGAGGGGTGAAATACAATTGCCAAAATAGCAGTACCCTAAATCTGGTGTTTCAGCTGTGGCTAGCCAATTGTAATACTGTCTGCTGTCTGGCAAAGGATATATTTTTGTTCTGGGTTGAAATACAATTCCCAACTTAGCAATTCCCTAAATCAGTGGTTTCTGCTGTATCAGGCCAAGTTTAAATCTATCCATAAAAGGGTATATTAGATTGAAGGTGCGGATAGGGTCATCCTCAATAACTTTACACGCTACCGTGCATTTCCAAGTCTAATTCTGTCCGTAAATGTATACCTGTCATCCAGCGCCTAAATAATAGGCCTACAATTTATACTCAGCTAAATCTGTGGTTATTGCTGTGGCTGGTCAATTTATTTAGTGTCCGCCAAAGCACAGTTTTTGTTCTGGGTTGAAATACAATTCCCAACTTAGCAATTCCCTAAATCAGTGGTTTCTGCTGTATCCGGCCAACATTAAATCTATCCATAAAAGGGTATATTAGATTGAAGGTGCTGATAGGGTCATCCTCAACAACTTCCCACGCTACCATGCATTTCCAAGTCTAATTCTGTCCGTAAACGTATACCTGTCATCCAGGGACTAAATAATAGGCCTACAATTTATATTCAGCTAAATCTGTGGTTATTGCTGTGGCTGGTCACGTCCTGGCGCTGCTCGCCTGTCTGCGCTACAGCGTAACTTCGGCCTTCCCGCTCACCACCTCATATGCGACGTGCCCACCAGGTGGAACTCCACCTTGCACATGCTGGACAGACTGTGCGAGCAGCAGCAGGCCATAGTGGAGTTTTATCTGCAGTATGCACGGGTCAGTCGCACTGCGGAACAGCACCACTTCACCACCAATGACTGGGCCTCCATGCGAGACCTGTGTGCCCTGTTGCGCTGTTTCGAGTACTCCACCAACATGGCCAGTGGCGATGACGCCGTTATCAGCGTTACAATACCACTTCTATGTCTCCTTGAGTAAACACTTAGGGAGATGATGGAAGAGGAGGTGGCCCAGGAGGAGGAGGAGGAGGAGGAGGAGGAAGATGGGTCATTTTTAGCACTTTCAGGCTAGTCTCTTAGAAGTGACTTAGAGGGAGTTTTTTTGCAACAGCAGAGGCCAGGTACAAATGTGGCCAGCCAGGGCCCATTACTGGAGGACGAGGAGGACGAGGATGAGGTGGAGGAGGATGAGGATGAAGCATGTTCACAGCGGGGTGGCACCCAACGCAGCTCGAGCCCATCACTGGTGCGTGGCTGGGGGAAACGCAGGACGATGATGATACACCTCCCACAGAGGACAGCTTGTCCTTACCTCTGGGCAGCCTGGCACACATGAGCGACTACATGCTGCAGTGCCTGCGCAATGACAGCAGAGTTGCCCACATTTTAACGTGTGCGAACTACTGGGTTGCCACCCTGCTGGATCCACGGTACAAAGACAATGTGCCCACCTTACTCCCTGCACTGGAGCGTGATAGGAAGATGCGCGAGTACAAGCGCACATTGGTAGACGCGCTACTGAGAGCATTCCCAAATGTCATAGGGGAACAAGTGGAAGCCCAAGGCGAAGGCAGAGGAGGAGCAAGAGGTCGCCAACGTAGCTGTGTCACGGTCAGCTCCTCTGAGGGCAGGGTTAGCATGGCAGAGATGTGGAAAAGTTTTGTCAACACGCCACAGCTAACTGCACCACCACCTGATACGGAATGTGTTAGCAGGAGGCAACATTTCACTAACATGGTGAAACAGTACGTGTGCACACCCCTCCAAGTACTGACTGATGGTTCGGCCCCATTCAACTTCTGGGTCTCCAAATTGTCCACGTGGCCAGAGGTAGCCTTTTATGCCTTGGAGGTGCTGGCCTGCCCGGCGGCCAACGTTTTGTCTGAACGTGTATTCAGCACGGCAGGGGGCGTCATTACAGACAAACGCAGCCGCCTGTCTACAGCCAATGTGGACAAGCTGACGTTCATAAAAATGAACCAGGCATGGATCCCACAGGACCTGTCCATCCCTTGTGCAGATTAGACATTTATAACTACCTCCCCTTAACCATATATTATTGTACTCCAGGGCACTTCCTCATTCAATCCTCTTTTTATTTTCATTTTACCATTATATTGCGGGGCAACCCAAAATTGAATGAACCTCTCCTCTGTCTGGTTGCCGGGGCCTAAAAATATCTGACAGTGGCCTGTTCCAGTGTTGGGTGACATGAAGCCTGATTCTGTGCTATGACATGAAGCCTGAATCTCTGCTATGGGACCTCTCTCCTCTGTCTGGGTGCCGGGGCCTAAAAATATCTGACAGTGGCCTGTTCCAGTGTTGGTTGACATGAAGCCTGATTCTCTGCTATGACATGAAGCCTGATTCTCTGCTATGACATGAAGCCTGATTCTCTGCTATGACATGAAGTCTGATTCTCTGCTATGACATGAAGCCTGATTCTCTGCTATGGGACCTCTCTCCTCTGTCTGGGTGCCGGGGCCTAAATATCTGACAGCGGCCTGTTCCAGTGGTGGGTGACGTGAAGCCTGATTCTCTGCTATGACGTGAAGCCTGATTCTCTGCTATGACATGAAGCCTGATTCTCTGCTATGACATGAAGCCTGATTCTCTGCTATGGGACCTCTCTCCTCTGTCTGGGTGCCGGGGCCTAAATATCTGACAATGGCCTGTTCCAGTTTTGGGTGACGTGAAGCCTGATTCTCTGCTATGACATAAAGCCTGATTCTCTGCTATGGGACCTCTCTCCTCTGTCTGGGTGCCGGGGCCTAAATATCTGACAATGGCCTGTTCCAGTGGTGGGTGACGTGAAGCCTGATTCTCTGCTATGACATAAAGCCTGATTCTCTGCTATGACATGAAGCCTGATTCTCTGCTATGGGACCTCTCTCCTCTGTCTGGGTGCTGGGGCCTAAATATCTGACAATGGCCTGTTCCAGTTTTGGGTGACGTGAAGCCTGATTCTCTGCTATGACATGAAACCTGATTCTCTGCTATGGGACCTCTCTCCTCTGTCTGGGTGCCGGGGCCTAAATATCTGACAATGGCCTGTTCCAGTGGTGGGTGACGTGAAGCCTGATTCTCTGCTATGACATGAAGCCTGATTCTCTGCTATGACATGAAGCCTGATTCTCTGCTATGACATGAAGCCTGATTCTCTGCTATGACATGAAGCCTGATTCTCTGCTATGACTTGAAGCCTGATTCTCTGCTATGACTTGAAGCCTGATTCTCTGCTATGACATGAAGCCTGATTCTCTGCTATGGGACCTCTCTCCTCTGTCTGTGTGTCGGGGCCTAAAAATATCTGACAGTGGCCTGTTCCTGTGTTGGGTGACGTGAAGCCTGATTCTCTGCTATGACATGAAGCCTGAATCTCTGCCATGGGACCTCTCTCCTCTGTCTGGGTGCCGGGGCCTAAATATCTGACAATGGCCTGTTCCAGTGGTGGGTGACATGAAGCCTGATTCTCTGCTATGACATGAAGCCTGATTCTCTGCTATGACATGAACCCTGAATCTCTGCTTTGGGAACTCTTTTTTATTAGAAAAATAAAAAACTTTACAGACAAGAAAACAAACAGAACAGTTTCTCAGCTGGCCCAGCCTCACTCATACTCACATTTATACCAATACCCTATAAAAACTATATACAAACTATATACAAATGCTAAAAAAGAAATGAAACTTACTAAGCCGGTTCAGCTGTAAAACCCAAAAAGAAAAACTTGACTACTCGTCAATAAAACAAAAACGCAAATAAGACTACTTGCTTATAAAACAATAACAATAATAATACAAAACAAACAAAAAAATAAAAAAAAATTTCCTCCATCACCAATTTGTTTATTATTATAATTTTTTTTATATATATATATACACACCTTTTTACTAATATATCACATAAAGCAAAACAAAGCTTTTTACCTCCCTAATCTAGCCCTAACCCCCACTACCTACTCCATCACCCTTCACCCATCACCCAAGGCTGACCTCCGCCTCACGTCTCTTTCGTGTCCGCATAGTCCGAGGCCAGCCCTACCTCCACCACCCACATCTAGCCCCTCGCCCCATGTCCTACCATGTCCGCATAGTCCAGGGCTAGATGCAGGCCTCCACACTTCAAAACACACATAAAACACATAAAAGCACAAATAAAAGACCCATTCCCTCACCCACCCAACCTAACTAGCCCCAACTCATCCTATCCTAATAAACAACATAAACAACATCACTATTTAATACACACTGCAAAATATTCTAATATACAGAACTACCCGAAGGCCCAAGCTCGGTCTCTGTAAGCCTTTCTTCAAAGCTCAACATCCCACAAAACAAAAATCTACGGTGAAAGCTTTAGCCCACCACCAGGAAACGTATGACTAGGCTAGGGCACGCTAAAAGCAAAGCCTCTCCAGAGGAGAGAGGCCCTACTGGTACCCAGTCTCTCATACTCCAAACAACGCACCTTCACCAGGTCACCCAGAATGTTCCTACATACCTCGTCCACTGGAAGGACTTTCTGCTGTGTTGAAACTAAGCACCGTGCATTCCACGTGTGGAACCTAACCACTATACTAACTAAAAAAAATGTGCACAGGTCCCTTCTACCAATGTCTCTGAGCACTCCATAGGCCCACTCCGCGTCGGAGAGGCTGGCTAGCCTAGGCCAGCCAATGGAAGCTCCCATCCGTTGGTATACTTCTGTATTAAAGAGACACTGAAGCAGGAAGTGATCCATACTTTCCAGTATGGAGCCACACTCCTCCCGGGGACAACCCCTTTCATCAGAGTTCTTGTACTTCAAGTTGTCCCTCACATACAGCCTCCCGTGAAAGCAGCGCCAAGCCAAGTCTCAAAACTTCAAGGGGATCCTTGCAGAATTTAGCAACTGTAACCCCTTGTCTAGATCCCGGCTTGGGCAATCCCTGAGGGCCAGGCTCTTCTGGAAGTGGGACAACAAGACCCTCTCGTCAAGGGACCTCCTTGACAGAGTCCTGATCTCCCTCACCTCCATACCCCACCGGCGGATCACCTTCAAAATCGGGGTGACGTAAGTCGGAAGATATCCGTGAGGCGTACGTAAGTCCTTCACTTGCCCTCCTGTCTCCCATTCCTGGAAGAAAGGCAGAAACCACCCCCGGCAGGAGACTACCCACAGAGAAGCCCGCTCCATCCAGAGGTTCGCCAGATTCGCTTTAACAAAGGTGTTTACAAGAAACACCACGGGGTTGACCATAGATAACCCCCCTAGTCTCCTCGTGCGGTAAGTCACTTCTCTCTTGATCAGGTTCAGTCTATTCCCTCATAAGAGCTGGAAGAACAGACTATAAACCCGAGTCCAGAGAGGCTCTGGCAAGATACATACGCCACCCAAATAGATAAGCAAAGGGAGTAAGTAGGCCTTGATCAGGTTTACCCTTTCTCTGAGAGTCAAAGACCAACCCTTCCACTGGTCGACCTTCTGAGCGTCGATCTTAAGCCTGTCGTCCCAATTTTGAGTGGGATAATCCCCATGGCCAAAATGGATGCCTAGGACTTTGGCTGACGACTTGGGCCCTGGGAGGGTGTCCGGGAGATTGAAAACTGGATCACCCCCTCCCAGCCAGAGACTCTCACACTTATCCTGATTGATCATGGACCCAGATGCCTCCGAGTAGCGATCCACTTCAGACTTCACGTACTCCGCCTCCCCTCTTGAGGATACGAAAATGGTGACATCGCTACTACCCTCAGAGTGGCTTCCGGCGCCCTCAGTCAAGAGGGGACATAAAGAGTCCTTAAAGGCCTTATAAAACTCGGATGTTAAGCCATCCGGGCCTGGCGACTTCTTCAGAGCTAACCCTTCCACCGCCAGGATAATATCCTCTTTCCTGATCTCTTCTACCAAACCGTCAAAAGAGAGGTGAGCTCCTGACTCAGAGGTGACTTCAGCCAGGAAAGCCGACATCATGTCCCGATCCAGATCCCTCTTCCCCAAGAGGCACGAGTAAAAGGATCTGACGACTTCCAGGATCCCTGATCTGGACCTGTTCAGAGACCCCGTACTATCGACCAGTCCTGTCACTAACTTACTCTTTACTGACATCTTACAGTTTATGTAGGGGTCGGGCGAGCGGTACCTTCTGAAGTCCCTCTCAAAAACTAAAGATGTGTGCCTATCATACTGGCACCTCTTGAGCAAGGATTTCACCCTGGAGATATCCTCGCGGCTACCTCCAGTCGAGACCAGATGCTCGAGTTTCCTCCTCAGACCCCGATACAGGCGGTACCTGTCCAGGGACCTGAGGCTCGAGAGCTGGTGGAAGAACTTTGCAGTCTGATCTTTGAATATCTCCCACCACTCTGACTTAGTATCACAGAGATCCAGTAAGGGTACCTGACTCTGAAGGAAGTCCTCAAAGGATTGTCTCACCTCTGCTTCCTCCAGGACGCCCAAATTCAGCTTCCAATAACCTCTTCCCATTTGGGGGGATTCTGAAATATTCAGAGAAAACATAATCAAACAGTGATCGGAGAATTCCACCTCCACAACCCTTAAGGGCGAAAAGGTAGCCTCCTCCTTCAAATAAAACCTATCTATTCTAGACCTGATCTGACTACCTCTATAGAAAGTGAAACCACCGTGGCCTGGGGTATGCCTAATGTGGACATCCTCCAGACGAGCCTCACTAGCTACTCTATTCAGAAAAATACTATCATAAGTCAGCCGATTTCTGGTGCCTCCCCTGTCTTGGGGCCTTGTGATAGTATTAAAGTCCCCACCAAAGACCACCTGCCGGCTTGTAAAAAGGAAAGGCTTAATCCTCATAAAGAGACATTTCCTGTCCCACCTGGACTGGGGCCCGTAGATATTGATCAGGCGCAGTTCCTGTCCCCTCATGAGGATATCCAAGATCAAACACCTCCCCATTTCTAATTCAATTACTCATCAGCATTCTACCGGTGCGGTAAAAAGGACCGCCACTCCGCTATACGGCTCAGCCGCAAGAGACCAGTAGGAGGGCCCTGGTCTCCACTCCCTCTTGGCTTTATGAATCGCTGCCAAATCTGGCAGCCTGGTCTCTTGCAAAAACAAAATGTCAGCTTCAACACGGCTGAGAAAATCAAAGGCTGTGAAACTAGCCGCATCCGACTTAATGCTGGCGACATTAATGGTCGCCAGAGTCAGCAGAGCGGGTACCGCCATAAAGAGAAGTTAAATTAGACGGCCTTCTTCCCATCCTTCTCCCCCCTCCCGGGGCTGCCTTCTAGAGCAGCACAACCTCTCTTGAGGGAGACAGTGGTATCCATTTCTGCCACCACCATCTCCCTCTGCGCACCACTCCTGGCTTTCTCAGTCTCAGGGCCCGGTTTTGCCACCCCTCCTGAGGACCTTGCATCCCCACCAGAGGGGGGCGCGGGGCCCCCTGAAGGCCCTCCCTCCTTCGCCCCCGGCCCCTCACCTTCAACCTCCTCCTCAGCAGAGGAGGCAGAGGTCTCATCCAAGATGAGGTACCGGTTGGAGAGCTCCAGAGGGGAGCCGGTTACCCCTTCCCTGGCCATTTTGGTCGGGCTAGATCTTTTTTTAGCACGCCGTTTCCGTCTACTTTGGGACTCTGCCCCACTACCCTCTGCAGAACTTTCGTAGCGCGAGGACAGAGTCTCTTCAGCCCGATCCAGTCTCTCAATCTCCTCCTCCAGCTCGCTGCCCCCTAGGGTCTCGGATTCAGGAGGGGCAGTCGTTTGGGAAGGAGCGGGCATCACCACAGGACGGGGTTCTTCCCTCTCCGCCTGACGCCTCTCTCTCCGCCTCTGCCGGGACGGGTTGTTCTGGTTCCTCACTGACCCCTTAACTCCACTGCCTTTGCCAGTGCCCGCCTCAGCCGAAGGGACCTCTCGGCCCGCTCCTGCGTGAGCTCGGGCCGCATTGGCCTCAGAGAGAGGACAGCGACTGAAGGGGTGCCCGAGCTCCCCACACAGGTTGCATCTAATCTCCTCACAAGATGCGGCTAGATGACCTGTCCCCCCACACAACGCGCACTTCTGCACTTGGCAGCTGGCGCTGAAGTGTGTGGGGCTGTCGCATTTGTGACAGAGCTTAGGCTGCCCCCTGTAGAAAACCAAGATCCTGTCTCGGCCGATAAAGGCAGATGATGGAATGTGGGAAACTGTGCCGCCCAGACGTTTTAGCTTGATATTAAACGTCCAGGCACCCGACCAAATGCCAAACTCGTCCAGGTTTTTAGCTGGTATTCCCTGGACCTCTCCGTACCTACCCAGCCAGGTCATGATGTCAATACAAGAGAGCGACTCTTTACGGGTCAGCACGGTCACTCTCTTGACCTCACTCTGGCGGGTTATCGCTTTTGCAACAAAACCACGCCAGTCCGGCATGTTCTTCACCAGCTCATATCCGGACCAGAAGAGCTCAAGCCCCTCCAGCCAGACAAAGCTGATGTCAAATTCCTTGGAGCCAAAAGGATGGATCAAGGCAAAGATGTCAGTAGCCTTGAAACCCATCCCAAGCAGAAGCTCCACTACCCTATTTCTAGTAGGGCAAGCTTCATCGCTACTCCACTTGAGACAGACCACATTCCGTCTGGCTCCAGGGCCGGTTGTGAGTGAAGACCAGGTGGTCTCGCCCCCGTTCTGTTCTCGGAAGGTCCGAACGCCATGTCTGTTGAACCAGAATGAACATTCCACCTTCTCTCCCTCTACGGAAAAAAAGAGCTCTCCCCCTTTTTGAGGGCCTCCAGCAGTCGCCGCTGCAAGTCACCATTACCGGACCCTGAGAGTGAGGAAGCCAAAGAGGCCATCCCCTCCCCCCCTACGGCCGCAGCCACACTGGCATAACTTCTGCCAGGAGCCACGGACGCAGGAGGGGCAGCAGAACCGGCTCCCCCCCTACCTGTTACAACTGTCACGCCGGACCCCTCTGAGGGGGGCACACGGGGGGACCCCGCCACTTTTACAGCGGACGGCCGACCCCCCCCCCCCCACCCCCCACAGGATCCGGGACAACAGCCTCAACATTAATCATCTCAATACTTTTATCACTTTCACCCAGGGGACCCACCTCTGCGGTGGTCATCACAATTTCATTGTCCCCCCCCCCACACATACTGCTGGACCAGTGGGGATAATAGGAACCGCTGGTGTGATAGGCGGCACAGCCTCAGCCTCCACAGCTTTTGCGGCTGTATCCTCGGCCTCATTGGCTGGCAGGTGTATTTGGGCCTCTGTTACAATCCTCCTCACCCCCCCCCCTGTACCAGGGGAGGATAGAGGGGATGCAGCAGAGTCCACCACCCTAAAAACTTTATATACGGTGGACAGTTTTTTCCCAGCCTTTTTGGCTGGTTTCATTGCTTTCCCTTTTCCTTTATTGTCCTGTCTGTTATGTCTTGCAGGACTTTTCCCTCCTGCTGCTTGCAGCCGGCTTGTGGCACCACTGCTCCCAGCCACACACACTCCAGCCACCGGGATCCCGCTCTGCCCGCCCACAGACACCCCCATGGGCACGTCCACAGGTGCCCCCGCTCCCCACCGCCTGCAGACTGACATTGGCGGCAGAGGAACACAGGCGCAGCGGAGCCACCAAGGACAGGCAAAGCAGGGGACCCGATATCAACTGTGACATGGCATCCCCCTCATACCACCGCACTTCCACTGTGCACTTACCCAGCGCTACAGTGGATGCGGCGGCAGGCGGGGACACCTGATGCTCGGCCACGGCCCCCTTCTCTGCCGGAACCTTCCTGTCTAGCTCCTCCCTCTCTTCGCCGCCCTCGCTACCGCAAGCGAGGACAGCGTCTGACGCCATCTTAGCTTCTTTCCTCTCCCCACTCCCGTGCTCTGGTATCACTGCAGAGACCGGGCTAGGTGGGTTAGTGGGTGCTGCGGCCCAGAACACAGCTGGTGAGGCACATATACATATCTCACCTCCAGTGAAGTCTTCTTTGCTTTATTATGGTTCTTGCCCATTGTATCTTCCTCCAACAGATCATCGCCAAAAACAAACCCCTCTTCACGGATTCTTGGGGATTCCAGGTGACGGATCTCCTCCATCAGCTGACCGCCTGGGTTGCTCTCACTGTAGTCCTCCTCTGGGCTCGCGGGGGGCAGATTCGTTTGCTGGCATCTTTGTCCTGCTGGCAGGCTTGCTCCCAAAATCTGCCCCCCAGGTCTTCTTCTGGCTCTTCCTCCCAGGACTGCCTTGCCTGGGTCATCTCAGAGAACCTTTCCTCATTCTTTAATTTCTCCTGAAAAGGGCCACTACCCTTCAGGATAATCATCCTTCTTGCCTCTTGCAATTGTATTTCTTCTTTTAGAAGTTTGATCCTGGCCGAAATCTCTGGCCTCTTTACCTTGGAGGCTTTGTTTGCCTTGACTCTTTCCAGTTTTAACTAATTTATGAGTCTTTTTAGCAGCTTTCCAGTTTCTTCGTACTCCCGGAGGTAGGCCGCGATACGAGAGCCATATGTGGTGACTGCCTCCTGAGGCCTCATGTTGCCCCAGTCAGCTTCCACCGCTCCCAGCCCACCCCCAGGAGCACTCCACTCGCCTCTCCACTCGCCTCTTGGAGGGTTACTGTCCACCCTCCCGGACTGGCTGGTGGTCTTCACAGCATCACCCCTGGGGGCCACAGGGGACACATCCACATGACCCCTGCTGGATCTTCTGACCCCCAGGGCGGGAGATGTAGCAGAGGCCGGTAACTCACCTCCCCTACTCCCGGCCGGCCTACCCCGGGAAGCAGGATCCTGGGCCTTGCCTGAGCGCATAGCCCAGGCCCCTACCAGCTCCCTAGGGAGAGGCAGGGCCTGGGCTGGGGAGAAAGGTGGAAAACCTCCCCACAAGCCTGGTTCCTCCCAGGGGATTAAGGTGTTGAAAAATCTCCCTGGGGCCTTAACAAGGTGGAAGTCTCCTGGAGCTGCTGCACGCACACCTTTCCACCTCAGCTGCAGGAAACAGACACGCCCATGCCTGATTCTCTGCTATGGGACCTTCAAAACATCCAGTGTGTGTGTATACGATCAGGTATGATGATCAGGTAGTGTAAGGGTTACGCCCGCTTCACAGTGACAGACCAAACTCCCTGTTTAACGCACCGCAAACAACCGCAAAGTGTTGTCTATAGTTGACACACTCATGACATAAATTGTATTCCTCTATGTGTCAATCTTGGTGTAGTGATGACTGTGCTGGTGCGCACGTTCAGGAGATTGCAGGCTTTGGCGGTTTTTCAAAGCCTATGGTCATGCTGAGGTAGTTCAGTGACAGTTAAGTGACCCAGAAAACAATGATTCTGCAGTGTGGGCCCATTGTTGGCCTAGTAGGCTTTACTGATCACCTTAGATAATCACAAAGAAAATTTAATGTTTTTTCTATGAAAAATTATCCAGCCGATCGCTTTTGATCTGTTCACAATGAAGTAACGACCTTATCATCTGGGGTGTGCCAACATTGCCAACACACTCATAGAGGTGATCGCTTCATTGTGATACGCAAGCCCCTTCACCACAACAAAGTAAAGATCACGAAGGGGAATTGACACATGTGCGTGCCTTTTTTTTGTTTTGTTTTTGCAGCCACAGTGCAGCACCAGAGGCCAGAAAAATTAGGCATGTACACATGCCTGAAAAATCAGGTATTGTTGCAGAAAAATTGATGTTTTCCAGGCATAAAGTGTACTAAAACATTGCTGCTTGAACCCTAGTTGGTGGCGGAGAAGTCACGCAAGTCATCTGGCATGCAGAGATTAAATACAGCAGCGTGGGGACCATTTTTAGCCCAAGGCATCTCATCAGGCCTTTTTTTAGTCAAATGCATCCCCCACTGTCAGTCCCTTCGGGATCCATGCCTTAAAGGGAACCTGTCATGTAGATATTTGATTATAACCTAACTAATTATATACAATCATTAACTACTAAAAAGTACCTTAGATGTATTCACTTACTGGTGTGACAGATGGTTACCTCATAATATACACACAAAGATGCTGCATGCTAATGAGCTGATTCAAGTCCGGCGTGATGTCATTGAGTCCAGCGTATATTTAATTCAGAGCTATAGCCACTTCCCTGCCCACCTGCTGCTGATTCATATGGAAACAAACTGTCATTCAGCAGCAGGTGGGCGGGGAGAGTCAGGAGCTCATGAATATTCATGACTCATCATTATCAGCTGGTGACAGGTTCCCTTTAATAAAGGTGAGGCAATCTAGACTTTTTTGACCTAGGCGACTTCTCTTCTCTTCTCAGTGAGTGCTGAAGGTAATTTCTGACAAGACACTTGAAGCGGGGCAGGCCAGAAGTTCTATTGCAAATTGGGATAGCTCATGCCACAGGTCAGGCCTGCACACCCAGTAGTCAAGGGGTTCATCGCTCCCCAGAGTGTCGATATCTGGAGTTAAGGCGAGGTAGTCTGTTACCTGTCGGTCGAGTCGTTCGCTGAGGGTGGACCCCGAAGGGCTGTTGCGATGCATAGGACTTAAAAAGCTCTGCATGTCCTCCTTCAACAACGTCTGTTGAATGCCTGAAATGGCCACACACCTACCTGGCCTGCTTGAGGATGTCCTGTAAGCCTGGGTACTTAGACACAAAGCGTTGTACGATCAGATTCAACACATGTGCCATGCACGGCACATGTGTCAACTTGCCCAAATTCAATGCCGCCAACAGATTGCTTCCATTGTCACACACCACTTTGCCGGTCTCCAGTTGGTGCGGGGTTAGCCACTGATTCACCTGTGCGTTCAGGGCGGACAGGAGTTCTGGTCCGGTGTGGCTCTCTGCTTTCAGGCAAGTCAACCCCAAGACGGCATGACACTGTCGTATCCGGGATGTGGAATAGGAGCTGGGGGGGGGGTGCAGTTGATGTGGAGCAAGACGCAGCAGCAGAAGAGGACTCAGCCGAGGAGGTTAGCGAAGAGGATGGAGTAGGAGGAGTAGAGGAGGTGACAGCAGGCCTGCCTGCAAGTCGTGGCGGTGTCACCAACTCCGCTGCAGTGTCACGCATTCCATGCTTGGCAGCCGTCAGCAGGTTTACCCAATGCGCAGTGTACGTGATATACCTGCCCTGACCGTGCTTTGCAGATCAGGTATCAGTGGTCAGATGGACCCTTGCCCCAACACTGTGTGCCAGACATGCCATGACTTCCTTTTCCACAATAGAGTACAGGTTGGGGATTGCCTTTTGTGAATAAAAAATTCAGCCGGGTACCTTCCACTGCAGTGTCCCAATAGCTACAATTTTTTTGAAGGCCTCAGACTTCACCAGGTTGTATAGTAAAAGCTGGCGGGCTAAGAGTTACGACAAGCCAGCTGTCAGACGCTGGGCAAGGGAGTGACTCTGTGACATTGGCTTCTTACGCTCAAACATTTCCTTGACAGACACCTGACTGTGGGCAGATGAGCAGAAACTGCTGAAGGTGAGAGGCGGAGTGGCAGGTGGTTGAGAGGGGGCAAGGAGGACAGCAGTGGTTGACGTGGCTAAAGATGCTGGACCAGGAGGAGGATGGTGGCTTTGAGTTTTTGTGGTGCTTGTACTCATGTGTTGATCCCATAGGCGTTTGTGATGTGAGATCTAGAGATGTCGCGAACATAACATTTTCCGTTCTGTAGGACTCTTTCTGGCCACAATTGTGATGGAAAAGTTGTTTCAAGGGGACTAACACCTGGACTGTGGCATGCCGGAGGGGGATCCATGGCAAAACTCCCATGGAAAATTACATAGTTGACGCAGAGTTGGATTTTAATCCATAAAGGGCATAAATCACCTAACAATCCAATTTTTTTTTTGAACAACGTGGTTTAAAACATATAGTGTGTGTATATGATCAGGTATGATGTTGTATCGATCAGGTAGTGTAAGGGTTACGCCCGCTTCACAGAAATTGACAGACCAAACTCCCCTTTTAATGCACCGCAAACAACCGCAAACAGTCCATTTGCCCAACCGCAAACTCCCCATTTGCACAATGTTGGATACCAAGCTAGCCATGTCCCATTGATGTCATTGAAGGTTTCTTCCTCCACCCAGCCACGTACAACACCAAGGGTCCCGGAAAGGTGAATTGAATTGATTTTTCGAATGGGGAGATGGTTAAAAAAACGCTGGCTCCCTCCCCTTTATTTGAATCCACGGTCACTGCGTCTGTGCCGTGCAATTTACTGTCCCACCCGATATGAGTGCTATTTTCTATATTTCTCTCTTCTCATCAGTTTAATCCCTGTTACGTCTCCAATCTGGGGTCCATTTATTAAATGGATTTTTCGAACGGGGAGATGGTTAAAAAAAACGCTGGCTCCCTCCCCTTTGTTTGAATCCACGCCACGGTCACTGCGTCTGTGCCGTGCAATTTACTGTCACACCCGATATGAGTGCTATTTGAATCCACGCCGCGGTCACTGCGTGCAATTTACTGTCACACCCGATATGAGTGCTATTTTCTGTAGTACTATTCTCATCAGTTTAATCCCTGTTACATCCCATATCATGGTGGGATTGCCTTTTGTGAAAAAAAATTTAGGCCGGGTACCTTCGACTGCCTTCACAGTGACAGACCAAACTCTGATACACCAAACTGAATTTATTTTAGGAACTGGGAGATGGAAAAAGCAGCTTGGTCGGTCCTCTTACTCCCAAGTTGGGGCACTGCGCGTGCACGGAGTAATGTGCTGTGACACCCTATATGAGTGGTGTCTTAACTAGTACTATTCCTATCAGTTTAATCCCTGTTACGTCCCCTATTCGGGGACGTGTGTCAAATTGATCGACCATTGTCGAATTAACAAACCTGGAATAATTTTGTTCTGAGCTTTGTACTTGATTTGTATTGGAATTGATTGTGATTTTTTTTAAATTGTCTGCATTATTTCTAATAAACTATGACTTTATTATGATTTTTTTATTTTATGTATTTAAAACCCACCCATACAACTTAAAAAAATATATATATTTACGTTTTTTCTATGAAAAAACATCCAGCCGTCCCGATCGCTTTTGGTCTGATCATAATGAAGCAACAGCCTTATCATCTGGGGTGTGGCAACATTGCCAACACACTCATAGAGGTGATGATCGCTTCATTGTGATACGCAAGCCCCTTCACCACAACAAGGTAACGATCACGAAAAGGGAATTGACACTTGTATGTGCCTTTTTTTTGTTTTGTTTTTGCAGCCACAGTGCAGCACCAGAGGCCAGAAAAATTAGGCATGTACACATGCCTGAAAAACAATGTTATTGTTGCAGCCGCTGTTGTAGCAGCGGCCGGAAAAATTGATGTTTTCAAGGCAGAAAGGTGACTAAAACATTGCGGCTTGAACCCTAGTTGGTGGCGGAGAATTCACGAAAGTCATCCGGTATGCAGACATTAAATACAGCAGCGTGGGGACCATTTTGAGGCCAAGGCATGTCATCAGGCCTTTTGTTAGTTAAACGTATCCCCAACTGTCAGTCCCTTTGGGATCCATGCCTCATTCATCTTAATGAAGGTGAGGTAATCAACACTTTTTTGACCGAGGCGACTTCTTTTGTCAGTAACAATGCCTCCTGCTGCACTGAAGCAGGGCAGGCCAGAAGTTCTATCACAAACTGGGATAGCTCAAGCCACAGATCAAGCCTGCACACCCAGTAGTCAAGGGGTTCATCACTCCTCAGAGTGTCGATATCTGCAGTTAAGGCGAGGTAGTCTGCCACCTGTCGGTCGAGTCGTTCTCTAAGGCTGGATCCCGAAGGGCTGTGGCGATGTGTAGGACTGAAAAAGCTCCGCATGTCCTCCATCAACAACACATCTGTAAAGCATCCTGTCCAGCAAGGGGGTGACTGTGTGACATTGGCTTCTTACGCTCAAACATTTCCTTTACAGACACCTGACTGTGGGCAGATGAGATGGAACTGCTCAAGGTGAGAGGCGGAGTGGCGGGTGGTTGAGAGGGGTCAAGGAGGACAGCAGTGGTTGACGTGGCTGAAGATGCTGGACCAAGAGGAGGATGGTGGCTTTGAGCTTGTGTGCTGCTTCTACTCGTCACCATGTGTTGATCCCATAGGCGTTTGTGATGTGTGATCATGTGCCTTCGCAAAGCAGTTGTACCTAGGTGGGTGTTGGATTTCCTACGACTCAGGTTTTTTTGGCATAGGTTGCAAATGGCATCGCTGTTGTCAGAGGCAGACACACCAAAAAAATGCCACACTGATGAGCTTTGCAATGACGGCATTCTGGTGGTGGCAACAGCATGCGTTGATTGGCACGCTGTCTGGCTGACCCCGGGTGCGGATACATGCTGTCTGACTGTGCCACTAGCTCCTTACGACGACCTCCCCCTGCTTCCAATTCGTCTCCTCCTTCTCTCTGTCTCCCCTTCTGAACTTTCCCCCTCTTCTTTTTCTCTTTGAGCAGGCACCCACGTGGCATCCACGGACACATCGTCATCATCAACCACTTCACTTGTATCTGACACCTCAGCAAAGGAGGCAACAGCGGGTACAACATCATCATCATCATCACACTGTAATGTTCATGTGTGTAATGCTGCCTGACTGAGACATATCCCTGTTATCTACATCCCCTGGCAATAATGGTTGCGCATCACTAATTTCATCCAACTGATGTTTAAATAACTCCTCTGAGGGATCAAGTGAAGCATCTGTGGTGCTAAGCGTTGGTAGTGGTGGCAGGCGGGTGAGTGGTAACTTGAGAGGTGCCTGAAGCTGAGCTGGAGGAGGATGGTGCGTCAAGGCAACTGCAATTATATTACAGAGAAAAAGAAAAAAAAGCAGACTGATGTACTAGCCCTAAAAAGGGCTTTTTTGGGTGCTGTCAGGACGCTGTCCTTACAGCAGATGAGTCTTTGAGGACTGGAGTAGACACAGAACACTGGCCTAGCTAATGATTTCCCTATTAAATAAGCAGCAGCAGCAGCAGCACTTTCCCTGCTCTCACTAACACTGCAGCTTCAGAATTAATCTAAGATGGATCCTGTCCTTGCTTTTTGATAGGAGGTGGGAGGGAGGATATGCTGCTGATTAGCTGGAATGTGTCTGCTGACTGTGAGGTACAGGGTCAAAGTTTGCTTAATGATGACAAATAGTGTTCGCCCGCCGCGGCGAACGCGTACAAGCCATGTACTCCAGGAACTGTTTGCCTACCCTAGAGTACAAACTCCAAAAAAGTGACCCCATTTTAGAAATTACGGGATAGGGTAGAAGTTTTGTTGCTACTAGTTTAGGGTATGATTTTTGGTTGCTCTATATTACCCTTTTTGTGAGGCACCGTTTTTTTTTTTGTTATTTACAACATTCATCTGACAGGTCGGATCATGTGGTATTTTTATAGAGCAGGTTGTCACGGACGCGGTGATACCTATATGTATACAATTTTTTTTATTTATGTAAGTTTTACACAATGATTTCATTTTTTAAACAAAAAAAAATCCTGTTTTAGTGTTTCTAAGAGCCATAGCTTTTTCAGTTTTTGGGCCATTATATTGGGTAGGGTATGATTTTTGTGGAATGTGACTAAAATAATAGATGGAGGAGGTGCAGTAGACATTGCTTATCTGGACTTTAGTAAGGCTTTTGATACTGTCCCACATAAAAGGCTTATCAATAAAGTGCAGTCATTGGGCTTGGACTCCCATATTGTTGAATGGATTAGGCAGTGGCTGAGGGACAGGCAACAGAGGGTTGTAGTCAATGGAGTATATTCAGACCATGGTCTTGTTACCAGTGGGGTACCTCAGGGATCTGTTCTGGGACCCATATTGTTTAATATCTTTGTCAGCGAAATTGCAGAAGGCCTCAATGGTAAGGTGTGTCTTTTTGCTGATGACACAAAGATTTGTAACAGGGTTGATATTCCTGGAGGGATACACCAAATGGAAAAGGACTTAGGAAAACTAGAGGAATGGTCAAAAATCTGGCAACTAAAATCTAATGTTGATAAGTGCAAGATAATGCACCTGGGATGTAAAAACCCAAGAGCAGAATATAAAATCAGTGATACAGTCCTAACCTCAGTTTCTGAGGAAAGGGATTTAGGGATCATTATTTCAGAAGACTTAAAGGTAGGCAGACAATGTCACAGAGCAGCAGGAAATGCTAGCAGAATGCTTGGGTGTATAGCGCGAGGAATTACCAGTAGAAAGAGGGAGGTGCTCATGCCGCTCTACAGAGCACTAGTGAGACCACATTTGGAGTATTGTGCTCAGTACTGGAGACCATATCTCCAGAAGGATATTGATACTTTGGAGAGAGTTCACAGAAGAGCTACTAAACTGGTACACGGATTGCAGGATAAAACTTCCTAGGAAAGATTAAAGGACCTTAACATGTATAGCTTGGAAGAAAGACGAGACATATGATAGAAACTTTTAAATACATAAAGGGAATCAACAAGGTAAAAGAGGAAAGAATATTTAAAAGAAGAAAACTGCTACAAGAGGACATAGTTTTAAATTAGAGGGGCAAAGGTTTAAAAGTAATATCAGGAAGTATTACTTTACTGAGAGAGTAGTGGATGCATGGAATAGCCTTCCTGCAGAAGTGGTAGCTGCAAATACAGTGGAGGAGTTTAAGCATGCATGGGATAGGCATAAGGCCATCCTTCATATAAGATAGGGCCAGGGGCTATCCATAGTATTTAGTATATTGGGCAGACTAGATGGGCCAAATGGTTCTTATTTGCCGACACATTCCATGTTTCTATGTTTCTATGAATGAGATGACGGTTTGATTGGCACTATTTTGTGGTGCATATGACTTTTTGATCGCTTGCTATTACACTTTTTGTGATGTAAGGTGACAAAAAATGGCTTTTTTTTTACACAGTTTATTCATTTGAATTTTTTTACGCTATTCATCTGAGGGGTTACGTCATGCAATATTTTTATAGAGCAACTTATTACGGATGCGGCGATACCTAATATGTATAATTTTTTTTATTTATGTAAGTTTTACACAATGATTTCATTTAAAAAATTAAATAAAAATGTCATGTTTTAGTATCTCCATATTCTGAGAGCCATCGTTTTTTCAGTTTTTGGGTGATTATCTTAGGTAGGGTCTCATTTTTTGCGGGATGAGATGGTGGTTTGATTGGCACTATTTTGGGGTCCATATGACTTTTTGATTGCTTGCTATTACACTTTTTGTGATGTAAGGTTACAAAAAAAAATTGTTTATTTAGCACAGTTTTTATTTTTTATATTCACGGTGTTCATCTAAGGGGTTAGGTCATGTGATATGTTTATAGAGCTGGCCAATACGGACGCGGCGATACCTAATATGGCAATTTTTTTTTAAACTTCATTTTGGGAAAATGACTTTTGTTTATTTTTACTTGAAACTTTACATTTTTGGGGGGGGAAACTTTTTTTTAAAACCTTTTTTTTTTGTCCCACTTTTGGAATTCAACTTTTGGGGTTCTAATCCTTTACAATGCCTTCCAATACTTCTGTATTGGAATGCATTGGCTGTATGAGTAATACTGTGTGTATTACTCATACAGCTTCCGTCCTGTGAGATCCAGTGGGCTGGATCTCACAGGCACGTCACAGGAAGGTATTGCGCTGCCTCCCATGCCATCAGGTCCCTCCTACAGCCCCACGGGGACCCGATGGTGTCGCCGTCGCCCGTAACATGAGATGCCGCAAACCGCAGGTCTGAATTGACCTGCGGTTTGTGGCGATCGCTGACACGGGGGTGTGGGGGGGTCACGGGACCCCCCCCGCGCATTTAGCCAAGGTGCCTGCTCAATTATTTGAGCAGGCACCGCCTTCCGATCACTGCCCGCCGCCTGGCGGTGATCAGAAATACACAGGGCGTACAGGTACCATACAATGTGATTTCCTGAATTTTATTTATTTATTGTGTCTCTCAGAGTGGGAATGCACCTACAATGTGAATTTCATACCCCTCCATGATTTCTAAATATATATATATATATATATATATATATACATATACACACACACACATAATATACATATATACACACACACACACACATATATATATAGGCCTTGTAAAAATGAGGATGCAGCACACTATATAGAAGAGGGGTGCACGTCCGGCCAGTGTGGACCAGCACCTAGGTCCAATGAACTAGAAATGGAAAAACGGCCAGCAGCACTCCAAAATAGCAAAGAAAACGTGTGGTTTAGTAACCCAAAGTCAAGCGACGTTTCAACAGCTTGTTGCTGTCTTTATCAAGCCTAGTGCACATGTGTTACAGGCATGCTTTATACAAGTACATTAATCAAACATGATTTAACATCAATTAAAACAATTACAATCAAAATTCATAAATGTAGTGATACATATGGTTACATAAATTCATATAAAATACCGCCACAATTTAGCAAGTACAGTGCATATAAATAATAAACTATTAGTACATTATTCTTTCAGTCATGTGGAAAAAATCTTAATGAGTGCAGGTGAATACCCTAATTACGTGAAATTAAAACTCACTGTCAGCTGGGTAACTGTATGCAACCTACATTGCAAGCTCCGCGGCATTCCCATTCAGTAACCGCGCATGCGCGAGAGGAACAAATCTCGCGATTCCTCTGGCGTCTGGGGACTGACTGCCAACCACAACCAAGATGGCTGAGACAGCCCAGCAGCTAGTATGCGCATGTCCAGACTGTAGCAGGGGCCGGCCCCATCAGTCACTACGTAATCGTAAATATGTAAATAGATAACAGCAAATATAAGGAACAGGTTTCTGCTAATATGATTTTTAAAGAATCTTATACTGATATCAGGGTCTAGAGCACTGCAAACCTACGATCCACATGGCATATACATATAGGATCACTAGATTCAGTGTCTTGTCAACCCATTATACTGGCCATAAGGAGACAATACATGAAGTAGAGAAAGGGTGTCACCCAACAGTGACAGGCCACCTTTTCTATGTGCCCGTCCAGGTAGGACATGTGTGTGTGTGTGTGTGTGTGTGTATATACATGGAGATGTATGTATCGCAGACTTTCAGGTGATCCTAAATTTGAATTTTAAAAAAAAATCTGTATGGTCCTTGATTCTGCTAGAGAGGAGGGTGTGATTTATGATAAGTTGCACTCCTTTCTCTATGTAGAACGACCAAGAACCCCTGTGATATACAGGTCCTTCTAAAAAAATTAGCATATTGTGATAAAGTTCATTATTTTCTGTAATGTACTGATAAACATTAGACTTTCATATATTTTAGATTCATTACACACAACTGAAGTAGTTCAAGCCTTTTATTGTTTTAATATTGATGATTTTGGCATACAGCTCATGAAAACCCAAAATTTCTTATCTAAAAAAATTTGCATATCATGAAAAGGTTCTCTAAACGAGCTATTAACCTAATCATCTGAATCAACTAATTAACTCTAAACACCTGCAAAAGATTCCTGAGGCTTTTAAAAACTCCCAGCCTGGTTCATTACTCAAAACCGCAATCATGGGTAAGACTGCCGACCTGACTGCTGTCCAGAAGGCCATCATTGACACCCTCAAGCAAGAGGGTAAGACACAGAAAGAAATTTCTGAACAAATAGGCTGTTCCCAGAGTGCTGTATCAAGGCACCTCAGTGGGAAGTCTGTGGGAAGGAAAAAGTGTGGCAGAAAACGCTGCACAACGAGAAGAGGTGACCGGACCCTGAGGAAGATTGTGGAGAAGGACCGATTCCAGACCTTGGGGGACCTGCGGAAGCAGTGGACTGAGTCTGGAGTAGAAACATCCAGAGCCACCGTGTACAGGCGTGTGCAGGAAATGCGCTACAGGTGCCGCATTCCCCAGGTCAAGCCACTTTTGAACCAGAAACAGTGGCAGAAGCGCCTGACCTGGGCTACAGAGAAGCAGCACTGGACTGTTGCTCAGTGGTCCAAAGTACTTTTTTCGGATGAAAGCAAATTTTGCATGTCATTCGGAAATCAAGGTGCCAGAGTCTGGAGGAAGACTGGGGAGAGGGAAATGCCAAAATGCCTGAAGTCCAGTGTCAAGTACCCACAGTCAGTGATGGTCTCGGGTTCCATGTCAGCTGCTGGTGTTGATCCACTGTGTTTTATCAAGGGCAGGGTCAATGCAGCTAGCTATCAGGAGATTTTGGAGCACTTCATGCTTCCATCTGCTGAAAAGCTTTATGGAGATGAAGATTTCATTTTTCAGCACGACCTGGCACCTGCTCACAGTGCCAAAACCACTGGTAAATGGTTTACTGACCATGGTATTACTGTGCTCAATTGGCCTGCCAACTCTCCTGACCTGAACCCCATAGAGAATCTGTGGGATATTGGGAAGAGAAAGTTGAGAGACGCAAGACCCAACACTCTGGATGAGCTTAAGGCCGCTATCGAAGCATCCTGGGCCTCCATAACACCTCAGCAGTGCCACAGGCTGATTGCCTCCATGCCACGCCGCATTGAAGCAGTCATTTCTGCAAAAGGATTCCCGACTAAGTATTGAGTGCATAACTGAACATAATTATTTGAAGGTTGACTTTTTTTGTATTAAAAACACTTTTCTTTTATTGGTCGGATAAAATATGCTAATTTTTTTAGATAGGAATTTGGGGTTTTCATGAGCTGTATGCCAAAATCATCAATATTAAAACAATAAAAGGCTTGAACTACTTCAGTTGTGTGTAATGAATCTAAAATTTTTGAAAGTCTAATGTTTATCAGTACATTACAGAAAATAATGAACTTTATCACAATATGCTAATTTTTTTAGAAGGACCTGTACATGTTACCGAAAATTCACAAGTTGCTTGTTTCCCCACCAGGCCGCCCCATAGTATCGGGCATTGGCTCACCCTTTTCTCAAATTGCTATCTTTTTGGATAGGATTTTATCACCATATGTTTTAAGAGCCAAATCATATATAAGAGATACCACACATTTCCTAAATGAGATCAACAAGGTACGACTTCCAGCGCACGTCATTTTAGCATCGTTTGATGTGGTTGGCTTGTACACATCCATCTCACATGTTAGGAAGGGTGAGTGCAGTCAGAGATTGTTTGGCTGACTCACCGCACTCTATGAAATGTAAAGAATTTCTGATTACGCTCTTGGACTTTGTGCTCACCTGTAATTATTTCCTATTTCAGGATGAGTACTTTGTCCAATTACGTGGGACCGCCATGGGCTCAAATGTAGCGCCAAATTACGCTAACATTTATATGTCACACCTAGAGGAGATGTACGTCTATGTTAGCCACCACTTCAGACAAGTTCTGGGATAGTGGAGTTACATAGACAACATCTTCCTACTGTGGACGGGTTTATTGAGGAGCTATACCAATTTGGTGATTTTATCAATGAGATTGACCCTGAGGTCAAGTTTACATTAGTTTCCTCTGAAACAAAAATTTAGTTTCTTGATGTGACAGTGAGTAGACGGGGTGATTCTTTGCACACTGATCTATTCATCAAGAAAACGGACAAAAACACACTACTTAGATATGACAGTTGCCACCCTAGGAGCATGGTCAGGTCATTACCCTATAGCCAGTTGCTTCGCGTCAGAAGAATAGTGCAAGGAGAGGAGGAGATGGTGGACAGGCTCAACACTATGGGCAAAAAATTTATTGAGAGAGGGTACCCCGAGAAACTGGTAGAACAACATACAGTGAAGGCTATGCAGCAGTCTAGAAAAACTCTACTAGAAAAAGAGGTAAACATGACAAGGGACACCAAACGTATTCCATTTATCACACGGTTTTCACCCCTGAATAACAAAATTGGTGACATTTTGAAGGGGCATTGGCCTATTTTGGGCAGCAACTTCAAACGCATTCCCGAATTTGCCAATCTCCCAATGATGTCATATAGACGTACACGCAACATTAAAGATCAGTTAGTGCGGGCAGACATCGTGACTAGTAAAATCTCATTTAGCACATATTTTGGTGCATCCAGAAAAGGTTGCTTCCCCTGCCATGGGTGTGTGAATTGCCTGCTTATGTTAAGGGGGTCTCCTTCACACATCCTCAGACAGGAGAAGAGTATACAATTAAACATCATGTGACCTGCGATTCCTCCTATGTAGTGTACTTACTGGAATGTCCCTGCCGTCTCCTCTATGTGGGAGAGATGACATGGACGTTGAAACAAAATTAAGTCACCACAGATACACGATTAGGAAAAAGAAACTGGATCTACCAGTGTCCAAACTGTTTACAGAAGCTGGACACACTGAAAAGAACCTGCGCTTCAGAGTCATTGACCATGTCGCCATGCCACGGAGGGGGGGTGACAGGTCACTGACACTGAAGCAGCGGGAACTATACTGGATTTTCAAATGGCAAACTTTGAAACCCTGTGGACTAAATGTTGATTTTAGGGTGATATAATCATGTACCAGTGGGATTCTTGATATTCGTCTGAGAGTGTGTAAGTTAAGATTGTGCTCTTTACTTATTCTCTTTTTCCCCCTTTATTTCAGATTACCTTAATGGAGATTATTGTCTTAATTGAGAGGACATAGCCCGACATGAAATCTCTATGCGATCTACATGTATTGTTTGTGTCTATAATAATTTTTATTTTGTGGATTTCTCCCTATATCCATATCTATGATGAAATATGATCAGGAGATTAGAGACCAACATATATATTAGTGTTCAGTTCTAGAACAATGTGGTGCTTCCATATAGGGCAGAGGGGGATATGTGGGGGTGTTGGGTGGGAGAGCAGGGGACATGTGACATGAGAGTGTCCCGGTCCCTTGTTCCGCACAGGCCCATGTATTCAGAAATGGCTGCGGGTGCCTGTGTGTCACACCCGCATCCACACTGTCCCCATCTATAATCGTTGGAAACGGGAGTGCAGTGACTGGAACCTGGGCTTTGACTGGCCCGAGTATCTGGTTGCAGTGGAGATCAAGCATGGTATTAACTTATGGTGCCTGTATCTCGGATGGCATTTCCCGTTTTCCATGTGATTACTGTTCCCTTACACCACGTATTAGCATGGTTACCATGGTCATATAGTGACAACATTGGTCCCCGATCTCCCGGTCATGCGCAGTGGCTTAATGCGATTGTAATGGATGTAGAAACCATCGGCGCACGGTGTGCGTGCGTGGGATTTGGGGAGAAGTCGCGAATTTTGGAAGCATCCCAGCATTGACGTAGTATTTTGTGCGCATGTGCGGGATGTTGCGGACTCTCGCGGTCCGCTGATATACTGGCGCTTGCGCAGTACGCGCCGGAGGACGCCAATATTGGATTGCACCATGGGATTTCATAGTGTGGGTTTATCCCTCTTTTAATTTGTATAATTGACCAGTATTTTTTGCACAGCTGCACTTTATGTGATAATCAGCACTAATTATGTATGTAACACCGATGTGTATGTACGATTTACAGTTTATTTGCATATATGTACACTATGTAGAGACTATGGTGGTTCACATACATAGATACACTGTAATATTTTTAAAAGAATCATGTTTTTTATTCCTGTTTACTGAATATGTTTCTAATGAGCAATCATGTTATTGTAATGAGATTCACCTATATAATATGTTGAGAGCACTTTGTTCACTAGCTAGACAAAGGCTCCATTGAGAGAGCTGAAATGCTGCATTGCGTTTGGGTGCGAATAAACATCACCAATTTTGTACCACAAGACCGGAGTGCTGCTCATTTTTCATCTTCTTTTATCTACACTGCTCCTTGTCCAGGAATACTTGGGACTTGCACCTGGCACATCTACAGAGTGCTGCTGATCATCTTTTTTGTTTTATATATATATATATATATATATATATATATACACACAGTACAGACCAAATGTTTGGACACACCTTCTCATTCAAAGAGTTTTCTTTATTTTCATGACTATGAAAATTGTAGATTCACACTGAAGGCATAAAAACCATGAATTAACACATGTGGAATTATATACATAACAAAAAGGTATGAAAAAACTGAAAATATGTCATATTCTAGGTTCTTCAAAGTAGCCACCTTTTGCTTTGATTACTGCTTTGCACACTCTTGGCATTCTCTTAATGAGCTTCAAGAAGTAGTCACCTCAAATGGTTTTCACTTCACAGGTGTGCCCTGTCAGGTTTAATAAGTGGGATTTCTTGCCTTATAAATGGGGTTGGGACCATCAGTTGCGTTGTGGAGAAGTCAGGTGGGTACACAGCTGATAGTCCTACTGAATAGACTGTTAGAATTTGTATTATGGCAAGAAAAAAGCAGCTCAGTAAAGAAAAAGGAAGACCAAGAGTCACCTCTGCTGTGGAGGATAAGTTCATCCGAGTCACCAGCCTCAGAAATCGCAGGTTAACAGCAGCTCAGATTAGAGACCAGGTCAATGCCACACAGAGTTCTAGCAGCAGACACATCTCTAGAACAACTGTTAAGAGGAGACTGTGTAAATCAGGCCTTCATGGTAGAATATCTGCTAGAAAACCACTGCTAAGGACAGGCAACAAGCAGAAGAGACTTGTTTGGGCTAAAGAACACAAGGAATGGACATTAGACCAGTGGAAATCTGTGCTTTGGTCTGATGAGTCCAAATTTGAGATCTTTGGTTCCAACCACCGCGTCTTTGTGCGACGCAGAAAAGGTGAACGGATGGACTTTACATGCCTGGTTCCCACCATGAAGCATGGAGGAGGAGGTGTGATGGTGTGGGGGTGCTTTGCTGGTGACACTTTTGGGGATTTATTCAAAATTGAAGGCATACTGAACCAGCATGGCTACCACAGCATCTTGCAGCGGTATGCTATTCCATCCGGTTTGCGTTTAGTTGGACCATCATTTATTTTTCAACAGGACAATGACCCCAAACACACCTCCAGGCTGTGTAAGGGCTATTTGACCATGAAGGAGAGTGATGGGGTGCTGCGCCAGATGACCTGGCCTCCACAGTCACCGGACCTGAACCCAATCGAGATGGTTTGGGGTGAACTGGACCGCAGAGTGAAGGCAAAAGGGCCAACAAGTGCTAAGCATCTCTGGGAACTCCTTCAAGACCATTTCAGGTGACTACCTCTTGAAGCTCATCAAGAGAATGCCAAGAGTGTGCAAAGCAGTAATCAAAGCAAAAGGTGGCTACTTTGAAGAACCTAGAATATGACATATTTTCAGTTTTTTCACACTTTTTTTGTTATGAATATAATTCCACATAGTTTTGATGCCTTCAGTGTGAATCTACAATTTACATAGTCATGAAAATAAAGAAAGCTCTTTGAATGAGAAGGTGTGTCCAAACTTTTGATCTGTACTGTAGCTGATCACACTTGAGAGCCGGGTGAATTAGGGGCTTCATCATCATCGGGAGAAGAGGGTTGCAGCTTGCCTGTGAGGCAGTGGCGTAGCCAGCAAGTCACTAGCGTGGCCGGGAGTCAGCAGGGTGGCAGCAGTGTGAGGTAGGGAGCCAAACGTGCCCAGGGTAGAACACCCGCTTTTCAGGAACCTACCTGCCCGGAAAGTAGTATTGCAGGGGTTCACGAAAGCAGTGGCGGTAGCAGTCAGTCACTGCGGATTGTTTGGGGTAAAATCACCTACTAGGTGGTGTGGCAGTTTTTTGTTAAGCCACCAGAGGAAGTGATATTTGTCAAATCTGTGGGCAGAAGGTGAAGCGTGGCCAGGGTGACAATGTTGGCACCACGGCCCTGCGTCAACATATGCAGCATCACCATAAAGTAGCCTGAGAGAACCGTGGCTCCGATGTGGTCCAGCCTGCCGCAGCAACCGCTGCATCACCCAGTGGCATGCCTGATTTCAGGCAGTCAGGGCTCCACCACCTCAACTGAAGGAAGCTGTCTGTCCTTCCCATCATCTGCTGGTCCTGATGCTCCTGATCCTCCTCCTACTCCTCGTCAGTCATTCGGTCAGCAATCGATCACCGAAGCAATTGCCAAGAGACAACAGTATGCATACTCTCATCCAACGGCGCAGAAGCTGAATGTGCTCCTGGCCAAGTTGCTGGTGCTGCAGTCCCTCCCTTTACAAGTGGTGGACTCTGCACCTTTCAGAGAACTGATGGCTTGTGCTGAGCCGAGGTGGAGAGTCCCAAGCCGTCATTTCTTTGTCAAAAAGACAGTACGAGCCCTGCACACATATGTAGAAGGTGGGCCAGTCCTTGAGCCTGTCGGTGTCTGCCAAAGTGCATGGCAGTGCCAACGTGTGGAGCTGTAACTACGGTCAGGGACAATACATGTCCTTTACGGCCCACTGAATGTGGTTCCTGCACAGCCACACCAGCAAATTGGTCAGGTGCCATCGCTTCTGCCTCCACGTTCTCACGCCGTTGGTCCTGCAACAATGTCCACCTCTGCCTCCTCATCCTCCACTGTGTCCTCAGTCTCCAGTCTAGAGTCGCTGATGAGCAGCTTTCTTCAACCGCCTAGTGAAGAAACTACTCGCCAGCAGCAGCAGCTAGACCTGGAGCAGGACCTGAACCAGCAGGTGGTGGCATACTTTGACAGTAGCCTGCCACCCCACATTGAAGATCCGCTAGACTACTGGGCAGCCAAACTGGATTTGTGGCTGCAATTGGCAGAGTTTGCCCTGAAAAAGCTGTCCTGCCTGGCCAGTAGTGTGGCATCATAGTGGGTGTTTAGAGCAGTGGGGTCCATAGTTACCCCAAGAAGAACTCACCTGTCCACCCAAAATGTGGAGAGACTGACCTTTGTCAAGATGAATTAGGCGTGGATCAGCCAGGATTTCCACTCGCCAATGCCTGATGCATCAGGCTAGATCATCCATGATTCCACACCAACACAAAAGAGACCGGTTTCTTCTGGCTACCTGCCTCAGCTACTATTCTGATGCTGCCACACGTCTGATTCCACACATCTGATGCCAAGTGCTCCTTTTTTCACCCACCATCTTCACCTGGTACTGGTATTGCCACCTACCTCCCCACTTTGTCACCGCTTGATAAAGGCTACTACGTAGCCGAAACGTCGTATTTTGCTTTTGCACGCACTCAAGGCTTCAATAAAAGACACACTGGACATGCTGCTGTGATCCTTCTTTTCTCTACTGTTCTGTGGACTTCTGTGGATCTGTGATCTTGTTACGGCTGATGCATTCCGGGATTGGACGATGAGGTCCGTTTGTGCTGCTCTACAACTTTATCTGTATACACCAGGTCACTCTGTGGCCTACTAATGCTGCTGCCACCCCCACACTATCATTGTGCCACCCAGTGGCCTCCTCCTGATGCTTCTGCCGCCACCTCCACACTTTGTCATTGTGCCACTCTGTGGCCTCCTGATGATTATGCTGCCTACTCCACACTCTCATTGTGCCACTCTGTGGCCTCCCGATGCTGCTGCCACCTCCACACTGTCATTGTGCCTCCTTGTGGCCTCCTCCTGATGCTGTTGCTGCTGCCAACTCCACACTGTCATTGTGCCACTCTGTGGCCTCCTGATGCTGCTGCCACCTCCACACTGTCATTGTGCTACTCGGTGGTCTCCTGATGCTGCTGCCACCCCCACACTGTCATTGTGCCACTCTGTGGCCTACTCCTGATGCTGCTGTCACTTCCACACTATGTCACCTTGCCACTCTGTGGTCTACTGATGCTGCTGCTACCTCAACACTATGTCACCTTGCCACTCTGTGGCCTTCTGATGCTCTTGCCACCTCCACACTGTCATTGTGCCATCCTGTGGCCTCCTGATGGTGCTGCTGCCACCTTCATACTCTGTCATTGTGTCACCATGCCCCCTCCTCCTGATGCTGCTGCCACCTCCACACTCTGTCATTGTGCCACTCTGTGGCCTCCTGATGATTATGCGTCCAATTCCACACTCTCATTGTGCCACTCTGTAGACTCCTGATGCTGCTGCCACCTTCACACTATCATTGTGACACTCTGTGGCCTCCCGATGCTGCTGCCACCTCCAGACTCTGTCATTGGGCCACTTTTTGGCCTCATGCTGCTTCCACCTCATCACTGTGTCATAGGGCCACTCTGTGGACTTCTCGCGCTGTTCCCACCCTCCCCACTTTATGACTGGGCCACTATTTTGCCTTTTGGCCTGGCTGACATAATCATTTATTTGACCCGTCTTCTGATCTGTCTATGTAACAGTTGTAAGGCCTGCATGACATGGTTCCTATATTGCATCAGAATTGGCTTATGATTTGGTAGCCAAAAGCAGGAGTAGGTACAAAACACAGAAGACTTGCAAATATTCCATTCACGTGTCATTTCTGTTTTGGATCAACTCCTGTTTTCTTTTTTTGGCTTAAGCAATACTAATGGATTACTGACCAAATGCTAACCGAGTGAAGGCAGATGCTCCACAGACAGGATCCATTTTTTGGGGGTTATTGTTCTGACGGATCAGAGGAAGGGCAAAATCATCAGTGACGTTAGCACAAACTTACTGCTGACACCCACTCCACTCTGTTGGGATGGGCTCTACTTGTATAAGTGTTTAATAGAACAGATTCTGTAGATATCTATATGGAATAAACTGACGACAGTGTAAAAGGAGTGCGCTTCTTCTTGACGCTAACATTGACCTGTAAGGCTGAGTTCACACTCGGGAAATAGCAGTTTTTTAACGCAATTCACCACAAATAAATTCAGATTAAACCAAATTATTTTGTAAAATTCGGGAACCGCCCGACTGAAATTTTTGAGAAATTCGCTCATCTCTATTTGGCAGTAAGGTAACCTTAAACTATTTTCCATTTTAAACATTCAATTGAAATAAAAGAAAGCTTTATATCATTGATATAGATGGCTATGAAGACTGGAAAAGGCTGGATAGATGCTGGGACACCTGAAACTGGAACTGAATTTCTTGAAATTGCACTAAATGTAAGGAAAATATTTCTAAATACTCTTTGCTTCCTATAACGAAAGAACTATAACTCAACTTTTGCCTGCTTATTATGTTTCTGCTAGAATTTGGAAAAATTGTATTCCATGATGACTCAAAGGGGCACCCAAGAGACAGATGTGAACTTGCATAAAGCCTATGTGGAACGGGATATTTTTAAAGTGTTAACATATCAGGTTGAAGCTGTAAGTAGATTTTACATGAGGCAAGCCCTATCAAGGCTTACTGTACGTTAATTCAGTTAATTATTAAAGCTATAAGTAACACTATGGATAAAAATATGCAAAGCATCCAAATTATTTCTAACATCCTCCTTTCTTATGATCCTATCCGGTTTCTTATTGCAATCAGAACTAAGAAACTAAAGTGCTCATGCTGTGGTATCACAATGTTCAGTCCTCATATTCAGTATGATAGTAGTCAGATTTCTCTTTGCCGTTTGTGCACCTTTCCCCACCAGTATTCGTACCTAGTGTTCCGCATCAACCACTGTTTGGTAAAAATATAAATGTCAAAAAAATATCATGTCAAAAAGCCTGAATTTTTTTAATCTATAAATGTCATCCCATTCCTCAATGTCGCAATATATCAAGATAGTGGCCAAAGAATGAAAAGAAGGCGCTAATAGGGTAAATAAGTAACAATGTATGTGAGGCATCAATTCATGGCTTGTAGGTAAAATGAACATATATGATGTATATGATATATGAAAAACTGATAAATATATGGACAAAAAGAATAGTCAACCTAACTGGTTAAAATTACATAAAAATACCATTATAAAATAATGTCAATATGCAGAAAGTTGTGTCCACAAATAGGCTTTTGTGTGGAACCTTTACTCCTATGTACAACGTGTAACCTGTATGTGTAACCGTAAAGGATTTACTATTTTTGCATAGTTGGACCCATATGTGGGTTGCAAAGTAGACAATTAAAATCCAATAAATCTGAAAATAAATATATGTAAATATGTAAAAATATTTTTACATTTGATATACATTTAATACATTTGATTTGGTCTAAATTAATTCATGACTAGAGTTGAGCGGACACCTAGATGTTCGGGTTCAACGGGTTCAGCCGAACTTCAGGAAAAGTTTGAGTTTGGGACCCGAACTTGACTCCGAACCTGAACCCCATTGAAGTCATCCAAATTGGGACCCAGTGGGTCCTCTCCATCCTGAAGCCCGCCACTCTGGACGGGCTGGACCCTCTGCAATTCGCCTACAGGGCAAACAGATCCACTGGTGATGCGATTAACATGTGTCTAGAGTATGTCACTGAACACCTTGACAAACCCAACACATACGCGAGAATCCTCCTTCGAGACTTCAGCTCGGCTTTTAATACCATCTCCCCCAGCATCCTGCTGAGGAACCTCACGGCGCTTGATGTCCACCCTACACTACGACACTGGATCATGGACTTCCTCACTAACAGGTCCGAGGTCGTCAGATTAGGCAATCTGTCCTCCAAACCGAGGGTCACCAACACTGGCGCCCCTCAGGGATGTGTACTATCGCCGTTCCTGTTCTCTCTGTACATGAATGAGTGCAGATCGGAGGAGGCCTCAGTTAAAGTCATCAAGTTCGCAGATGACACCACACTCGTGGGCCTGATTAGCGACAGCGATGAACAGGCCTACCATAAGGAAATCGACAGGGTCAGCAACTGGTGTGGCGTGCACAATCTGGTCCTAAACACCACAAAGACGGTCGAGCTGGTCATCGACTTCAGGAAGAGAAGGGTAGTTCCCACCCGACCTACATTGACGGATCTGAAGTCGCAAGGGTACTCAGCGCCCGCCTCTTAGGCACGACAATCTCTGAGGACCTATCCTGGCGTCCCAACATCTCGTCCATCATAAAGAAGGCTCACCAGCGGCTCTACTTCCTTCGACAACTGAAGAAGTTCGGATTGGCACAAGACCTACTGAAGTCCTTCTACTCCTGAACCATCGAGTCAGTACTGTGCTCCTCTTTTATGGTTTGGTATGCCGGCTCATCAGCCAGTGACAAGCGCAAACTACAAAGGGTCATCAGCTCGGCGGAGAGAACTACCCGACTGCCACTACCACCCCTTGACTCTATCTTCCTGTCATGGTCTTACCTCCTTGCTGTTCTCCTTCGTTTGACATGTGCTGGCGGCCATCTTGGTTTCTGGGTTTCTTGTAGCCTCCCACCCTGCGGCTCCTCCTTCCCACTGGGAGGAGCTGGATGCCTATCTCATATATATAGGAGGTCTGTGGCTTCAGTTCCCTGCTTGGTCCTTCTGTGCTCACATGCTTCTAAGACTGCTGCTGCTTCTGGTTCCTGATCCTGGCTTCGTCTGACTACCCTGCTGATTCCTGATCCTGGCTTCGTCTGACTACCCTGTTGGTTCCTGATCCTGGCTTCGTCTGACTACCCTTCTGGTTCCTGATCTCTGGTTTCGCAAGACCCTGCTTCGGTTTAGCCATCCGTTTGGACTTTTGCCTTACAGCTTTATTTTCAATAAAGCCTTCTTATTTCCACTCATCTCTTGTTGTACGTCTGGTTCATGGTTCCTTGACATTAGGACCAAGCCATGAATTCTGACGGTACAGGGCCATCCTCGCTACCTACGCTGGTTGCCAGACTTGATCAGCAGGATCACCTGTTGGGTCGGTTCGCTGTGGCGTTGCAAACCCTGCTTGAACGCACGGCTCATTTAGCTTCCGTTGCCGATGGGTCGGTTGTCGCTCCTGGGCCCGCTCCTACTGCCGCTCCGGTTGTTGCGCCAGAGTCTACCCCGACACCTGTTGCTGCGCCTGCGGTGTTTCGGGGTATGACCGGTTCTGCCCCCCTTCCACAGCGCTTTGGGGGAGAGCCAACTCAGTGCCGAGGTTTCCTTAACCAGGTGGGCATTTACTTCGAGTTGCTGCCACATGCCTTTCCTACTGAGAGATCAAAGGTGGGCTTCTTGATCTCGCTGCTCTCGGACAAGGCCTTGGCCTGGGCCAGCCCTTTATGGGAGAACAACAGTCCGGTGGTTGCCGAGTTTTCCGGTTTTGTTGCTTCTCTTCGGAAGGTATTCGATGTGCCGGCTCGTGCTGCCTCTGCTGCAAAGCTCCTTATGTCCATCAGACAGGGTTCACGATCCGTAGCTGAATACGCCATTAAGTTTCGTACCCTGGCAGCAGAGGTGGGCTGGAATAATGAGGCTCTGGTCGCTGCTTTCTCTCATGGTCTCTCGGATGCCTTGAAGGATGAGGTTGCAGCTAAGGACCTACCTGTGGAGCTCGAGTCTCTTATTTCTTTCCTGATTTTGATTGACACCAGACTCAGGGAGAGACCTTCCTTTCAGGAGAGCCTGCGGAGGCCTTCTAACAGATTGGCGCCTACGTTTGCTGTCCCACCCGTGCCTCCCTCTCCTCCCACGCCTCCTGGGGATGACTTGTCTGGGGGTGAACCCATGCAGCTGGGGTTTGCTCGCCTGTCCGAGGGGGAGAGGGTACTCCGGAGACGCGAGGGGCGATGCATGTACTGTGGTCTCGGTGGGCATTTTCGGTTGGCATGCCCGAACCGTCCGGGAGACGCTCGCACCTGAGATCCTGTCGGGGGCAGATCTTGGGTGGAGTCTCCTCGTCCCCGGTTTCCCGTGTTGACAAACCACTGATTACTGTTGTCCTCTCCTGGGTCGGGGGCTCGGTGACGACCCAGGCGTTGGTGGACTCTGGTGCTGGTGGTTTGTTCATTGATAGTGTGTTCGCTGCCGCCAATTCCATTCCTCTGCAGCCTCGAGGTTCCCCACTGGCTCTTGAGGCGATAGACGGCAGACCCCTTCTGCCGCCACACGTGACTCATGAGACCCTTCCAGTGGGGATGGCCATTGGTGCCGTTCACAGAGAGTCGGTCTGTCTCCAGGTTATTTCGTCTCCACACTACTCGGTGGTCTTGGGGTACCCCTGGCTCCAGAAGCATAATCCGACTTTCGATTGGAAATCGGCCGAGATCCTCTCGTGGTCACTGCAGTGTGGGGCTAGTTGCATCCATGGGCCTGTCAAGTTGCTGTGTACTTCCTCGGACTCTCTGTTGCCTCCTGAATACGAGGAGTACCGGGATGTATTCGATAAGGTGCGTGCGGTTGCCCTACCTCCGCACCGCCCATACGATTGTGCCATAGAGTTACAATCTGGTGCCGTTCCTCCTCGTGGCAAAGTCTATCCACTGTCGGTAGCGGAGAATGAGGCCATGGAGGAGTACGTGAGGGAGGCGCTTTCACGCGGACACATTCGCAAATCCTCGTCCCCGGCAGGGGCTGGATTTTTCTTTGTGAAAAAGAAGGGCGGTGAGTTGAGGCCTTGCATCGATTACAGGGGTCTCAATCGCATCACGATCAAGAACGCTTACCCGATACCCTTGATTTCCGAGCTGTTCGATCGCCTCAAAGGGGCCACGGTCTTTACCAAACTCGACCTGAGGGCGGCATATAACCTGGTAAGGATCAAGGCGGGCGATGAGTGGAAGACCGCGTTTAACACCAGGACCGGTCATTATGAATCCTTGGTTATGCCCTTTGGGTTGTGCAATGCGCCCGCAGTCTTCCAGGAATTCATCAACGATGTTTTTCGTTACCTGTTGCAGCAGTGTGTGGTGGTCTATTTGGATGACATCTTGGTATATTCTGAATCCATGGAGGCCCACATTCTGGATGTCAGACGAGTGTTGCAACGGTTACGAGAGAACAAGCTGTTCGGTAAGCTTGAGAAATGCGAATTTCACCGATCCCAGGTAACCTTCTTAGGTTACATCATTTCCGCTGAGGGGTTCTCCATGGATCCTGAGAAGGTTTCGGCTGTCTTACAGTGGCCCCAGCCCAGTGGTCTTCGTGCCCTGCAGCGCTTTTTGGGCTTCGCCAATTATTATCGGAAGTTCATCAGGGACTTTTCCATGCTAGCCAAGCCTCTCACGGATCTGACCAGGAAGGGCAGTAATCCCCAGGTCTGGCCGCCCGAGGCCATCCGAGCTTTTGAGGCTCTAAAGTCCGCCTTTGTGTCGGCTCCGATTCTGTCGCATCCCAACCCTGGGTTGCCGTTTGTCCTCGAGGTGGACGCGTCTGAGACGGGAGTAGGCGCCCTCCTGTCTCAGCGTAGAACACCAGAGGGTCCTCTGCTTCCTTGTGGGTTTTACTCCCGGAAACTGTCTTCCGCGGAGTGCAACTATCAGATTGGTGACAGGGAGTTATTGGCCATCGTGCAGGCCCTTAAAGAATGGAGGCACTTGCTCGAGGGCTCGGTGGTTCCGGTTCTCATCCTGACGGACCACAAGAATCTGACCTACCTCTCTGAGGCCAAGAGATTGACACCACGTCAGGCCAGATGGGCTCTGTTCTTGTCACGTTTTAATTACGTGGTCTCCTACCTACCCGGTTCCAAGAACATCAGAGCGGATGCCTTATCACGGCAGTACTCCGAGCTGTCCGGGGAGGAGTCGATTCCGACTTCGGTCATACCTCAGAATCAGATCCTGGCCGCCATTCGCACCAGCCTGACCTCTCCCCTGGGTGAGCAGATTTTGGCGGCTCAATCTGGTGCTCCCTCTGGGAGACCCAACGGCAGGTGTTTTGTGCCTGAGGAGTTGCGCACTCGGTTGTTGCGAACCTACCATAACTCCAAGGCCGCGGGGCATCCTGGAAAGAATCAGCTGTCCTGGGCTGTTTCACGTCTGTTCTGGTGGCCTTCTCTACGTTCCGACATCGCCGCATATGTAGCGGCATGCTCCGTTTGTGCCCAGAGTAAGTCCCCTCGGCACCTTCCGTTGGGCCTTTTGCAACCCATAGCCACCGGGGAGCGTCCATGGTCACACCTGGACCTCCCTGCATCCCGAGGCCATACGGTCATTCTCATGATGGTGGATCGGTTTTCCAAAATGTGCCACTGTGTACCTCTCAAGAAGTTACCCTCTGCACAAGAGTTGGCCTCGATTTTTGCCAGGGAGGTCTTCCGGTTGCACGGTTTGCCCAAGGAGATTGTGTCGGATCGGGGGAGTCAGTTTGTGTCCAGGTTCTGGCGCGCCTTTTGCTCCCAGTTGGGGATTCATCTCTCTTTCTCATCGGCCTACCACCCTCAGTCCAATGGGGCCGCAGAACGATCCAATCAGGCCTTGGAGCAATTCCTTCGTTGCTATGTCTCCGATCACCAAGACAATTGGGTTGACCTGCCTTGGGCTGAGTTTGCCAGGAACACGGCGGTGAACTCTTCCTCTGGGACGTCTCCCTTCATGGCCAATTATGGGTTCCAACCTGCCGTGTTACCGGAGGTATTCTCTCCCCAGGATATTCCGGCTGTGGAGGATCACCTTTCCGTCCTACGTGCTTCTTGGGTACAGATCCAGAGGTCCCTTGAGGTCTCTGCGCAGCGCCAGAGACTCCAGGCTGATCGCAGACGAGCGCCCGCTCCTTCCTACCAGGTCGGAGACCGCGTATGGTTGTCCACCCGCAACCTCAACCTTCGAGTGCCCACTCCCAAGCTGGCGCCTCGCTTTGTTGGTCCCTTCCGAGTGCTTCGCAGGGTAAACCCGGTAGCCTATGCCCTTGCGCTTCCTCCTGGCATGCGGATCTCCAACGTGTTTCATGTCTCCCTCTTGAAGCCACTGGTGTGTAATCGTTTCACTTCCTCGATTCCTCGGCCTCGTCCGGTCCAAGTGGGCAATCGTGAGGAGTATGAGGTGAGCAATATCCTGGACTCACGCCTGGTCCGCGGCCGGGTGCAGTTTTTGGTCCATTGGCGTGGTTATGGTCCAGAGGAGCGTTCCTGGGTTCCCTCCGCAGATGTCCATGCTCCTGCCTTGCTCCGAGCCTTCCACGCACGCTTCCCTCAGAAACCGTTCCTTACTCCACGGAGGAGGGGCCCTTGAGGGGGAGGTACTGTCATGGTCTTACCTCCTTGCTGTTCTCCTTCGTTTGACATGTGCTGGCGGCCATCTTGGTTTCTGGGTTTCTTGTAGCCTCCCACCCTGCGGCTCCTCCTTCCCACTGGGAGGAGCTGGATGCCTAGCTCATATATATAGGAGGTCTGTGGCTTCAGTTCCCTGCTTGGTCCTTCTGTGCTCACATGCTTCTAAGACTGCTGCTGTTTCTGGTTCCTGATCCTGGCTTCGTCTGACTACCCTGCTGATTCCTGATCCTGGCTTCGTCTGACTACCCTGTTGGTTCCTGATCCTGGCTTCGTCTGACTACCCTTCTGGTTCCTGATCGCTGGTTTCGCAAGACCCTGCTTCGGTTTAGCCATCCGTTTGGACTTTTGCCTTACAGCTTTATTTTCAATAAAGCCTTCTTATTTCCACTCATCTCTTGTTGTACGTCTGGTTCATGGTTCCTTGACACTTCCCTGACAGACTGCGCTCCAGGGCTCTAAAAATATCCAATGACCACTCCCATCTGGGCCATCATCTCTACAGACGTCTAAAGTCCGGCCGCAGGTATCAGGCCATCCCTGCCAGGACATCAAGGAGGCTGAACACTTTCTTCCTAACGGCCGTCAGACTGCTGAACTCACCACATCCTATCACCCGCTCATTATCCCTCGCCCCTGCTGTGCCCATCGCAGAACCTCCCCCCCCCAGTACTATGCCTGTACCTGTGCCAAACCCAATTCCGAGCACGATCGATTGTGTCGTGTTTGGTGAATAAAGCTGATTCTGACCCGAACTTTTGAGCACTAAAATGGCTGTAAAAATATCATGGAAAGGGCTAGAGGGCTGCAAATGGCATCTAAATGTGGTTAAGAGCATGGCAAGTGCTCTGCAAACAAATGTGGATAGGGAAATGACTTTAAATAACATAAAATACGTAAAAATAAAAAAATTATAATCTTGATCTAGGGGGATGAGGTCCATATGGAGTAGGAGGTTGAGGAGGCGGTGGATGTGGCGGTGTAGGTTGCAGCGGCCGTGGAGGAGGAGGTGGTAGCCTACACTGCTTTTTGGTTTTACATTTTTTTTTTTTTTTTTAAATTAGTGTACACCCCAAAACATTGGGAAGTATAACCTGTGATAACCCCCTCCAGTCGTGCTAAACACACTTTCAGACAATACACTGGCTGCAGGGCAGGCCAGCACCTCCAACGAGTAAAGGGAAAGCTCAGGCCATGTGCCCAATTAGGAGAATCAGAAGTTGTAGGGGCTGACCCCTGTCAGTCAGTTTGTGTAGGCGTGTGCATACTTACTGCCCCACCATGTCGCACGTCCCCGTGATGTTCACGATCCAATTTGATATCTGCTCTAACAACTTTCGATGTTCTTTTATGGGCCTATCATGGAGATCATGGGTGGCGGGGAATCAGGGTTCCAGGCCGGAGAGGAGAAAGAGAGACCACATCCAAGGGAGGATTCATTTTTTCTAATTTAAAATTAGAGAGAGGAAATATGGGGCAAAGTATTAAAGCGTAAAAGTGGGACAACTTTTTAAAGTTTAAACATTGAATGAAAAGATGTGTCACGCATCAATTAATGAAGAATTTCTTATATTTTATTCCCTGTCAACTATGCAAAGCAGGGGTTTCTATCCAGCAAAATTAGAAAAATGTCACCTGACAATCTTATTGACGATTTTTTTTAAAATTTATGTTCCTGTCACCTATGTAGAGGTGCCCCAGTGACATCCACCATCTATTTGGATATCTTCTCTATCAACTTTCGATGTTCTTTTCTGAGCCTACCATGTGATCACGGTTATCAGCGAATCAGGGTTCCACGCCGGAGAGGGAGCGTGAGAAAAAGAAACCAAATTTAAGGGAGATAAATTTATAAAAAATTTGGGGGATCGAGCCAAAATATAGGAAAAGTTATTGAGGCACAAATGTTGGACAAATTACAGAAGCGTAAATGTGGACCAAAAGAGTAAAGCAGAAATGTGGGACACATTATTGAAGCGCAAATGTGGGCCAAAAGAGTAAAGCGGCAATGTGGGACAAATTTTATTTCAAGACACGGAGGCTCCTATTGCATTATCTCTCTTTACTGACAAAACCACAGCAGCAAAGAAAAAACTTAAGAGATTAGCATATCTCCATGGTAACAAGCTCCTCCCACTTGCTCCCCTATATATAGTCTCTGTTGCAGGAAGCCTTCCTCTTTCTTTGCTGCTGCCACAGCTAAGTACCTCACTGTGCCCATTTTCTAATGTTTATACGTAATACACTGTATATATATATACATTTCCTTCTTTACAGGGTGCGGTCTTTACCCAGTTATTCACTTATTGTGGTTGGTGTCATTTTGCTGGTGTATTTTGTAACTTTTCTCCACAGGTTGCGCGCCTTTTCATTTTTTCGCCGTATACCACATTGTTTCTTTATCAAATCTTTCCCTTCTCTCACTCTGACCCACCCTGTACTCACCCCCTTTTCGTCTGTTTCCTCTCAGCCTTATAGTACCTTGCGCTTCCTCGGCCGGTCGCCATTTTAGTCGCGCTGCCCCGAGATCTCGCGCGGACCCCTCCGCTCGCGAGAATCTCGGCGGCCATTTTTGATCCCTTCTGGCCACTCTGGAGATCTCGCGCTTTTCTATCGCGAGATTTTCGGCGGCCATTTTACATTCATATTTAGGCGCGCAATCACGTCAGTCACACCCTCGGTCTATCGCTGCCAGGCTGCGTTTCTTCACTGCGTCTTGTGGGGTAACTCACCCCAATTAAATTGTTTGTTTTTTCTCCAACTACCCTGTTTATTAGGTTTATAAATTTAGCCCAGATTTATACTTAGAGACAATAAATCTCAGAATATTACCTCAGTTACCATGTCACATACCCCATCCAGACATTCTATGGCCGAGGAGTCTGAGGTAGAATTTCACTCCCCTCCTACAGCACCTGAATTTAGTGCAGCCCCTTCCACCCTAGACCCTACCCAGGTGGATATTTTACAGCGCTCTGTCTCAGAGGCTATTTTAGCGGCAATGGGATCTATGTCCCATTCCCTTTCCATGACAATTGCAGATGCACTTAAGAGTCAGCCCCCCACACCCACAGTTGATACCCAAGCAGGTGCTACTTCCCATCCCACCTCCAGAATTGATTTGACTGGTGTGACCATAGCCACCCAAGACGGCGCGCCAAGATCGCGCAAAAGAGCCTTTTCCCGCCAGGCAGAAAAGGCGAGGAGTTGGAAATGTGCCAGAGCACAACCAGAGTCAGTTTCAGGATCCGAATTCGGTTCCGACTATGAGGAGGCTAGATTTGAGGATGAGGAATATCCAGATGCAGACCTGTCTGACTCCCCATATGTTCAGCCTACTGACAGTTCCGCTACTGCGGCTATACCGTCGACATCCCAGGCTGCATTGGGTTCATCCGGTCCTTTGACCGACCCCTCTGGAGAGCCATTATTTGATCCTGACTCCTTGCACCACCCAAGGTCGGCTGAGTGGCTACCGCTGGATCATGTAGCCCAATACTTAGAATCCAGAGTCCGCTGCCCCCTCAGTAAGGAGGCGCGTAAAAAGCTCAGGGCTGAATGCCCGCGGCCCTTAATACCAAACAAAGTGTGCGATACACCATCAGTAGACCCTAAGATGGTCCAATTTCTATCTAAATCTGGCTGGAATCCTAGGAGAGGCCTAGATTCTGCTCTTCGAGCATGCCAAGATAAACTACTGGACATATTTGGGCCCCTAGCAAAAAAAATTTGAATTAGCTGAGACCGCAAAGGCGGCTAATGAGTCTGTGGACCCTGAGGTCCTCCGTGCTTGGGCACAACGTGCCATTTGTATAGCCGGGAATGTCAACACTTCCCTGTCAATAGAAAGACGTAAGGCGATCTTATTTAAGATCGAGCCTAAATTAGCTAATTTGGCTCTGTCCGAATCTGGTAGTGAGGCACAGGGCCTCCTCTTTGGTGACTCATTTATTAAAGACATGAGCAAATTTGTGGGAGCATTCACGGCCCTTGACAAGGCCCAATCCTCCATGAAGAGGGTTTTCCACCCTCGTTTTTCTCACAGGGCCGGCAGCTCCAGGGGCCGTCTGTCCGGCCGCTCCTCATCCCAGACCCGGGGCTCGGGTCGAGGTTCCTACAGCCACCGATCCTATTCAGATAGATCCTCATTCCAGGATTCCAGACAACCAATGGGTTTCTTCCCATCCCGAGGCGCCCCCAATCGTAGAGGTTTCCGTGGAAACTCCGGCTCCCGCCGCCCTTTCGGTAAGTGTACCACCACTTCTTTTTTCTCCACTTTGTGTAGGGGGCAGACTACGACATTTTTCTCGTCCTTGGTCCGCCATCACCACGGACACTTGGGTGCTCTCCACAATCCTTGGTTTCCAGATAGAGTTGGTAAGTTTTCCGTTTCTTCCCACCCCCCCCTACCCTATGGTCACTTCATCAGAGACCCTCTTCCACATAGACAAGGAATTGATGGACCTACACAGAAAGGGGGCGATCAAACGTGCTCCAGATTGTTCCGGAGGCGTTCTCAGCACTATCTTTCTGGTGCACAAGAAGGGCGGCCAAATGCGCCCAGTCATCAACCTACGCCCCCTGAACAGGTTTGTGCGGTATCGACACTTCAAGATGGAGGGCATCCATCTTCTCAGGGATCTTCTACAAAAAGGGGATTGGATGGTGAAACTCGACCTAAAGGACGCGTACCTCACCGTCCCTGTAGAGGAATCCTCCAGAGACCTGCTTCGCTTCAAATGGAAGGGAGAAATTTGGCGTTTCACTTGCCTCCCCTTCGGCCTTTCATCGGCTCCATGGTGTTTCACCAAACTCATGCGGCCGGTGGTAGCATGGCTCCGCAGTCGAGGAATTCGACTAATTATCTACCTGGACGACATACTTCTGCTGGCCCAGGACAGACAGACCCTTCTCTCGCATCTGGAACTCACTTCAAGCCTATTAACCGGATTGGGATTCCTCATCAACTACGACAAGTCCGTTTTGACACCAGCACGGATAATGGAATTCCTAGGGTTTTCCGTGGATTCGGTAGCAGAAACCCTCAGTCTTTCGACGACAAAGATCAAGGAGATTCGCAAGGAACTACGCAGAACGCTGGACATGCCCCGGATTTCTCTTCGACATCTGGCTCGGATCATCGGCCTCCTATCTTCCTCCATCCAGGCCGTTTTTCCAGCCCCTTTACATTACCGAGCCCTACAACGCCTGAAGACGGCGCATCTTCACAAAGGAGCCACCTACGCGGATTTTATTTGTCTGGACGACGAAACTCGGGACGAGATCCATTGGTGGATCGGCAATCTTCAAGCCTGGAACGGGAAGGCGATTTGCGGTCCCCGTCCGGATTTCACAGTAGAGTCGGATGCCAGCCTACTTGGCTGGGAGGCCCACTGCGAGGGCATTTCGACCGGGGGTCATTGGTCAATAGAGGAGTCTCCTTTACACATCAACGCCTTGGAATTCCTAGCAGGCTCATTCGCTATTCGCAGTTTTGCGAAGGACATGGCCAAAGTTTGCATTCGATTACGCATGGACAACGTCTCCGCTGTCCGTTATGTCAATGCCATGGGCGGTACCCATTCTCCCATGCTGTCTCATTTGGCCAAGGATTTCTGGTCTTTCTGTCTGAGTCGGGAACTTACAGTGGTGGCGGAATACATCCCAGGATTACACAACGTTCAGGCGGACTGGAGCTCACGCTATCTCAAGGATGCCAGCGACTGGAGATTAGATGCGCAGGTGTTTTCTACCATCTCCTCAATCTGGGGCCCTGCTTGCATCGATCTCTTCGCCTCCCGTTTGAACAAACAACTACCGAGGTTCTTCAGTTGGCGCCCGGATCCGGAAGCGGAAGCTGTAGACGCATTCCTTCAAGATTGGTCAGAGGATCTTCACTACGCGTTTCCGCCGTTCTCAATGATTCCGAGAACCCTGAACCAGGTCTGTTCCCAATCAGCGGAGATCATCTTGATCGTTCCATTCTGGACCACTCAGTCATGGTTCCCCAACCTTCTAGAGCTTCTCATCTTCCCTCCTTTTCTTCTACCAGTTTACCCAGATCTCCTCTTAGGTCCGGAAGACGCTCAACATCCTCTCCTTCTGGAGGGTTCTGGCGTGCAGAGTTTCAGGCGTTCCTACCAAGGCTATGTCCTTTCGGAACCAACTTGGAGATTACTGGAAGAGTCTTGGGCTCCCGGCACCAGACGGGCTTATAGAGTGGCCTGGAGATCTTGGTCTAGTTGGTGCGTGGACCGGGGTCTGGATCCCGTTTCGGCCGCTGTAACAGACATCTTGAATTTCCTTACTTCCCTATTCGAAGACGGTAAGGCTTATCGGACTATAAATCTTTTCAGGTCCGCCATTTCCTCTTTTCATCAAGGTTTTGAAGGCCTTCCTTCAGGCCAACACCATTTAGTCTGCCGCCTACTCAAGGGCTCCAGGATGGCTCGTCCTCCCAGACCACGCCTTTCCGCCACTTGGGACGTTTCTCTGGTCTTAAATCTTTTCTCTTCCTGGCCATCCAATTCTGAACTCTCATTACGCCAATTGTCAGCTAAACTGGTCACTCTGTTCTGTCTTATCTCTTGTAAGAGAGTTTCTGACGTGAGAGCGTTAGATTATAACGCCAGATTTTTCTCTCCTGAAGGAGTCACCTTTGACATTTCTCGTCGGACTAAGACCCAGATTCGTTCTGTGTCTTATCCTTGTTTTCCGGGAGTTCCTGCTCTTTGTCCCGTATCTTGTCTACGCGAATACGAGTCTCGAACTTTATCTCATCGTTCCAACGAGCTCCCTCAGTTGTTCCTTTCTTACCGACGTCCGTTTGCCCCAGTTTCCACCACAACTTTGGCTAGATGGGTTAAATGGCTCATGTCTTTAGCGGGTGTTGATACTTCAATATTCACCGCCCATTCTACTCGAAGCGCATCGTCTACTTCTATGATGGCGGCGGGCGCTCGCCTGGAGGACGTTATGAAAATTGCAGACTGGTCCAGAGTATCTACTTTCAGAGACTTCTATTTTCGTCCTACTCAACATGTTTTTACTCCTGTTATTGGACAGCTTTAAACTCGCAATAGGAGCCTCCGTGTCTTGAAATAAAATTGTATGATTTTGCTAGTTTATGACGTAAAGTCATGATTTTATGAAAGACACGGAGGCGAGTATTGCCCTCCCTCACTTATTTTCCCTCCCTGCTCACTTTAATTTAGTTATTTATTTAATTATTGTATTATCTTTGACTTGGTGATGATCACTTATACTTGCCATTTATTATGCTCCTTGCTGCTTTGCATGCACATGTTCCTTTAGTGTATACTATTACCCCCTCTATGTGATTTTCCTGTTTCTCTTTTCTACTAGTGCAGTGATGGCGAACCTATGGCACGGGTGCCAGAGGTGGCACTCAGAGCCCTCTCTGTGGGCACCCGCAACCTGGAAAAAGTCTATGGTGTACCAAAATGCCTTAGACTTTTCCTGCCATTCATCAGCGCAGGGCGCACTATGAACGGCACAAGTGACGCATTGAATGTAGGCAGGCTATTATAATAAATGATAAAGTACATGGAAGATATACTATATTGGACTGTATTGGAATGTTGGCACTTTGCGATAAATAAGTGGGTTTTGGGTTGTAGTTTGGGCACTCGGTCTCTAAAAGGTTCGCCATCACTGTCCTAGTATGACTTAATCCTCACTATCGGCTGGATTACGTATGATCTACGTTCTTAGTTCCCAGTTTCGACATTGCAGTTCCGGTTTGACCAGTTCTCGGCTTCTGTTTCAAAGTTCCTGAAGAGTTGGAGTGGCATCCGCCAAGAAAGAGGAAGGCTTCCTGCAACAGAGACTATATATAGGGGAGCAAGTGGGAGGAGCTTGTTACCATGGAGATATGCTAATCTCTTAAGTTTTTTCTTTGCTGCTGTGGTTTTGTCAGTAAAGAGAGATAATGCAATACTCGCCTCCGTGTCTTTCATAAAATCATGACTTTACGTCATAAATTAGCAAAATCATACAATTATTAAAGCACAAATGTTGACCAAATGATAAAAGCAGCAATGTGGGACAACGTATTGAAGCGCAAATGTTGGCCAAATGAGTAAAGCTGAAATGTGGTACAAATTATTGAAGTGCAAATGTGGTACAACTTGTTAAAGTTTAAGCAATAAATGAAAGGAGGTGGCGCGCATCAATAAAAGAAGAATTTCTGAAATGTTATTCCCTTGTCACCTGTGCAGAGCAGGGGTTTATTCATGTCTAAAATTGTAAAATGTCAACCTGTCTACTTGGTAGAGCAGGGGTCTATGACAGAAAAAAATTGTTTATTGTCACCCGAAAATGAAAAAGAAAAATTATTGAAATTTATTAAGCTGTCAACTAGGTTGAGGAGGGGTATATTACATCCAAAAATATCCAAAATAGAAGAATGAGCAATTGCGCTGCAGTATAACAATGGCTGGTTATGGCCGGTACATAGTCGTGGCCAAAAGTTTTGAGAATGACACAAATATTAGTTTTCACAAAGTTTGCTGCTAAACTGCTTTTAGATCTTTTTTTCAGTTGTTTCTGTAATGTAGTAAAATATAATTACACACACTTCATACGTTTCAAAGGTTTTTATAGACAATTACAAGACATTTATGCAAAGAGTCAGTATTTGCAGTGTTGGCCCTTCTTTTTCAGGACCTCTACAATTCGGCTGGGCATGCTCTCAATCAACTTCTGGGCCAATTCCTGACTGATAGCAACCCATTCTTTCATAATCACTTCTTGGAGTTTGTCAAAATTAGTGGGTTTTTGTTTGTCCACCCACCTCTTGAGGATTGACCACAAGTTCTCAATGGGATTAAGATCTGGGCAGTTTCAAAGCCATGGACCCAAAATGTGAATGTTTTGGTCCCCAAGCCACTTAGTTATCACTTTTGCCTTATGGCACGGCGCTCCATCGTGCTTGAAAATGCATTGTTCTTCACCAAACTGTTGTTGGATTGTTGGAAGAAGTTGCTGTTGGAGGGTATT